>NC_143433.1:3347500-3976250 GCF_059467195.1 Physcomitrium patens | reverse complement strand
TTTGAGAGAAGTTTTACTTGTTTATTTGTCTTTATCATATTCTTATCTTTAAAAATTTAAAAAGAGTGCACTTACAATATCAAAGCTTTTTCTAATCTTGATTAATAGTGGATTATTCCTTTTTCTTGATAAGACATAAGCATATTAGAAGTTGCAGATTACCCTCTTCTAAACTGATATTGTTCTTAGTATTTTCTTTGTTCTCAAGTCCTCTCTTCTATTTGAGCAATATTAGACATTTTTTCTTTTTTAAGTATTATCATGGCTGAACTTACTGAAATGAAGAGTGCAATGGCACAAATGCAAGAGCAATTGAAGGAATTAATGCTTGTGATACATCAATTCAATTTACCATCACAAGGAGCAATAAGATTGGTAGGAAGTGAAGATATAGAAATAATTGGAGCTGCTTCAACATCCGCATCAAATCATGTCCCTTCTCTTATGGTAGAATGTCCTTCCATTATTAGAGAACTAAGAATTGCCCTACTTGAGAAGTTTGATGGTACCAAATCAAAGTTTAGAGGATTTATCAATTAAGTACAACTTATGATTGAATTTCAACCCCAAAGCTATTCAACTCCAGGATCGCAAGTTAGATTCATTGGTATGTTTCTTTCAGGTTCAGCATTATCATGATTTTTATCTTTTCATGGATGGTGAGATCCAATATTAGATAATCTAGAGTCTTTTTTGGCGAAGTTTCGATCTAGGTATGAAAAACATGATGCAATTCACGTTGCAACCAATAAGATCTATATTTTATGACAAGGCAATCAATCAATAATGTTGTATGCTTAACAATTTTCATAACTTACAACTGATTATAAGTCGGATGATGTTGCAATTATTAGCCAATTTTTCTATGGATTACAATATGAGGTAAAAAAATTAATCCTCAACTTACATGATTTTCAAACATTGAGTCAAGCAATTGATTTTGTTGTAAAGTGTGACAATCGCCTTTTTGAATTTCAATCTGAGAACCGTACAAGTAACTATAAGTCAATAGCAATACCAACATCTCTTCAACACATACATTTGGAAGTAGAAGACATGCAAATTGATGCAGTACATTTCAAACCTCTTATTGAGCAAAAAAAGACTCGTTGTTGTCAAGAAGGATTGTGCTTATATTATAGAGAATCTAAGCACACTGCTCAACATTGCTCAAAGAAGCGATGTAACTATAAAATGAGGAGTACGGCAATCAAAGGAGATAGCATGTCGGAAAAAAATTTCTTCAACTACAAAAGGAACCGTGTAGCTCGAACCTTGTATACCATCTAAGGAAGGTCCTATCCTCTCCTCAGAACCCTCTCCATGTTTTACAATAAATATTATTTTAAGAGCTAAATATCTCAAAGCCTTAGCCTTGCTAGATTCAAGAGCCTCAACATGTTTTTTAGATGAAAAATTTACTAAAAGATATAACTGTTAGGGACATAATCCTTAGAACCTTCTAGAGACAAGTTTCCAAAACCTTCTAGAGACAAGCTTCTAGAACCTTCTAGAAGCAAGTCTCTGGAACCTTCTAGAAGCAAGTCTCTGGAACCTTCTAGAAGCAAGTCTCTGGAACCTTCTAGAAGCTTCTTAGTTGGTAGAAGATATTAGGGACATAGTCCTTAGAACCTTCTAGAGATAAGTTTCTAGAACCTTCTAGAAGTAAGTCTCTGGAACCTTCTAGAAGCTTCTTAGTTGGTAGAAGTTGCTTGAGAAGCTTCCTAAATAAGAGTATATATTGGAATCGAGGTTGAAGAGTTCTTCAGTCTCAACAACACATCTCTTGGAGCTCTAGCTCACCTCTCTGGTGTTATTCTTATATTCATCTGATTAATCTAGTTCTTATCAGTTCTTCTTGAACTTCTTGGTAGATATCAAGTCTGTATTCTGTGTCCGTGATAATAGCATAATTTTAGTAAAGAAAATTAAATCTGTTCATGTAGAAGTCATAGATGGTCATCCATTGTCTTTAGGAGATGTTACTCATGAAATTCTTCCTATAGAAATAGCAACTTATGATCATAGTAGCTTTATAATATTTAATATAATTAAATTTCCTTCTAATCTAATTATTTTAGGTTTATCATGGTTAAAAAAATATAATCCTAAAATAGATTAGACTTCTTATAGTCTTGAATTTTTCAAAAGTATAACTAAGAGTGTAGTTAATCAAGAAAAAAGTCATAAGTCTAGTATAATTAAACCTATATTTGTAGGTACAAGTGCTTTCTTGCAGCTGCAAAATCACCTTGTGTCATTTATGCCACATCTATTTCTACTAGTTGAAAGACTTCAAGTGGCATTCTAAACTAATATCAAGATTTTCAAGATGTATTTGAAAAAAAGAATGCGGATACTCTTCCAAAACATCATTCCTATGACAACTCAATTGACCTTCAAGAAGGAGTACAATAGCCATTTGGACCAATCTATAATTTATGTCAAAATGAGTTGGTTGAACTCAAAGAGTATATTGAAGAAAATTTGGCCAAGAACTTCATATGCCATTCCAAATCTCCAACAAAAGCTCTAATTTTATTTGTAAAGAAAAAAGATGGATCATTGCGGATGTGAGTCGATTACTGAGGACTCAACAAAATCACTATAAAAAACAAGTGCCTTCTACCTTTGATATCTGAACTTCTTAATAAGTTGAATCAAGCTAAGATCTATATAAAAGCACATCTATGAAGAGCATATAATTTAGTACGCATCAAAAAAAGAGATGAATAGAAGACTGCATTTTGAACATCATATGGACATTTCGAATATAATGTCATGCTTTTTGAACTTATAAATGAACTAGCAGCATTCCAATATTTATAGAATGATGGCTTTCTGGAGTTTTTAAATGATTTTGTTGTTTGTTATATAAACAACATCTTAATCTATTCTAAGAATCCAAAAGAATATGAACTTCAAGTTTGCCAAGTATTACAAAAACTAAAAGATGCAAGATTCTATGCCAAAATAGAAAAGTGTGTATTTCACACTACTCAAGTTAACTTTTTAGAATATATCATTTCAAATGATGGACTTATGATGGATCCTAAGAAAGTTCAAACTATTATAGATTGGAAGATCCCAAAAACGATAAGACATGTCTAATGCTTTTTAAAATTTGTCAACTAGTATTAGATCATCATCAAAGACTTCTCTCAAGTTGCAGCTCCTCTTACACGTTTGACTTGCAAAGACAAACATCAATGGAATCAAGAAACTAAAGGAATATTTGAAGCTTTGAAGACAACCTTTGTTTTTACACCAAACTAGTATCGCATCGATTTTTCTAAGCCATTTTTTTATGGAAATAGACTTATCAAACTTTGCTTTTGGTGTCATATTGTCATGAATGGGAATAGATGATAAACTTCATGTGATAGCTTTTCATTCCAAAAAAATTTTAGCAGTCCAGATCAACTATGAAATCCATGATAAAGAACTTCTTGTAATTGTGGATTTGTTTTAAGAATAGTGCCATTATCTCAAAGGTGCTTCTAGCCCAGTCACACTGTATACGGATCATAAGAACCTTGAATATTTTATGTCAACACGTATTTTGAATTGTCGCCAAGCCCATTAGAATATGTCTTTATCAAGATTTGAATTCAAGATCACTTATGGACTGAGAAAACAAAAGGTTTGTTAGATGCACTCTCTAGATAATCTTATCTTGCACCAAAGAAAGGAGATGTTGCTTTTTATCAACAACAAACAATTCTCTTGAAGCTAGAGTATCTTCATCTTTGAGCAATGAAATCAATACTAACTGTTGATTCAACTTTCATTAAGCAAGTACAATCAAGTACATCTTCTGATCCTCTTATTCGTGATATTAAGGAAAATCCTTCAAAGTCTCATGCTACTTCCAAGTTTGAATTCAAGAAGAATCTACTATATTTTGAAGGATGCCTATATATTCCAAAAGATGAAGCTCGATTACATAATCTTCAACCTCGTCATGACTTTCTAGCAATAGGACATTTTGGGTACAATAAAACTTTGGAGCTAATATGTAGGGATTTTTATTGGCTACAAATGTGAAAAGCAGTAAAAAATTTTGTACAATCTTGTGATGTTTGCTCGAGATCAAAAACTCCTCATCATCGACCTTACGGACTTCTTCAGCCATTATCCATTCTGGAACCACCATGGTCTTCTATTTCTATAGATTTTATCACAAATCTTTCAATCTCAGGTTCTTATGACTCTATATTCGTGATAGTAGATTGTTTTACCAAGATGACACATTTTGTACTATACACAAAATCTATCACATGTGAAGAAACAACTAAGCTCTATTTTGACGATATCTATTGCTATCATGGATTACTTAAGGATATTATATCAGATAGGGGAAATCAATTTGTATCAAGATTTTGAAAGAGTCTTTTTAAGATTCTAAAAGTAAATATACAACTATCTTCGACATTCCATCCTCAAATTGATGGAAAAATGGAGCGTTGTCGTATTACGTGCTATCTTGCTTGAAAACGTGCCGAGCGTCTGGCTATAGGAGGTAGTAGTTGTTTCGCTAATACTCAAATAGTCTATCGGGTTCTAGACTACTCAAATACAATCTATATTGGATTGCAATGTAAAAGCTTGATTCCAATATAAAACGCCTAGAGACCCTATATAACTTCAATCTCTTTTGTTATTTTTATTTTATTTATTTTATTTTATTTTATTTTATTTTATTTATTTATTTATTTTTTTATCTTTATCGTTAATTATCTTAATCCTAGACCATAAACTTCGACAAGCTATGATCCTCAATCTGCCCTTCTGACTTGTAAAACATCTATCGCTAGTATCTCTGCAAGCCCTTTTGAATGCTCAAGAAGTCTCAGTTCAACCCCGCTTACAGATTGTGAGGCTATGCTGCAATCCGCACCAATGTCTCTTGGCCGCTCACTGATATTCCTCTTATCCCTATCGGTAGGTCCCCAGTTATCAAAGAAATCCTAAATAAAATCCAATTTGCCAACTCCCAAAACCTCTTTAAACTGTTGGCAGATATCTTCTATCCGTACAGTCAGATTAACACAACCACGCATGCATTCAGCATACTCAACCTTCTAGACAACTCTGAATTTCAACCACAGAAGTATCTCCCATTCCATCAACAATCAAGAGTACCAGTCTTTTTTCTCTTATAGAAAAAAATCCAGTTCATCCATACAACACTAACTTTCAGCAATGATTGCCTCAATCTTCTTAAAACCCTATGAAGAAAAATAAAACCCCAATTCTCTATTTTTTCCCTCCGAAAGCATGAAGCTAGCTCTCCCACCCTTAAAAACCCTAATTCTCTAATTTTCCGAAAGCATGAAGCTAGCTCTCCGACCCTTAAAATCCTAATTCTTCCCTCTTTCATTTCTTAACCTATCCTCTCCTTTAACCCTAAGAAGGTCCTATTCTTTTGCCTTGGACTCCTCGAATTGGAACAGCCGACTGAGCTTTCTCCCTCATTTTTGCCTTTAAGAGATCTTTTTACCGAAAGAATGTTCCCGGAATGGTACAAAGAACGGAATAACCTGAAATGAAATCGAAGCCCGTAATCAGACCATATTGGGTTGTCCGACCAAGTCAAGTCTCATATTGGATAAGAGGCCCGTAATAGGACTTGGATTAGAGGTTTTTTGAAATTGGATCCAATTAGCTCTTCGAACTAGGCTCATCCGTTGTTGATTAGGTCCTTTCTTTTTTTGTTGACTCCTGTTATTGGAATCGAATGGAACATTTTGTTACTGGTGAGTATGCCGCGGCTGACTGTTACGGGCTGACTGAACTTGGCCTCTCAATATTTGCACTGGAATTGGCCACCGCTTCTAACACCCAAGGTGACTAAATATTAATAAATCTTCTTCATTTATATTTTCATCATATAGATGTGTTACATCATGACATCCACCCCCTCTGAACCTGTGCATCCTTCGGTATGCACCAATTAACCTAGTTGTCATTTGATTGATAATATGTTCTCCAAATCTATGTCTAGTCCATCTCTATCGTCTTTGCTATCCAAATCAATTTCATCTTCCCATTGCAGAATCTCTATACCTTCATTAAGGTCTTCCATATTCATCTCCGTGTATCTTCATTTAAATATTTTTATTTGCTTCCCTGCAATTGGTATTTTCAATTTTGTACAATCTAACTCCCGTAATGAGTAAGTCGCATTATCATGAATAGTTGTTACTACATATGGTCCAAACCAACGTTTTGAAAATTTCCGCAAAGTACTATGTTGATTATCCAGACTATTGTCATAAACAAGTACCTAGTCACCTTCTTCGATTGCTTTAGGTCTCAATCAATGTTGCTTATCGAATCGCGCCTTGTTTTGTAACCTTGTCCTTTTTAACCTTTCCAATGGTATTTGTACATCTTCCGATCTTTGCTCCAATTGTCGAATCCTAATAGCCAGAAGTTCTTCTCTTGTCAATCCATCTTCCCATGGTAGCATACTCCAAGTAAGTACCCTTTCTTCAATCGGCATAGTTGGTTTTCGACCTGTCATAAGTTCTACTGGCATATATCCTATCACCGAACTATGTGTTATTCGATCAGCCCATAATGCAAATGACAAAAGCCGTGGCCACTCTCTAACTTTCCCATTACAAGCTTTAACTAATGCTTTCACAATCAGTGGGTGACCACGTTCGCTTTTTGCATTCCCTTCCGGATTATAAGCAATAGTCAAAGATAGTTTAACTCCACATCTTTCAAAGAACTTATGAGCTTCTTGTGTATTTAATTCTCCATGATATGCAGTAATTTTTCCTATGCATCTGTAGCGGCAAATGACATCTTCAAGTAAAAACCTACAAATCTCCTATGTAGATTTTGTCCTCAATGCTCTTCCTTCTATTTGATTTGATAAATCTTCACGAGCTAAGACCAAATATCTCATCTGCCATAACCCAACTGGCATAATAACTAAATCAACAACCCATTTAAAATGAATAGCCAGAGGATACGTAAGATGAAGACCATCTCGATGTCGGATATTAGAATACGATTGACAGATTTCACATGACTCTACAAATGAGAGCACATCTTGATACATATTTTTCCACCAATATCGTTCCTTGAGTTTAGCAAAAGTAGCCCAGATTCCTCTATGCCCTGCCCATAAACTATCATGAAACTCCTTTAATAATTTTAGTTTTTCTTCTTTTTTGCCTATCACTCGTTATGGCATCTCAATTCCTTTCTTCGGTCTCTTCCATAAGAATCCATCTTGAAGCAAAAATCCATATGCTTGTTTTCTTATTTGTTTGAATTTTTCTATAGACCAATTCCCATGCTTAGTCAAGGTATTCAAGTAATGACCAATATCCAATAATTCTCCTTTATAAGATTCTTTTAGAAATAGCTTGTCTTCTCTGTTGAGATTTGATATTGAATAGAAATTCAATCCGACGTCATCAATGTCTTCAACCATTTCGTCCTCCCTCTCATATCTTGCTCATGATAGCATGTCTGCTACTAAATTGTCCTTTCCAATAACATGCTTAAATTCTAGATTTAGTGACTTAATATAAGCAATCCATCTCAACATTGCAATATCTGGCATTGAATAGTTAGTAATCATTCCAAGCAATGGCAAGCAATGTGTTTCAATTACTACAACTGCCCCAATAAAATAGTCCTTCTCAGCTTTCATAGCCGAAACAACTCCCCAAAGTTCTCTTTTGACTTGCAAATATGCACGTTGACAAATATTTAAAACTTTAGCTCCAAATCAAACTGCAAATCTATTTTCACTTGAATCATCTTGATCCATAGTCCATCCAATGGCAATTGGACTAGTGTCCACAGTAAGAATCACTAGTCTATTGTACTTATAATCATCCTTCCTCAATATTGGAGGTGACATCAATAATTTCTTTAATCTTTGCATTGCTTGAATATGCCTTTCTTCCTATTTAAATCGGTAGCCCTTGCATAACAGTTCATATAATGGATCTGCTATGTGAGCATAATGAAGGATCCAGATTCGATAAAATACACATGCACCTAAAAACCTGCGAACCTCTGTTAAAGAATCACAATCCTCTTTCATCCTTCTAATTGCATCAACTTTAGTCGGATCTGATTTTCTTCTGTAAGATCCACATAAATGTCCAACAATCACAACTTCTTGTACTCCAAATACAGACTTCATACCTGATAATGTAAGATGAACTTCTCCAAGCCGAGTTAAAATCTTTTCACAATCTTATATATGATCAACAATATATTTGCGACACCCCCTCTTATCTAAAGTTTCATCCTTGTCTCCTTCTTTGCACCCTTTTATAGGAACATCATCTAGAAAAGGCATAGTCTTTTCCGGAATAAAATCTCTCAATACCTTATTCATCCCATTCATCATATACGCGACTGAGTTGGTTGCGCCTTAAAGAAGAGTGCACATTCTAACCAATCCAAGTGGTGTCCTCATCGTTGCCATATCTCTACTTCCTTTGGCAAGTTGAAATTGATCATAACCTGAATACAAGTCACCCATTGAATAGATCGCCCTTCTTACAAACGCCTCAGCAAATTCATCCACAATAGGTCCAATTCTTGCATTCCTGACTGTTACTGCATTCACTGATTGCATATCTTGAATAAAATATAGTGACCCATTCTTCTTAGGTACCGCAAACCATCGACTAGAATACAACGCAAATGAGGGTTCCAATATTTTTATATTCATCTTTTCTTTTAATAGTTCAACCAATTTAGGTAAATGTGCCCTCGGTACTGGAATCGGTCTTAGATTCCAAGGTACATGCGGTACACTGAAGATAACCATAGGTGTTATAATATTTGGATCCACACACCCAATTTCATGAGATTCGAAAGCAAACGATCTACCTTGTTTAGCCAACATCTTTTTGAAGCAAGTAATTTCCTCCGGCAATAAAGAACAATTAGCACCAATCTTCAATTCTTCAAAAGTCTCTTTAGTAAACTGATGTCCAATACTCATTGGATCTCTTAAACTTACTTCTTTTGATGCTTCTCTCATTTGTTCTTTAGAATCTTCTGGTAATGGTCTGGCAACAAGCTTTACCTTCTTATCTGCCATTTTATATCTTGTCTCTACAGTGACCTCTGGTGCTTGAAAAGATTCAAGTATGGTATAAACCTCTCTCAAATGAATCTCAACAATCTTATCATTATCCCCTAACCCAATAGATGTAATCAATTTCAATGAATCTTCCAGCCCATTTTCTTCATAAATATCCAAAATCCTCTCATCATCTTGTAATGTACCTATCTTGCATAACTGTCCTTCAATATCATATAATCTTTTTCTTTCTTTTCTTTTAAAATCATCAACTTTCTTATACATAATATTTCCATTCTCCAAAATATCAATAAAACTCGCATCAAAGGCACCTTCATCTCGCGAGAGTACCTACTCTTTTGTACCTCCATATCTCGCTTTATAGTGGTACCTCTCCAAAATCTTTAAATCCTTCAACAATCTTTGGCAATGGTTTCTCCCTCAACCTATCTCGATTCCGTTCATGGTTAAGAGGTACAGTTAGAAATTGTACAACTCTCCTCCCATCTTCGCTACGTACCTTTGCATAAGCAGAACCATCATCAAGTACTTTTGTTTCCATCCGTGTTGCCGTAATATAAGGTTGTCCTAAAATCAACGGATAAGACGTTGTATCTTGAACAAAGAAATGTTGATCCGTCGCAACATCCTCAATCCAAATTTTGACATCTAGACAAGCTCCATATAATTTGCCCCATGTATTATTAGCTGCTCGTATTGTCCATCCATGTTCCATATCAATTGGTCATTTTTGTTTCTTATAAAGATCTTTAGACATAAGATTTATTTTAGAACCATGGTCGACTAAAGCAACAATTGGTTCTTCTATATTTCCTACTTTTACCAACACCTCAATAGTTGCCCTTGCCTAATGCTTTCGAATATAATGGCTCAAATTTTCTATTTCCTTATCACTATAATCTTCGAAATGTACTCGTTGATTATATCCATTCTTTTCATTTGTTGGTTGCTTGTAACCAATATCAACCTCTTCTTCATCTTTATATATTCTTGCATCAATAGCATGACTCATTCTAGTTTTGCCCATTTATTACCTCTTTTGCTTAATGCTGTCAATGAAAACATCATGAAATTCCTTCTTTGCAATTCACAAAACTTTTTTCAATGTGAATTCCACTTTAGTGTTTAATATACGTCCTTTCAACACTCTTTTCAAATTTGTTGCCACTTCAATGTCAGAAAGTAGCTTATAAGCAATTGATTTGCCCTTATCTTTTGTCTCCCTTGTTTTTTCTTCCAATGATGCTGAGGTATCCTTTACAGACAATTCTTGTGAAGCTGCCTCCCGAGCCTTGTCTCCTCGAGTTTGCTTCTTAGAAGAATTTCCTTCTCTCGTATCATCAAAATTTCCTCGTCTCTTTTCTTCCATCAAAGCTTCATGTTGGCTCTTAGCAATATATGCATGAACTGAAAGAGACTCAATAGGATCCTCCCAACCTGTTCTTCCTTGTATTGTAGCTGCAGTTCTCAATAACGCTTCTCGAGGTAATTTCCCTTCTTGTATTGTAGAAACGGCAGAAGCCCAAAACTCACTAGTTTCCGTACTTCCACGAATTTCATCATCTACTCTAGCACCATAACTTGCACTTTCTCGTGTTGCTGTTCATGCTCTTTTAAGTAATCTTGAACTAATGCTCTCATTCCTCCCTTGCCAAAATTGGTTTGAAGAAGATCCTCCCTATCTTTTAATGCTATCTTTCCATCTTTCTAGCAAATAATTTCTTGCTGTATCATATAATTAAATTCATTGCAATCTTTCCTAGTGTGTGAAGCGTCATCACACCAAATGCATCTTTGTACATATCCTTGTTTTGAAACATTCTTCAAATTGTTTGTAGAAGTATTCTCTTCAAGTCTTGCCAATTTGATTTGAAGATCTCGCATTCCTCATATAATTTCTTCCATCCCCATATCTGCTTTCTTTGATAAGGATGTCGAAGGTTGAACTATAGGCATTGTTGGTGGTGTTGTACGTATTGGAGCTTTGGGTGCTTGTATTGTTTTTAGAATATTGCTCCTATCCTTCCTCCTTTCTCTTTTTGCAAGCAACCCCACCGCATCTTCAACGTTCTTCCATTTTGTTGTCAATCCTTCATCTTCTTCTTTGTCTTCAAGAAGGAGTTCTAATTTCCCTTGCAATTCTCCATCAGCAGCTTGAAGAAATAGATCAACTTTGTTCGGCTCCAATGTCAATTTTTCTACCTTCGACAATTGAGAGTACTGCCTCTCAAATTCCCTTAGTAGCTCTGTTGCTTGCAAATTCTTATTGGGCCGTTCAATCCATTCTAGAAACAGCTTCTTAGTAACGCGATCAGCATCTTCCAAGAAATATTCATTTTTCAATGCATGTGAAAAAACCTCCCATGATTTCCCATAACGATCTGTAATCGATGTTATATGGTCTCTTATCTTCGGTATCATGGCAAGTCCAAATAATTCAACCATTTTCTTCTCAGAAACTTGATTTAATTCCATTTCACAAACATAACATCTTATATACCTTCAAATATTTCTTCTATCAAATTGATCAATTTTATTGACTACTACTTGCAATGCTTTGGTTGCCAAAGCTTCTTTTCGATCATTGCTTTGTTGTTGCTGCATTGATAATCAGAAGGCTTGAAACATACTAGTAATGGACGGATCCATGTACATACTTTGTCCATTAGAAGAACCTCCACCAAAAACTCCTCCCAAAGATCCTTGAAAATTTTTATTTTCGTTCTCCATAAAAATAAAAATAAAATCAAACGAAATCCAATACCTTCCACCTCAAGCTTTCACATCGGGTTCACCACTTATGTCATATTACATGCTATCTTGCTTGAAAACATGTCGGACATTTGGTTGTAGGAGGTAGTATGGTGTTTTGCTAATACTCAAGCAGTCTATTGGGTTCTTGACTACCCAAATACAATCTATATCGGATTACAATGTAAAAGCTTGATTCCAATATAAAACGCCTAGAGACCCTATATAACTTCAATCTCTTTTGTTATTTTTATTTTATTTATTTTATTTTATTTTATTTTATTTTATTTATTTATTTATTTTTTTATCTTTATCTTTAATTATCTTAATCCTAGACCATAAACTTCGACAAGCTATGATCCTCAATCTGCCCTTCTGACTTGTAAAACATCTATTGCTAGTATCTCTGCAAGCCCTTTTGAATGCTCAAGAAGTCTCAGTTCAACCCCGCTTACAGATTGTGAGGCTATGCTGCAATCCGCACCAATGTCTCTTGGCCGCTCACTGATATTCTTCTTATCCCTATCGGTAGGTCCCCAATTATCAAAGAAATCCTAAATAAAATCCAATTTGCCAACTCCCAAAACCTCTTTAAACTGTTGGCAGATATCTTCTATCCGTACAGTCAGATTAACACAACTACGCATGCATTCAGCATACTCAACCTTCTAGACAACTCTGAATTTCAACCACAGAAGTATCTCCCATTCCATCAACAATCAAGAGTACCAGTCTTTTTTCTCTTATAGAAAAAAATCCAGTTCATCCATACAACACTAACTTTCAGCAATGATTGCCTCAATCTTCTTAAAACCCTATGAAGAAAAATAAAACCCCAATTCTCTATTTTTTCCCTCCGAAAGCATGAAGCTAGCTCTCCCACTCTTAAAAAATCCTAATTCTCTAATTTTCCGAAAGCATGAAGCTAGCTCTCCGACCCTTAAAATCCTAATTCTTCCCTCTTTCATTTCTTAACCTATTCTCTCCTTTAACCCTAAGAAGATCCTATTCTTCTGCCTTGGACTCCTCAAATTGGAACAGCCGACTGAGCTTTCTCTCCCATTTTTGCCTTTAAGAGATCTTTTTACCGAAAGGATGTTCTCAAAATGGTACAAAGAACGAAACAACCTGAAACGAAATCGAAGCCCGTAATCAGACCATATTGGGTTGCCCGACCAAGTCAGGTCTCATATTGGGTAAGAGGCCCGTAATAGAACCTGGATTAGAGGTTTTTTGAAATTGGATCCAATTGGCTCTTCGAACCAGGCTCATCCGTTGTTGAATAGGTCCTTTCTTTTTTTGTTGACTCCTGTTATTGGAATCGTACGGAGCATTTTGTTACTGGTGAGTATGTCGTGGCTGACTGTTACGGGCAGACTGAACTTGGCCTCTCAGTATTTGCACTGGAATTGGCCACCGCTTCTAATACCCAAGGTGACTAAATATTAATAAATCTTCTTCATTTATATTTTCATCATATAGACGTGTTACAACATGATAGCGTGTTAATCAAGTTTTTAGCAGTATTTAAGATATACCATTAACTTCTACGAAGATGATTGAACAACTCTTTTGCCATTAACACAGTTTTCTTACAATAACATAGTACCTTTTTCTATAAAACAAACACCTTTCTTTGTTAATTATGGTTATTGTATACGACTTGATACTTTTGACTTTTCAAAAGTTGATAATCGTGCTGCAAAAGATTTGGCAATTCATTTGTCAGAGCGACATACAACGATGAAGGCACAATTAAAAGAAGTTCTAGAATAATAAAAAGTCAATGTGGATGTCTATAAAAAGAAACAACCACCATTCCACATGAGTGATAAGATATGGTTACTTTGTCGTAATATCAAGACTACTTGTCTTTGTGACAAATTAGACTATTGAAGGTTGAGATCTTTTTTTTTTTTTTTTTTTTTTTACACAAATCAATCCAGTTGCATATCGTTTACATCTATCGGAGTCAATAAAAATCTATCCAATATTCTATGTGTCTGTTCTTAAACCATACAATACAATGGACATACCAGGAAGAAGACAAGCTCCACTTCTTCCTATAAAAGTGGATAATAATAAAAAATTTGAAGTTAAAAAAATCTTAGATTCAAGGCGACGCTGAAAGAAATTGAAATATCTTGTCCATTGGCGTAGGTATGATATTAGTAAATGTACATGAAAGCCAATAAAGAATCTTACAAATGCAATAAAGGTGGTCGAGGCTTTTCATCGACGACATCCATCAAAATCAAGATAAAAACCTTTTTATAAAAGAAACAAGATCTAGGTAAGATAACATCCTACTTTCAATTCTTGTTTATAGCTTCTTTATTGTTGTGATGCTCAAGAGATGGAGAACCAATAACTAGTGGATTCGACTCAAGAACCTTTGTTTGCTGATTTATCGGATGAGACATTATGATTGTCACAACCTTCAAGATAATACAATTGAGATGAAGATCTTCAAGAATGACATATTCTTCCTCAAATTAATGGTGAGATACAATTCATTTGGTATCACGACCTTGGAAGGGATTCTTGATATTTGATGATTTTACTAGAGGTAGAAATAATTCTTGATCGTTTTCCAAATATTTTATTCGAAGGAAGTTATGAAGGCTTAAGTAATGATCAAATAATTGGGTGGTCTCCCCCCCTCTCCCTGATATAGGACACTACCGATGGTTAAAAGGCCCTGTCAATCATCTTTGAAGCGAACAAAGATCAGAGTATATAGCAAATATAATTCGTCGCATCATAGATTTCTTCAATATATGATGACTGCTCCTTGTGGAACTCGTCCTTAGAAGGAGGGGTAATGTCACGGACATACTAATGTAAGACAATAATTACATATATAAATAAGTAGAAGTAAATAAAAGTAGATAAAAGTAAGTTAATTATATAGTATTTGGTATGGAAGCTTCTTAGAAGCTCAATAGATGCTGCTTTGACTTTATAGGTATCTTTTATTGACTTTTTGGATTAGAAACGTGGTCAACAAGTTGGCCATGTGCTACATATGTTGTTAGTTTAAAGACCAAGCTAACTATATGGTCCACACGTAGAAAAATTTGCCTTGTAAGTTAAGGCATGTGTTCTACAAAGTCAACACATATTGGAGGTCGTATAGAATGTTGCCATGTAGCCCGTAGCTAGATAGTATATATAGAGGCAAGAGTAAAGCCTTCTTCACTCTTGTCAATTCCTTTCTTACTTCCAGTTTAGTTTCAAGGGTTTTTAATTTTATTGTATTTTTGGCAATAGCCAATCCAATTTTTTTTAATATACATATCAATTTATTTCTTATTTTTCATTTTTCTTTAAGAGAAGTCTTTTTTATTTATTTGTCTTATCATGTTCTTGTCTTTGATAGGTTGGTGATCACTCCAAACAAGCATTGGCTTCTCAAACAGATAGTATTACTACACCTATCTAGCATGTATAATCACTAATTATTTTTTGATCTTTTGTAGAATAATTGAAATTTTTCTTTTTGAGCTTACATGATTTATATGTCATAAGTTGAAAGCTCCTACTAAAGCATTGTTGAAAAGCTACTTCAATAGCAAAATCAAAAGCATCAATGTCAAGTATACAAGGTAGATTGAAATTATACAATCGCAATATTAAAACAATAATGAGTGTCTCCTTCAACTTATTAAAGACATTTTTTTGCTCCAATTTTCATTCAAATGGGGCACCCTTTTCAAATAGGTTTATCAAAGAGGCAGCAATCACTGCAAATTCTCAAACAAAATTAGAATATTATTTAATAAGGTCTAAAAATATCACGGACACAAAAATACAGACTCGAGATCTAACAAGAAGTTCAAGAAGAACTGGCAAGAACTAGATTAATCAGATGAATACAAGAACAACACCAAAGAGATGAGCTAGAGCTCCAAGAGATGTGTTGTCGAGACTGAAGAACTCTTCAGCCTCGATTCCAATATATACTCCTATTTAGGAAGCTTCTCAAGCAACTTCCATCAATTAGGAAGCTTCTCAAGTAACTTCTATCAACTAGGAAGCTTCTCAAGCAACTTCTACCAACTAAGAAACTTCTCAAGCAACTTCCATCAACTAAGAAGCTTCTTAAGCAACTTCTATTAATTAGAAAGCTTCTCAACCAACTTCTACCAACTGAGAAGCTTCTCAAGCAACTTCTACCAACTAGAAAACTTCTGAAGCAACTTCCATCAACTAGCAAGCTTCTAGAAGTTACCAGAAACTTGTCTCTAGAAGGTTCTAAGGACTATGTCCCTAACATCACCCCCTCCTTTAGCTTTGAGGTCTCTGAGAAGCAATGTTGTTGTTAATCAGTACCAACACAAGAAAATGAAGATTTTTCGCATAACGTCTGCTATGAACTCCAACTATTGTTCATGAGACAAGTGGTTCATCGACCCTTGAAGCCAACGGTAGTGGCTCACTCCTTCTAGTTGACCATCGTAAGCAGGCTCAATCTCAAATACAATCACCATTGATCGGTTACTCGGTATCCTCCGTCGTCGTCGTGGTGCAGGTAGTTCTTCATCTTGAGGTTGCCTTCGTAAGCTAGTCGATTGAAATAATCTAACTGTCAAAGTATCTATCTATTGGTTATCCATATCAGAAAACCAAACTATGGCTATTGAAAAAATAGCTACTATGAATTTTGGTGGTTCTCTCTCTCTTTCTTATATTCTTGGGTGAGCAAGCTTCAGAAAGAAGCTATTGTTGAACCGACTTGGTGAGGATGTCGTTGATGAAACTCATATACCTTTTGCGATGCATTGGTGAGATTTTTAGCTGGCTCCCACGTTCACTCATTAATATCATAGCCGCATCAATGGACAAGATATTCCAACTTGCCCGACCTTTGCCGTGAATCCAGTACCTTTTCGACCTCATATTCCTCATGGTTCACGATCTCGATACTAGGTGGCGGACATTGTACTGTTCCAAGAAAAGACAACTCTCGATAAGGCTCCAATAGAGAAACATGAAAGACTGGATGTACCTTCATAGAAGCCGATAATTCCAGACAGTATGCCACTGGATTGATTTGCTTCTGAATAATAAATGGTCCTAATCTTTGATAGTCCAACTTATCACATGGTTGCTTGGTCTTAATATTTCGTCAAAGAAGCCATGTTTTATCTCCAACTTTAAAAGTGGGTACTTGATTCCGAAATCTATCTGTAGACGCCTTGTAAGATTCTTGAGCGGATTGTAATTGAAGCTTCAATGTAGTTTGAAGCTTTGATAGTTGCTTCATACATCCTTCAACTGTTGGATTGTTATTTATTGATGGACTCAATAAATCAAGCTTCGGATGATACCCATAGTTAGAAAAGAATGGTGTGTGTTGAGTCGATGCATGGAGGGTGTTGTTATATGCAAACTTGGCTAGCGATAGATATGCGGTTCAATCGTCTTGCTGATAATTGATGCTACATCGTAAGTATTGCTTCAAGACTTAGTTCACACATTTCGTTTGGCCATCAATTTGAGGATGAAAAGCCGAAGAAAGCTTAATATCTACCTTCAGTATCCCAAAGAGAGATCTCCAAAACTTTGATACGAACTGGGTTCCTCGATCTGATATGATATCATCTGGTAGTCCATGATATTGATACACATTATCGAGAAAGAGTCTTGCTGTGACTTCACTGGATGATGTCTTCTTGCAAGGGACAAAGTGTGCCATCTTTGTAAGCTGATATACCATGACAAAGATATTGTAAAATGAGTTCGATGATGGCAGGTCCGTAATGAAGTCCATGGAAACTGAAGACCATAATCGACGTGGAATCGGTAATGGCTGTAGGAGTCCATAAGGGCGATGCCGAGGATTCTTGGATCTTGAACAGATGTCGCAGGAGAGGAAAAAATCTTTCACATCCTTCCACATTTGGAATCACCAAAAATCTTAAGAAATAAGCTCTAAGATCTTATTGAATCTAAAATGTCCTGCAACTGGAAAATTGTGGCGAGATTGTAGAACTCGGAGTCGTGCTGGTCCTTTTGGGATATGTAACCGCTCTTCAAAGTATAAAAGATCTCCCTCCACCTTGAACTTGTCGTCATTGGAACGCTGCTTAATATCAATGGCTACTAAATCTTCAATGGTCATGGCACGTACCTGATTCAGAAAGTCAGCATCAATTGGCACAATAGTAGCGCAAAGCTGAAATTGCTTTTGCTTCAATAATGTCATACATTGTTCATCAAATGCTGCTTCTCTAGCCTTTGGTACAAGATACGATCTCCTCAATAAGGCATCAGATAGTCCTTGCTGCTTTCCAGGTCGATAAGTGATAACAAAATCGAACCTAGATAGCAACATACTCCACCGAGCTTTACGTCAATTTAGAACTTGAGCCGACATGAAATACTCCAAATTCTTGTGATCTGTATATACGGTGTCGTATTACGTGCTTTCCTGCTCGAGAACGCGCCGGACGTCTGGCTATAGAAGGTAGTATGGAGATTCACCGATAGTCAAGCAGTCTATCAGTTTTTGACTGCTGGAATATAAACGACTGCAACAATGTACCATAAATCTATATAGATGCTCTTCGACTCCTTGTCGAAGTCTTTTTTTTTGTCCCAGCTGATAGGTCTCTAGACGTTACAGAGAACCCCGAATAAACCAAACTGTTAATCTTCAATACCCCTTTGTACTTACGATCTTGTATCCACTGACTGTCCTATTAGATTAACTCAATAAATTTCATTCACTCCGCATACTCAATCCTATAGACACCCCTTTAATCCTTCAATCACAGACGTAACTCGATTTTATAAAACAGTCAAGAGTATTCAAACCCACTTCATTTAAAAATCCCGATTCACCATTACAACACTGACTTCAGCAGCGATTGCCTCAGTCTTCCCAAAACTCTACGAAGAAGAAAAATCCAAATTCTATATCTTTCCTTCCCCGACCCGAAGCATGAAGCTCCTCTCTCTAATTCCCTTGATCTTCAAAAACCTCCAATGAAAACTCGAACTGGTAACCTTCAAAAGCTTGAAAACTAGCTCCCTCCCGATCCCCCCCTAACCTTATCCTCTGAATTTCTTCAATCTTCCGTCTTAGATCCGGAATTGGCTCCTACCTCAAGCTTGGATCCGAAATTGGCTCTCGCCGTCAAGCTTTCTCCTCCGTTTTTACCTTTAAGAAATCCATTTACCGAAAACAACGTTTCCTGAAACGACACAGAGAACAGGACAGCCTGAAACAGAATCAAACCCCGTAATCGGGACCACATCGAGTCGCCCGACCAATTCAGGTCCTATATTGGGAAAGATGCCCGTAGTAACCTGGATGTTTCCGTAATTGGGTCAAATTGGTCCTTGCGTCAGATTGGCTAAGACCCGTAGTAAGACCTGGATTTTTCGTAATTGGACTGCATTGGGTTGACCGGCCAATTCAGGTCTCATATTGGATAAGAGGACCCGGATTGGATTATCGAAATTGGATCCAATTGGCTCCTCGAACCCGTCGTGTGAATTGGTCCTTCTCTTCTTGCTGACTCCCGTTATTGGAATCGAATGGAGCATTTCAGTATGCCTCGGCTGACTGTAACGGAGTGACTGAACCTGACCACTCAGTATTTGTACTCGAGTTGGTTGATGCTCTCAATATTCGAGGTAACTGAATATTAATAAAATTCTCCTTTCTTTTTATTTTCACTGTATACTCGTGTTACAACACGACATCCACCCCCTCTGAACCTGTACATCCTCCGGTATGCACCAATTTACCCAATTGCTGTTTGATTCAGAATATATTCCCTACGTCTTTGTCCAGTTCGTCTTCGTCACCTTCATTATCCAAATCACTTTCATCTTCTTGCTGCGGAATCTCTGTACCTTCATTAAGGTCTTCCATATTCATCTCTGCGTGTCTTCGTTTAAATATTTTTACTCGCTTCCCTGCAATTGGTATTTTCAATTTTGTACCATCTAACTCAAGTAATGAGTAAGTCGCATTATCATGAACAGTTGTTACAACATATGGTTGAAACCAATGTTTTGAAAATTTCCGCAAAGTACTATGTTGATTATCCAGACTATTATCATAAACAAGTACCCAGTCACCTTCCTCGATTGCTTCTGGTCTCAATCGATGTTGCTTATCGAATCGCGCCTTGTTTTGGAACCTTGCTCTTTTTAACCTTTCCAATGGTATCTGGACATCTTCCGTTCTTTGCTCCAATTGTCGAATCCTAATAGCCAGAAGTTCTTCTCTTGACAATCCATCTTCCCATGGTAGCATACTCCAAGTAAGTACCTTTTCTTCAATCAGCATAATTGGTTTTTGACCTGTCATAAGTTCTACTGGCATATATCCTGTCACCGAACTATGTGTTGTTCGATCAGCCCATAATGCAAATGACAAAAGCCGTGGCTACTCTTTAACCTTCCCATTACAAGCTTTAACCAATGCTTTCACAATCGGCGGGTGACCGCGTTCGCTTTTCGCATTCCCTTCCGAATTATAAGCAGTAGTCAGTGATAGTTTAACTCCACATCTTTCAAAGAACTTACGAGCTTCTTGTACATTTAATTCTCCACAATCTGCAGTGATTTTTCTTACTCATCTGTAGCAGCAAATGACATCTTCAAGCAAAAACCTACAAATCCCCTCTGTAGATTTTGTCCTCAATGCTCTTCCTTCTACTTGATTTGATAAATTTTCACGAGCTAAAACCAAATATCTCATCTGCCATAATCCAACCGGCATAATAACCAAATCAACAACCCATTTAAAATGAATAGCCAGAGGATACGTAGGATGAAGACCATCTCGATGTCGGATATTAAAATACGATTGACAGATTTCACATGACTCTACAAATGAGAGCACATCTCGATACATATTTTTCCACCAATATCATTCCTTGAGTTTAGCAAAAGTAGCCCAGATTCCTCTATGCCCTGTCCATAAACTATCATGAAATTCCTTTAATAATTTTAGTTTTTCTTCTTTTTTGCCTATCACTCGTTATGGCATCTCAATTCCTTTCTTCGGTCTCTTCCATAAGAATCCATCTCGAAGTAAAAATCTATATGCTTTTTTTCTTATTTGTTTGAATTTTTCTGTAGACCAATTCCCCTGCTTAGACAAGGTATTCAAATAATGACCAATATCCAATAATTCCCCTTCATAAGATTCTTCAAGAAATAGCTTGTCTTCTCTGTTGAGATTTGATATTGAATAGAATTTCAATCCGACATCATCAATGTCTTCAACCATTTCGTCCTCCCTCTCGTATCTTGCTCGAGATAGCATGTCTGCTACTAAATTGTCCTTTCCAGTGATATGCTTAAATTCTGGATTTAGTGACTTAATATAAGCAATCCATCTCAACATTGCAATATCTGGCGTTGAACAGTTAATAATCATTCCAAGCAATGGCAAGCAATTTGTTTCAATTACTACTACTGCCCCAATCAAATAGTCCTTTTCAGCTTTCATAGTCGAAACAACTCCCCAAAGTTCTCTTTTGACTTGCGAATATGCACGCTGACGAATACTTAAAACTTTAGCCCCAAATCGAACTGCAAATCTACTCCCATTCGAATCATCTTGATCCATCGCCTACCCAACGGCAATTGGACTAGCGTCTACAGTAAGAATCATTGGTCTATTGCACTTATAATCAACCTTCCTCAATATTGGAAGTGACATCAATAATTTCTTTAATCTTTGCATTGCTTCAATATGCCTTTCTTTCCATTCAAATCGGTAACCCTTGCGTAACAGTTCATATAATGGATCCGCTATGTGAGCAAAATGAGGGATCCAGATTCGATAAAATACACATGCACCCAAAAACCTGCGAACCTCTATTAAAGAACCACAATCTTCTTTCATCCTTCCAATTGCATCAACTTTAGTCGGATCTGGTTTCCTTCCGTAAGATCCGCATAAATGTCCAACAATTACAACCTCTCGCACTCCAAATACGGACTTCATACCCGATAATGTAAGATGAACTTCTCCAAGCCGAGTTAAAATCTTTTCACAATCTTGTATAAGATCAACAACATATCTGCGACACCCCCTCGTATCTAAAGTTTCATCCTTGTCTCGTCCTCTGCACCCTTTTATAGGAACATCATCTAGAAAAGGCATAGTCTTTTCCGGAATAAAATCTCTCAATACCTTATTCATCCCATTCATCATATGCGCAACTGAGTTGGTCGCGCCTTGAGGAAGAGTGCACATTCTAACCAATCCAAGCGGTGTCCTCATCGTTGTCATATCTCTACTTCCTTCGGTAAGTTGAAATTGATCATAACCTGAATACAAATCACCCATTGAATAGATCGCCCTTTCAGCAAACGCCTCAGCAAATTCATCCACAATAGGTCCAATTCTTGCATTCCTGACAGTTACAGCATTCATCGGCTGCATATCTTGAATAAACCGCAGTAACTCATTCTTCTTAGGTACCGTAAACCATCAACTAGAATACGGCGCAAATGAAGGTTCTAATATTTTCATCTTTATCTTTTCTTTCAATAGTTCGACCAATTTAGGTAAATGTGCCCTCAGTACTAGAATCGGTCTTAGATTCCAAGGTACATGCGGTACAGTGAAGATAACCATAGGTGTTATAATATTTGGATCCACAGACCCAATTTCATGAGATTCGAAGGCAAACGATCTACCTTGTTTAGCCAACATCTTTTTGAAGCAAGTAATTTTCTCCGGCAATAAAGAACCATCAGAACCAATCTTCAATTCTTTAAAAGTCTCTTTAGTAAACTGATGTCCAATACTCATTGGATCTCTTAAACTTGCTTCTTTTGATGCTTCTCTCATTTGTTCTTTAGAATCCTCTGGTAATGGTCTGACAACAGGCTTTACCTTCTTATCTGCTGTTTTATATCTCGTCTCTACTGTGACTTCTGGTGCTTGAAAAGATTCAAGCATGGTATAAACCTCTCTCAAATGAATCTCAACAATCTTATCATTATCCCCTAACCCAATAGATGTAATCAATTCCAATGAATCTTCCAGCCCATTTTCTTCATAAATATCCAAAATCCTCTCATCATCTTGCAATGTACCTATCTTGCATAACTGTCTTTCAATATCATATAATCTTTTTCTTTCTTTTCTTTTAAAATCATCAACTTTTTTATACATAATATTTCCATTCTCCAAAATACCAATAAAACTCGCATCAAAGGCACCTTCATCTCGCGAGAGTACCTCCTCTTTTGTACCTCTATAATCTCGCTTTATAGTGGTACCTCTCCAAAATCCTTAAATCCTTCAACAATCTTTGGCAATGGTTTCTCCCTCAACCTATCTCGATTCCGTTCATGGTTAGGAGGTACTGTTACAAATTCTACAGCTTTCCTCCCATCTTCGCTCCGTACCCTTGCATAAGCAGAACCATCATCAAGTCCCTTTGTTTCCATCCGTGTTGCCGTGATATAAGGTTGTCCTAAAATCAACGGATAAGACGTTGTATCTTGAATGAAGAAATGTTGCTCCGTCGCAACATCCCCAATCCGAATTTTGACATCTGGACAAGCTCCATATAATTCGCCTCGTGTGTTATTAGCTGCTCGTATTGCCCATCCATGTTCCATATCAATTGGCCATTTTTGCTTCTTATAAAGATCTTTAGACATGAGATTTATTTCAGAACCATGGTCCACCAAAGCAACTATTGATTCTTCTATATCTCCTACCTTCACCAATACCTCAGTAGTTGCCCTTGCCCAATGCTTTCGAGTATAATGGCTCAAAGTTTCCATTTCCTTGTCACTAGAATCTTCGAAACGTACTCGCTGATTATACCCATTCTTTTTATTTGTTGGTTGCTTGTAACCAATATCAACCTCTTCTTCATCTCTATATATTCTTGCATCAATAGCATGACTCATTCCAGTTTCGCTCATTAATTGCCTCTTTTGCTTAATGCTGTCAATGATAACATTATGAAACTCCTTCTTTGCAATTTCCAAGACTTCTTTCAATGTGAATTCCACCTTAGCGTTTAATATACGTTCTTCCAACACCCCTTTCAAATTTGTTGCCGCTTCAATGTCAGAAAGTAGCTTATAAGCAATTGATTTGCCCTTATCTTTTGTCTCCGTTGTTTTTTCTCCCAATGATGTTGAGGTATCCTTTACAGGCAATTCTTGTGAAGCTGCCTCCCGAGCCTTGTCTCCTTGAGTTTGCCTCTTAAAAGAATTTCCTTCTCTAGTATCATCAAAATTTCCTCGTCTTTTTTCTTCCATCAAAGCTTCATGTTGGCTCTTAGTAATATATGCATGAACTGAAAGAGACTCAACAGGATCCTCCCAACCTGTTCTTCCTCGTATTATAGCTGTAGTTCTCAATAACGCTTCTCGAGGTAATTTCCCTTCTTGCATTGTAGAAACGGCAGAAGCCCAAAACTCACTAGTTTCCGTACTTCCACCAATTTCATCATCTACTCTAGCACCATAACTTGCACTTTCTCGTGTTGCTGTTTCATGCTCTTTTAAGTAATCTTGAACTAATGCTCTCATTCCTCCCTTGCCAAAATTGGTTTGAAGAAGATCCTCCCTATCTTTCAATGCTATCTTCCTATCTTTCCAGCAAATAATTCCCTGCCGTATCATATAATTAAATTCATTGCAATCTTTTCTAGTGTGTGAAGCATCATCACACCAAATGCATCTTTGTACATATCCTTGTTTTGAAACATTCTTCGAATTGTTTATAGAAGTATTCTCTTCAAGTCTTGCCAATTTGATTTGAAGATCTCGCATTCCTCGTATAATTTCTTCCATATCCATATCTGCTTTCTTTGACAAGGATGTCGAAGGTTGAACTGTAGGCATTGTCGGTGGTGTTGTACGTATTGGAGCTTTGGGTGCTGGTACTGTTTTCGGAATATTGCTCCTATCCTTCTTCCTTTCTTTTTTTGTAAGCAACCCCACCGCATCTTCAACGTTCTTCCACTTCGTTGTCAATCCTTCATCTTCTTCTTTGTCTTCAAGAAGGGGTTCTAATTTCTGATGCAATTCTCCATCAGCAGCTTGAAGAAATAGATCAACTTTGTTCAGCTCCAATGTCAATTTTTCTACCTTCGATAATTGAGAGTACTGCCTCTCAAATTCTCTTAGTAGCTCTGTTGCTTGCAAATTCTTATTGGGCCGTTCAATCCATCCCAAAAACAGCTTCTTAGTAACGCGATCAGTATCTTCCAAGAAATATTCGTCTTTCAATGCATGTGAAAAATCCTCCCATGAATTCCCACAACGATCCGTAATCGATGTAATGTGGTCCCTTATCTCCGGTATCGTGGCAAGTCCAAATAGTGCAACCATTTTCTTCTCAGAAACCCGATTTAATTCCATTTCACGAACATAACATCTTAAATACTTTGAAATATTCCTCCCATCAAATTGATCAATTTTATTGACCACTGCTTGCAATGCTTTGGTTGCCAAAGCTTCTTTTCGATCATTGCTTTGCTATTGCTGCATTAACAATGAGAAGGCTTGAAACAAACTAGCAATAGATGGATCCATGTGCATACCTTGTCCTTTAGAAGACTCCCCACCAGAAACTTCTCCCAAAAATCCTTCAAAATTTTTATTTTCGTTTTCCATAAAAATAAAGATAAAATCAACCAAAATCCAATACCTTCTACCTCAAGTTTTCACGTCGGGTTCACCACTTATGTCGTATTACGTGCTTTCCTGCTCGAGAACGCGCCGGACGTCTGACTATAGAAGGTAGTATGGAGATTCACCGATAGTCAAGCAGTCTATCAGTTTTTGACTGCTGGAATATAAACGACTGCAACAATGTACCATAAATCTATACAGATGCTCTTCGACTCCTTGTCGAAGTCTTTTTTTTTGTCCCAGCCGATAGGTCTCTAGACGTTACAGAGAACCCCGAATAAACCAAACTGTTAATCTTCAATACCCCTTTGTACTTACGATCTTGTATCCACTGACTGTCCTGTTAGATTAACCCAATAAATTTCATTCACTCCGCATACTCAATCCTATAGACACCCCTTTAATCCTTCAATCACAGACGTAACTCGATTTTACAAAACAGTCAAGAGTATTCAAACCCACTTCATTTAAAAATCTCGATTCACCATTACAACACTGACTTCAGCAGCGATTGCCTCAGTCTTCCCAAAACTCTATGAAGAAGAAAAATCCAAATTCTATGTCTTTCCTTCCCCAACCCGAAGCATGAAGCTCCTCTCTCTAATTTCCTTGATCTTCAAAAACCTCCAATGAAAATCCGAACTGGTAACCTTCAAAAGCTTGAAAACTAGCTCCCTCCCGATCCCCCCCTAACCTTATCCTCTGAATTTCTTCAATCTTCCGTCTTAGATCCGGAATTGGCTCCTACCTCAAGCTTGGATCCGAAATTGGCTCTCGCCGTCAAGCTTTCTCCTCCGTTTTTACCTTTAAGAAATCCATTTACCGAAAACAACGTTCCCTGAAACGACACAGAGAACAGGACAGCCTAAAACAGAATCAAACCCCGTAATCGGGACCACATCGAGTCGCCCGACCAATTCAGGTCCTATATTGGGAAAGATGCCCGTAGTAACTTGGATGTTTCCGTAATTGGGTCAAATTGGTCCTCGCGTCAGATTGGCTAAGATCCGTAGTAAGACCTGGATTTCCCGTAATTAGACTGCATTGGGTTGACCGGCCAATTCAGGTCTCATATTGGATAAGAGGACCCGGATTGGATTATCGAAATTGGATCCAATTGGCTCCTTGAACCCGTCGTGTGAATTGGTCCTTCTCTTCTTGCTGACTCCCGTTATTGGAATCGAATGGAGCATTTCAGTATGCATTGGCTGACTGTAACGGAGTGACTGAACCTGACCACTCAGTATTTGTACTCGAGTTGGTTGATGCTCTCAATATTCGAGGTAACTGAATATTAATAAAATTCTCCTTTCTTTTTATTTTCACTGTATACTCGTGTTACAACACGACAACGGTCACTAGGTGTGCAGCTCTTTCAAGAAAGTGATGCCATTCTTGGAAAGAATCCACTATAGCAAGAAGTTCCTTATCGTGGATCTCATAATTGATTTCAGTAGCAGAGAACTTTCGAGAATAGAATGCAACCAGATGGAGCTTCTTGTCTTCTCCCATTTGTGAAAATACAACTCCCAAAGCAAAATCCGAAGCATCAATTTCTAAATAGAAGGCCTTTGTAAAGTCTAGATGTATCGAGATTAGAGCCATAGTAAATGTGATCTTCGGGTCTTGAAACGCCTTCTCTGCCAGAGTTCCCTATTCCAGCTTATCCTTACATGTCAACCAAGTGAGAGGTGCAGCAACTTGAGAGTAATTCTTGATGAAGATCCGATAGAAGTTGGCAAAACCAAGAAAGCATTGTACGTCTCTAACCGTCTTCGGAACCTCCCAAGACACGATTGCTTCCATCTTCTTGGGGTCCATCTTCAAGCCTTCCTTAGTCGCAACGAATTCCAGAAATTCCATCTCTATTTAGTGAAATAAACACTTCTCCAACTTGGCATATAGTCCTCGCTCGCATACTTTCTCCAATACCAAACGAACGTGTTTTTCATGCTCTTCCTCATTTTTGGAGAATATCAAAATATCATCCAAATAGATGACAACAAAATCATCAAGGTGCTCTCGGAAAATATCATTCATCATATGTTGAAAGACCACTGGAGCATTGGTAAGACCAAAGGGCATGACATTATACTCAAAATGGCCATACCTTGTACGAAACGCTGTCTTCCACTCATCTCCTTTCTTGATTCATACAAGGTTGTAAACTCCCCTTAGATCAATTTTTGTAAAGATCCTTGTACGTCCAAGTTGTTCTTAGAGACTAGAAATCAAGGATAATGAATAACGATTCTTCTTTGTTACCTTGTTGAGGCCTCGATAGTCCACACACATCCGCAACAAGCCATCTTTCTTCTTCACAAATAAGATGGGTGCTCCAGCTGACGATTTTGAATGACGAATGAAGTTCTTGGTTAGATTCTCATCGATATACTTCCGCAACTCTGCCAACTCCATCTGCGATAGATTGTAGATTGGGCCAAAAAGCAGTTGTGCTCCTTCCTACAAGTCTATGGTGCAATCATATGGTCAGTGTTCCGGTAGCATGTCGACATTCTTCTTTTGAAACATGTCTTTAAAATCTTTATATTGCTTAGGTATACTTATTGTCGAGATCTTCTCCCCGGTAGTTGGAGCCGCATAAATGACTAATGGTGTGCCTTCCTTATGTGATCTTATAAACGCTCTTGCTCCAATGAATAAGGATTTTTCTATTCGGTGTTTTTTACTAGGCTTGCTCTTGGGTGGTTTTGTGGAAAAGGTCATCTTTCGCAACTTCCAATCTATGGATGGGTTATGCTTTTTTAACCAGGACAGACCAAGAATAACATGATTTGATGGGATTCTAATAATATTGAAAATAATATGACTACTATGGCCCTTAAACGTCACTTCTATAAGTTCTGATTCATAGGTGACACTACTAAATAATAAAGGTCGCCCATCTATGACCTCAACGTAAACAAGTTTGGATTTTTGTACTAAAGGGACCTTATGACACTTCGCAAATTCTTCCTCTAAGAAACAAGCAGATGTTCCTAAATCTAATAATGCTAAGGTTTTGAGTTTTTGAGGGCCAATAAGCAAAGGGATTGTAAAACAAAGGGCGGGTTGAGCGGAAAGAAAAGAACCTGGTTGTTGTTGCGATATTTCACTGTTCAACCGCACGGTTCTTATTGTGGCTAGGCATCCTCGTTTTCCTGAACAAATACGCCCCTAGTCCTGACAATATGTCGATTTTGCTTCTTGGGGTAGTTTCCAACTTTGTGGCCTTCTTCACAGCAATACAAGCATAGACCTTCCTCTATACGCCGCTTTTTCTCTTCTAGGATAAGAGATTTGACACGTCCTGCATCAATTTGCATGTCTTCTACATCTAAATGTGAATTCACACTACTTGCTGACATAGTTGGGGCGTGGCGAATCGTATGTTGTCTTGAACGTTGTCGTGTTGTAACACGAGTATACCGTGAAAATATAAAGAAAGGGGACTTTTATTAATGTTTAGTTACTTCAAATATTGGGAGCAACGACCAACTCCAGTGCAAATACTGAGTGGCCAGGTTCAGTCACCCTGTTACATTCAGCCGGGGCATACTGAAATGCTCCGTTCGAATCCAATAACGGGAGTCAGCAGGAAGAGAAAGGACCAATTCACACGACGGGTGAGCCTGGTTCGAAGAGCCAATTGGATCCAATTTCAAGAATCCAATCCGGGTCCTCTTAACCAATATGAGACCTGAATTGGCCGGGCAACCCAATGAAGTCTAATTACGGGAAAATCCAGGTCTTACTACGGGCCTCAGCCAATCTCACGTGAAGGACCAATTTGATCCAATTACGGGGACATCCGGGTCTTACTACTGGACTCTTAGCCAATATGAGACCTGAATTGGTCGGGCGACTCAATGTGGTCCCGATTACGGGGTTTCGATTCTGATTCAGGCTGTCTTATTCCCTGTGCCGTTTCAGGGAACGTTGTTTCGATAAAAAGATCTCTTAAAGGTAAAAACGGTGGAGAAAGCTCTAACGGCGAGAGCCAATTTTGGATCCAAGCTCTGACGGTGGGAGCCAATTCCGGATCTACGATAGAAGATTGAGGAAATTCAGAGGATAAGGTTAAGAGGGAGAATAGTTTTGAGGGAGGTTGAGAAGGATCAGAGAGCTAGCTTCATGCTTCGGGTACGGAAAAAAGATAGAGGATTGGGATTTTTTTTTCTTCATAGGGTTTTGGGAAGACTGAGGCAAACGTTGCTGAAGTTAGTGTTGTAATGGTGAATCGGGATTTTTAATGAAGTGGATTTGATTACTCTTGACTGTTTTGTGAAATCGAGTTACGTTTGTGATGAAAGAGTTAAAATGGTGTCTATAGGATTGAGTATGCGGAGTGAATGAAATTTATTGGGTTAATCTAACAAGATAGTCAGTGGATACAAGATCGTGAGTATAAAGCGATATCGAAGATTAGCAGTTTGGGTCGTTCGAGGTTCTCGGTAACATCTAGAGACCTACCGGCTGGAGCAAAAAGGATTTCGACAAGCAGTCGAAGGGCATCTGTATAGATTTACGGTATATTCTTGCAGTTGTTTGTATTTCAACAATCAAAAACCGATAAACTGCTTGAATATTGATGAATCTCCATACTACCTTCTACAACCAGACGCCTAGCGCGTTCTTGAGCAGAAAAGCACGTAATATGACAAAAGTGGTGAACCCGACGTGAAAGCTTGAGGTAGAAGGTATTGGATTTCGGTTGAATTTATCTTTATTTTATGCAAAACGAAAATAAAAATTTTGAAGGATTTTTGGGAGGAGTTTCTGGTGGAGATTCTTCTAAAGGACAAGGTATGCACATGGATCCGTCTATTGCTAGTATGTTTCAAGCCTTCTCATTAGCAATGTAGCAACAGCAAAGTAATGATCAAAAGGAAGCTTTGGCAACCAAAGCATTGCAAGTAGTGGTCAATAAAATTGATCAATTTGATGGGAGGAATATTTCAAGGTATTTAAGATGTTATGTTTGTGAAAGGGAATTAAATCGGGTTTCTGAGAAGAAAATGGTTGAATTATTTGGACTTGCCACGATACCGGAGATAAGAGACCACATTACATCGATTACGGATCATTATGGGAATTCATGGGAGATTTCTTCACATGCATTGAAAAACGAATATTTCTTGGAAGATGCTGATCGCGTTACTAAGAAGCTATTTCTGGAATGGATTGAACGGCCCAATAAGAATTTGCAAGCAACAGAGCTACTAAGGGAATTTGAGAGGCAGTACTCTCAATTGTCGAAGGTAGAAAAATTGACATTGGAGCCGAACAAAGTTGATCTATTTCTTCAAGCTGCTGATGGAGAATTGCAAGGGAAATTAGAACTCCTTCTTGAAGACAAAGAAGAAGATGAAGGATTGACAACAAAATGGAAGAACGTTGAAGATGCGGTGGGATTGCTTGCAAAAAGAGAAAGGAGGAAGGATAGGAGCAATATTCTGAAAACAATACAAGCACCCAAAGCTCCAATACATACAACACCACCAACAATGCCTACAGTTCAACCTTCGACATCCTTATCAAAGAAAACAGATATGGGGATGGAAGAAATTATACGAGGAATGCGAGATCTTCAAATCAAATTGGCAAGACTTGAAGAGAATACTTCTATAAACAATTCAAAGAATGTTTCAAAACAAGGATATGTACAAAGATGCATTTGGTGTGATGATGTTTCACACACTAGGAAAGATTGCAATGAATTTAACTATATGATACGGCAAGAAATTATTTGCTAGAAAGATGGAAAGCTAGCATTAAAAGATAGGGAGGATCTTCTTCAAACCAATTTTGGCAAAGGAGGAATGAGAGCATTAGTTCAAGATTACTTAAAAGAGCATGAAACAGCAACACGAGAAAGTACAAGTTATGGTGCTAGAGTAGATGATGACCTTGGTAGAAGTACGGAAATTAGTGAGTTTTGGGCTTCTGCCATTTCTACAATGCAAGAAGGGAAATTACCTCGAGAAGCGTTATTAAAGACTATAGCTACAACACGAGGTGCAACAGGTTGGGAGGATCCTATTGGGTCTCTTTCAGTTCATGCATATATTGCTAAGAGCCAACATGAAGCTTTGATGGAAGAAAAGAGACGAGGAAATTTTGATGATACGAGAGAAGGAAATTCTTCTAAGAAGCAAACTCGAGGAGACAAGGCTCGAGAGGCAGCTTCACAAGAATTGTCTGTAAAGGATACCTCAGCATCATTGGAAGAAAAAATAAGGGAGACAAAAGATAAGGGCAAATCAATTGCTTATAAGCTACTTTCTGACATTGAAGCGGCAACAAATTTGAAAGGGGTGTTGGAAGAACGTATATTAAATGCTAAGGTGGAATTCACATTGAAAGAAGTTTTGTAAATTGCAAAGAAGGAGTTTCATGATGTTATCATTGACAACATTAAGCAAAAGAGGCAATTAATGGACAAAACTAGAATGAGTCATGCTATTGATGCAAGAATGTATAAAAATGAAGAAGAAGTTGATATTGGTTACAAGCAACCAACAAATGAAAGGAATGTGTATAATCAACGAGTACATTTCGAAGATTCTAGTAACAAGGAAATGGAAACTTTGAGTCATTATACTCGAAAGCATTGAGCAAGGACAACTACTGAGGTATTGGTGAAAGTAGGAGATATAGAAGAACCAATAGTTGCTTTAGTCGACCATGGTTCTGAAATAAATCTCATGTCTAAAGATCTTTATAAGAAGCAAAAATGGCCAATTGATATGGAACATGGATGGACAATTCGAGCAGCTAATAACACACGGGGTAAATTATATGGAGCTTGTCTAGATGTCAAAATTTGGATTGGGGATGTTACGACGGAGCAACATTTCTTTGTTCAAGATACAACATCTTATCCGTTGATTTTAGGACAACCTTATATTACGGCAACACGGATGGAAACAAAAGTACTTGACGATGGTTCTGCTTATACAAAGCTACATAGCGAGGATGGGAGGAAAGCTATACAATTTCTAACAGTACCTCCTAACCATGAACGGAATCGAGATAGGTTGAGGGAGAAACCATTGCCAAAGATTGTTGAAGGATTTAAGGATTTTGGGGAGGTACGACTATGAAGCGAGATTATGGAGGTACAAAAGAGGAGGTACTTTTGCGAGATGAAGGTGCCTTTGATGCGAGTTTTATTGGTATTTTGGAGAATGGAAATATTATGTGTAAGAAAGTTGATGATTTTAAAAAAAAAGAAAAAAAAAGATTTTATAATATTGAAGGAGAATTACGGAAGTTAGGTACATTGCAAGATGATGAGAGGATTTTAGATGTTTATGAAGAAAATAGACTGGAAGATTCATTGGAATTGATTACATCTATTGGGTTAGGGGATAATGATAAGATTGTTGAGATTCATTCAAGAGAGGTTTTATACCATACTTGAGTCTTTTCAAGCACCAGAAGTCACTGTAGAGACGAGATATAAAATGGCAGATAAGAAGGTAAAGCTTGTTGTCGGACCGTTACCAGAAGATTCTAAAGAACAAATGAGAGAAGCATCAAAAGAAGCAAGTTTAAGAGATCCAATGAGTATTGGACATCGGTTTTCTAAAGAGACTTTTGAAGAATTGAAGATTGGTTCTAATTGTTCTTTATTGCCAGAGGAAATTACTTGCTTCAAAAAGATGTTGACTAAACAAGGTAGATCGTTTGCTTTCGAATCTCATGAAATTGGGTGTGTGGATCCAAATATTATAACACCTATGGTTATCTTCACTGTACCGCATGTACCTTAGAATCTAAGACCGATTCCAGTACCGAGGGCACATTTACCTAAATTGGTTGAACTATTAAAAGAAAAGATGAATATGAAAATATTGGAACCCTCGTTTGCACTCTATTCTAGTCGATGGTTTATGGTACCTAAGAAGAATGGGTTACTACTATTTATTCAAGATATGCAATCAGTGAATGCAGTAACTATCAGGAATGCAGGAATTGGACCTATTGTGGATGAAGTTGCTGAGGCGTTTGCTGGGAGGGCGATCTATTCAATGGATGACTTGTATTCAGGTTATGATCAATTTCAACTTGCCGAAGGAAGTAGAGATATGACAATAATGAGGACACTACTTGGATTGGTTAGAATGTGCACTCTTCTTCAAGGCACGACCAACTCAGTTGCGCATATGATGAATGGGATGAATAAGGTATTGAGAGATTTTATTCCGGAAAAGACTATGCCTTTTCTAGATGATGTTCCTATAAAAGGGTGTAGAGAAGGAGACAAGGATGAAACTTTAGATAAGAGGGGGTGTCGCAAATATATTGTTGATCATATATAAGATTGTGAAAAGATTTTAACTCGGCTTGGAGAGGTTCATCTTACATTATCAGGTATGAAGTCTGTATTTGGAGTACGAGAGGTTGTAATTGTTGGATATTTATGTGGATCTTATGGAAGAAAACTAAATCCGACTAAAATTGATGCAATTGGAAGGATGAAAGAGGATTGTGATTCTTTAACAGAGGTTCGCAGGTTTTTAGGTACATGTGTATTTTATCAAATCTGGATCCCTCATTATGCTCACATAGCGGATCCATTATATGAACTGTTACGGAAGGGTTACCGATTTAAATGGGAACAAAGGCATATTCAAGCAATGCAAAGATTGAAGAAATTATTGATGTCACCTCCAATATTGAGGAAGATTGATTATAAGTGCAATAGACTAGTGATTCTTACTGTGGACGCTAGTCGAATTGCCATTGGATGGGCTATGGGTCAAGATGATTCAAATAGCAGTAGATTTGGAGTTCGATTTAGGGCTAAAGTTTTAAGTAATTATCAGCGTGCATATTCGCAAGTCAAAGGAGAACTTTGGGGAGTTGTTTCGGCTATGAAAGCTGAAAAAGACTATTTGATTGGAGCAATAGTAGTAATTGAAACAGATTGCTTGCCATTGCTTGGAATGATTATTAACTGTTCAACGCCAGATATTGCAATGTTGAGATGGATTGCTTATATTAAGTCACCAAATCCAGAATTTAAGCATATTATTGGGAAGGACAATTTAGTAGCAGACATGCTATCTCGAGCAAGATACAAGAGGGAGGACGAAATGGTTGAAGACATTGATGACGTCGGATTGAATTTCTATTCAATATCAAATCTCAATAGAGAAGACAAGCTATTTCTTGAAGAATCTTATAAAGGGGAATTATTGGATATTGGTCATTACTTGAATACCTTGATTGAGCAGGAGAATTGGTCTACGGAAAAATTCAAACAAATAAGAAAGAAAGCATATGGATTTTTACTTCGAGATGGATTCTTATAGATCGAAGAAAGGAATTGAGATGCGACGACGAGTGATAGGCAAAAGGAAAGAAAAACTAAATTTATTAAAAGAGTTTCATGATAATTTATGGGCAGGGCATAGAGGAATCTGGGCTACTTTTGCTAAACTCAAGGAACGATATTGGTGGAAAAATATGTATCAAGATGTGCTCTCATTTGTAGAGTCATGTGAAATCTGTCAATCGTATTCTAATATCCGACATCGAGATGGTCTTCATCCTACGTATCCTCTGGCTATTCATTTTAAATGGGTTGTTGATTTGGTTATTATGCCGGTTGGATTATGGCAGATGAGATATTTGGTTTTAGCTCGTGAAGATTTATCAAATCAAGTAGAAGGAAGAACATTGAGGACAAAATCTACAGAGGGGATTTGTAGGTTTTTGCTTGAAGATGTCATTTGCTGCTACAGATGCGTAAGAAAAATCACTGCAGATTGTGGAGAATTAAATGTACAAGAAGCTCGTAAGTTCTTTGAAAGATGTGGAATTAAACTATCACTGACTACTGCTTATAATCCAAAAGGGAATGCAAAAAGCGAACGCGGTCACCCACCGATTGTGAAAGCATTAGTTAAAGCTTGTAATGGGAAAGTGAAAGAGTGGCCACGGCTTTTGTCATTTGCATTATGGGCTGATCGAACAACACATAGTTCGGTGACAGGATATATGCCAGTAGAACTTATGACAGGTCGAAAACCAATTATGCCGATTGAAGAAAAGGTATTTACTTGGAGTATGCTACCATGGGAAGATGGATTGTCAAGAGAAGAACTTCTGGCTATTAGGATTCGACAATTGGAGCAAAGAACGGAAGATGTCCAGATACCATTGGAAAGGTTAAAAAGAGCAAGGTTCCAAAACAAGGCGCGATTCGATAAGCAACATCGATTGAGACTAGAAGCAATCGAGGAAGGTGACTGGGTACTTGTTTATGATAATAGTCTGGATAATCAACATAGTACTTTGCGGAAATTTTCAAAACGTTGGTTTGGACCATATGTAGTAACAACTATTCATGATAATGCGACTTACTCATTACGAGAGTTAGATGGTAGAAAATTGAAAATACCAATTGTAGGGAAGCGAATAAAAATATTTAAACGAAGACATGCGGAGATGAATATGGAAGACCTTAATGAAGGTATAGAGATTCCGCAGCAAGAAGATGAAAGTGATTTGGATAATCAAGGTGATGAAGATGAACTAGATTAAGACGTAGAGGATATATTCTGAATCAAACAGCAATTGGGTAAATTGGTGCATACCGGAGGATGCAGAGGTTCAGAGGGAGTGGATGTCGTGTTGTAACACGAGTATACCGTGAAAATATAAAGAAAGGGGACTTTTATTAATGTTCAGTTACTTTGAATATTGAGAGCAACGACCAACTCCAGTCCAAATACTGAGTGGCCAGGTTCAGTCACCTCATTACAGTCAGCCGGGGCATATTGAAATGCTCCGTTCGAATCCAATAACGGGAGTCAGCAGGAAGAGAAAGGACCAATTCACACGACGGGTGAGCCTGGTTCGAAGAGCCAATTGGATCCAATTTCAAGAATCCAATCCGGGTCCTCTTAACCAATATGAGACCTGAATTGGCCGGGCAACCCAATGCAGTCTAATTACAGGAAAATCCAGGTCTTACTACGGGCCTCAGCCAATCTCACATGAAGGACCAATTTGATCCAATTACGGGGACATTCGGGTCTTACTACTTGACTCTTAGCCAATATAAGACCTGAATTGGTCGGGCGACTCAATGTGGTCCCGATTATGGGATTTCGATTCTGTTTCAGGTTGTCCTGTTCCCTGTGCCGTTTCAAGGAACGTTGTTTCGATAAAAAGATCTCTTAAAGGTAAAAACGGTGGAGAATGCTCTGACGGCGAGAGCCAATTTTGGATCCAAGCTTTGACGGTGGGAGCCAATTCCGGATCCACGACAGAAGATTGAGGAAATTCAGAGGATAAGGTTAAGAGGGAGAATAGTTTTGAGGGAGGTTGAGAAGGATCAGAGAGCTAGCTTCATGCTTCGGGTGTGGAAAAATGATAGAAGATTGGGATTTTTTTTTCTTCATAGGGTTTTGGGAAGACTGAGGCAATCATTGCTGAAGTTAGTGTTGTAATGGTGAATCGGGATTTTTAATGAAGTGGATTTGATTACTCTTGACTGTTTTGTGAAATCGAGTTACGTTTGTGATGAAAGAGTTAAAAGGGTGTCTATAGGATTGAGTATGCAGAGTGAATGAAATTTATTGAGTTAATCTAACAAGACAGTCAGTGGATACAAGATCGTGAGTATAAAGCGATATCGAAGATTAACAGTTTGGGTCATTCGGGGTTCTCTGTAACGTCTAGAGACCTACCGGTTGGAGTAAAAAAGACTTCGACAAGCAGTTGAAGGACATCCGTATAGATTTACGGTGTATTCTTGCAGTTGTTTGTATTTCAACAGTCAAAAATTGATAAACTGCTTGAATATTGGCGAATCTCCATACTACCTTCTACAGCCAGACGCCTGGCGCGTTCTCGAGCAGGAAAGCACGTAATATGACAACGTTGGTCTTGGCGACGTTGGAATAGGCAATTATCACACTTCACAGCTTGGCTAATAGCTTCGTTGAGCATTTGTGGATCAGGAAGAGTTAACAGCAAATCCTTCACATCATCCCTTAAACCCCAATAGAATTGACTCATCAACGCTTCTTTGTCCCAATTGATGTCGCATGCTATTTGCTTGAAGTCCGATGCATAGAGTGATGTAGAATGCATCCCTTGTCGTAGTGACCGGATCTTTGTTGTAGCCCATTGAGCCTTGTTGTGTTCACCAAATGCTTCCGCAAATGCCTCCAAAAAGGTTTCAAAGTTGTTTAGTATGGACGATCGTTTCTCAAACAAAGGAGCAAACCATGATAGAGCTTGCCCTGTAAGTAAGGTTCCAACAAGCCCAACATGTGACTCCTCTGTTGGATAGCGTTTGGGCTGTAAAATTGTTATCAACCTGATTTGATTGACAAATCCTCAAAACTTGGAACACGTACCATCGAACTTATCCGAAAGGCTAACTCGAAGCTCTTTATGTTGTAGAATCAGTGGTGCTTGTCGAACCTCAGGCAAATTTGCTTCTCCAAGTGTAGAAGTTTGAGGCTGGTGCAACCTAGATTGTGCCATCCCAGATGCTCCATCATTATGAAGCCTTGCCATGACTCTTTCAATCTCTGCAGTTCTTTGCGATAACGTAGCGAGGGCATTCATGATAGCATCCAACTTAGACTCCGAACTTTCCGTCATACTAATGTCTTGGCCTACGGTCATTCTAAGAGAAGGACAAAAATGACTGTACAAGAAGACAATATTGGTTTAGAGGAGGGTACTCCGCAACCTCTAAAATGCCTTAAGAGCTTCAAGAAAAGGGGTAATCCACTCTCTCCAAGAAGAATAAGACTCCAATATTGTAATAAAAGAAGTATCAGTTTAGAGGAGGGTAATCCGCAACCTCTAAAATATTAGTATACTTCCAAGCAGAGGGATAATCCGCACTCTAACGAGGAAGAAATTAACTCTGATATCTGAGGTGAGTGGAGTTTTGACAAACTGTCACGGACACAGAAATACAGACTCGAGATCTAACAAGAAGTTCAAGAAGAACTGGCAAGAACTAGATTAATCATTTTTGTCATTTTTGTCAAAATGAATACAAGAACAACACCAAAGAGATGAGCTAGAGCTCCAAGAGATGTGTTGTCGAGACTGAAGAACTCTTCAGCCTCAATTTCAATATATACTCCTATTTAGAAAGCTTCTCAAGCAACTTCCATCAATTAGGAAGCTTCTCAAGTAACTTCTATTAACTAAGAAGCTTCTCAAGCAACTTCTACCAACTAGGAAACTTCTCAAGTAACTTCCATCAACTAGGAAGCTTCTTAAGCAACTTCCATTAACTAAAAAGCTTCTCAAGTAACTTCTACCAACTGGAAAGCTTCTCAAGCAACTTCTACCAACTAGGAAACTTCTGAAGCAACTTCCATCAACTAAGAAGCTTCTAGAAGGTTCCAGAAACTTGTCTCTAGAAGGTTCTAAGGACTATGTCCCTAACAAAAAATGAACAAATTTCAAAAGTAATCTTAATGTTTGATCAATCTTCTACAGCTTTCATCTTATCTTGCTTCATAAAAATGCCTTTGAAAGACACCATATGTTCCAAAAAAGCTAATTTTTGACTTTCAAAGTTTATATTTTCATTGCTTACAATAAAAGTGACTATATGTAGCTAACACAATACTTCTTGTAGGTATTTTTCATGCTCTTTAATGGTTTTATAATATATTCAAAGATATCATTAATGAAGACAACTACATACTTATCTAAAAAGTCCTGAAATAATTTATTCATATGATCTATAAAAGATCTATAATTCTATATATATTTGGACATAATTTAAGACTTGTTCATGCAAACTCTATCAAATTATATCATGCATATGTGCAAGGCAAGATGATTGCTTAGCCTTCAATTTGAAAACTTCTATGAGAGATACTACTAATACTTGAATGCTTGTATAATAATATTTGTGGTCCCATTAATCTAATATTTGAACCATTTTATTATTTTTTGTTCTTTATGATTTATAATTCACATACATCTCTTACTTATTTAAAAAACACAGTCAAATCATATGTATTTTTTATTTAAAATTCTACTTACAACTTCAAAACCATAAATTATTTTATTCTTTATATTAAAATTATTCTACAGTTAAGGATAATCCACGTGAGAGTGAATGGGCATCACATTCCATTTTGCATAAGGTGAGGGTGTAGATGTCAATAATAATTAGAATTGATAAATAATATATAAAATATATTTATATTCATATCATTCTAGAAGCTTATCAATAAGTTCTTAGAAATCGTAAAAAATCCTTAAATTTGTGCTAAAAATCTCTTGCTATAAAGAAGTTATAGTATTCATTTCTGAAATAGATACTAGTTTGCATTGTAATCAAGGCGTGGCTCTAATTCTTTTTTTTTAGATTTTAGAGTTCTTCTATGCTATTCCTATTCTACAACTTGTTGCATGAAATTGACATCATGTCGCTAATAGGCCGTTGAGCTTTTTTCTACATAGGAGTTTTTAATTGTATTATAGTAGGAATCTATGGTCCTTAGATCATCATAATATGTGTAGAAAATGATATAATGAAAGATAAAACTTTACTTCACAGAATCAAAAGTATATTAATGAAAAGATATCAAAGTATACCAGAGTCATATAATTTCTCTTATTGATGTTAATTAGATTGGATTATCTTCATTGATAGTAGTTTTTAAGTTGAATTATGAGATTAAGTAATTTCAATCACTTTTTTCTAATATAGATTCTCTTTATTTGATGAAAGGTTTGTATGTACAAGTAAAAATTGACCTATGGTTATTAAATTATAATTTTTATCTTACATTATGAATAGAAAGGGATGTAAGTGACTCTCCTTCACACCTTATGATACACTTGTCTATTCTAACGAGCACAAAGTATATGGATGGTAAATTTGTAGGTAGTTGTTGATGGAAAACAATACTGGCAATGTTTTATGAATTCCATCAATTTAATCTAGTGATCACTAAGCCTCACAATGATTATGTTAGTTTTTGTGCTCATCCCTACCTTCTCTCTACTTTTTTTTTTTAGAGTCTTCTTTGTGAAATTACATATGTTTTGCTTCATTTGTATAGTGAAAATCTCTTCTCCTTCTTGTTTAGTTCTTATTCTCCTCTTCTGAGTCTTGTTGTACTTGAATTTATTGTTAATTTGAAGAGCGACGTTGAAGCTTAAAGAATATAACTTTGGTAGATTTAGGAAATAATTCTCATGTAGAATTATGTTGTTTATTTGTACTGATGAAAATTTGGTGTTTGATCTTTTAAATAAGAGTATGTTAGCTTTTGTACAATCAAAGCTTATAGCATATAAATCTCTTTTAATATTTTTTCAACTAAGAATAATTTTTTGAATATAGTATCATTTGGTCGATACTTCACTAAAATGGCATGTTGTAGTATTCCTAAAACTTAACAATAAAGGATATTTTTACTATTGTAGATATGTTGTAAATGAAATGTCCCTTTCTATAGTTCTATACTACAAGATGGAGCTTAAGAAGCATTAATTTTGCTAGATGAAGGTTTAAGTAATTTTAAGACTCGAAGTTATCCTATTCTAAATATGGTCTTTAATGGGAGAAGAAAAAATCCTAAAAGAAATAAGAAAAAAATAATAATAATAAAAACTTATTTTTCATTTGATATAAGATAATTGTTTCTCTGTGGGAGAGATTTGATGAGGTTCTCATTTGAAAGCTTATCAATGTTTTGAATTCCAATTTCATATCTTATTTGCTGATTTATTTATTTATTTATTTATTTATTAAAGTGGTTTTGAGAACAAATTTGCTTATTGCTTCTTTGTATGTATGTAGGATATGTTAATTTCATTGTCTTTTAAGCATTTGCTTATATAGTGGTATTGTAGCTTAATATGTTTTGTATGTATATGTAATACCATTTTTTTTACTAACTTAATAGAACTTTGATTATTACATAATATAGTTGTGGATTCCTTCACTTGTTGTCCTAATTTGATTTAAAGTATTTGAATCTATGTGATTTTTCTTGCTCCATCAAATAAATTTTTATAGTTAGTTTTAGTGGTGGAAAGGGTAATTATAGGTTGGAGTTTATTATTCCAATTATGTTATAGGTTGGAGTTTATTATTGTAGAATTATGTTGTTTATTTGTACTGATGAAAATTTGGTGTTTGATCTTTTAAATAAGAGTATGTTAGCTTTTGTACAATCAAAGCTTATAGCATATAAATCTCTTTTAATATTTTTTCAACTAAGAATAATTTTTTGAATATGGTATCATTTGGTCGATACTTCACTAGAATGGCATGTTGTAGTATTCCTAAAACTTAACAATAAAGGATATTTTTACTATTGTAGATATGTTGTAAATGAAATGTCCCTTTCTATAGTTCTATACTACAAGATGGAGCTTAAGAAGCATTAATTTTGCTAGATGAAGGTTTAAGTAATTTTAAGACTCGAAGTTATCCTATTCTAAATATGGTCTTTAATGGGAGAAGAAAAAATCCTAAAAGAAATAAGAAAAAAATAATAATAATAAAAACTTATTTTTCATTTGATATAAGATAATTGTTTCTCTGTGGGAGAGATTTGATGAGGTTCTCATTTGAAAGCTTATCAATGTTTTGAATTCCAATTTCATATCTTATTTGCTGATTTATTTATTTATTTATTTATTTATTAAAGTGGTTTTGAGAACAAATTTGCTTATTGCTTCTTTGTATGTATGTAGGATATGTTAATTTCATTGTCTTTTAAGCATTTGCTTATATAGTGGTATTGTAGCTTAATATGTTTTGTATGTATATGTAATACCATTTTTTTTACTAACTTAATAGAACTTTGATTATTACATAATATAGTTGTGGATTCCTTCACTTGTTGTCCTAATTTGATTTAAAGTATTTGAATCTATGTGATTTTTCTTGCTCCATCAAATAAATTTTTATAGTTAGTTTTAGTGGTGGAAAGGGTAATTATAGGTTGGAGTTTATTATTCCAATTATGTTATAGGTTGGAGTTTATTATTGTAGAATTATGTTGTTTATTTGTACTGATGAAAATTTGGTGTTTGATCTTTTAAATAAGAGTATGTTAGCTTTTGTACAATCAAAGCTTATAGCATATAAATCTCTTTTAATATTTTTTCAACTAAGAATAATTTTTTGAATATGGTATCATTTGGTCGATACTTCACTAGAATGGCATGTTGTAGTATTCCTAAAACTTAACAATAAAGGATATTTTTACTATTGTAGATATGTTGTAAATGAAATGTCCCTTTCTATAGTTCTATACTACAAGATGGAGCTTAAGAAGCATTAATTTTGCTAGATGAAGGTTTAAGTAATTTTAAGACTCGAAGTTATCCTATTCTAAATATGGTCTTTAATGGGAGAAGAAAAAATCCTAAAAGAAATAAGAAAAAAATAATAATAATAAAAACTTATTTTTCATTTGATATAAGATAATTGTTTCTCTGTGGGAGAGATTTGATGAGGTTCTCATTTGAAAGCTTATCAATGTTTTGAATTCCAATTTCATATCTTATTTGCTGATTTATTTATTTATTTATTTATTTATTAAAGTGGTTTTGAGAACAAATTTGCTTATTGCTTCTTTGTATGTATGTAGGATATGTTAATTTCATTGTCTTTTAAGCATTTGCTTATATAGTGGTATTGTAGCTTAATATGTTTTGTATATATATGTAATACCATTTTTTTTACTAACTTAATAGAACTTTGATTATTACATAATATAGTTGTGGATTCCTTCACTTGTTGTCCTAATTTGATTTAAAGTATTTGAATCTATGTGATTTTTCTTGCTCCATCAAATAAATTTTTATAGTTAGTTTTAGTGGTGGAAAGGGTAATTATAGGTTGGAGTTTATTATTCCAATTATGTTATAGGTTGGAGTTTATTATTGTAGAATTATGTTGTTTATTTGTACTGATGAAAATTTGGTGTTTGATCTTTTAAATAAGAGTATGTTAGCTTTTGTACAATCAAAGCTTATAGCATATAAATCTCTTTTAATATTTTTTCAATTAAGAATAATTTTTTGAATATGGTATCATTTGGTCGATACTTCACTAGAATGGCATGTTGTAGTATTCCTAAAACTTAACAATAAAGGATATTTTTACTATTGTAGATATGTTGTAAATGAAATGTCCCTTTCTATAGTTCTATACTACAAGATGGAGCTTAAGAAGCATTAATTTTGCTAGATGAAGGTTTAAGTAATTTTAAGACTCGAAGTTATCCTATTCTAAATATGGTCTTTAATGGGAGAAGAAAAAATCCTAAAAGAAATAAGAAAAAAATAATAATAATAAAAACTTATTTTTCATTTGATATAAGATAATTGTTTCTCTGTGGGAGAGATTTGATGAGGTTCTCATTTGAAAGCTTATCAATGTTTTGAATTCCAATTTCATATCTTATTTGCTGATTTATTTATTTATTTATTTATTTATTAAAGTGGTTTTGAGAACAAATTTGCTTATTGCTTCTTTGTATGTATGTAGGATATGTTAATTTCATTGTCTTTTAAGCATTTGCTTATATAGTGGTATTGTAGCTTAATATGTTTTGTATGTATATGTAATACCATTTTTTTTACTAACTTAATAGAACTTTGATTATTACATAATATAGTTGTGGATTCCTTCACTTGTTGTCCTAATTTGATTTAAAGTATTTGAATCTATGTGATTTTTCTTGCTCCATCAAATAAATTTTTATAGTTAGTTTTAGTGGTGGAAAGGGTAATTATAGGTTGGAGTTTATTATTCCAATTATGTTATAGGTTGGAGTTTATTATTGTAGAATTATGTTGTTTATTTGTACTGATGAAAATTTGGTGTTTGATCTTTTAAATAAGAGTATGTTAGCTTTTGTACAATCAAAGCTTATAGCATATAAATCTCTTTTAATATTTTTTCAACTAAGAATAATTTTTTGAATATGGTATCATTTGGTCGATACTTCACTAGAATGGCATGTTGTAGTATTCCTAAAACTTAACAATAAAGGATATTTTTACTATTGTAGATATGTTGTAAATGAAATGTCCCTTTCTATAGTTCTATACTACAAGATGGAGCTTAAGAAGCATTAATTTTGCTAGATGAAGGTTTAAGTAATTTTAAGACTCGAAGTTATCCTATTCTAAATATGGTCTTTAATGGGAGAAGAAAAAATCCTAAAAGAAATAAGAAAAAAATAATAATAATAAAAACTTATTTTTCATTTGATATAAGATAATTGTTTCTCTGTGGGAGAGATTTGATGAGGTTCTCATTTGAAAGCTTATCAATGTTTTGAATTCCAATTTCATATCTTATTTGCTGATTTATTTATTTATTTATTTATTTATTAAAGTGGTTTTGAGAACAAATTTGCTTATTGCTTCTTTGTATGTATGTAGGATATGTTAATTTCATTGTCTTTTAAGCATTTGCTTATATAGTGGTATTGTAGCTTAATATGTTTTGTATGTATATGTAATACCATTTTTTTTACTAACTTAATAGAACTTTGATTATTACATAATATAGTTGTGGATTCCTTCACTTGTTGTCCTAATTTGATTTAAAGTATTTGAATCTATGTGATTTTTCTTGCTCCATCAAATAAATTTTTATAGTTAGTTTTAGTGGTGGAAAGGGCAATTATAGGTTGGAGTTTATTATTCCAATATATTGGTATCATAAATTTTGAAAATCATATCTGTTGTAGATTTTTTTTTGTTCAAGTTTCTATTCCAATTAAAATTGACAAATCCTATTAATATTACATTAGGTTTAGTTGATATAAATGTATTATAATTAATTTTGGCTTTAATGTAATAATGTATTTATTTGGTTGCTTTCAAGTATGGTTGTTGTGGTATATTCATAAATTAATTGAATTTGCTAATAACATATGAGATATCCAACCTTATATATATAAGATATATTAAACTTTCAGTAAGGCTTTAATACTTTATAGTGCCAATGGTTTTAGCATCCATATTTTGGTAAAGTCACATACCTTCTTTTATTGGAGTAATAACGAGAATACAATCAAGCATTCCAAATTTTTTCAATAGATTTTTTGCATAACTCTTCTAAATTAATAACATGCCATATAACAATCTTAAAAATTCTATTCTTATATAGAAGTTAAAAGAAATAAATTTTGACATTTTAAACCTACTTTCTTGTTTTTTTTATTTTGAAGTTTCATGATTGTGGTTGTATAATTTCTAATAATTAATAAATTATTAATATAAATAAATATTATTAACATAATTTTTTTTATAAAATTATAAATAATGATTGGCGTTACTTATGGTTATTCCAAAATCTATTAGAAATATATGAATTTTAATATACCATACTCTATTAGCTTGTTTTAATTCATAAATTATTTTTTTAAGTAAATTGACTTTGTTTTGATCTTTGAGAGAGAGAATAAGTCTTTAGAATATATTACCAAAGACATAAATTTCAAAAAAAGAGAATCTCAATATATTCTTGTGTTATCTAAAAAACCTATGAAATCACTCAAAGATGCTAATATATTAAATTAGAATAGCTACTGCCAAAGATAAGAAAAGTATAAATTCTTGAAACTAAACTAAGAATAAGAAAGACGTTGATAAGAATAAATAAAGCTTCATTCTGGCCTCTATATATACTATCTATCTAGGTGCTATGTGGCGATGTTCTATAAGATCTCTAACATGTGTTGACTTTGCAAGACACATGTCTTAACTTGTAAGGCAAGTTTTTTATATGTACCCTATAAAGTTAGTTTTTTCTACAAGCTATTAATACATTTGATATGTGGTTAACTTGTTGATCAAGTTTTCAACCTAATAATCAATTATAAACATGTATAAAGTTAAAATCACATCTTTAAAGTTTTTAAAAAGCTTTTCTAAAAGATATTATGAAATTAGTATATTTTTATCTAATTTTATTTAATCATATAAGTAATTATTGGAATAAATTATATATATCAATGACATTACTTATCTTTTCAAAAATAAATTCTACGAGAAGTGGTCATCATGGATTTCATGGATCTTGTTATTTTTTATTTTAATTTTGATAGATCATCCATCAAAATTCTTTATTATTACCTATTTCTATATAGAGATGTGACATTTGTCTTCTTCTTCATATGTTTACTAATTTATACAATTCAAAAAGAGATACATAGAATATAAAATGAATCTGTATTGATTCTAATAGATATAAATGAAAAGCAACTAAATTGATTTTTTCACAAATAAAAAAGCATCTAAGCTTATGGTAATTCAATTTGTTACAAAGGCGGCTAATCTTGATATTGTAACAAAGTAGCCATACCTTGTTACCAATGTGGAATTAAGATTATTCCTTACAATAGACATCCACATTGATCTTTTGTCATTCTTGAGCTTCTTTTAATTGGGCCTTTATTGTTATATGTTATTCAAATAAATGGTATGTCAAATCTTTTGCTAAAAGATTATCAACTTTTGAAAAGTCAAAAGTATTAAGTTATGAATGATAACTATAATTGGTAAAAAAGGTATTTATTGAGTAGAAGAATATATCAAATTATTATATGTAAATTCCACCAATGGAAAAAGAATTATCTAATCATCTTAATGATAATTAATGGTAGACCTCAAATATTACTTTAGAATTTTATTCACCTATTCTATTTGTCCATCAATTTAAAGATAAAAAGTCAAAGATAGCTTTATATCAGTCTTTCAATTTGATATAATATCTTTAGGCAATCCATGATAGCAAAAAATATTGTGAAGAAAAAGTTAAGTTGTTTCTTCAAGTGTGATAGTTTCTGTACATGAAACAAAATGTGCTATCTTGATATAACAATCTACTATCATGAATATAGAGTCATAAAAACTTAAAATTAGAAGATCCATGATAAATTACATAGAAACAAAAGACTATGGTTGTTTCAAAATATGTAAATTATTTGCTTTTTGGAATATATAATCATTTTTTGAAATATGATAGATTATTCTTAAATTCAAACTTAGAAGTATCATGAAATTAAGAAGAATTATTCTTAATATCATGAACAAGAATATTTAAGTTTAACTTAACTACTAAAAATTTATTAGAATAGAAAGTTGTAGCTTTGAGCTTGTCATTTGCTTCCATTTGTGACAATATTGCATCCAATACAAAGTCTAATATATTTTTTTTTATAAAGAATACTTTAGAAAAATCGACGCCATACAAGATTGGTCCAAAAATAAATATTATCTTCAAGGCTTTGAAAGATACTTCAACTTCTTTGCTTCACTCAAGTTTGTCTTTACAAGTTAAATGTATAAATAGAGCTACAACTTGAAAAAAATTCATGATGAAGATTCACTAATAATTAACAAAGTTCAAAAAATATTACATATCTTTTATTGTTCTTGGAATCTTTTAATCAATGATAGTTTGGACCTTCTTGGAATCCATCCTAAGGCCTTTGTTAAAAATGATGTATCCCATGAAATTAACTTGAGTAGTAGAGAATACATACTTTATTATCTTTACATGTAATCTTGCATGTTTAAATTTTTATAATATACAACAAATATGAAATTTATATTTTTTGATATTTTTAGAATAGATTAGAATATATTCTTAATGATAGATAATAAAATAATTTTAAAAACTCATAAAAGATGTCATTCATGACATATTAAAAAGTAGCTAGTACGTTTTTGAATCCAAAAGGTATAAAATTTTATTCAAAATATCCTTATCTAATTTAAAAAATAATCTTTTATTCATCTCTTTTTTTTATATGGATCAAGTTGTATATTTCTTATAGATCTATTTTTATATAGATCTTTACTTAATTGAGTTGATTAAGAAGTCTTAAAATTAGAAATAAAAAGAACCTATTTATAATAATAATCTTATTAAGTCCATAGTAATCTATGTACATCCATAGAAATCCATCTTTTTTCTTCATAAATAAGATAGGAGCTCTTGCTCTAGATTTTGAATCGAATATAAAGTTCTTAGCTAAGTTCTTGTTAATATATTCCTTTAATGTAGCCAATTTATTCTATAATATGCTATAGATTGGTCCAAATTATAGTTGAACTCCTTAAAGATTAATTGAACAATCATAAAATTAATGCTTTGGAAGAATATCTATGTTTTTTTTTTTCAAAAATATCTTAAAAATCTTCATATTTTTTAAGTATACCATTTGAAGTCTTTTTACTATTAAAAATAGATGTAGCATTTATAGCAAAAGATAATCTTTTTTTTCCTACATGCTTGAAAGCTCTTGCGTCTACTAGCAAGGATTTGGATCCTAAAATAACTATGTTGGAGAGAGATCTTATTTTATTAAATATTACTATATTATTATAATCTTTGATTGCTATATCTAAAAAAATAATCTCATAAATAACCTTTTTTAAAAATAATGAACAATTATATATGACTTCTACATGTACAAGTTTAGTTTTCTTGACTAATGATATTTCTTATTTTTTGATAAGATCTACATATATAAAAGAAGATGAGGCTCATGAATTTAATAAGATTAAGACTTTGTGATTTTTAGGCCCTAACTATATATATATATATATAAAATAAGATAATATGCTTTACTTTTCTATAATATAGGTACAAACCTTCTTGATAATAATAAGTCTTTTTTGCTGAGTAAGTGATTTAAAACATATCAAGTCAATTTTTATAGGCTCTTACTTGGATAAATAAGCTTCCAAAAATTTAGAAGGTATTGTTGTAGCTTGACTTAGACTTTTGTAATTAAATCTTTGTTCTTGATATCTTTCAAAGAAATGATTGCTGCATGCAATGGCTTAAGTAATAAATTCCTCAAATGAATTTGCTTTTAGCATTGTCAACAATAAATCTTTGATATTATCTTTTAATTTATACCATAACTGATTGATGAGGGCTTTGTCATTTCAATCTACATCACAAGCAAGATTTTAAAATTTAATAGCACATGTGGTGGCTAAATATGATCCTTGTTGTAGTGATATGAACTTGGTCTTTGCTATATTTTTTCAATTATTTTTTTAAATTTAGCCATAAATACTTCCAAAAATGAATTCAAATCATAGAATAATTATGAATCTTTTTTTATTAAAAATACAAACCAAGAGAGAGAAGTTCTAGATAGAAGTACATTTATATATCTAATTTGAATGAATCCATTTGAATATTGGAAAGAATAGAATCTTAAATAGAGCTTGATTTATTGTAGAAATCTTCAAAATTTTTATCTTGTTCCATTAAACTTTTAGGATACACTAATCCTTATCCCTATCATACTTGTTGAAGTAAGACTTCTTGGAATTGATTGTGAGGTTGATCTATTTGATTCTTTTAACCACATGACTTTTTGATGTAGATTCTAGACTTCTTCTATTGTTATAAGAATAGTGCTTCTGTGATTGACATTCGTGATGTATGAAATTTTTGTAATAGATTTCTAATATATTTTTGTAATGATTTTTATAATAGAAACTCATGAAGATCTATAATAGTTACAAATCTATTCTCACTTTTATTAATTATAGCATCCATAATTCTTCTTTCTATTTCAAATAACTTTATCAATCTACAAGTCAAATTACAAGATTGTAATCCACAACCTCTAATGTTAAACAAATTTTTTCATAAAGAAGGGTGATCTGCTCTCTTCAAGGGAAAAAGATAGTGTTAGAAAACTAAATTGTTTGTTTAAAGTTGGATAGTCTATAATCTTCAAAATACAATAATAGAAGTGGAATAATTGACTCACTTCTAAGAGAAGACAAGAACAATGAGTTAATATTCTTGTCAAACTATTAAGGATATGAATGTCAAAAAAGAGAATCTCAATACACTTTTGCATTACTCAAAATAACTATGAAATCATTTAAAGATGGTAATATATTGAAGTAGAATGGCTATTGCAAAAGACAAGAAAAGTATAGATTCTTGAAACTAGACTAAGAAAAAAAAAATTATTAATCTTAGAAATTATAATTAATAAAATAAATATATTATTTTATTAAAAAAGTATATTTTTAAAAAATAAAAAATAAAATGGATTAATATAAAAATAAAAATAAAAAATAGTATAAAAAATAAACTTATAGAAATAAGTATAAATAAAGTTAAAAAAGATAAGTGAGTGTAAAAAGGCAAGAAAATTAGCTACTCATGTATTTAAAAGACAAGGTAGTTAAAATCACCTTTAATAATTATAGTAATTAAAAATAGATTTGTTTTATTATTTTTAATTAATATTAAAAGAAATTTACTATAAAAAGTTATAAATAGCTTCAAAGCTATGTTATTATTATCAAAAAAAGATTATAATAAAGAAATTACAATTGACATGCTTGAATGTCATTTCATATATTTTTATTCTAGTTTTTAGTTATAAGAATTGCAAGATGAAATGAAGATATAGATATTTGAAGAATAGATTGAAATCAAATACAAGAAGAAGTTAATTAAGATATAGATATTAAAGAAAACAAAAATAAGAAAAAATTAATAAAGATATAGATGTATAAATATTAGGTTGAAGAAGATCAAATAAAAATTGATAAATAAAATTGATAGATAAAATGGACATATAAATTAAAGATAGTTTTGAGGTTGAACTATTGGATGATAATTTTTGACAAAAAATAGAACCATGACAATTACATGAATAATTCCTATGTAGAATCATAGAAGGGATACTTGAGATTCTTGAAGAGTGAGAATCTAGGTATTTATATGAGATTCATCTAAAGGATATATTACTATTTCTAGTTACAAAATTTTTATAAATTTTTATAGAATTAGTAGAAGTTATTTAATATAGATGAATGATATTCTTGAATGGAACTTTTCAAATTTTTTGCAAGTATTAAGAACCATAAATAAAGATTGTATACAACAATTCTATATTGCATACCAAACCAAAAAGATTGAATAAATAGAAGAAAAGAAGACAAAAATAATATCTATTTTTGATCAAGAAAAAATAAACATAAGATATATATTAAAAAAATATCTATATCACAAAACATTGTATGGACAAAAAAATTAGCAATCAAGAAATTACTAAACAACTATAGAAATTAAATACTACATTAAATAATGAGCCAAAAAACTAGATTTCTTAGAAGTCTAAAAACTCCAAGAGAACAAGTTGCTGAATACTAACATATTTATAGAATATATAAGCAAAAAGAGGAAGAAGAACAAAGAAAAAGAATTGGTAGGCAAAACATTGAAAGAAAAGAATGTTATAATAGAAGAAAAAATTCTTCTGGAGAACTTAAGTTGAAAAATTTAATAGAAGATTTAGGTTCTAATAGTAAAGACAACAAAAACTCAAGAAGTAAAGCAAAAGGGATTCTTCAATTATAGAAGAATTATAATTGAGTTACAAGGGAATTAAATTCAATAAATTCTACTACAAGTATAGAACCAAAGCAATTTTTAATACAATTTTTTAATTTACTTGTACTATTATAACAAAAAAAAACAACCAATATGGAATTAATTATTAGACATACTAAAGTAAGATTATCCAATTTAAGAAAAAAAGAAATCCAAATATTTATATTAGGAAATTTAATAATATTTATCAAGTTAATAGAGAAACAACAAATAAAGACAAATTAGCACTTTTTCTAATATCACTTTATAAAAGGGCACTTGAAAGATATGCTTGTTATTTTATAAGATAATTAAATTCTTAGAAAAAACTTATAGATATATTTATTATTCATTTTAGAAAAAAGAGGAGTGATGAAGAAGTCATTGATAAACATGATTCTTAAATGGATTAAAAAAAAAAGTAGGCAAATATGTAGCTTTATTACTAATAGATACATTGAAAGAAGCTCTACAATCAGCAAAGAAAGTTGAATTAAGTATACATAGAGAAGAAAGATCTCATCTTACAAAATTTGAAGATTCAAGTAGAGATTGAGATGAAGAAAAAAAGAAAAAAAAATAGAAGAAAGAGAAAAAGACCATTAAAGAAGATTTAATAGAATTAAAAGAATAAATGGCTCATTTAAGTATTAGATCAAAGCAATTTAGAGTAATTATTGTTTGTAGGAAGTACAAATATATATATATATATATATATATATATTTTTGAGTATCATATAAAATTTTGTAAAAATTACAATACAAACACACACCAAATTAATGATTGTACTTATAATCAACAATATGGAAAAAACAATTTAGCACTTCATCAAGTACAACTATAATTGAATAATATGAAAAGTAGAAATTTATTCATAAATCAATATGGAGGTCAGGGACCATTGATTCAACAATATTATAAGAAGGAAGATATTATGAAAAATAATGCTTATAAAGAGGCAGAAAGATAACTTTATAGTAAAGGATATAGGCCCGACTATCAGAAAGATAGATTATAGCGAAGATATAAAAGAGACAGGAATAAAAATTCACCAAGAAGTTATATAAATCAAGCACAAAGAGATAATTTTGAGTGTCATTATTGCCATCAGAATGGACATATAAAAATAGATTGTCTACTATGGCTTAAATACCTAAAAAAAGCTAAAGAGGCACAAATACAAGGACAATTATTTGTGGCTATAAATATAATAATCCCAAAAGTTGTATAATGACGAGCTTAAAGAAATTAAAAAAAAAATAAAAAATAAAAAAAATTAAGAATGTGGTAACAAGCAATATCAGTAGTGATGAAGACAAGGAAGAAAAAAATAGGAGCCAACTTGAGTTTATAAATTCAAAAAAATTGCAAGAAAAAGCATCTCAAAAATAGACTAGTGAAAGAAGAATATAAAAAGATGTAACTGAAGAAGTACAACAATTACAAAAGAAATTTTTTAAAATCTAATTTTAGAAGTATTTTTACTTAAAGATATTAAAAAAATTATCAAGTAAGAATATTGGAGGAAGAAGAGAAACAAAAGAAGAAAAGATTGAGAAAATAATTAGAAATTCATTTCAATAGACAAAAATAAATATATCTATAGAACAACTATTGGAATTAGCCCCATGTTCCAAAAAAAAAGGTAATGGAAGCATTTTTTCTTAAGAGTAATTTTGAACCAAGTGTATCAAAAGCTTATATTATAAATGAAGATTATCATGTGGAAATGCCTATGATAATTGTTAAAATTAAATATTAAATTATAGAAGATGTGTGATTAGATGGAGGTACAAGATTAAATATTATTATAAGTGAATTATGCTATTTGCTATTGATCAAATAAAATGGTTATCTCCAATAGTCATTGTTCTTAAAAAGAATGAAAAACTTTGGATTTATATTGATTATAAAAAACTTAATGGAATCACAAAATAGATCATTTTTATCACTTTTTATTGATGCAATACTTGAAACAGTGGCTACATATGATTTATATTCTATGTTAAATGGATTTAGCGAATGTAATCAAATATCAATGGTTGTAAAAGATTAGCTTAAAACTTATTTTATTATAGAATGGAGATTATTTTATTATTGAATAATACTTTTTGGATTGAAAAATGCACCTGCTACATTTTAAAGTAGCAGGTGCATTATTCAAAAAGTAGCACCTGCTACATTTTAAAGAATAATTATGCATACCTTTACAGAGTATGTAAATAATTTTATGCAAGTTTTTTTCGATGATTTTATTGTGTATGGAATTCAAATCAAACATTATACCACATTAGGATAAAGTTTTTTATGTACATTGTGATGCTTCAAATGAAACAATTGGTTGTGTTTTGGCTCAAAATATTATATGATAGTTAGACTCACCAATTTATTATGCAAGTCAATTATTAAATCTAAGTAAAAGAAATTATAGTTTTATAAAAAGAGAAACATCAGCAATGGTTTATTCAATTAAACTAAGCTTAAAAGAAAAAGACAAAAATGAAAAGATAAGGTTAATTTATTTTTATTTTTATTTTTTTTAAAGATTAAGATGGATGAAAATATAAAACTTTATCATTAATTATTGGACTGAGAGAAGAATTCTTAAAAATTATTAAATAATATTAATTGGTAATAATAAGACTAGTGAGAATTAATATAATAGATTAGATATTAAAAGAATGTGATTAGAAGATGATTAGAAAAGAAAAGTAATACTATACCTTAAGTATATTATGTTGGAAGTAGCCACCTTTTTCTACTAAAAAATTTATCAAAAGTTTTTCAAGACTCATGCATAATTTATTTTATGTGATCTAGGTTAACCCTAGCATGCTCCTACTTCTCCAAATCTTGTGGCAATCCAACCCAAAATACTTGAGATATGGTTTTTTCCAAGCAGAGCTACTTAAATTGCCTTGGCAGCAAACTTCCTTCTACCTAAAAATTTACTAAGAGTAGATTAGTGATTCAAAGTTAACAACTCTAATTTTATCCTAAAACTAAATTTAATAAGGTTTCTTTTCCAAAATAAAGATTCAATGAAAAAATATCATTAAGTTACATTTTTCTAAAGTGCAGAGGGAGTAGATCCATCCTCACTTTAAAACTTATTAAAAATTTGTTATAACTTGGAAATTAAAGATTCAAATTTTTAAATAAATTACACTTTAAGCTTTATTTATAAGAGAAAATCATATTAAAGTTGAATTAGAGATCATCAAGTTACAAATTTTTAAAGTTGACACTCCTATGCTACCAAGGGCAATAGTCTCCTATCACTTTGAAATTTGCCAAAAATCCATCTAAGCTTCAAATTATTTGTGGCTTGTAATGTTAAAAATTTAGTAACTAGAAAAAGATGATTATCAAATATTACTTAAATTATAAAAAAATTGAATGATTGAAAGGAAAAAACAGCAAGGTAGTGACAAGCTAGGAGAAAATTTCTTTAATTAAAAGCCTAGAAAAAAATTGGTAGGGCTTCGCCTACAAAAGAGAGAAGAGACAGAGGGGGCTCGGCCATCTACGTCCTCTTAATTAAGTGGAAGGAGCCCAAAGGTGGTCGCCATATCTCCACCATCCAAATCAAAAGACCCCTAATCAAGGTCTTGGATCCACAATCACTTTGAGCATAAATCCGATTTTAAGGTTGGAAATATCTATAACTCAAAAACTAACACTTTTTTGGAAAAATTAATACCACCATTTTTTTGAAAATACCTTTTTATCCTAAAATTGACTATTCAAAATCCCAAATCTAAGTTCTAAATTATGAATACCAATTAATTTATTAATTTAGTTTTAAGTTTTAACTATAATTCTAATTTTAATTAATCTACAGGGAGATCAGCAAGGATTCTTGCCATCAAAGCTAGCATGATTATCAATCTTCAATTTAAACTCCCTTAAACATGAACTCTTAGAAAATCCAAGACCAATTTCTAATTGGCCTTGAATTAATATACTTATAATTTTATTTATTTATTTATTTATTTTATTTTTTTCCTTTAATTTTTAACTCCAAATAGTGATTAAAATCAATAAAAGAAGACTTCTACCACAAAAATTAATTCATCTCCATCTTTTAGAAATTAACATTAATTTAATAATTAGACTTTATATTTTTAATCCCTTTAAATTGTGGCATGAAATTTAAGCTTAAAAAAAATCTTAAAATTAAATAAGAAGATAGAACAATCAGACTTAAGGGATTTTTTAACCATAGTCAAATCAGGAATTAGCCTCAAGATTGAAAACTAAGATTGTGGATTAATTTAAGATATAATTTCTTGGACTTAGAAGAAAAATTCTACTTAAATTTTAATTTTAGTACTAAAAAAGAATTTAAGCCAGATTAAAAAAAAAAATCATAGATCTTCTAAACTCACTATTTTAAGAATTTTTAACAATCACTCAATCTAATAATTAAAGTTTTTTTAGCAATAATAACTTTACACAAAATTCTTAATGCTTTATTTCGGTAGCCAATCTTAAGAAAAGATGTATATAAATATTGAAAATAATTTTATATTTGCCAATAAACAATGACTAAGCCAAATAAATACAAAAATTTTAATATTACTACTAGAAGTATTTCAAAGATGGTCAATTGATGTTTTGGATCTAATAGATCTACCAGCTAGTTTAATAAGGAATCAATATATCATAACCACAATTAATTATACAACCAAATGGGCAAAAGCTAGAGCATTGAAGGATAATATAGCTAAATCAACAACATAAAATTTATATGAAGAAATTATTACATGATACAATTATCTTATTGTATTGATAAGTAATCAAGGGATATATTTTATTAATAAAATAATTCAATTATTAACAATCAAATTTATGATTCAACATCGAAAATCCACTGCTTATTATCCTCAAAGAAATGGACAAGTTGAATTGACTAATAAAGTTCTTAAAGTTGTATTAATTAAAATAATTAATGCAAATCAAATAGATTGGGATATTAAACTTTTTTTTGCATTCTAGGCATATCGTGCTCCATACAAAGTGACAACAAAATATATTCTTTTTTCTTCAGTTTATGGCACATAAGTGCTTTTGCCTATTCAATATATAAATGGAATTGAAAAGGAGACTTGAGTTTTTAATATGCAAATTGTAATAAAAAATAAACTTTTTCAAGTATATGAGATGGATTTACAAAGAGCTAAAGCTTAAGAAAAAATAATATGAACTCAATTACAAAAGAAATTTCAACATGAATATTTTTTTTGACCTAGTAAAGATAACAATCAAATTATTTGATGTGATTTGAAAGGAAAAATATACCATGTTGATCAATATATATAGTCGAATAATTTACAACAATAAAATTAAAATAATCTTAAAAACATTTAATCAATATAAAAAAGGTTAATTGATTTTATGATTAAAAATAATCTCAATAAGAAAAAAGAAAAAAATTTAATAAAAATGGATAAGAACTTATGTGGTTAATTTGATATATTTCAATAGAATAGTGGATTTAATATTACTTAATAATATTTCTAGTAGGATTAATATAAATAAAATCAAATCATATCATGAAACAAAAAAAAATCACTCATTTATTTATTTTTGGTAAATAATTCACAAGATAATAATACACAATATATAATTGAAGCAAATTTATATGAACCTATTCAACTAAAATTATGAGTGGTCAAAATATTAAGTCCAAAAAATAAGCTAAATATTACTTCTATCCAAATTATAAAAGTTTTATTTCCAAAATTTGGTAAAAGAATTCAATATTTTTATAATTTCAATAAAAATAAATAATTAATTTTTTTAATTCTATTTTTCTATCAAAATAATCATATAAAAGTTTGAAGGCAAATAACTTTTATACAATTATTTTGATAGACAAATATAATAAAAAAAATTAATTGATTATTTTCATTATCAAAATACTATTAAAATATTTAATTACTTATTTTTATTATCAAGTTATTTCACCATGATTTTGTAGAATTAAAAAAAATAGTAACAAACAAGTTTATTGAAGAAGTTAGAAAGATAATGGTTATAATTAAAATAGTTACAACCAAAATGGTTATAAAGGTTATAACCAAATCAGTTATAACTAAAAAAAATTATAACCGAAATAGTTAAAAATGATTTAATCACTTTTTGGTTACAAAATAGAAATATACATATAAATTAGAAATCGTATACCTCTCTTTTGAATTTTTGTCTTTTTATCAATTCAAAAATTGCATATAGAAGCATAAAGATTGCAAAAATGGAAATAGCTATGGAATTTCAATTTGGTACTGTCAAATAATATTAATAGACTAATGAGAAAGAAATATTGTTGGATAGAATGGAATTGAAGGATTTTGTGCAAGAAGTTAATTGGAAGAAGAAAGCATAAATAAGTGTTATAAGAGATTTTTTATTGAATATATAAGAAGATTATTGTAGTTGTATTGATAATAGAAAGAATTTTGGTTTTGTTCCTATGCTATTGTGATTTGTACAAAATTACATTTTGTTTCTGGAAATTGTACAAAAATTTAATACCTATTAAATATTAAATAATACTCTATCCCTCTGTTGAAAAAAAAAAAAAAAAAAAAAAAAAAAAAAAACTTTAAAGCTTCTATACTTAACATCACTACTTGCAAATGTAAAGCTACAAGATAAGTTATTTGTTTTTAAGTGTAATATTATATTTTCAAAAATAAATCCATGATGCGACTATGATTCTCATTGAAAATATATAAAGTGCATTGAATGGTGAACAAATAGAGTGGTTCATTACTTTGAAAAATAATTTAAAGACAGAATTACTAAGAATTTGGACAAAATAGAGTTCTAATGAAAAGGTTGTATAGACAGTGGCTATTGTCCATATTAGCTTATTAATTGCTAAGATTCAAAAATTTAGAATAAATAAGAAGTTAAGAGAGGTTGATCTCAAAAAAAGACAATAAAGGAAAATGAGCATAAAGAAGTTTTATCTATTCCTATTATTGCTGCTATTATTAAAGCTGAAAATTCAATAACAAAGGATGAAGCCATGGATAGAAATCAAGTTGTTGAATATTTTTAGTTGAAATTCCTATATAAAATAAGGATTTTACTACAAAGGGTGGAAAGTTACATGCACACAAGAGAAAAGATGTATATCAACAAAAAAAACAAGAAAAATAAGAAAAGAAAAGAAAAGAAAAAAACATTTGACACAATCACACCTATAGTATATACAAAAATAGATTAAATTAGGACTATGTATGAGTAAATAAGTTGTCTTATAGAAAGAAATAAAAAATTTCCTAATCACAATTAAAAATTATGCGTGATAGGCAATTATTGAATTATTTCTATTGATCCTAAAAAAATTCACATCCATAGAGCAAAAGAGACTATAGATTCTAGTATAAGTCAAATTTCAACAATAGATGATAGTAGTGACAAAATTGTGAATATGACAACCACACTTATGATTTAGGAAAGAATAGAGATGGAGTTACGGAAAACAAAAATGTAGGCTATAAGCAAAAAGGTGTTACATCAAATTGTACATAGATGGAAGAAATTAATGACCAAATTAGTTATTCATGCCATAAAATGGATATTTCTATATTACCAATATTAGTGGAAAGAAAAGAAAAAGTAGATGAGATTTATATGCAATATCTAGCAACTGCTAAATGAAAAAAAAAATCTATGTAAGTTATTAATGTTTTAATAATTAAAAAAAATAAAAATAAATTAAGATATAGTTTAGAGAATTCAAGAAGTGATGAAGGTTTTACAACAAAGCAGGTTTAGTGGTTGTTTGATCATATTGACAACTTAAAGACAAAAGTGACTATGCTAGAGAGTGCAAAAAAATATGAAGAAAAATCCCATGAAAGAACAAAAAAAAATATTATTAGAAATTGAAGAAAATTTATGGTCAATTTTTGAGGACTTACGACATAATTCTTTACAAACAAAACATTGTGTTGTAGGAGAGTTGATGACTCCAATGCCTCATAATGGGCCTTACGAAGGAGACACAAATAAAATATCTACAAAAAATTCTTATGAATTAAAAATCAAAAAATAGAAGTTCATGCAATTCAACTACCATATGCCAAAATTTTGGAAGAGTTTGAGATCAAAACATCATTGAGTGACATCCAATATAAACACTCACTATCACATATTAATCTACTCAAATCATAGGATTTTGATTATTTTACTTTTTATGGTATAACTTTGGAAAATATAAAAAAAATTTAAAATCTAATAATTTACAAAATAACTATGGTGTAAAAAAATAAAGATCTCGTCCTCTTACTATTCTTGCCTCTACTTGTCTACTTAGAATTCTTTACTTATTAAAACCTAGAAGTCAATTAAAGAGCAAGGTTTGATATAATGATCATTATTCTCTTCATAGTAATGATCTGAGGTGTGCCCAAACAAAGCATATTAATCCAGAGTGGACTTCATCAATGACAATTCTTCACTCCAAATAAGCTTTTATAATGCAATTCCTATACAGTGTTACTAATGAGATTTCAACAAGTATGCCTCTAACGACAAGCTGGACATGAGAACTTTGATTTGTGAGATCACAAGTGAAGAAGGAGAGGGTGATCTCAACAGCATTTCATCTACTTCATCTAGAGATGGAAGTAGAGAGAGTGGTTTTTGTGGCAAATCATCTCTTCCATTCATAGATAGAAGGGAGGATGGTGGCCAAAGCAGCCACTCATCTTTCCTTTCTAAGGTTGATAGGAGTAGTGGCGGCCTTTACTTCCACCAATTAAAATCTCTTATACTTCTACTGGAGGTATTTAAGATGAGTCCGCTATTGTGTTATAACATGACTATATGGTGAAAAGTAAAAAAAAAAAATGGATGTTATTATAGAAGAGCTTAAAAAAAAGATGTAGTAGAAAAATAAGGATAAATGGTAGGAAAGTACTAAAAATCTTAGTATTAATGTTGCCTTTTTATAGAAGAAATTTCTATTTATCTTGTAAGAACATATTTGCCTCAAATCAAAGTAAATGAGATATAAGTGAAATTTTGTAGATTAGTGGATATTATTGTACTTGATGGATGTTATAAATTTTAGCTTGATTAAATAGTAGAATTGAGGATTTTTGAAGTTTAAGTAGGTTGGTATTTGGAAAATTAGAATTTTAGGTCTAGTGAGTAGTTTTTAAATCTTTAGAAATTTTTAAATTAGATTGTACTAAAATTTATATATATACATAGTTAACTTAATTTTCTACATACATGTGAATTTTAAAAGTAATTAAATAGTATAAGAAGGAGATATTGGTGCTAAAAGATCAATATTTAGATTGAAGAAGGATACCAGCTAATATGTGAGTAGACTTTAGGATTTATCTTTTATTTTGTGAATTTAATTCTTTTAAAAAAAAATTGCTTATTATTAACTAAGAGATTAAGAGGTGTATAAATTTTTAAGCAAGATCAACAATTGAATCAATAGATATTGAGGTTCTAAACTACCTTAGGATTGAATTGAATTGGTTAGATTTTGTTTAGGTTTTGATTACGATTTGGTTTAGGGTCCATTTAGGATTTAAGATTTAGAGTCTAAGGCTTCTTCAGGATTTAATTAGGATTGGCTTAGGAATTAAGATTTCTTTTAGATTTTATTAGGATTTTTTAAAGATTCTTTAAGGTTTTTTTTAGATTTCTTTTGGATTTTTTAAAGGTTTGTTTAGGATTTTTTTATAAAAACTTTATAATTTTTTTAGAAGTTCTCTAGATTTTTTTGTATTTTTTTGATTATTTCAATTAAAATTTAATATGACTTAATCAATATTTTTTTATATTTTTTGAGGTTTAATTTTACTTTATATATGATTCTATTAGAATTTTTAGGACTTGTCATTGCAATTTCTTTATTTACCTTTTACAACCAGGTGCTCAACGCATTTTTAAGCAAGACTTCACATAATATGGTGTTGCATAATAATGGAATTATATGGTGAAAAATAAATATATGAATGTTAATATAGAAGAGCCTAGTAGGAAGATATGGTAGAAAAACAAAGATAAATGATAGGAAGGTAATAAAAAGTTTAGTCTTAATGTTGTTTTACAAAGAAGGAGCTTTTATTTATTTTTTAGAGACACAAATGCCTCAAATCAAATTAAATGAGATAAGTTATTCATATAGAAATGTTTAGAAGAGAGTTACCTATAGGTTCAAGAAAAAATCACCTCAAATTATCAAATATTCATATCCAAAGCAGATCAATTGTCAACCTTGGTTAAATTAAATTTTTAAGGATTGAAGTCTCAAAAATTGGAATTTGAGGATCAACGAGTATTTTTAAGATTTTTAGCAATTTATTAATTGAATTAAAGAGAATTTTTTTTTATAGAGATTAGACTTGATTTTTATAGTTTAAATATATTTTGGAGGCAGTTAAATAATTCAAGAAGGATATATTAGTACTAGAAGTTCAACATTCAAATTGGAGTAGGAATTTGGCCAATACCTAAGTAAAATTTAGAATTGATCATCTATTTGGTATGTTTGATCTTTTTCAAATTATGAGTGCTTGTTGCCAACTTAATTGTTGAAAGGTGTGTAAAATCTTAAGTAAGATCAATGATATAATTGATAGATATTGAGGCTCTAAACTGCCTTAGAATTACGTTAATTTGATTAGGATTTGGTTAAAGATTTAGGAATTGGTTAGGATTTAGGATTTATTTAGGATTTAATCAGTATTTGACTTAGAATTTAAGCAAAGACTATTAGAACTTTAATTAGAGTTAAAATAAGATTTGATTAGAATTTATTTAAGATATATTTTGGATTCTATTTTAATACTTCTTTTGAATTTTTTTAGGATTTCTTCATGCTTCTTTTGTAATTTTTTTGAGGTTTCTTTGAATTGATTAAAGCTTAACTAGCATTATTAAGGTTTATTTGGAATTCTTTAGGATTCTATTAGAATTAAAATCTTATTTTTGCAATATTCTTTCTACCTTCCATAGCTAGGTGCTTGATGCATTGTCAAACAAGGCTTCACGTAATATGACAACGGCACTCCTGCCACTCTAAATTTTTACTAATGGTAGATGTAGGCAAAGGTAGCATCTTTGTGAAAGTCACTGTTTATTAAAAATTAATTGATAATTAGATTTTGACTTACAAAATGAGCTATATATGGATGCATCTTGAAATGATCATATATTTCATATGTTATATTACAATATCAAGAAAAATTATGAAAAAATAATCTTTATCAACTTAGAAGATACAACAACATATCCAAATAAGTCAAATAAAATTCAAGAAGATATTTTAAGATATGCATACAAGTTCAATCCAAGTCACATATAAGAAGATGAAGTTTTTATTAAAATTAATAAAATATCATTTTAGAAGAAGAGTCAAGCCTTACTACATGAAAAAAAATTAGTAAAAAAAAAGCTAAATTCTAAAAATAAGAAAAATTACTATTTACAAAAATAGATAAATAAGAATAAAAGAAAATAATATGTCTAATATATAATTTATTAACTAAATGGTTAATTAGATGGAATTGATTAATTTTAGGAAGAAGAAGTAATTTTAATATTAGAAATTATACTTAATAAAATAAGAATATTATTATTAAAAAAACATATATTTTTTAAAATAAAATAAATTAATGTAATAATATAAAAATATATATAAAAAAAGAATATAATTTGGTGTAGAAAATCAACTTTTAGAAATAAATTTAATAAGATTATAAAAGATAAAAGAGTGTAAAAAGGCAACTCCCCATGTGTTTAAAAGATAAGATAGTTAAAACCACCTTTGATAGTTATATTAGTTAGAAATATATTAGTTTTATTATTTTTAATTAATATTAGAAGAAATTTATTATAAAAAATCTATAAATAGCTTTAAAATTATGTTATTATTATTATTATTAAAAGAATATTATAATAAAGAAATTATAATTAACATGCTTGAATGTTATTTCATATATTTTTGATCTAGTTTTGAGTTATAAGAATTGCAAGATGAAATGAAGATATAGATATTTGAAGACTACATTGAAAACAAAGACAAGAAGAAGTTAATGAAGATTTAGGTGTATGAAGACTAGGTTGAAGGAGACCAAATAAAAATTAATAAAAAAAATTGAAAAATAAAACTTTAAGATATATATTGAAGATAATTTTAAGGTTGAATTATTAGAAAAAAAAATTTTGTCAAAAATAAGAATTATGACAAATACATAGATAGTTCCTATGTGAAAACATAGAAGAGATTCTTGAGATTCTTGAGGAGTGAAAATTTGGATATTCAAAAACATAGACAAGAGTGAAGAAGACTTTATTCTTGCGTGCATATATACTATCTAGCTAGGTGCTATGTGGCAATGTTTTATAGAACCTCTAACATGTATTGAATTTTCAAGATACATATCTTAACTTGTAAGGAAAGTTTTCTAAATGTATGCCATATAATTATCTACTTCTACTTAATCATAGAAGTTATTATTGGAATAAATTATGTATCTATGATATATATCCATGTACACTTCTTTATTAAGATAATTATTTTAAAAACTTATTCTTGATATCAAGATACTTGATAGACCAACTAGTTTTATTGTGATGGTTACTACAATTTTGATTTTCAGCCATTTTATAATTAGAGCAAAATTATTTTGGTAGTCTAATCCATCTTTTTGCTCAAAACCTCAAGCAATTAGTCATGCCTTTAATTTTTTAATCTTACCATGAATAATAAGTTTGATTTTGAATATCTATTTTTTCTCTAATTGGTATCTTTTCTTGTGATAGCATTATTAACTTTTAGATGTTGTGCTTTTAGATTTATGCAAGCACTTTTTCTATTATTCTTATCCATCTATAATATTACCTTGCATCTTCAATTGACATTAAATCTTTGATATCTATGATACAAATGTAGTCTTTATATATTAGTATTGGAATTTTGAGTTGTATTGATTGTTGGATGGTTGATAATGATTTTGTTATAGATGTATTATTTGCAGCTAATATTGATGATGTTGTATCAAAATGAAGTTGAAGCATGGTAGTATTGAGTGGCAACAAGATGTGTATAATTACTTCAAATTTATCATGACTATTTCTTAAATTAGAATTGGATGGAATTCTTTTTTCACCATCCAATGATATTTTTATATATAATTTTGTAAGATTTAGTTGCATAATTTATTTTAATCTTAATACCTTATTTATTTATTTATTTATTTATTATTGAAGATGACATCTTTCCTAATTACTATTTGTTTAGTCAATGGATTTTAAATCTTGTATGCCTTTAATAATATATTATACTTTAGAAAAAAAACATTGTTCTAACCTTGATTTCATCTTATTTCTTTTATGTTTACGTATGCGCAAATATGCTAATGATCCAAAAATTCTTAGGTGAGCGACTCAAAGTTTATAGATATAATATCTTTTGTATCGTATTGTTCCATCTTTATTTCTAATTGGATATCTATTAATAAGATACATTACAGTATTCACTACTTTGTTCTATACATGTGTGGTTATATTGTAGATTAATAATATATTTTGAGCTTTATTTAGTAATATTTAATTTATGTACTTTACCATTGATGTTGATGGAGTATGTATGATTGAGTTTATAGTGTATTATTTTGTAGTTGACTAAAAAACTTTCAAAATCATAAAAAGTATCTTCATCTCTTCTATTGGAGCAAAGTTTTTAAATTCTTTATCATATCTTATTCTTAATTGATGCTTTGAAATTTAAAAAATAAATAAAAGCTTAATATTTTAATTTCAAAAAATAATACTATGTATATTGAGAATAATTATATATCAAAGTCATAAATTTTTTTAAACTAGATAGCAATAGCAATAACATAGATGTATAGAAATTTGAATGAATAATTTTATTCATCTATGTGACTTGATTAATGCTTATTTTTGTAATATTTTTCTTGTGTGGCTTGTCTTTCAAACAAGTATGAAAATTATTAAAAATATGTAATTAAAGTAGTTCTTCTATATTTAATGTCATTTTATATAGTATTCTAAAGTTTATATATCCGACTCTATAATACCACATATTAATTAAGCTATCAATTTTAATCATAAAATTTTGATTTTTTATATAATTAAATTCAAATTTATATAATCTATTGAAAAAATCTCTCATTCTTTTAGTAATAATTGTTATTAGATTGAATTCTTTTATAACTTGACAATACTTAAAAAAATAAGATTAAATAGCCTTTGTTGATTATAATATTGACCAAAAGTAGACTTTAAAAATATTTATTATTTTTTTACTTCAATATTGTATAAAATTAATATTCTATATTTTTCTTCAATAAAATAATATTTGCCACTAATGGAGCAAATTTTGGATTGGCCAACATTTGTTATTCCAAACATTTTTAATAAATCTCTAATCACATACTTTGTAGCCTTGGAATCTAAATACCAATTAATATCTTGTTTATTTATATCTACTAATAAAATAGCAACTTCAAATATGTCAGATGTCTTTTCAATTTCTTTAGCCTTGATATTTTTTTGAACCATATTTATCTTGGGCTTATAATTTTGATGTTTTATTGCACTGTGAAATATTCTTGATGTTAGGCATTGCTAAAGACAATTTCTTGCAAAATTATTCTAATTGCTACAAGAATTGTAGTGGCCCTTTTATATAAGCCTAGATGATTTAAATGTTCTAATTGAGTAAAAATTATTTATAGATCCTCTTCTTTTAAGCTTTAATTTAAGTAATTGATAGTTTATTATCTATCATTTTTAAAAGGTGTCAAAGTGCCCCCTTAGCTTTATAATGGATAATGCTTTATTCTTGATTTAATCCTCTTCTTGTCTCAACTCTTCAAATAATAATTTGCTACAAGGTTTTTCAAATTTGGATAGTTTATCTTAACAAAGAATTGCTTGGAAAAAAAAATTGTAGCTCTTTGGCAATGCTTCAAGTATTATTTGCACAAAATGTTTGTTAAAAACTACATCATTAATACTCAAAAGATAAATTACTTATTTTTTTATTTTTTTAATAAATTTTTCTATTATTATACCTTTTATTAGCTTAATGGTGCTTAAATTATTGCTTAAATCAAGAAATTTAGATCTACTATGTGCTTCAAAATTATTCTTTAATGTCTTCCAATATAAATTGGATTATTCAAAATCTATAATATGATATAGTACATTGTCTTTGAGCAATAAAATGAGTATGATCAAAGCCGTGTCTTTTTTTCTCTCTTATTTTGACATGGTCTTTTTAAGTTCTATTATTAGTTTTGACTCCTTTGAATATGTAAAATGCCACAATTTTTTTTTCTTTAAGAATAGTTCTTATTTTAATCTTTCAAATACTATAGTTCGAAGTTATCTAAAGTTTATTTGATTCTACAATGCTAAATATGTTCTTGGCCATTGTCCTACACTAATGCCATCTATGCTGAATCAACTAATCTTTTATATTTTATAAGTTGTCTCTTTCACATATTATAGTAATAATCAAACCTTTAAGACTTCTTTAGCTCTACCGCTTATAATTTTTCTTCCAAATATTACTATTGCAAAAGACTTCATATTTCTTTAATTACCTCAAAAGTCTATATAGATCTCTCTTATAGTTGTACTCGTAAAGCTTCTAAGCAAATGTCACTCTAATATTATATAAAAAATGATATATGAAAAGATAACACTTTATTTTAAAGAACCTTGAGTGTATCAATTGAAAGATGTTGAAGTATATCAAAGTCATACAATTTATAGTATTGATATATATTAGATTAGGTTATTTTTATTAGTCATAGTTTCTAAGTTGGATTATCAAATAAAGTACTTTCAATCACTTTATCTTATACAAGTGTATGTCTAAGTGATAATTTATATATGGTAATAAAATTATATTTTTTATCCTACATTAAAAAATAGAAAGGTCTGTAATTGACTTGTTGCAATAACACAACTATCAACCTGCAAGTCTTGTTTGTCAATTAGGTGGATATGGTTAATTTATCATTTGTATTGCATCAATATATTATTGGTCAAGATTTATACGCTGTAAGAACATTAACAATGCTAGTAGCTCATATCAAGTATTTAATTAGTAAATTAAATAAATTACAAAAAAAAATATGAAATATTATAATATAATAGCAAATGTTTTTGAATCCACATGTGATTTATAAAGTTTAGAAGAGGTTTGTTTAGTTTGGTTTGAAATCTTTTAGATCTTATTGGATATAATTGATAACCTAAAACTCTCTAAGAATTAGATTAGGATAAACTTCACTTATTCAAGTCACATTAACCATCAATTGTTAGATGTCTTATGTAAGAAATGTGGATAAATGTTTACATCCAAATAGAACAATTCTTGAAATTTAAGGAAAATTTATGAAACATAAAAGAACTTATTTTAGATTGATTTTTTTGAGATTTTGTTATCCAAAAATTGCTAATTATTGCCAATTTTTAAATAGATCTAAAACTATTTTATTTATGCTTAAAAACATCTAAGCTTCAAAATTTTATATTTTTATATTCTAAAAATATATTAATAAAAAAATATACTAATAGAAAAAATTGAATATGAAGGCATTGAATAAATTTGTAATAATCACTAACATGATAAGATAATATATGTATTTTTAAATAACAAGTAATGATTTTGCCCTTGAATATAATAAGATTTTTGCAGATAAGATTTTAATGAGATAGTAGTTGTTGATCTTGTGAGATTTAAAAAAATATATAAATCATAATTTTATGTAAAGTATATAAAAATAATTAAAGTAATTATTATATTTTAATAAAATTTTAAATTATATTATACTATGGATTTAAAATCATCCAAAATTTTATCAAGTTACTTATTCATTATGGAAGTATGTGCAAAGACTTACAAGGTACTAAATTTAATCTTTAGAGTCTTTTGAGCTCACGAATTTTATTTGGAAAGGTCTATTATTATCCACACCTATCCAAAACGGATTCTTTTAAATTGAATAGTTGAAGTAATTGATCAAAATCAACCGCAATTATAATTTGTAGAGACGTCAAGATACTTATTGATGGTGAAAGTATTTGCAAAGATTTATAATTTCTTAAAGTTAATCTTTGGAGTCTTTAAAGCTCACCAATTATGTTTGGCAAGGTCATCAGTACTCCATACCTATCCAAAATGAATTCCAACAACTTAGATAAATTGCCTATAGATTTTTGAAGTTGAAGTAATTGATCACAATCAATTATAGTCAAAATTTGTAGAGATGTCAAATTACATATTAATAATGGAAGTATTTGTAAAGACTTACAATGTTTTAAATTTAAACTTTAAAATCTTTTGAGCTCATTAATTGTGTTTGGCAAGGTTTCTTAATTCCCACACCTATCCAAAATAAGTTCCCTCAAGTTGGATAAATTGCTTAAAATTGATGAAGTAGTACTATTTGATCACAATCAACCATAGTCAAAATTTGTAGAAAAGTCAAGTTACTTATTAATGATGGAAGTATTTGTAAAGACTTACAACTTTTCAAAGTTAATCTTTTGAGTCTTTATAATTTACCAATTATGTTTGAAAAGGTCTCCAAATATCCACACCTATCCAAAAAAAGCTCCTTCAAGTTGGATATAAATTGCCTATAGAAGTTGGAAGTTGAAGAATTTGATCACAATCAACCATGGTCAAAATTTATAGAGATGTTAAATTACCTATTGATAGAAGAAGTATTTGCAAAGACTTACAATTTTTCAAAGTTAATCTTTGGAATCTTCACAACTCACCAATTGTGTTTGAGAAGGAGTTCAATTGTCTACATTTACCAAAAATAAGCTCCTTTAAGTTGGATATAAATTGCCTATAGAAGTTGGAAGTTGAAGAATTTGATCACAATCAACTTAAGTCAAAATTTGAAGAGACGTCAAGATACTTATTTATAGAGGAAGTATTTGCAAATACTAACAACTTCTTAAAGTTAATTCTTCAAATCTTTTGACCTCACTAATTTTATTTGGCAAGGTCTCTAATTTTCCACACATATCTAAAATAAGCTCTTTGAAATTGGATAATTTGCTTACAGGTAATAGAAGTAGTATTATTTGATCACAATCAACCATGGAAAAAAATATGTAGAGATGTCAAATTACCTATTGATGGTAGAAGTATTTACAAAGACATATAATTTCTTAAATTTAATCTTTGGAGTCTTTTGAGCTCACTAATTATATTTGGCAAGGTTTCTTAATTTCCACATCCTATCCAAGTAAGTTCCTTTAAGTTGGATAAACTGCTTAAAATTAATGAAATAGTACTATTTGATCACAATCAACCTTAGTCAAAATTTGTAGAGACGTCAAGTTATATATTAATGATGGAAGTATTTGCAAAGACTTACAACTTTTCAAATTTAATCTTTGGAGTCTTCATAATTCACCAATTGTATTTGGAAAGGTCTCCAATTGTCTATACCTATCCAAAACAAGCTCCTTCAAGTTGAATATAAATTACCTTTAAAAATTAGAAATTGAAGAATTTAATCACAATCAATTATAGTCATAATTTTTTGAGATGTAAAGATACTTATTTATGGACGAAGTATTTGCAAAGACTTATAACTTCTTAAATTTAATCCTTCAAATCTTTTGAGCTCACTAATTGTGTTTGGTAAGGTCTCTAATTCTCCACACATATCTAAAATAAGTTCCTTTAAGTTGGATAGTTTGTATATAGGTGATGGAAGTAGTACTATTTGATCACAATTAACCTTAAGTAAAATTTGTAGAGATATCAAGTTACTTATTGATGGTAGGAGTATGTGCAAAGACTTACAACTTCTTAAATTTAATCCTTCAAATCTTTTGACCTCACTAATTGTATTTGGTAAGGTCTCTAATTTTCCATACATATCAAAAATAAGCTCCTTGAAGTTGGATAATTTGCTTATAGATGATGGAAGGAATATTATTTGATAAAAATTAGCCACTGTCAAAATTTATAAAGATGTCAAGTTACCTATTGATGGTGGAAGTATTTGCTAAGACTTACAATATTTTAAATTTAACACTTAAAGTCTCTTGAGCTCACTAATTATATTTGGCTAGGTTTCTTAATTTCCACATCTATCCAAAATAAGTTCCTTCAAGTTCGATAAATTGTTTAAAATTAATGAAGTAGTACTATTTAATCACAATCAATCATAGTAAGAATTTGTAGAAATGTCGAATTCTTTATTAATGGTGAAAGTATTTGAAAAGACTTATAACTTTTCAAAGTTAATCTTTGGAGTCTTCGCAATTCACCAATTGTGTTTGAGAAGGACTCCAATTATCTACACGTATCGAAAATAAACTCCTTGAAGTTTAATATGAATTGCCTATAGAAGTTGGAAGTTAAAGAATTTGATTACAATCAACTATGGTCAAAATTTGTAGAGATGTCAAGTTACCTATTGATGGTAGAAGTATTTACAAAGACTTATAACTTCTTAAAGTTAATCCTTCAAACCTTTTGAGTTTACTAATTATGTTTGGCAAGGTCTTCAATTCTCCACACATATTCAAAAAAAGCTCATTGAAGTTGGATAATTTACTTATATGTATTAAAAAGAGTACTATTTGATCATAATCAACCATGATTAAAATTTGTAGAGATAACAAGTTTTTTGTTGATCGTAGAAGTATTTACAAAGACTTACAATATTTTAAATTTAATCTATGGAGTCTTTTGAGCTCACTAATTGTGTTTGGCAAGGATTCTTAATTTCCACATCTATCAAAAATAAGCTCCTTGAAGTTGGATAAATTATTTAAAATTGATGAAGTAGTACTATTTGATCACAATCAACCATAGTCAAAATTTGTAGAAATGTAAAATTACTTATTGATGGTGGAAGTATTTGCAAAGACTTACAATTTTTCAAAGTTGATTTTTGAAGTCTTCACAACTCACCAATTATATTTGAAAAGGTCTCTTAATTATCCACAAATATCTAAAATAAGCTCCTTTAAGTTGAATATAAATTATTTATAGAAGTTGGAAGTTGAAGAATTTGATCACAATCAACCAAGGTCAAAATTTGTAGAGATGTCAAGTTACTTCTTGATGGTAGAAGTATTTGCAAAGTCTTACAACTTCTCAAAGTTAATTATTGAAGTCCTCTCAAGTCTCCAATTGTATTTAGCAAGGTCTCTAATTGTTGACTCTTATTTAAAAAAAGTTCCTTCAAGTTGGATATTTTACTTATAGATCATGGAATTAATATTATTTGATCACAATCAACCTTAGTCAAAATTTGTAGAGACATTAAGTTACTTGGTGATGGTCGAAGTATTTGCAAAAACTTACAACTTCTCAAAGTGAAACTTTCAACTCTTTACTATTCACTAATTGTGTTTTATAAGTTCTTCAATTTTCCACACCTATAAAAAACAAGCTCCTACAAGTTAAATAGAAATTATCAATAGAAGTATGAAGTTGAAGAATTTAATCACAATCAACCATAGATATAATTTATAAAAATATCAAGATTCTTATTTATGATAGAAGTATTTGCAAAGACTTTTAATTTTCCAAAGTTAATCTTTGGAGTTTTCTCAGCTCTCCAATTGTATTTGGCAAAGTCTTCAATTATCGACACCTATTCAAAACAAGCTCCCTGAAGTTAGATATTTGACTTATAGGTGATAGAATTGATATTATTTGATCACAATCAACCATGGTCAAAATTTGTAGAGATATCAAGTTATTTATTAATGGTGAGAGTATTTACAAAGACTTACAATTTTTCAAAGTTAATCTTTAGAGTATTCACAATTCACAAATAATGTTTCAACATCTCTCCAATTATCTATACCTAACAAAAACAAGCTCCTTCAAGTTGGATAGAAATTGCCAATAAAAGTTGTAATTTGAAGAATTTGATCACAATCAACCATAGTGATAATTTGTAGAGATGTTTAGATACTTATTTATGGTAGAAGTATTTGCAAAGACTTTCAACTTTTCAAAGTTAATCTTCGGAGTCTTCTCAGCTCTCCAATTGTGTTTGGCAAGGTCTCCAATTGTCTACTTCTATTTAAAACAAGGTCTTTGGAGTTTAATATTAAGCTTATAGGTGATGGAAGATATATTATTTGATCACAATTAACCATGGTCAAAATTTGTAGACATGTCAAGTTATCTATTATGGTGGAAGTATTTGCAAAGACTTACAATGTTTAAAATTTAATCCTTGGAGTCTTATGAGCTCACTAATTGTGTTTGGCAAGGTTTTTTAATTTCCACACCTATCTAAAATAAGTTCCTTTAAATTAGATAAATTGCTTAAAAATGATGAAATAGTACTATTTGATCAAAATCAATCTTAGTCAAAAATTTTAGAGACGTTGTACTATAATTGCTTATAGTATGTAAAAATTAATTAAGATATATAATATGTTTGTAAGGCTTGATGTAGATTAGAGTGGTTAATAAATAAATTTAAAGAGAATTGATATAAAAAAAATTATTTGGAGATTTATCTATTTTGATTATAGTGTTTATATTATATAGGATTTAAATGTTTAGTATAAAGCCTTGAGAGGAGATTAGAGCCTAAAGAAGAAAATCTTAACTAATAGGAGGCTTATTGGGAGGGATGAAAGTAAGGCATGGTTAGATGAAGGCAAAGAATGAGAAACTTCATTCCTAATGGTCGAAGGCTATGTCCAATGGGCTTCAAGGAGGCTATCCGAGGCCTTATTAGGAATTAGGGTTTTTTTTTTTTGAGGTCATTTGAGCTTTGGAGGCTAGGATCATCACGTTCAGGGTTTTGGGTGTAATTTGGATGAAGAGTTTGTGTGAATTTAAGTTTTAATAAAAGAGATATAGGTGTTCAAAGTTAAGGTGTCAAATTTTTATCTACTGTCACTCTTTGAAGTATAACATATGTGTACAAAGAGAAATGAAAGATCGATAACTAGAACTGGAGAGAACACTTTCTTTGCTATACTATACATATACTATTTGACAAATTCCAAGTTTGGATAAAGGAGTTATAGGACATTGAAGACAACACATGTAATTCAAAGGCAATAAGTGAGTCATTTTATTGATAGTAATGGTTGGAGCCATATCTTGAGTTTTCGGACGAATTTTTGGCTCAAAATTTTCTTAAGTATGAGTTATTAGGTTTAAAAGCTATAAATCAAAGTTTCATGGTATTTAAATATTTATTTTGTGAAATATAAAGAAAACAGCATGTAGATATATGTAAGTTAGGGTTTAAAGCTACTATTAGGGTTTTGATGATATTTCAAGATCCGTGATGAATTTGCAGTTGAATTTTTTTGTGGTAGTTTTTGAAAGTATATCAATACTTCAAGTAAAATTTTAGGTTGTTTGGACGGTCCAATCGTGAGATATAAGTTGTTGAAGTTTGGAAAACATTTCTCATAAGGATATATAAGGTTTTAAGATACTTTATCATACATTTGGGTGTTTTTTTTGTACTGGGCTTATGTATTGATATAATTGCCTTAAAAGAAAAAATATTGTATATATAAACTTGGTACTTTTATATCTTAGACTTGATTGAGTATTTAGTGGCAGCCAGAAGCTCAGCACTTTCTTGAGACAAACTCTCTCTACTCCGACAACGTCAAGTTATTTATTGATGGTGGAAGTATTTGCAAAAACTTAAAACTTTTCAAAGTTTATCTTTAGAGTCTTCACATCTCACCAATTGTGTTTAAAAATGTCTCCAATTATCCACACCTATTTAAAACAAGCTTCTTCAAATTAAAAAGAAATTACCAATAGATGTTGGAAGTTGAAGAATTTGATCACAATCAACCATAGTGATAATTTGTAGAGATGTCTAGATATTTATTTATGGTAGAAGTATTTGCAAAGACTTTCAACTTTTCAAAGTTAATCTTTGGAGTCTTCTCAGCTCTCCAATTGTGTTTGGCAAGGTCTCCAATTGTCTACTTCTATTTAAAATAAGGTCTTTGAAGTTTAATATTAAGCTTATAGGTGATGGAAGATATATTATTTGATCACAATTAACCATGGTCAAAATTTGTAGAGATGTCAAGTTACCTATTAATGGTGAAAATATTTGCAAAGACTTATAATGTTTTAAATTTAATCTTTGGAATCTCTTGAGCTCACTAATTATATTTGGCAAGGTCTCTAATTATCGACTCCTATTCAGAACAAGTTCTTTGAAGTTTGATATTAAGCTTATAGGTGATGGAATTAGTATTATTTAATCACAATCAACTATGGTCAAAATTTATAGAGATGTCAAGTTACTTATTGATGGTAGAAGTATTTGCAAAGACTTATAATGTTTTAAATTTAATATTTAGAATCTTTTGAGCTCACTAATTGTGTTTGGCAAGGTTTCTTAATTTCCACACCTATTTAAAATAAGTTCCCTCAAGTTTGATAAATTTCTTAAAAATAATGAAATAGTACTATTTGATCACAATCAACCTTAGTCAGAATTTTTAGAGACATCAAGTTATTTACTAATGGTATTGGTATTTGCAAAGACTTACAAATTTTCAAAGTTTATATTTGGAGTCTTTACAACTCACCAATTCTGTTTGAAAACGTCTCCAATTGTCCACATCTATTAAAAATAAGTTCCATCAAATTAAATAGAAATTACCAATAGAAGTTGGAAGTTGAAGAATTTGATCACAATCAACAATAGTCATAATTTGTAGAGATGTCAAGATACATATTTATGGTGGAAGTATTTACAAAGACTTTCAACTTTTTAAAGTTAATCCTTGGAGTCTTCTCAGCTCTCCAATTGTGTTTGGCAAGGTCTCCAATTGTCCATATCTATTCAAAACAAGCTCTTTGAAGTTTTTTATTAAGCTTATAAGTAATGGAAGTAGTTCTATTTGATCACAATCAACCATGGTTTAAATTTGTAGAGATGTCAAGTAACCTATTGATAATAGAAATATTTACAAAGACTTATAATGTCTTAAATTTAACCTTTGGAGTCTTTTGAGCTAACTAATTGGATTTGGCAAGGTTTCTTTATTTCCACTCCTATCCAAAACAAGTTCCTTCAAGTTGAATAAATTACTTAAAATTGATGAAATAGTATTATTTGATCACAATCAACCATAGTTAGAATTTGTATAAATGTGAAGTTACTTATTGATGGTAAAAGTATTTGCAAAGAATTTCAATTTTTCAAATTTAATCTTTGGAATATTCTCAACTCTCCAATTGTGTTTGGCTAGGTCTCCAATTGTCAACTCCTATTCAAAACAAGGTCTTTGAAGTTGGATATTATCCTTATAGGTCATGGAATTAGTACTATTTGATTACAATCAACCATGGTCAAAATTTGTAGAGATATCAACTTATTTATTTATGGTGGAAGTATTTCCAATGACTTACACTTTTTCAAAGTTAATCTTTGGAGTCTTCATAATTTACCAATTATTTTTGAAAACGTCTCTAATTGTCCACACCTATCAAAAACAAGCTCCTTCAAGTTGGATAGAAATTGCCAATAGAAGTTGGAAGTTGAAGAATTTGATCACAATCAATTATAGTCATAATTTGTAGAATAATATCATGGACATACATATTTATTCTAATAATTATCTAAATAATAAGGATATTTAGAAATAAATCAAAGTAGATAAATATGATAATATTTTATAGAAAGCTTCCTAAAAGCTTTATAGATACTACTTTGCATCTATAGGTGATTGGTAGGTTGAAAACTTGGCCAACAAGGAGGCCACATATCGACATATTGACCACTTGTAGTACAAGTTGGATATATGGTGTACATCTAAGAAACTTGCCTTACAAATTAGATATGTATCTTGCAAGTTGGATGCGTATTAGAGGTCCTACAGCATGTCGCCATGTATTCCTTAGTTAGGTAGTATATATAGAAGCAAGAATGAAGCTTTCTTCATTCTTATCAACTCCTTTTTTCGTTTCTAGTCTAGTTTCAAGAGTCTTATTTTTTTCTAATCTTTAACAATAACCATTCCAATTCTCCCTTGAATATACATATTTTCTTCTATTTTGTCACTTTTTTTTTGACACAGATTCTACAACTTTATGCATCTTCCTCTAATTTGTGTCATTAACAATTCTTCCAAGTTGGTTAAATTGCCTGTAGATGTTGGAACTATTACTATTTAATTACTAGAAGTTATAATCAAAATTTGTAGAGATGTTAAGTCACTAATTGATGGTGGAAGTACTTGCAAGATGCTACAACTTCTTAAATTTAATTTATGGAGTCTTTTGAGATCACTAATTGTATTTGGCATGGTCTCTAATTTTCTACATCCATTCAATTGAAGTTCATTCAAGTTGAATAAATTGCCTTTACTTGTTGGAAGTTTTTCTAACTCTAAATAATATTTTATTTGCAATACTTGAAGTTTGATACATTAATTTGATTCCATTATAGTTGAATTTGTAATCTTTATCTCAGTAAGAAAAAGCCAAATTAAGATATTAAAATTGGAATAAATGAAGTGGTTCACAACTTCTAAATCATTCTTTATCAAATCCAACAACCTTAATTTTTTAAAGTTATTTCTTATTTTTCTAAAATAATGTGCATAGTCTTTCTTTTAATATTGATAAAACTCCAATCTTCTAATGTCAAATAATACTAGGCCTTCTACAATTGTATAATTCTGTAAAACCATATATTTTGGTCTAACAATTGTCATATATATAATTACAACTACATTGTTAATCAAATAAGTTAAAAATAATTAATTATTTTTTTATATCATATCTAATTACTTCTATTGTATTCTTAAAAATGTGTAAATCTTATACATTAAATTAAACTACTTACCTTCCCTTGTAGTAAAACTTATAGACTTTTTTCTTTCTTCCATATTTGCCTTATACTTGGCTTTTGTATTACAATTGCTCAATCCATGTTTCATGATTGATCATGCATTGTATAACCTTACACTTCATCAATCCATTTTATTAGACACATCTTTTCAAGGTTTTTAATCCTAACAAATCAATTGCAAATTTTTGCAAGCCAATCCTTGGATATATTAAATTTCAAATTTTTTTTTTATATAATTCACATATGATACAAGAAAAATCTAAAAACATGTTTTTTTCATCTTCACAACCTTGCCTACAATTTCTCATCATCATTACATCCATCAAAAGGCTTGGCTTCTTTTCATCTTTTGAATGTAACTTTCTATATTTTCTTTTGTTTGTTAGTATCTTTGAGATTATATTTCTTCAAATATTATCCAATTACTTCAAGAATAAGAAGCAATGTACCACAATCCTTTGTAATAGCCTATGCTTCATCATTAGGTTGTAGATACTCCTTGTCATTGATTCCATGAAAAGCATAAAATGGAAATAATTTTAAAGTTGGAACTTACCTCATAAATACCTTCAGTAAAGTTGTATAATATATGTTGTCATTGAAAAGTCACAATCACATTGCTTTTTTTTTTTGGTATCTTTGAAAGCATGTACTTGCAACTTTTCTAAGCTACTTTGAATACATATATCATCAATCATCAAGAAAACCTTTTTACTTGCAATACAACGTTTGCCTTTAAATAGTTGCTTATCCTTATCTTCACCTTTCTAATGTACACTATATATAGTAGTATATATGTTGTCTTCCCTATAATTCATCCCAAATACAATTAAATGCACATCTAAGTGAAAACAAATGTTTTGGACTCCAAAAAAGTTATGCATGATTTTGACTACAAACTACAAGACTTAGATGTAGAAGCACCAAAAGTGATATCACTATATACTTACATGTGATATTGTAATATCATGTATTTCTCCAATAAAAAAATGCTTCCATTTGTTGAGGTATTTCTCTTTCAATGAGTTGAAAAGATGAATTTAGACAACCAATATCATAAATTTAGACGACCAATATCATGGACTGTTCTGATCGAGGATCTCAATCTGACAACGCGGTGTTGTGGTCCTCGACAAAGTTGCAGAATTGTTGTGTGGTCCTTCTCTGGAAGAATCAGGCCATTCTTTGTCTCTCCTTTGTGCTGCGCTTCTTGGGCTGCATTTGGCTGCATATCATCGGAGGAGAAGCGAATTTTGAAGAGAACAGTTTGCGTATGCAGAGTCCGTGACTAAACATTCAGGCGACATCTGTTTGGCTTTGAGATATTAGGCCCCACCTTGGAATAGGCTTTGGATTCGGTCCACCTTGTCATCGTAGTCGTCGACAATCCCGAGTGATTTTGCATGTAGGTGCGGATTTGCGAGCTCCAGAAGAATGCGCACTGTGGCCGGGCACTTGTTGCACTTCACGACGGCGTGGTTTTTCGTTTGAGAGCCTCGCGAGATTGTCTAAGATTTCCATCTTGACCGCTTCCCAAAGTGAAATTAGCCCTGAAAATCTATCATCAGAGAGTGTAGTTTTATTTAGGGTTTGGCGCGTGGTCGATGGTTTGCTTCGAATAGCGTGTGAAATACCGCTTATCGAATTCTTTGAACGTCAGGCAGTCCTGGCATCTTTCATTGCCTGGTGCTCACGTTTAGAAATCGTATCCAATGTGGCCTTGATGCTTGGCAACGCCATGCGATTGGTCGCTTTGGATTTAGTATTAGTTGATTGTTCAGAAGTCGTGCATGTTTGCGGAAAGATTCTTTAGTGCGTTTATCCTTGTTACAGTTGTCTGCGGACTCTATTTCCACATTGAAGCCAAGGTTTAATTGTGAAGCCTCAATTTTTGTGGTAACGCCGGGTTAATTTATGTGCTTGCGGTACAGGATGAGTACATGTGTACATTTAGCAATATTGTACTTTTTTGATACCATCTCGCTTTGTTCCACCATCCGAAGGAGAAGGGTTGATTGCTTTTGCAATACACTCCAATTCAGACTACGAAGTCAATGCCATACTTTAATAAACCTGGCAAGAAAATGAAATCCACACTTGAAATTCTTCACATACATTTAAAAGAGATTCTTCAGATAATTTAAAAGAGATTCTTCAGATACATTTAAAACGCACATTACCAGAATATAATGCAGAGTTCGATGAACGCTCTCTATGTTTGTCCGAAAATACCTCACAATCAACCAACCCTGACAATGTGAATCTAATCACGACATCAAGAATTGCAAGTGAACCTGTGTGACCTTCAGCTCATTAAATCTGCATCCTGATCTGCAGATAACACAAGCTCAGCTACACCGACCACTGTGACCTTCAAGTCATTAAATATGCATCCTGATCTTTACATAACGCAAGCTCAGCTATACCAACCACTGCATACTCTCAAGCGCTCTACTCCAAGACCTGAAACCTAGGTGTGAGCTATGACGTGAGGAAATCAAGTGGCAACTGCCTGATGTTGTACACGAGGTTAAAAGAACTTAATTTGTAAGGGTGTTTTCAATTAAAGACCATATCAGATACAATTAAAAACCTCACATATCGTTTATTATTAGATTTAAGTTATTGTATATTATTTGAAGGACTTCTACCATCAATTGCTCATTTGTATTTACTACATATAATAAAACTATGTGGTTGCTCTAAATTAGAAGAACTTCCAACATCTATAGGCAATTTACATGACTTAGTAGAACTTTATTTGAGAGGATGTCTCAAAGATATGAATTTCAAAGAAAAAAAGTCCTCAATACATTCTTGTGTCATTGAAGAGAATTAAAAAGTCATTCAAAAAGTGATAAAATATTAAACTAAAATGGCTATTGCCAAAAACAAGAAGTCTAGAAAATTTTGAAACAAGACTAAGGACTATAAAGGCATTGACAAGAGTGAAGAAGGCTTTACTCTTGCCTCCATATATACTCTCTAATTAAGAGCTATGTGGCGATATTCTATACAACCTCCAACATGTATTGACTTTGCTAGTCACATGTCTTAACTTGCAAGGCAAGTTATCTATGTATGCTCCACATAATTAGCTTGTTATATAAGCTACTATACGGAATTAACTTGTCCACAAGCTATCAACATGTAGTTAATTTGTTGACCAAGTTTCTAACCTATAAACGCATCTAAAGTCAAAATCGCATCTGTAAAGCTTCTAAAAAGCTTCTATAGAAGACTTTATGAAATTAATCTATATTTATCTACTTCTACCTAATCATATACGTAACTATTAGGATAAATATATATATCCATGACATTATCCTCCTTTCTAAGGAAGAGTTCCATGAAGAGTGATCTTCATATGTTGAGAAAGTCCAAGATTTAGTGAATCGTATTTACTACATTCTCCAATCTTTACTCTCTTCACAGATGATTGATAGGCCCTCTCAGCCATCAATAGTGTCCCATACAATAGCAAGAAGACCTCCCTATTATTTGATCGTTGTTGAGACCATCATAATTTCCTTCAAATACAATATTTGAAACATTGTCAGGAGTTGTTCCTACCTCTAATAAAATCACCAAACATTGGGAGTCTCTTTTAAGGTCATGATATCTAACACGTTGTATCTCGCCATCTATTCGAGGAAGGACATGTCATTCTTGAGGATCTTCATCTCAAATTTGTTGATTTGAAGGTTGAAATGATCACAATGTCTTGTCTAGTAAGTCTGCAAATGAAATCTTTTGAGTTGAATTTGCTAGTTGTTAATTTTCCATCTCTTTAGCATCACAAATAAATAAAAATTACAAAAAAAGATAGAAAGTAGAATGTTATATTCTTTTAATCTTGTTTCTTTTATAATAAAGATTTTCTATTCTTTATCTTAATTTTGATGGATGTCTTTGATGAAAGGCTTTAACTTTCTTTGCTCTATTTGTAAGATTCTTTGATGGCTTCCATGTGCATTTACTAATATCATATTTGTACCAATGAATAAGATTTTTTTAATCTATTTCAGTGCCTTCTTAAATCTAAGACTTCTTCTATCTCTAACTCTTGATTATTATCCACTTTTATAGGAGGAGGTGGCATTTGTCTTCTTCCTAGGGTACTTATTGTCTTATATGGCTTAAAAAGAAATGCGTAAAATATAGAGTGGATTTTCATAGACTTTGATAGATGTAATCAATAAGCAACACGATTGATTTATTTACAAATAAAAAAAAGTCTCAGCCTCTAATAGTCCAACTTATCACAAGAACAAGTAGTCTTAATATTGCAACGAAGTAACCATTCCTTATCACCAATGTTGAATTATGGTTGCTCCTTGTGATAGGCATCTGCATTGGTCTTTTGTCATTCTTGAGCTTCTTTTAATTAAGTCTTCATTATTGTATGTAACTGTCACAAATAATTTATTAAATCTTCTGTCATAGGATTATTAACTTTTAAAAAGTCAAAAGAATCAAGATATAGATGATTTCCATAATTGGCAAAAAAAGGTGTTTATTGAATAAAAAATTGTACCAAATTATTGTATGCAAACTTTGCCAATGGCAAAAAGTTGTTCAATCATCTTAATGATAGTTGATGGTACATCTCAAATACTGCTCCAAAACTTGATTCATCCATTTTATTTGTCCATCAATTTGAGGATGAAAATTCATAGAAAGCTTCATATTTATTTTTAAAATCTTGAATAGGATTCTTAAAAATCTTGATTTAAATTGAGTCCTCCTATTTGATATAATATCTTTTGATAATGCATGATAGGGATAGATATTGTCAATGAAAAGCTTAGATGTTTCTTCATTTGAAATAGATTTTGTACATAGTAAAAAAAATGTACTATTTTAGTGAAACAATCTACGATTATGAATATTGAGTCATACAAACTTGAGATTGGAAGATCCATGATTAAATCCATAGAAATGAAAGACCATAGTTATTTTAGAATTGGTAATGGTTGAAGAAGTCTATAAGATTAATGACAAGGAGTTTTAAATCTTAAATAAGTATCACATGATTGTACAAAGTCTTTGATTGTTTTTTATATTTGAGGCTACCTAAAATCTCTTGATATTAGCTCTAAAGTCTTATTGTATCTAAAATGTCTAGCTGCTAAAAAATCATGATGAGCTTGAAAGACACGTAATTGTGTCTCGCCTTTTAGAATATATAGATGATCTTTGAAATATAGTAGGTTGTTCTTCAAATCAAACTTTGAAGTATCATAGGGCTTAGAAGAAGTATTCTTGATATCATAAACAAGAGGATCAGAGGACATTCTTGATTGAATTTGCTTGATAAAGGTTGAATCAATAGTCAATGTTGATTTTATTACTTGAAGATGAAAATGCTAAGGCTTCAAGAGAATCATTCTTTGTTGATTAAAAGATGCATCTCTTTCTTTTGGTGCAAGATAAGAATGTTTAAAAAGGATGTCTAATAGACCTTGTTGTTTTTTGGGTGGATAAGTAATGTTGATATTGAATATGGATAAAGACATGCTCCAACGAGCTTGACAATGATTTAAAACACATGTTGACATAAAATACTCAAGGTTCTTATGATCCGTATATATAGTAACTAGATTTGAGGCATCTTCTAGATAATAATGCCATTCTTTAAATGAATCTATAATTACAAGGAGTTCTTTGTTATAAACCTCATAATTAATATCGGCTACTGAAATTTTTTTGGAATGGGAAGCTATTGGGTGGATTTTGTCATTTGTTCCCATTTGCGATAATACAACACCTATAGCAAAGTTTGATGCATCTATTTCCATAAAAAAATGCCTTAGAGAAGTCAACACAATATAACATTGGTGCAGAAGTAAATTCCTTCTTTTAAGCATCAAATGATGCTTTTGCTTCTTTATTTCACTCAAGTTTGTCTTTATAAATCAAACGTATAAGTGGAATTGCAATTTGAAAAAAGTTCTTGATGAAGATTTAATAGTAATTAGCAAAGCCTAAAAAGTATTGTACATCTCGTATTGTTTTTTGAATCTTCCAATCTATGATAGTTTTGACCCTCTTGGAATCCATCATAAGGCCTTCATTAGAAATGATATATTCTAAAAAGTCAACTTGAATATTGTAGAATACTCACTTTTTGAACTTGACATATAATCCGATATTTCTAAGTTTTTGTAACATACAATGAACATGAAGTTCATTTTTTTTTTTTTTCCTTAGAATAGATTAGAATATCATCTAAATAGAAAACAATAAAATCATCAAAAAACTCACAAAAATATCTTTTATAAGATGTTGAAAAGCAGTTGGTGCATTTGTAAGTCCAAAAGGCATGACATTATATTCAAAATGTCCATATTTAGTTTGAAAAGAAATCTTCTATTTATCTCCTTCTTTGATACAAATTTTTCAATAATCCACACACATTTGTAGAGATTTGACTTTCTTCTTCACAAATAAGATAGGAGCCTTGGCTAGAGATTTAGAATGGCATATGAAGTTCTTTGCCACGTTTTCATCAATGTATTCTTTTAATGTAGTCAATTCATTCTGCGATAAGCTATAGATTGATGCAAATGTTAGTTGAGTTCCTTCTTGCAAATCAATTGAAGAATCATAAGATCGATGTTCTAAAAGAATATCTAGATTTCTTTTTCAAAAATGTTTCAGAATTCTTGATATTGGCTAAGAATAACACTTGATATTTTTCCATCATTAAAAGTGGATGTAGCATGTATAGCAAAAGATGATCCTTCTTTTGTAGCATACATGAAAGCTCTTACATCTATCAGTAAAAGTTTGGATATACTAGACTTATGTACTTCTACTTTAAAAACGTGATCCTAGATTATACTACTAGAAAAGTTAAGGTTATGAAAAATCCAATCTATTTGAGGGTTATATTTTTTTAGCCATAATAATCTAAAAATAATCAAATTAAAGGGAGATCTCATTACATTAAATACTACTACGAAATTGTGATCTTTAATTGCTACATCTAAAAGAATAGTCTCATGGATAAAATTTCCAAAAGACAACAAATGACCATCTATGACTTTTAATTATACGGATTTAATTTTCTTGACTTAAGATATTTTTTGATTTTTGGCAAAATCTTTGTCTATAAAACAAGCTGAGGCTCTTCAAACTAATAAGGTAAAGACTTTGTGATTTTTAAGTCCTAAATATATATATATATATCTATTATAAAATAAAGTAAGGGGTTTGAAGAGAGAATATGATCTTTACTAGATATTGTACATGATTCCAACCGCATGGTCTCTATTGTAGTTGGAAAAACTTATTTTTCAATACATTATCATTTTTGGTAATTGCATTGCTTCTTTGGATAATATTGAGTAGTGTACTTAGTTTTTTCATAATATAAATATAAACTCTCTTAGCAACATCAAATCTTTTTTTCTTCTATGAGAGATTTAAAATATATCAAATCAATTTCCATTGATTCCAACCTTGATGAATATGTTTCAAAAATCTTGGTAGCTACTGCCATTACTTGACTTGTTCCTCTCTAATCAAGTCTTTCTTCGTGATGCCTTTCAAATAATCAAGTATCACATGCAATGGCTTGAATAATAAATTATTTTAAAGATTCTATTTTTGGTATTATTAATAATAAATCTTTGATACTATCTTTCACTCCATATCAAAATTGATTGATAAGTTCTTTGTGATTTTAGTCCATGTCATAAGTGAAGTTTTGAAATTTAATAGCATATATGATAGCTGATCGTGATTCTTGCCATAAAGATAAGAGCTTGGTTTTTGCTACTCTTTCTCAATCATTTTTTCCAAATATGGCCGTAAACACTTCTAGGAATGAATTCAAATCTTAAATAAATTACAATCTTTTTTCATTGAAGGTGTGAATCAAAAGAGAGTACTTCTTAATAGCAATGCATCTATGAATTTGACTTGAATAAATCCATTGGAGCATTAGAAAGGATGTAATCTTAAATAGATGTTAATTTGTTGCAAACATCTTCAAAATTTTGATCTTTTTCCATCAAAATTTTCAAGCATATTAATCTTTATTCTTGTCATACTTGTAGAAGCAAAACTCCTTGGATTTGGTTGTGAGGTCAATCTACCTACTTCCTTCAATTATACAACTTCTTGCTATAGACTATGAATTTTTTTCATAGGCATAGACATAATACCTCTATGATTCTTGTTAGAAATACATAAGATTTCTATTCTTAGAATATTAATAAATTCATGAACATCTGTAATAATTATAAATCTATTTTTAGTTCTTCTGAGAATAGCATCTATAATCTTTTCTTCTATAGATAATTCAAATAAATTTAAAAAGTTAGATTAAAGGAAGATAATCCATAACCTCTAAAAATAATTTTCACAAAGAAGGATAATATTCTCTCTTTAAGAAAAAGATCACTATTAAAAAATAATTTATTTGTTTAAAGATGGATAGTCTACAACCTTCAAAACACAACAATAGAAGTAGGATAATTCTTTCACTTCTAAAACAAAACAAAAATAGTATATTGGTACTCTTCTCAAATTGTCAAGGACATAAATCTTGAAGAAAAAAAGTCCTTGATATATTCTTCTATCATTCAAGAGAACTAGAAAGTCACTCAAAAGATAATGAGATAGTAAACTAGAAACAAGATTAAGGACTATAAAGGCATTGACAAGAGTGAAGAAGGCTTCACTCTTGCCTCCATATATATTCTCTAACTAAAAGTTACATGGCAATATTCTATAGGACCTCCAACATATATTGACTTTGTTAACCACATATCTTAACTTAGAAGGCAAGTTATCTATATATATGCCATATAGTTAGCTTGTTCCATAAGCTACAACACAGAGTTAACTTGTTGATGAAGTTTCTAACCTGTAAACACATCTAAAGTCAAAACCGCATCTATAGAGTTTCTAAGAAGCTTCTTTAGAAGACTTTATGAAATTAATCTATATTTACCTACTTCTATTTAATCATATAAGTAACTATTGGGATAAATGTATATGTCTATGATAAGATGTGTAAAATTAAAGACCTTACCAAATATAAATAAAAACTTTACATGTCTTCAATTATTAGATTTGAACTATTAGATATCATTGGAAGGACTTCTACCATCAATTAGCGAAATGCTTTAAATACAAATAATATGGCTATGTGGTTGCTCTAAAATAGAAGAACTTCTAACATCTATTAGCAATTTACATAATATAAAAGAACTTGATTTGAATGGATGTCTACAATTAAAGATCTTACCAGATACAATTAAAAACCTCACATGCCTTCAAGTATTAGATTTGAGGAAATGTAAATTATTGGAAAGACTTCAGCTATGAATTCTTGAATTACAATTCTTAGGAATAGAAATTTGATTAGATTAATTTGAATTCTATATAATATATCATGTTATTGTAGATTTTATTATAATTAAAATATTATTATGTAAAAAATATATTATAATTATGTATTTTTATTATAATATAAATTCTTTCAATATACAAGAATAAATTTTTATTTGTGATTTGACATAAATTTAGCATCTCAATATTTAAATTTTAATATTTAATATTTTTGTACAAATCCAAAATAATTGCATCTATTGTGTGAGTTATTTCATTGCTCTATTTTTTTTTACTTGTTAACTATGATTTTAAGTATTTATATTATTTTATAGAATATTTTTTATGAAAAAAATCTGAAATTTTGTAAATTTTAATATGTACTCAATATCATCTTATATCTTGTACTTAAAATTATATCAAATTTAGAAAGATATTCAAAAAAAATAGACAACTATTTTTAATTTTACTCAATATATTTATATATGTATATATACTAATATAAAAACAAATCAATAAGCATTTAACTTTTCACATTGAACGTTTTGTAAAATTTTAAACAAATTATTTATGTTTTTCATAATACAATCATGTAGTAGTACACATAAAATAAGAGAACTTACTTATTGAAAAAATTGGTAATAAATATAATATTAGAATAAATTTATAATTAGAAATATTGATTGATATTTTTCTTTTTTTAAAAAATAAAAAATGTCCTAATATCTAGAAGAAGTTTAGAATCAATGTCCAAAGACACTTAAAAGATACAAAACAAATCATAAATATGTTTTTTTTTCTCCTTCTCTTACTTTTGTTGTATATATATAAATGTATATATATATATATATATATATATATCCATAATATATTTTAAATTCTTGGCATAAGATATGATTTTTATAAACACCAACACACAACATCAAATTTTGTTAGAAAGCATATTATTTGCACCTTCTATGTGTAGACTATTAAAAAACAATAGAATTAGAAAGAAAATTGATAAAAACAAAAATCAAAGATATGATTCTCAAAAGAAGTTCTTAAAAAAAATGTTAAATAACATTCTTGTTGTAATTTACTTTAATTAAGATCTAATAGATATTAATTATTGTATGGTTATACATAGTATAAAATCTGATACACGATGATGCTTTGTATGCAACTACCTCTTAATTCCTTGGTGGGTCATGAGGTGGTCAACTCCAATCTATTCCCAGAATGGCAATGATGATTAGGAGTTCCTTAGTATTTGATATTGAGAAGGCTCTATGAGTGTAAATTTCACCCTTCTATCCAAATTACAAGATGGCTTCAATTAAGAGTTGCTTGTAATGGGTAGTGTGAAGTAGAAGATGAAATAAACAAGAACAAAAGAAGAAAACAACACCAACAAGTGAAAGAAATGTATACAAGCAAATACACCATGGTATTTTAAAACATCCAATTAGCTTGGGAACTTAATATGGCCTTCAAATCTTACTCCATTTCTTCATAATGGCTTCCAAAGTGGTAAAACTCATTTTTACCAAGATCTTAAATATTGCTCTAAAAATTCCTTAAAACATATAAATAAGTTCTAAATAAATTCTAAATAAATTCTAAATAAATTCTAAATAAATTCTGAAAAATTTTATAATATTTTTATAATGCTAGTATCCATGTAAGGCTACATTTTTATATCTTGGTGATTTTTGATAATAATAAAAATCAATTTAAATCTACTATAAATCTTTTTTTTTTTTTTTTTTTTTTTTTTATACCAATAACTAAAATGACATGAGGTTCTTTCTCATGCTTCTTCTAACTACTAACATTTATAGTTTTTACAAGTAGTACATATAGATATAAGACCAATATAAATATTGGTCTTAATAAATAATTCTTACTATTCAATAATGAATAAAAATACTAAACCAACGTAGATAATTGCGTCTAAGACTTACTAAGATTCCATTTCTTCCATTAACATTCTAATTTTCTTTTTTCCTAGGGATTTCTATACTATTTATTATATATTATGATTTGAATATTTAGTTTGTCTTATAAAGGTTGGATGCTAAAATAATATACTACTATTAATTCATTAGAGTATTACTTGTTAATTAAGCTTGGAGCTACTATTCTTAACTTTGAGTGATTGAAGTTTCTTAGCTATTACTTCTTTTTCTACGATTACAAGTAGTAGATTATTCTAAGTAGAAGAGCCTTTAATAGACAAAACTCCTTTTATTTTGGATTTTATATTATTTTTTATATTATATTTCTAATATTTAATTTTACTACAAGGCTTGTATACCAAGTTAAAATTATGACTATCATGGATTTAGTGTGTACCATCTTATCTATTATTAGCATGGATAGATGATTAAAATTCTATGCATCTAAGTTTAAAGCCACACAAAATCTTAATTCATGATTTTTGTGGTTGTTTGGAATTACATCCAAAACTTAGCTGAAACATGTTGTGATTTGAGAGGCCACTTTTTGAAACTTATTTGCTAAATCTCTTAAAGTAATTTATATAGAGATCTTAATAGATTCTAGACTATTTGTAAATTGAGATTTTAAATCACTTTGGGATTAAAGTTGAAATTCTAACATTAAAAAATATATAGTCACATTAAATTTTTACATGGTGAAAATAGTAAGGTATTTTTTTATAATTGTTATTGAATTTGATTGCAAAAAAATGTATCTTGTGTCTAATTTATTTTTTTTAATTTAAATATGTCTTTGTAGATCTTTCTTTAATTGATTCAATAATAATAACAAAGAGTTTTTACTCACAAAGGAAAGAATTACAACATGATTCAAAAAGTATTCAATTTCAGCACATTCTAAGTTTTTATCAACTTCAATTCATCTTAGAGTGATTTTTACTTAAGAAAACCTAAATAACTCCTAGTGAAACTTTATGGTGGTATCTCATGGGTTATTTTTGATGCATTGAGTGGTGTCTATTTGCAAATTTGTGGATGCCTAGAGCAATAGATAGGTCTTTATTTTCTTTCTAATTTAAAAAATTACACACTCTATTTATTATTATTTTCTAGTATTATTTCTTTTTTCTGCTTTTCTATGAGTTTGGAAAAATGCAATTTGCATAAGTTTCAATTGAATTGTAATCCTTATAGTATCTTCTTTTGAAAAACCAAAAAAATAATTTTGTACAAATTGCATACCTTTACCTTTGTCAAAAGAAAAAAAGAGGTGTCTTTACTTAGATCCAAAAAACACTCAAAAGACAAAACTAAAGCCTTTGTTGCATTATAAGAATTTTTGTGTAAGATATAGTATAGAGTTGCTCCTAAATTAATTGCAATTTGGCAAATACAAACTTATATTTTGTAGACTACAAAGTTTAGAATCTAAACTCTCTTTTTTCTATTTAAATTTTTATTCTCTACTTTTTATAATAAATAAAATTTAAGCCATGGATAGCATTGTGTCTAGTAAATTATATATATAAATATACATATTAATATTAAAATAAAAAGTAAAGATAATTCTAGATTAAAAAAAATGCATTTGAATTTGTTTTAAATTTATGAAACTTAAAATTTACATCATGTTGAGTGAAAATTATTTCAGTTAGAATTATATGTTTGAAAAGCTTTAAAGTCCAAGTCTAGATACATACTTTTTAATATTACTCATTAGCATATATAACTCAGTTGCATTTTATATAAATAATACTATGGAGTAATGTAGGTACATCTAACATTACCTATCTAAACACAAAATATGTTTTTCATCTTCAAAGTCCAATAATATGAGTATCCATATTTGCGCAAATTAGACAAATAAAAGCGTATAAGTATCCACATCATAAAGTGCCATTAGGCTGGGACATGCTAAGAGCCTCTTTAATTTTATACTTCAAAACACCACGTAACATTCTCTTAAATGTTATGATTTGATTATTCTCGTAAAAATAGTACAATTCAGATCCATTAAATGAACAATGATTAATTGCCAAGTTGATCATTTAGTTTATACCAGCATTAAATAAATGTCGCCAGTAAGTGACAGCTACTTCCAGACATTAAAATCCAACTCAACTGCACGTATTATTGAATATCATATGTATAAGCAGTATTGCAAATATGTATCGTAGGCAACGATCCCTCCGCGACCATCTACCTCGTCGTCGCAAGGCATCGATGAGCTCAAGCAGCTACACTCGATCATCGTGCACTTGGATTCAGTGTACTTCGCGACTAATGAAAGGATCCAACGTTTGAGGGTTTGATAATATCCTCCTATCGTTACGTAGTGTGCCCACCAGAGCGATTAGAATCGAAGTCGCGCTGCAGCGATTGAGATTTCAATGACTGAGGAGGAGAACGACGCCGTGAAATTGAGTTTCAATCCTGGAAGGTCAGCTCTTGGAGGCAGACAGACTTCGATAGAGAGTTGACTCGGCAACTGACAGCATCGAGGACAGGAAAAAGTTAGTCTCGGCACCGGGTCTCTCGTCGCGGCGGGCGTGCACGAGGATTCGATGAGTTGTTCGCCTCCTGAACTGACGCTAGATTTTTCCCCCGAAGCAGTGGGCCCCATGATGCCGTATCAGCCGCGCCCACCTGCACTTGCCTCGTAATCTGAGCAAACCACAGATTCTGTCGCTACGCAAGTAGTACCCGGGATAATGCGACGCGGAAGAGGCCCACTGGGAAAGATGCTTGCCTATCGTATCGACACCTCCAGAAATTTTCTATTTTCCCTGTGAGAGCTTCAAGTGTTGACAACTTACGATGGTGCGGACGAAGTAGCAACGGTGGGAAATGGTGCATTGCTTCTTTACACTTGGCGTGGTTTGTATTGTGTTGTAGGGTTAAGTGCATCGTTGAATGTGCTATTCTACCAAATGGCATCAAACTTCTCAAGCTTAAATATGCGGCAAAAATCTGGATTAGCTTAACACTTGGGCTGTAATTGATACTGGGAATCTGGGTGGGAGTGTCGTTACACTAAATTAGTAACAAAAATCACTTTTCAGATCATTATGTTGAGTAAGTTGTGTGTGTGCATGTCGCATATCTGGATATATGTTTAATTCTGTTTGAACCTAAATGTAGCACTGCTGTCATCCTGAACTTCGATGCTGCCGCCTTTTGCATCTGTTTTTAATTTTGGCTATAAATAAATATTGGAATATTGCAATATGAGTAAGGTGTAAATGTTTTACAAATATTTTCTATTTGTATAATGTGTCTACTGAGAATTATACACACAGTTACATAACATAAAATCATAAAACTGGATGCCAGCGTATTGCTTAGTTGTTGTATCTAAAAATAAAAATAAGCAAAAAGCTGAATACTATTCACTCCCTGTGCATAATTACATATATAGAGAGATCTCATATGTTTAAATAAAAATATACACACACGCACACATCTCAATGTTTATGAATGTAATGTGTAGGCTAAACATGAACAATAATCGAGTACAACATTTAATAGTACAGATAAGCTTTACACATCGACTGTTACATTTACGTAAACCGGAATTTATGTATTCATATTCCCATAAACATCACGTCGCCATAACAGTGTTCATAAATAAAACCCAAAAATTAAAGATGAAAATAAATAAATTGGAGATAACCATCTACTTCTAGAAATGTTTATAAAATAAATTCTCTCAAGGAACCACTCTGTCAATGCATCGGGTATACTCCGTCTTTGTGTCAAAGAAAGAAAAAAGAAAAAAGAAAAAAAAAAAGGGGGGGGGGATAAAGGAACTGCCCTCAAGGGAACTCAACGAAGCAACTTCACGAGCCGCACATCAAAGCACCAGAAGCATCCAGACACATTGTGTAGCTGTCGAGATATCATCTTCACCAACTTCACGGAAAATTACTTGCGGCGGAACAGCAGTCAAGGCTGTGTTCATTTTGCATGTGCAGATTCCTTACCAGTTTTTAGAAACAGAACTGGAATCAACACCCGCTGTTGTTGCGCGATCGGCTCCTACTGTTCCGCATTGAGTGCAGAATCGAAGATCCCGTTGGGTTCTGTGGTCACACTTTTTTCCTGATGGCGTGCAATGGCTGGATGAGCTCACAGCGGAACCGAGTTATTTCCAGACGGTGAACAGCCATTTTCGGCAAGGGTTCCAGATGGGGAATTGCCAGTTTCGGCCAAAGCCCAAAACTCTCCTCGTGCTTTGCTTCGGATCGACGGATGATTTCTTATTCACAAGTTCATATACCTTTTTGTGAGCTGTAAATGAGGGTCTTGAATACTTGCCATCCCCTGGTTGTGATAGTTTCCGCTTCGCTGTGCAAGCGTTAAGGCTTTGGAGTCATGAATGTGTTGGCTGCGTCGCCAACTGCATGTTGGTTCATGCCCTGATTCGTGGATACAACTTGCCGTTATTCTCCAAGAAGTGCACCGACCCAGCCACAATATCGCGCTTTTTTACTTCACATGGAATTAAAGACTTTTGGATGTTCTTCCATTCGTCTTACATTCGAGGTCAATAAGGATTGAGTGTATCAGTTGTAACTGAAACGCTTGCAGACAATATTGCCGCTGCTACATTGTTGACGATCTTCATTTCGATAGGGGGGTGAGAATGATTCTGGACTGAATTGATCGAGTCATTACTTATCTATTCCACGATCTTGCAGGGATTTTATTGACGGTAGCTGATCGAAAGTATTGTGTCCATCATGGACCATGCCTCCGATCATGAATGTGGATTGACTGATGGGCAATGCCATGGAGAACACATCTTCCTACTTACGTTATGGACTATTTTTATAAATTTGATCCAAATATCATAATTCTAAAATCTTTGTACCCTTCACACGACAGATGTGCCAGTAGTGCGCATCCTAAGAATTATGTTTTTGCCAAATTTTGCCACTCTAAACACGAGAAAGCTCAGGAAGCAGCAATAAGGTACGCATATTATCTCTTTTCTTAGTCGAATTCTGATGGAGATTAGGCCAATAACACACGCAGAGTGATCCACATGAATTTTTAGCTCATGAAACTGAACGGGTGGTGTCGGATTAAACTAGACAAGCCTCCGATGTAGCTTTTGAAACACCCGACAGATCCTGATGATCCTCGGCATTGTTCGGCCTGGTGGACTTGTGAGATTACTATTCTACGATTGGTCACCATGGCTCCTTTTGAGTCTCTGCAGGAATTCTCATTCTTTCGGAGGAGTTTTCAACACTTTGAGTCTCGTTTGTTTCTTTGTTTCTTTTTTTCTTTTTTCGACACAGCCGGGATATACCCGGTGCATTGAATAGTGTGTGTGCTTTAAGTCTGGTTTTGAACGCAAGGGTTGAAAACCGAGTCGATATGCAATGCGAAATTGGATGTTAGAAAAAGACTTGGGGTGCAAATAAATTCTAGAAATCAATCTACATCTGTGGTCGGATATCAGTCTCCTGGTCAGATTTCCACCGTGGTCAGACTTACGATGCAATAGTTATGTTGCAACATTTAGCTTCAATTGTTTAGACCACTATTGCGGGATAGAATCATGCGCATTCTTCTTGTTGATTTACAATTCTCTCCAGCAGGAGCCCGAGGAAGAGGATTCCGTTCAGCTAGTGTGCACGTTGGATTAGGACTAGATAAAGAAAATCTAATAGTACATGCGAGTTAAGGAGTCGCTACAATCCGAAAATCTTTTAATTCTGTCATGGACGATACTGAGCAAGGCATCAACATCATTTGCTAAGAGCTCACTAAATTCCAACATTCAGCCGGCACGCCATTTTGCAGAGGTCTGCTCTTGTCCCCCAAAAGAAATTTGTTCTGTTTGCTCTTGGAGACCAACTTTACTCCCGGTGTGTGAGCAACCCACGTCAGCATCCATGACGCGCTTCATCAGCTCTCATATCACATGATTCTCAACAGTTTTTCTTCCCATCCCCAATACACATTTTAATAAGCTCAACAGGGTCGTTGGGTTCGATGACACTCGACCCTCACGAAGGTCTCAGTGGTTTTCCTGGACCTGTTTCACGATGAGTTCACTCATAGAACAGATGCGTTAAAATGTCGGCTGTGTTCTAGGTTATGCCTTTGACATGATAACGTTTACTAAACCTTGCGTTCTGAGACGATGACTGCTTCTGTTCCACAGTACGGAGCGCATGGGAACTGCAGGTTGCAGGGCTAGGCTACGTCACACAGTTTGGAAAAGCCCCAGTTCCAATGAAGAGCACGAGAAGGAGGAGAGGGAAGTTCTGCAACATCCAAGAGAAAGGTTCGGTTCACATTAACACCCTGGGATCTCCAAATATCCAAAAAGACTAGTAAGCTCGATCCAGCGGCGCGCCCACGTTCCTCTCGACTGCAGCACACAACGCAATAAGCCCATGCACGGTCTTACATGGGTCCAGCCCGTCGGGCAGATGGCGTGATATTCAACACTAATCAAAATATGAGTCAGTCTCAAGGCACACAAATCTAACGATACGGTGCACCAAATTCACGAAGTTTACATCGCAGAGATCCAGGAGGACGTGAAAGGGATCGGATCTTCGTCGACATCGACAGAAGCCGGATTGAGGAGATCCATGGACTAGGATCATCCGGCGAAGATTCTCGACAAGAGTCAGCCCCGTGAAAGCGCCAGTAAGTGGATGGCGTGTGAGATCCGCTGCAACTCTCGTAGCCGAGACCCGTTTCCGTCTCCAAATTTGAAGCGCGAGCTGACCAATCGCCATGAATTTCAAAAATCGAAACCCTAAACTTGGAACCCTACCACTGCGAGCCTATGGGGGAGTCTCTAACTGACACAGCGCCAGTTGCAACAGTGTGAAAGAGGGCATCATGGGTCTACTTTCTGATGATTTCACATTAGATTTTTATTAAAATCTTCAAAAACAAAAAAAAAATATATATATATATATATATATATATATAAATTTATTTCATTACACTTGTTATTCCTTTTAATTTTATGAGTACTAATGAGTACAAACGTCTACTGAGTTTTAGCAATCTTATTATCAAATCTATGTAAAGCATACAAAAGTGTTGACTGGTGAAATCATTATAATTATTTAAATAAAATCAATGATATTGTAGAACAAAGTATCTAAAGAAATAAATCAAAAAAATTAAAGGCAGTAGAACTTGGACAACGTACATGGGATCCGTCCATCCGTCATTCATCCACGAATATATGTCATTCATCACACCCTCATTGGAAGAACACCCATTCCAGGATTTTATCTTAGTTGAGTTATATTATTGATTTTCAAACTTAAAACTAGTTTTATATATACAGATATTTAGATTTATAAAGATTTTGATGTCATATTAAATACTTTAAAATTTATTCTAATAACTTCATAATACCCTCTAACATGAAGTTTGGAAATCAAATTTTGTTTTAAAAAACTTCCTCCAAATCACTTTGTTAACAAGTCTTTTTAATTCTTCTTGCCAAAACCCTCAAGTCTTGCAAGAAGCACGCATAAAACTTAATTCTAAGATTCTTCTAAGTGGTTTTAGTTCTTTTTTATACTCTTGTTTTCTTGTGATTGTCAGTCTTTGTAAATCTTAACAATAATTATTTAATTATTGATATTATTATTACTTTTACTAACACATGTTTATTTTCTTTGCATGAAGTAATTTGTTCATAAATGTAGAACTTAATAGTATCTTTGACATATCTTAAGTATATAATATATTTAAAACTGAAAAATACCAAATTGTATATTTAAATTATTGCACTAATCTTTGAATCAAATTCATTAGTTGAAAATAAAGTGATTTCCTTTTTTTTATAAGACACCAGCTATATATTGTGTTAAATAAATCATCAATTATTGAATAAACACTTATCTAAATCAAATCTAAAGATAGTTATGAATTTTTGATGTTTGAAATGTTATTTGCTTCAAAGATTCACACTATTTGGTGGGTTATTGAAAAACATGTTCTTTATCAAATACTTTGCAAAGAAAGAACATTTTCATTGGATTCTAAACAACGTCAATTTTTAATAACTTGTATATTTGTTATTAAAATTTAAAAAAGTAATAGATATTGTGATTTTTTAGGTTTATTTGGGAAAGTATATTTATATATTAAAAAAATGAAAGTGATTTGTGAATTAAGTAAGGTTTCTTTCAATACTTTTATTATTATTATTATTATTATTTTATTTTGACACTAAAATTTTAATCCATATTATGTTAATATATTTCTTCTGTATAAGAACAATAAGAGTTTAGTGGGTGAAGAGATTTTGCTCCAATCATGCAGCAATCTTTTAAATACGTGCATGTCTCCACACGAACAAATGATAAACGTGGTGGTTTTATTATGAATTTCGTTGCAATAAGATTTACAAAGACTGACAATCACAAGAAAGCAAGAGTATAAATAAACAATATTACATGAAAATAAAAAACTTTATAGATATAAACGAGTGAAATTAATTTCTCTATTGAAGGTTAAAAAAGCACGCTGTACAACAAAGTTGAAAATTTTCCATTTCAACAAACGAGAAATTGCTCTCTATTTTTCAACACAAAGTTCTGATTCTCTGACTTCATTTGAAAAAGTGGTCACTGTGAACTTTTAAGACATATTGTAGAAATTCCTTTTTCACAAATCTTCCTCTAAGGTATAAAATTCCAACTGACGAACTTGTCGAAGGCTTTCAGAGATTTCGCTCCCTCCGGACCATGACAACATCGGCAAAAGTGATACTGATCATTTCCACGGCAGCGAAGGAGATTCATTGCATGGCAGATGTACAATCCAAGCTGGGACGGGTTCACGTGAACCAAACCAAGGAAAAAAATAATAAGTAAATTGAAGAGAGAAAAAGAATGGGGTGGAGGGGGACCTAGGGGAGCTGCAACAACCCGCAAGAGTAGGAACCATGCGCCGCGAAGGAGGAAAGCATCACGATCGATCAGTCAGTCATGTGAGTATTTTTATGAGCTACCAATTACCTATCAATTGCGAAAAATGACGAATGCAGAGAACTGGGGTCCAAATCCTAGTGAATTCTGAAGGGCATGAGAATGGAACATGCTCCTCTCAGTGAATAATGGTGGTGATGGTGGCAAGGTGACAAAGCTTCGGGTCGGGAAAGGAAAAAGCAGGCGCAGCTTTGCCGGCGAGCTTTGCGTAACGCCGCTGGTTTGTCACGCAACGGCCATCACCTAGTATGAAATACTAGATTCAATGTTGCTATCTGGCATGCTGAAGAGCTGGTGGCTGTGGGTCCCGCGGTCGGGCAGCAGCACGTAGCTCGACATCTGCAACGGGTGGGCGTTCAGGCCTGGCCTTGGCTCTGACAGATTCCCGGTAACGGTGGACTGGACGGATCCATGAGAAGGGGAGGCTCGAGGTGCGGGGCGGGACTTGCAGATCCGTCGGTGGCGCTCCATTTCGTGCTGCCTGGCGAACTTGCTTTGGCAAAAAGGACAGGAGATGTGCCAGTCCTCCCTCCTTTGATGTGCCAGGCTGTGCTTGCGGTGGTATGACAGTACCCCCGAGTGGATTGTCTCGAAGCGGCACATCAGGCCGTTCACTGTCGGCTGGTTGCACACCAAGAACCGTGCGTTGTCCGAGTGCTTCTGCAGGACGTGGCGACGGAGTGTTTTACTGGACTTGAAAGACTTGTTGCATCCTGCAATCTTACACACCAGCATCTCGGATTGTTCCTGTGTGGACATCAACCAACCCATTCGTAGACTTCAATACTTCGAAATAATTAAAAATTAAGATCATCACCTCGTAATCGTCATCTTCCCGATAATGGTTGTCAACCTTTGATTTCAAATAACAGATGAAATTTGACCATCGCGGATTACTTCAATGCGCACCTCATTAAAGCAATCGTGCTGAGAGGCAGAGGTAACGATGTCAGAGTCGTCGCACGTTTCGTCGAGAGACCCAAGAGCATGATCTCGCAACAACTGCTCGAGCTCAAGCACTCTCTGCTCTGCCCGAGTCGCACGCGTGTTGAGCTCATTCAATTTTAATAGCACAAATGCTCTGTCATTCTCCCAGTCGTCCTGGAGAAACACAGGAGACCTCCTCAATGAGCAACACATTCACTAGCATTCCCGAACGCTAATTCTTACACTAACCATTGCTATTCAGACATCAACATAATATCATTACTGAGTTCCATGCTGATCCCAATTTATACCATTTGAGTGCATAGCAATATACGTAGTGACAACCCCAATCAAAGCTCATGGGGGCTTGCACAAACACAACAATTCCCTTTTTATAGTGCAGATATTAAGTTTCTAAAGCCAAAATGTATAAAAGTAGTGCGAACTATGTGCAACGTATGGTTTCACGTACCAGTCCATACTTCCGCTTCCGGCTGTCCTGTTCGGCAATCGACATATTCATTCTAGATTCGAAATACTGATCTGCCTGCTTAAATTTTACATCCTCCCATGAGTTCTCGTCGGCCCACTTCTCCTTCACCTCTAAAGAATTCGTCAATTCTTTTTCCAGCGTTGCACAGTACTTGCACCACCCTTCATGCCTTAAGAGCACCGCAAGAGATAAACGGGTTAGATCATACATGCACAGCAAGGTCATATCACTCAGAGAGCGTGCAAATAAACTCGCCAGTGAAGATAACAAATTCTTCGTGCGAGGCACTTCCTCACATCCAGTGGACAACAATCTCAAGACTTCAAAACTTGGCTTCCCTACGCAAGCCTTCAGAGAATATCCTACAGGCTCTAGCAGAATGCCCAAACCCAAACACCTGTATCATTCTACCTGGCAGGGCGTCTTGCATCAGAGGACAGTGCGACTTCCAGCATGCCTTGAAAGCTGAGTGGGTCAGTTACTGCAATCCGATTTGTATTGTTTATGTTCATACTTGACCAGGGGCACAATTGGCTACGCACGACCACCATTCCTCCCTCTACAGAAGTTTCAGCAGCAAGTTTGGATCCCGCTGTGGACATGCCATTCTTGTTGAGCACAAAAGACAACTCCTTGGCAACTTCCGACTGTATTCCGAAACACAGCACTCGTGGCTTCATCGCATAGTTGGAGAGATCAACTTGAGATACTAGCCCTCCGTCCAATGGGCCAAACTGCTGGAAATCCTGGGCCATTCCTACACATCCAAACACAAATCCGCGCATGAGTGAAGGCAACTCAACTGCAAGGACCATATACTGCAGTCAAAGATCGTGCCCTACCAGCCGCATGTCGGAGACGATTCGGGACGAGAGAGGAATGGAAAGTCAGGTCACAAATGGCTACTCTGCTACATATGCTAGCCAAGAGAAGAGAGAGAGCCAGAGCTATCCAGGCACACGTTGGTGGAATACGCGGCGACCATGAGATCGTGCAAGTGCCGTCGTCCAAAAAAACGTGACGTCGATATCGACGGGTAACTCACTTAACACTACATTTTTCTAAGCTGCCGTAAGCTACCAGTTGCTGCTGTAGTCCTGACAAATGACTTTGGTGACCTCGTGAATTGACGTCTGGAATTAGAATAGTGAACTTGTGCACTCGGAAGCTCCTTCACTACGCTAGACCTGATAACGAATTGAATGCTGCGACCTGTAATGAAAAAGGAGGAGGGGAGGCTCACCAGAGGCGGCAGGCAAGGAAGGAGAAATTTGGCCAGAGCTTTGGAGAGTCAGCATGGGGAATGCGCTATCTGCTACATTGTAAAACATACTGTTGGCACTTAAACATACGCGCTCCAGCTGCCCCCTGCTTTCGCAAATCATTTCCTACTCCCCAACACGTCTACAGCTCACCCTGTAGGAGTCTCTACAACATCCCTTTCGATCTGCCCTCATGGGGGAACTGGTGACCATTCATGTACTTGCGACCTGCATATTGGAAGCATGTGAATATGTCTACCGCGAACCAGCCCAAGACCTCCGGAGCCGCTACTCCAAGACACTTTGCCTGCTCCTCGATTGCTCAAAAGGACAGCTCAAGTTCGGTAAACCATTGGTAAGGAACAGCTAAGAAAGAAGCATCAATTCTGAGCCCTGGATGCAAAACGCAGCTTCGTAATTTTGACTTCTCTAAAAGAGAAATGATGCTCTTAGAGATTGCAAAAGGTGATGAAGGTCTCAGAAGCATTCTAAGCAAGATCCTCAGAAGGGTTTCGTGAAAGGACACCGTTAGCCCAAGGTCTTGCATTGCAGCGAAACTAAGGGCCAGGAATTCAAAGCTAGTTGCAAGTAACCCAAAGGAGAGTCTGATTTAGGCATCCGATAAACTGAACCTACAGGTGAAATGAAGTCTTGAAGCACCAAGGCGCAAATTTTTTCATACAGCAAGAGCACTCTACACACTTTGAAAATCTAGTCAGTAACTTCGATGTCGTGGGTACTCTCTGCGAGCAACAATATTCGCACAAATGCTGATCGACATGCTGTATTTGAAGCGCTAGGAGAGAGAAGAGAGATTCGTCACCAGGTTGAGAAAGAAGCAAGTTTTGGTGGGACCACTTGGTCCGAAAGGACCTCGTGTGAAGGGAAAACAGGAGCTGAAATGTATTCATTTGAAACTTAGACGGGAGGGTCCGGAGGGATTGCGGGAGTGGGGTCCGCTCATGAATGATTCACGAAGCATATCGTTTTTAGGCATCCACGGCTAAAAAGAGCAAGCTGGGAGTCACGTAGAGAGAAGTGTGGCACGACTGCAAAAGGAGAACGTACAAAAAGAGACCTGAAAATAGAAGTCTTTGAGCAATGCTTAACGGTTTGGTCGGATCTGAGCTGGGGTGGTGCCAATGGCATGTTAGGAGACAGAAATCAAAAGAAGTCATATTTCTCCTAAAAGCGACGTCGTGGAGAAATTTAGGAGCAACTAGCTAAAACCTTATTTTCCATTAGAAGACGATCGCCTATCTCGGTCCTTGCCACCGGACTGAAACCTTTTATGAAATTTATCCGGGTTTTCTTATCGAGGTGTCCATTTAAAATCGAAAAAATGGCAAGTTAAATCGGCTGGCACGTAACTAGCAGCTAATTCCCCCCACGTAAGTTGCTTCGCGAAGGCATGCGTTAGGAGACTGTCAGCCGTTCTCATGCCTCCGTAGATATCGTCTAAAGGAGAGAAGAAAGATGGTATCCTTCCTCTCGCCGCACACATGTGGAAAAAAAGCAAATAGGTAAGATTATTGCACGAGAAGGTTACTCGACAAGGCATCCGACAGTATTATCCACGCCGCTTTGAAAGTGGTATTGCATTGTAAGCATGTCTGACGATAAGGATACTTATGTGGGGAAGAAAGAGAACCCTTACGGTAGAGAAGCCTAAATCCGGCAAAGATGGACGTCAACTTCGGACTTCACCGTTCAGACTCCCACCTAAAAGCAAACCAGCAGCTCTGAGTCGGGTTTTCGTGAACAAACGGAGGGTTACCAACCATTAGTAACTGCCAGCGAAAAAGCTCCGTGCATCACACTTACTCCGTGTTGACATCCATTCTTCATCCGGGGGGCAGCCATGCCCAAACCGGCAAGACTTTTGTCAGACTGAGGCATCTTCTATCATATATAGAACGGGATCATTACTCCCTACCCCAGCTAGGAATAGAAGCACAACACAATATATATACACCTACCTTCACGGATACAAGGAGCATGTATATATAAGTAGCCAAGTAAGCTTGCGGGAGGAAATAGAAAGCTCTCATTGAGCCCCAGATTATAGCGTTCTGTGCCTCGAGCGCCGATGGAAGGTATCTTTCGACCCAAGCGACAGCCATTGGATGTCGGTGCCAATGGGATTTGGTATGAAGCACATTGTTGACACGCTTTCCGATAACAGACAGTCTGGAAACAATTATGCACAAATGGAAGCAGTGAGTTACTTTGAACTTGAGAACAACGGAGGAGGAGGAATCAGACTTATCCGCAAAGGCGGCCAGAGTATGGTCTGGCGCCCCCCGGCGAACCCAGTGTGACTTGCGAAATAATTATATCCTGAAAGGAAGTGGCAATAGTTAGGACACGGTGTAGGTTTTAGTTGACGAATAAGAATAAAACTAGTTTATACTGATGTAATGGCTTATCTTGTGATCATGACTTCTGTGACATCCTGACACTCAAACAGCCCATAACAACCTCAGAGTAAGGTACTTCACGATAAATATACAGTGTAGGAGAAACATGTTTGTGTCTATTCACAAGCGACAGCGAAACAGCTCAATGATATTGAACAAAAACTTTACAACACGCTTCACTCTGGTTCGGACAGAGGATTACAGCATGAGATCAATCTTCCACATCAAGGAAAGCAATAACATGCCCGATGCTACATTGTATGCGCACCTTCTATTCAAGACGACACTAACAATTCGTAGCTATCTGAAGTTGAAGTAGGTATATCCCATATGTTAGTCCTCTTTGCTTAGATGCAGCAAATGCATGTTCAAGTAGGACATACATGTGCAAGAAAATCCTGTCTCAATATTCGGTTCTTGGCTTCTTTTGAGCGGGGCTTGTGAAAAGTAGCAACCCCTCGGGAACATCTTGCTTTGCTTCTCTTAACACCTCAACAAGCTCCTTGGCTCGAGCCTGCACAATAAGAACTGTCGTTAGAAGTAGTTCCTACAGAATAGCAATGTGTGCATGGTCCCCGAATGCACTCTATATTGCATGTAATGCGCTTCCAAGTAGAGATCGCGTAATAATTCGTGACGGCATTGCTTAGTTGTTAGAAAGTAAGACGTTGACATAACAGGTGTACATAGAGATTAGTCGATATTGTTAACGATGTACTTAAATCCCTGAGTGAGGTTTGCTTCCACAATGTGCAAACCAATTAAGTAAAAAATCTCTTCGCAGAGGCACCTTGCGACGCATAATGTAAGGCGTTGGCAGCACTAGACGATGTAGAATATTCAGGAAGGTGTGGTGTGACACGATGTAATTGGACTCACACATTCGATGCACCAATTACCTGATTGGATGGCAGGAAGAAAGTATGCATGATGCCTCTTTGTCCTGTCCTGCCTATTTGCCCAAGTCGACGAGCATAATCATATAACGTGTATGGAAAGCTATAGTTGATGACGTAGTCCACGTTGGGAATGGCCAAACCCCTCGCAGCCACATCGGTAGCGACCTACCAAAAATGTATCCCCTAATTAGAGATTCAAAGTGGAAATTTTCGGCCAGATCTAAGATAAGCATGGGAAAACGCTGTAGAATGTCGTTGCTAGAAATAAGCTATTGCACTTACAAGAACAGAACTTGAGCCATTCTGGAAGGAAAAGACAGCCTTGTTCCTGTCCGGCTCAAATATTCCTCCATGAACTGAAGCAACTTTCCACCCTCTGCAACACAACTCCCAATAAAAATTGATTTTCAAGAATACTAATGCGAGAATTTCAGCTCCGTTTCCGCACCTATATGAAGTTCGTAAGGTTGGAAAACTACCTCTGTTGCAGCAAACCTTCAACATGAAGTGCTTCTTCTTTGTAAAGCACGTACACCAGAACTCGATTCCTACAGAAAGGGAACCGTGTCAGAATTTCGGACCAATGACACATAAGCCTTCTGCTCATACCATGTTACAGTTTGCTGGCTGACTAGAAATTCACAACCACATTTTCAAATCTACATGGAAGCTACTGCTGGTAGATAAATTGTTCGTCTGTAGAGAGGCTGCATTGTCACGGTATATGATGTGATACGTGGTTTTCAAGAAAAGCTTACTTCTTTCCCTTTTGAAATGATCGTAGCAGAGAAGTCAAACTTGTATCTCTGTTGGATTCTTCAATAACCTGCTCCAATTTTGCAATGAGTTGCGAAAAAATGACCTTCATGTTTTGGAAACTCGCTGCAATCCTTTAAAAAAGGAGTATATTTATCTTCCGAAAAGGCAACATGAAGTTATGAAACATACCTCTACAATTTGATGGACATCCTGCTCTAGTGGAAGAGGATCTTGCGTGTCCATAGTAATATTAACGGATTTGTTTACAATTATTTTTACTACATCCGAATTCGGAACAAAATTTTGCACCAGCTGTTCAAGTCCAGATGCACAAGTTGAAGAGAACACTCCAACAAGCTGGGCTGATAAGAACAAAAAGGCATAGAGGATGTCAGGTATTCGTTATTCAGAGAAAATCATGTCGCTCTGTATATAAATAAATGAAAAGTCTATTGGTATAAAAGGCTCTCAAGCAGGGTTCGGGCTAGCAGTTCCGTAATCGCTGGAGTGGCCTCTTCAGAGCAAGTTTGAGAGCCTTGCACAACATGCGCCATGACTACGTTGGGAACTCAACACGGCTAATGATTGCTCTGGTGTAGATAGCAGAAGTTTACATTGTGTTGCAAAGTCAAAAAGAGTACCAACAACGACTTACATGCAGGAGCTTGATCAAAAATAACTTGCAACGATGCCTCGCACCCATTGTTCAACATGCAATCTGCACCATCCAGTACCTGTATTGCACATGGTTGATGAAATATACTTAACTGCTTGCTATGATATTCAACAATGCAAATTTTGTCTTACTGAAAAAATGAAAAAGCACACTGGTAAAACAATTTGCATCTGGTGGCAGTCTAAGAAATTCCATAGAAAGAAAGAATTGGGATAGCGGAACAGATATAAGTAGTGAAGTTTACAATGAATGCTACTAAAGCGAGTGAACAGCTACCATCCTCAAGCATCTTCTGCAAGCAGTGCGGTGTGCTCACGAGAATTGCCTGCATATAGATGCATGAAAACCGTCAGCCCCTAATACCTGCCTAAGGATCACCGTCGTGGTCCGTTGGGCTTGTAGACGACTATATCATTGCACTTTCAGATACTTAACTTGAAAAAAAATCTTCTTATTCCAAAAACGTCTTGTGCAAAGCGATTTGGACATACAATACGACAATGTAACTGAAGGACTACACAAGTGTCTGTTGATATTAAAACGGGCACCAACACTTCGAAATTATTGTACAATTATTCAACATCATTTTTGTTAAACACAACATTATGCGACAGATCTGCATATTTGCGTGCATATTTGTTAATTCGCAAATTCATTGTTTCAGAGATTTTCCAAAATACTTCAGAGCATACTTTTCACATATAATTGCGAGGGAAAAAGGTAAACGAATGCGACAAAAAGAGGCGAAAATTAACAGCAAAACACCTAGGTTCTTACCACTCCAGGTTTCACTGATTCCATCTTAGACACATTTTCAGAATTCTCAACAGCGCTTGCGATATTAACACGTAGGGAACCATAAGTCTCCTTCAGTGATTCTGTTATCTACATTTGCAGCAGAAGCCACATTAGCTACATATAAGACGTTCAACAGTGGGTAATAAAGCATCTGAAAGATCAGTAAGATTGTCAAGAATCCCAACTATTATGGATGAAAGAGCTTGGTGAAATTACTGGCTTAATTTGTTCGGAAAGTAGTACTAAAGACCATACCACAGCTTCAATTGGGCTAAGAAGGTATGTGGATAACCTGTCGGGCATGATCTGAAGAGGTTGCGAGTACCAAGCAGAGAGGTGAAGGCCGTTTCCTAACATAACTCTTTTTTTTCTTCACTGCGTGTTGGATTACAGGCATACCATAGACTTGGACAAATCCTGCACAAACTCAAGGAAACGCAGCGTTGGTGACGGATTGAGAACTTTTCTCAGTCCAATATTAGAAAAGGATACACATCTCTCATAGTGACTCGTTCTACTGTTAAAGTTTTGCCAAAAAACAGTGACGATTCGGACTCACCAGCATGTGACTCAGATACTGCGACAAGATCACGGGAGGCCAGGAGGAAAGGTATAGCATGGGCTTGAAGTGGAGAAGGTTTCCCAAGAGTTTTACAACAATCCTTCAACCTTTTCGAGATGTCCGCATCATCAAATGAAGCCAAAGGCTTGAAAGGTAAAGTGTTGCATTCTTTCCCTGAAACATTTACGCACGACTGGTCTTCATGCTCAAACACTGCCTGGTCAGGGTCATCCTCAGCCACTACTTCGCCCTTGTCCACCTGCTCGTAGAGCTCGTGCACTCCACTGATTTCCTTGTTGTACTTTTCAAGATCATCGCTTGAGATAAATGCATTTACATCACGCAGATGTACAAAGCAATTTGGCTTCGCATCAACAGCGGCGTCTATCAACAATCTATCAAGGTCAGAAGTTTGGCCAAGGGTAATATTTGGCCCAAGTTTGTTCTCTCTGCGGCCACGTTTCTGTCCCCTCTTCAGTGGTGGTTTTGAGGATGGTGATTTAATACCTACTTCTCCACTAGATGAAGACTTTGTTGCATATGCGCCGGTCGCAACTGTGATATGGGCACTTTGCTCCGACAATCCAGCTGTGGGTAAGTTGGGGCTATCTTGAATCTTGGCTTTTGGTGTCCTGCTCGCGTGGATGAATTTACGAGTTGGAGTTCGTGCTGTATCCTCTAGACTGGGGGCAAGTTTTTCAACGTCTATCGTGTGAACGCTAGACGAGCACTGCTTCTCTGTCATAATTGAACTAGGTAATTGAATTGAGCTTTCTGCTACACGTATTGTCGACTTAGTTGTAGCTGCTGGGGATAGGTCCTTTGGTACGTTCTCGCAGGCGTACTTTTTTAACTTAAATCGATCGTTCTCCTGTTCCGAAGAGCTCACTATGGTAGTTGGAATCGCAATGACGCCGCTGTTTAAGTCTTCGCTATCGACGCGAAGCGGATTTTCAATGCAACTGTGTGTCGGTGCAATAACCGCTGCCTCAACCTTTCTTCTGCCCCTCCTTGTTGCCTGTTGGACAGTTGGTGCTCCAACTTTGGTTGAAGTCTGACCACTGTGCAACATTGAGGTCCCAGTTGAAACAGAGGAAATTTTGCTAGTGACAAGGTTGTCCTCTTCTGCATAGTTCACAGGTTTCCTAGCCCCACGAGTAGCATTTCTCCTAAAGCTTTGCTGTACAGATGTACTTTTAGAGGCTCCAGTGGGAACTTCGTTCAAAACTCTAGAGTTTGCCTCACCTTGTCCTTGCCCTCCTGCGGGACATGCATCTTCACCACCCACTGCTCCTTCAGCTGTCTTGCCTGATAGCATTACTATGTTCTTCTTGGTTCTCTTTTTCAGTGCGGGTTTTCCGACTAGGACATTGTTCACTATTAGTTCCGTTGAAGCACTCATTATAACGCCAGATGATTCCAACCGCACGGTACTTCTGTTGTTTTTCTGCGCAGATTTTCCTCCACTTCCTAGCAAATGCTTGTAGTCAGACTTGGGCGTGGCTGTTCTGCTGTTCTTCCACTTATCTGAGGCTCCTACTCTAGGGGTCACCAAACCATCCTCAGTGGTAGATCTGTTGGCACTACCTTGGTTTTCATTCGATACCTTCAGCGAGACTTTTCTGAAGGATTCAATTATACAGTTAGTATCGCGGCCTGACATAGCAATATTAATACGGCTGTCATTAAATCCAGTGACTAACGAAGACGGTGCTTGCATGTCTATGATCTTCGCCGGAGCCTTCCTACCCATAATTTTCTTCCCTTTAAGTGGCAATGCCATTTTTTTGCCATTAGATGATGTTGCATCTAAGCCTTTGCTAGACATGTAGACCCTCTTCGGTTTCACGAAAGTCGTCTTCGCTTCAGAATGAGCTTCTCCCAAACCACTGCTCTTTCCGGTTGATCTTGGAATTCTTTTTCGATGTTGCTGCTCATGGGAAATGCTGCTTTGCTCATCGCACACTATCTTCTCCTTGACTGCACCAATATCTTCATCAGTAATCTGAGTTGATCCAACCTGTGCTAACCTTTGGCATGATGGCCCAATTGTATTTTGCTTCACAGTTCCAGTTCCTTGAAAAACAATACTGACCCCATCGCTCACATGAGTGATACCAGAGTTTGACTGCAACTCCACTGATCCTTTAATCTTTCGAGACCGGCAAACCTTCACCACAGGGTCCTTCGGTGTGACCACCACAGATATGGTTTTGGATGCATCCAGTGAATTTGAAGTGGAGAGACTCTTGTTATCACCTGGAATCCTTGGGTCTTTAGCCTTCCGCACCCGGTTAGGCTTCTCTAAATTCTCCTTCAGCGTAGCAATGGGATTGACTACCTCATGCGGAATTGAGGTGGGACCAGACTTGCTACCAACAACAGCCTCTTTCTCCTGAATTTTCCGCACTTGAACTGCTTTAACATAAGGGTCCTTAGCTGTAGCAGCCAGAGTAGTAGTCTTGGATTCACTGAGGGACGATGAACTTGAAACGGTTTTGCTGCTAGTTACTTTCTTCTTGTTCTTTGTAATACTTGGCATTTGCAAATCAACTGCAGGTTTCAAGGCCGATCGATTGCCCAATTCATTACACTCGCCCTGTTTACTGGCTACGCGAGTCCCTCTGGAACGATTCGATTCACTGTCGCACGTGTTTGTGACATCTATGAGTACTTTCTTCCCAGAGAGCTGCCTGCCAGTCTTTTTCGGCTCAATGGCTGGTGTTGATCTAGATACTGGCTCAGTACCAAGTTTTGATCTTCCTACCCGCAGAGAACGACGGACTGTATCCATCGTTCAACCTGTTTAAACCTAAAAGGTGGAGTAAATATCCGAAAATACAGTTCACCTTGTCTGCTCTCTGAATCTTCACCTCACGAGCTTCCCCAGACTTTACAGTCATCCATGTCAACTCCTGATTCAACTGTCACTTTGCTACTCATCATGTCATTTGATTCCAGTATCGAAGTGTCTCTATGGGTAGTTCCAGTAGCCCACATCTTCATCCCTGCCTTTCATGATAACACCAGACACCAGCCACCAGCTAACGCATCCCAAACACTCCCTGCACTTGCCGCAACTCTCTATGTTAATCTGCAGGGACTGATCTCAAAAACTTCACTTAGATACACTAATAACTGAAGTTCCATCTAAATTGTCCACACAAGGAACCATAATGGCATAAAACATGTGAAACGTTTGTCTTCGCGGTTACCTGAAGGTTGAACAGCAAACAAATAGAGGTAATAGACATTCCCACAAAATAAGCGCGAAGAATTGCACAACAACATTGCATGTAAAACATCACTGAAAAAAAATTATGTCAAAGAATCCTAAAGCGCAATTGCCTCAGAGAAGAGAATTGATGCCAACCCCCGACAGAAAAGACACCGTCATCTCAAGCAAAAAATTAACGAGTACTCAAAAAACGCATTACTATCGAGTGTCGCCCATTTAAAACAAGTAACAATGTTAAGAATACGTTTATAAAATAAAAAAATTGACTATACAAAAACTTGTCTGGAGGGACCAAGGAATCCAAATTTCTACTATGAGGTTAGAATTCGGGGGGTCGATGCTGTACAAAAGAAATAAAACACTCATTAAACAGATCACTGACACTCCACCAGAAAAAAACGAAAACGCAAAGAAAACAACTAGAAATGGAAGCCCGCGCGACTAACCTCGCAAGCGTCGCCCGCCTTCATCAGCAAAGCAGAAGCGAGAGCGGGCACAATCCGAGGGTTCCCTCAGCTCCCTTGCACACGCTGCCACCGGCGCTCCTGCTTAAGCACCCTGAGGCCACCCGAACTAGCGCCAGAGTGAGAACGACAAACAGTTGGCGGTGTGAGCAACGGCTACAGAGACAAAAACAACGAGAGACAGGAGCAAGCAAAGGCCGAGCGGGCGAAGACTACGGAAAATTTTGAATAGGGCGAGGCGAACGGGAAGGCTTTCAAATCCAGCGCCAACTCCGTGATGTGCCCCGTTCACACTAACTCGCTTGAACCGTGGGTCCCATTCTCACCACGTCCTGCACATTGATCCTTTTCACACTGAGTTGCCTCTCAACTGAACTCCTTTCACATTGCAATGCCTCGCTGTCCTTCTTGCTCATTGGTTGTGGCTAAACTTTTTATTCATGAAATTGAGGGTCACAAACTCAAAATGAATCGGAAATATTCGTGTATAAAATTATCTGAAATCTATATCATTCCATTGTAATCTAATTCTTTTTTAAATATCATGAGGAGGTGATATTAGTTTTGTTTACTTACAGGTTTTCTAAAAACAATTTTTTGAATTTTTGATATATATAAATATATAATTTTAAATTTATTTATTTATATTTTAAATTATACATTTTGAATAAATAAAATTCTTGGGGAGAAAATCACCCAATAATCAATGATTTCCTCTTCATAAAATTGGGATCCACAAAGAAGCAAAAATGAAATTTAATTAAAATTGAACAGACTCAAAAAAAAAGAAAAATGAATTTTTTTGAATAAAAAATATTTAAAAAAAATATATTTTATTCAAATTAGCTTTACAAACACAATTTAAAGAAGTAAAAAAACTTAGTAAAATCATTAAATATTTTATAAAACAAACTTTAGTCCAAGATTATATTTTAATTACATAATATCTCTTGAACAACTACTCTTGAACAAAAGCTTAGATTTATATTTTACAAAAAGAGTAGAAAAATATTCTAAGAAACTAAATGTAAAACATAAAAAAACATGACATGATACTTTATGAAGAATAAAAAATTACAAAATAATTGTAAATTCTACTACTTTAAATATACAAGCGTGTAATATATTATTTGCCATGTTCTAATATTTATATTTAATCATGGTTGAAAAATATAAAATCTTATTTATATTACTTCATAATACGTGCTTCTCTGAACAAGTTGATTGTATTTAAAACTTTACAAAATTATAATTTATTTTATTATAAATAACTTAATTTTTTAAAAAAATTTATATAATTATTTAATTAGACGAATTTTATTTAGTTTCATACGTTCTTGAAATTTAATTATTATATAAATAATTTTTATATTTAAAAAAACTAAAAACTAAAAACTAAAAAATATTCTTAAAATCATATTTTGACAAATTTTTCTAATAAAATATTAAGTATTAAGTCAACAATAAGAAGATTTATTTTTATGCTACTATTATGATTATATATATATATATATATATATATATATATAACTAAGTATAGATTCTATATCTAATAAATATTATTATAATTTCTAACCTTATATTCAAGTTTAAAATTTTATTATTTTTAATTAATTTCAGATATTTTCTTTTAAAATAAGGATTTTAAACCAAACAATATATTTTGTATTGTCATGTGATATGACATTAGGTGCCAAATCTTGTCAATTATATATAGTTTAGTTTGGTTAGTGGTTTTTCATCCATTATAACTTATTCTGTTAATTGATTTTGTTAATGTCAACTAAGATTTGGATACTTAGGTAGAAAAATATCTTTGACATGAAATTCTTGTCAAATCAAATCTTGTAAGTGATTTTTGAAAAAAAGATAATTTATTGTAAAGGCTTGCTTGGCTGTGGCGATTTAGCCATTTGATAAAGCTATAGGGTTTTCTCTACCTTCACACTTGTATTCTTAGATTTTCCATTTGTGGTGGGAGAGATAGCTTGACTTAGTTTGGTATAAATTTCTAATCTTTTACTTCTTGACAAGAATCTATCATTCTCTAAGAAATTAGAATGAAGTAGATAAAATCAATAAATAAATAAACAAATAAAAATAAATAAATAAAAATTATAATTTAGGATTATTTTTGCTATTGGATTTTAGACATTGTGTGCTAGGTATTGAAACCTAATTGGACTATTGTATTGGAATATAATGTAGTATGGAATCATTGTCATGAGATATTGTGTTATAACAATATAATCAGGCCACTATGAAGTTACTATGGAATTGATGAAGTGAATATTAGATCAAAGAGATATGATGTACATAGTTATACAAGGTAATAAGATCACAAAATTGCATCACAAGATTGCAAGTTGAAAAATTTGTCACAAATAAGGTGAATTGTGTAGCAATGAATTATTATATAAGAGCTTATTGATATAAAAGAGGTGCTATTGTTGGAACTCATCAAGGATTGTAGTAAAAAAAATTATGATGATGTGAAGTACTAGTGGGATCATTAGGCAGTGGTCATATTTTTTTTTATTATTATCATTTTAGATGCTATGCAAGGTACAATGTGGCACATGGCACTGTCTAAATAGCATCCAATTTTTATATATTGGATTATGTAGGATAAAGCGATAGAGAAGATGAGAGGTGAAGTTGCATTAGACGTTAAGTGTTGATGTATGATACAATAGAAAAGGAGAGCAAGTATGGCTTATGTTTGGAGATTTTTAATTTTTAATTTTTTTTGTCATCTATTAAGTTGTATACCATGTGCAATCCAAGATGAGAACAATATAGGATTGTACATACTATAATTTTTGTAAAAACTTGCTTTATGCATATAAATTACGATGCGAATATTAAACAAATTGAATCATTATTCTTAGAATTGAAGCAAAGATAGGACAAGCAAAATAACATGGTCTTGCATTGTCATAAATATCCACGATTAAAAAACTCATGATTATAGGACTATACAATTATAGGATCATGGTGATAGGATCCCATAGTCAAAGTCTCGTTTTGCAGTCATAAGAACATTATTAAGAATAAAAAATGAAAATACACACACACATTGTCTAGATCTCTTAAGTGACAAGTGTCAAAGTTCACTCCAAGTACACATGGAGTCCAAATTTGATCATTTTTGTGTCAATTTTATATAGAAAAAATCCAAAAAAATTCATTGACATTCTCAATTTTTAAAGTAGAGATCATTTGGAGAATTGAAGTGAAAATTTTAAAATATCAATTACTTTCTAAGTGAATTTTTGATTTTTAATACTAATCCATATTTTATTTTATTATAATTATCTTCTATTGTCATAGGTTTTAAAATTTGTGACCATCAAATATATATAGGTATTAGTTGCTCTAATTCATTTATGATTTTTACTTTTATATTATTGGAAATGAAAATCCACTATGGATTTTTGGATTTTATTTTTGATATTTTCTTCTAATTGGAGATATTATTGTTAGAAGTTTTTCATAATTATACTATTTTATATTTATACTAGCTTATGTTGATAGGCATATCATAAGAATGATGTCAAGTTGATGGCAAACAAGATCCTCTTATTTGTAGATATATTGGGGCTATAGTGATTATAAAGTGATGACCGGTAAATTATAAAATTTGGTAGTGTTTGCAAGCACTTGTTGCATTTTTAATATTTAGATACTTATAGATATCTAAATAGTCTCTTCTATGGTATATACTATGATTCAATACTATAGATTTTCTTTATTGGATTACTTAGATAGTGACCATATTGAGGATTTCAAGCCAACAATTGATATTAACTAGGTTTTTCAATCTATTGTGGCATAAGATACTACTAAGAAGCTTTGGATCTTTGAGGATAGATGTATTTTATGAGATTGAAGATAATTCTTATAACATGGTGAAAGATTGGTTGTCAAGACAAGTTGAAGGCATTTCTTTGCTACACTAGAAGTTCAAATTTCAAATGTAGATGAAGAAAAAACATTAAGTTTTTCTTTTTCAATGAATGGTATGGCTTTGAGCCTTTATCATAATACTTGGAGCATGGAACAATCCAAACCTATTGGAGATATAGTAAGGAATACTTGCTGGAATTACAAGAAGTAAAATATTATTAAAAGTTACAAATAAAGCTTATTTCACCTCTTAAAGAGAATATTATTTCAAGTCTAATGCCTATAGTCAAAGAAAAAGATCCAATCTAAGGAAAAATTGGTATATCTTTAATGTAGGTAGTTTTGTTTACAATGAAAGAGCTACCATCATTTGACCTCTTCCAAATGTTCATTAAATACTTAGAGTACAAGTGTAGAGGTTTTAGATATAATCAAATGCAATGCATTTAAGACTTTTGATGTGAAAAGGAAGATATCTCATGTACCATATATACTTATTTGATTCTATTTGCAATAGAGTTAGGTGGTATATTTGTTGGATGTCAACTTATCAAAATCTTCTTATTTAAGATTGACAAGAGACTCTTAGATTTAACTACACTAAGAATTATTTTCAACTATGCAGGCAAAGCAATGTTAGCAACAAGCATTTGGTAAAGTTGAAAAATGTAATAGGATACTTTGTCAAGATGATGCTACTGACATAATAGCTTGAATGATGGATTTGTCTAAGCCTAAGAAGATTACAACTGCCACGAGTAACTTAGGAAAAATTCAACCTAAAAGGATTATACATTTTTAGGAGTGTAGTGAATTTAGTCAGATTAAAAATGATCTCAATTATCTTAAGAAGAAGAAGGCTTTATATATAGAAAAGCCTTAATCAGAAGTAAAAATAGCTAAGATAGAAGATAAGTTTAAAACGAAGCTATTAAAGTGTACTCATTGTGATAAACTTAACTTTAATGAAAATAATTGATTTATATTACATTCACACAAGTAACTTACTTTGAATAAGAAAAAATGTTAGAAGCTAAAATTATTGAATTAGGAAAAAGATTCAATAGTGTGGCCTTATTAATTAAGTCATTGGATTTCATATGAATTGTAGAAGTATATTGAGTTTTTATTTGGAAAATTATTTGTTTATTATATGAGGACAAATAATAGTTTTAGTTGCTACACATGTCCAAACAATAGCTAAAAATATGGTACCTACAACAATTGAGACACCAAAAACTTTGTTTGATTGTTCAAACAATCATAGAGATTTTGATATTCACATATAATTGTCTTTATTATTTGGGCTTATATATATTAATTTTGTAGCAAGGCCTTCTATTTCAACTTTAACACAAGATAGAGATACTAGTGTTAAAGACACAATATATACTTTGACTTATAAAGTATTGAATATGCTTATATTTTTAAGTATTGATTAATTGGCTCCAAAATTTAAATTAACAAGGTTCTTCCAATTAGCTGATAAAATGTTGGAAGGCAAAGTACCTATATCATTTTTATATGTCGCTCAATTAGTTGTAAAGCCTTCAATAAAAGAAAATTTGAATATATTGCAAGCAAAGCTTAAAGTTGATACTATTGCCATATTTGATGAAGATAACTTGAAAAAAACAAATATAAATTCTTCAAGTGAGGTTCCATTGGCTATAAAGATAGAATTTTTATCTAATATTATGGCTAAACCTACTCAAGAAAATCAAAACTTGCATCTAAGAATTATACAATTAATTAATGATAATAATGTACTTCTTGTTAGATGTACTAGTAGTAATATGACTTATGCCACTTCTTTACTTAATATGATGGATTATTGGAACTCAATTTATTATGATTAATAAGCAATCTTTTTAAGAATTAGATTTCACTTCTACAAACTTGGAGCCTTGTCTTTTCACCATTATTACTTTAATAAGGGATATAGAGCAAGCTATCAGTTATATTAGGTAGCCATTATAATTAATATTTTAGATTGGACTTTGACTACTTTATTCATACTTATTTTTAAAGTATGTAATGACTAGTACCATCAATTATGATATTTTAGTTAGTCAATCTAGATTTTATTCATTTGATTTTAGCTTAGATAATTGGATTGAAGAGACATAGATTAGAACGGAATAGTTTATTAGTGACAAAAAGAAAGAATTAATTTTAATCACATTTGTAGCAATTGCCATAATTATGTTAGCGGAAATCTAATTTGATTATAGTATATTGGCTTTTAACGTGCCTTATGTAGCAGTTCTATTAGAAGAGACATCAACATTTATAATCAATTCTTTAGAAATAAATCATCAACTATCTTTAGAAGCTCATGTAAGAGGTTGGAAGGATTTGTTTTTACTATGAAAAATACATGTAGAACTTTTATATCAATGTAAAGATATTGTATCTTCATTGGATATATTGAAGATACCAAATTCTTCTTTATTACCTACTTTTATTCAATCTATTCCTTGGCATCTATCAAATGAGGGTATTAACTTTGTAGAATTCTTTACAAGCATTTATATATAGATTGAAGTGTAGTAGAACTAGGAGCAATCTTGATACAAAAAGATGATGTAAAACAAAAATATGTCATTATATTTTCTTCTAGAAGCAATAAAAATATGTAGTCCAATTACTTATCTTCTAAAGGAGAAGCTTTTGTAGTAGTTTGGACCATTGCTCACTTCCAATCATACTTATATGGTCAATAATTTATTTTGATAATTAACCATCAATTTTTGAAGTGACTTATGAAATCTGACAAGTTTATTAAGAAGTATATAAAATAAGTTTTGTTGCTTCAAGAATATGACTTCAATGTTGTATATTGGACAAGCATTACTTATTTGAATGCAAGTAGACTCATTTGTAATCCAAGTCCTTCAAAACAAGACTTAATTAAAGCTTGGTGGCATAGAGATTGCAATAGAGAGACAATCCTTGAATGATATGTGTGATTGTCATTTTACTTATTTTAGAATTTTTTTGAGAATAAACATATGTAGGAAAATTCGAACATAGAGAAAAACTGAGTGCATGAGTTTTACTTATTAGGGTCACACAATTAATCATATTCCAAACCACTAAAATACCAAGAAATACTATAATGCTTTCTTCTAGTAACAATACTCTTTCATCAACTAATACCAACAATGTGCAACCGTGCACTCTCAAAAGACCACTCAAAACACAATAATTTCATCTAACACTAGAAATAACAAACCTCACTCCAACTAATCTGGATTCACATAATTTCTATAATTACCAACTTTTTTTGTCCAAAACTTACACAACTCTCAATAATCAACAATCATAATCTTCTAATAACTCATCATATAATTCAATCACTCAGTGCTCCAATTACACAATCAATAATTCATAAATCAATCTCTGATTTATTACATGGCCTCACTTCTCAGTACTCAAAAACTACCCATTACTTTTGAACAATAAAGAAAATAAAGAAACAAAGAGATAGCACCAAGCTTACCCTGGCTCATGACTATCACAGTCTGATATTCCAACAAACTTCTACAACTCCTATATACTTGCTCCAAATTTCCAAATTCTAATCGTAATCCTATAATTAATCACTTTTAATAACTAAGTTAACCATACGTCCTCTTGAATTAACTATTCTATAGACTATTAGTCTATTTTATCAATATCTTACAAAAATGAACTAATATCTATTCTACAAAGTCCCATTCTTATTTGTGCAATGTCCTCGCAAACACACAATTGATTCCTACCTAAAAACAACTACTTAACAAAACTCTACAAAGTTACTATTTCCTCTCGTCCACCTAATTGATCATTTGCTACATTATCTAATGTGGGTTCTACCAATTCTGGTTTTAAATTCAAATCTTCTTCTTCTTCCAATCCTTCAATCAACTCGTTTCTCAAGTGGGTTGAGAGATCTTTATTGTACTCTTCCAATTCACGGACTTGAGCTTCTAATTTCAAGATTTAGGCATGCCAAAGTTCCAATTGATGTTGTTGCTGACTCATCCATTCTAGAACATCTTCAATTGATGCTTGTGATTGGGTCCTCAAGATTAACTCTTCTGTCAATTTTGCCACCTCAGCTTATAAAACTTTGGTTTTAGACCTCAACCTCTCCGTTTTGCATCTAGATTGGTCATTCAATACCGTTTTCTCTTTCGTTAATAATTCTACCTTGTCCCCTTCTGCTTGCAATTGGCATTTGAGTTTCTTCCATTTCAAATCCCATATCTTGCGATTTTGGATCAATTCGTCTCGTTGTCCTTCCATAATCCATAAGATGTCTTCTTTTTCTTTCATCCAAGCATCATATTGGTGAATCAATTTCCACTCCAATACCAACTTAGATTCTTTAATTTCTTTTATAGCCTATTCTTACTCTTCAATTTTTCGGTTTTGATCCAATATCACCTTTTTGTTGTTTTCTAAATCTCGTTTGCTACTGTCTTCTACATCGAATGCTTCTACCATACAATATATTTGTGAAATGTGCTTCAATAAGGCATTCTTAAGAGATAATCTTTCGAGCAATCGATCCTATGGAAACGCCAACTGATTAATATCCATCAAAATTGGAGTTTCATTCTCCTCTTCTATTGCAAAACAAATTAGAACCCATTCTTATTCAATAACTGGAATGACCCCTAGTGCAGCTGTATAACTTGGCTCCCCAATTTCATATATTACATCCACTACATTAACTTTCTATGCCAATGAATTTTGTTCTCTCTGCGGAGGCATTGGCATTGGTACAAGACTTTCTTCTACTTGAAGTGTTTGACGCAATGTGTGCACGATTACAGCATATACATAATTAGAACAAAACAAATATGTGAACTTTCCCAATTTCTATTTGGCTCCTATCTCCGCATGAATACGAGTGGCTACGTAAGCTACCCAGTTGAACACCATCCCTTCAAGCACCCCTACCGCTGTATACAATAACCATTTGGATACTTGTCTAAGAATTGGAGAAGTCTTTAAAATATTCTTCAATTTTTCTATTACCAATTCTTACTCTTTTCTCCATTTGAACTTAATTTCCTTCCTTAAGAGCTTATATAGTGGATCAACTATATGAGCAAAATGTGATACCCAGATTTGATAAAAGACACATGCCTCTAAAAACCTCCTTATTTTAGTAGTACATGCCTTCATGCTAGCAATAGTATCTATTTTCTCAGGGTTTGGTTTTCTTCCATACCTTCTACACAAGTATCCAACCACAATAATTTCTTCCATGCCAAATCGAGACTTGTCAATAGATAATGTCAAATTGACCTCTTCAAATCTCTTCAAAATTCCTTCCACATCTATAATGTGATCTTTAATAAATGCTCTGCAACCATCTTCATCCACAGTTAAGTCTTTAGCTTCTTCTTTACAATCCTTGATAGATATATCATCAACAAAAGGTATTGTCTTCTCTTGCACAAAGTTCTTTAAAATGCAATTCATAGCATTTTGCATATGTGCTACAGAGTTAGTAGCACCTTGGGATAATGTACACATCCTTACAAGTCCTAATGGAGTTTTCATAGTTGTTAAATCCCTGCTTTCATTTGCAAGTTGGAATTGATCGTAACTTGAGTATAAATCTCTAATAGAATAGATGGCATGCCTTACAAATGCCTCAGCAACTTCATCCACAATTGGCCCAGATCCCTTGTTTTTGATCGTTACACCATTGACACATTGCATATCCTGAATAAATCTTAGTGCTCTAGATTTCTTTAGGACTATAAATCAATGATTAGAATATGAAGCCATAGAAGGCTCAAGTACATCCATCTGCATCTTTTCTTTTAATAATGTCATCAATCTAAGTAACAAAGCTCTTGGCACGAGAATAGGCTTTAAATCCCATGGAACATGTGGCATAGTAAAAATAACCATTGGTGCTACTATATTAGGTTGTACACATCCAATTTCTTTAGGTGATGAAGCAAAAGCCTTACCATCTTTGAGGAGCATGTCTCAGAACCTTTTCTTTTCTAGTTCTTTCAAGAACTCACCCCCTCCAATTTGTAGCTTGGCAATTGTTTCTTCAATAAATTTATGTCCAATCTTCTTTGATTCTCTTAACCCTGGCTCTTTCTCAGCTTGTTTAATATGATCTTTAATATCATGTAGTAATTGTGTTGCCACAGGCTTGACCTTCTTTGCTATAGTCTTGTATTTGGTATTAATATTAGCTTCAAATTTTATAGCATAGCTCTTCACTAACTTCATTTTCTTTGTTATATCCAACAGTGCTTTGTATACTTGCCTTGAATGAACTTCCACCTTCACATCATTGCATATAAATTCTTGTTTCTCCAATTCCTTCAAAACCTCTAATATATCATCAAAATATCCTTCTTCTTCAATTATTCCTGTAATTGATTTGTTATCTAGCACTACACCCATTTTTCTCAACCTTCTTTCATCTTTTTTTAGCATTCTTCTCTGAATAGAATTTAAATCTTCAATTCTAATATAACTTATAAAACTATCTCCAACCATATTGAAAACCACACAACTTCTACTATATACATTGGAGAATGAAGTATTAATCAAATCTCTTGTATCTATAGATTTCCATGTTCTACGTGTACTCTCTAGAAACCTTGAATCTCTTCAGTTTCATTGTCCATAGGTGAATCTCTGAGTTGAGCTCTATGCCTTCTGTGACTTGATTTCATTGTTAGAAATTATACAATTCTTCTTCCATCAAAGCTTGTAATCCTAGCATAGTGAGATCGATCATCCAATACTTTAGTTTCCATCCTTGTTGCTGTAATATAAGGTTGCCTCAAGTTAATTGGATATGTGCGGTTGTTTTGAACAAAAAAATTTTGTTCAACTTTAACATCTCTAATTTTGGCCTTTATAACTGGACATGCACCATAAAGACCTCCTTTCTCATTATTTGCCACTTTCAATACCTACCCATGGTTGGTATCAATAGGTCATTTTTTTTTTTCATAAATCTTTCTAGAGATTATATTAATCTCTGATTCATGTTCCACAAGAACTAAAAATGATTAATTTAGGTCTCCGAGTTTTATCTTTATTTTTGTAGTAACTCTTTTCCAATACGGATGTGTGTAGGCCTTAATAACCTCATCATCTTCCTCCAAAAATTCTCCACCCATAGAATTTGTCATTTCCATCTCTTCAATAGGACTTTTAATATTTTTTTTTTCTTTTTAATAGAAAATCCAGACGAAAACATCTTCAAAATTTCATTCTCCATTTCATCATCCAAACATTCATCAACATCTTCTTTTCTTTCACTAATGCCCAAATATTTATCCATCATAGCAAAAACTTGGCCTATTTCTACTTCCTCATCTTCAATCATATGAGTATCCAAAGCTCTTGCCATTACAATTACTGCTGTCATTTACCCTTTTTTTTTGATAACATCAATAATAAGTTCATGGAAGTCCTTCTTTGCAATATGAAGAGCCTCTCTCAAGGTAAATTCAATCTTTGCATCAAGAATCCTCTCTTCAAGAATGCCTTTCATATCAATTGAAGATTCAATATCAGATTGAAGTTTATAAGCAGACATTTTACCTTTTTTTCCTTTTGTTTGGTTTCTTTAGTCTCTTCCTTCTTCCTACTTATATCCTCCTCATACCATTCCTTTGGAAGAGGTGCATCTCCTGGATGAGAAGTAGATGGTCTTGCTTCTTGTCTTTAACGTGTACGATGAGCTTGCCCTTCTTTTGGTGAAGTCTCTTTAGCATTTGGAGCTTTTTTCTTTGATGAAGGTTCTTCTACCCCTTCTTCTTTATCAGCTCTTCCTCTTTTAACCTCTACTGATGCATCTTCAGGCTCCTTGTATTCATCTTCTTTCGATAGATAAGCCTTGATTATAGAAGCTTCTATTGGATCACTCCATCCAGTTAGCTTTCTAATGGCTTTTGCTCTTCTAACCATCACTTCTCTGGTCACTTGTGAAGAAGATTTTACCATACCTTGATCAGTTTCAATGGTATAAGTCTTTGTTTCTTTGCCACAAGATGAACTGCTCCTCTTCAACCTATCTTCCATCAATTTCTTCATGCCTCCTCTGCCAAAGTTAGTCTCCAAAGTATCATCCATTGCAGCATCTCTAATCCTTCCGTCTTTGAAGGAAATAATGCCATTCTTCAAGGCATCTGCATATGACTCACAATCAACACGTTTATGATTTAAGTCATCACACCAAATGTATCTTATCACAAACCCCTTTGATCTTCCTGTGAATTATATAGCGATGGACTTGATAGCTTTCTTCAAGGCAGTCATTTCTACCTTCAATTCCTTGATTCCTCGAATCAGTTTCTCTAGAGTCTCTTCATTTACAATCTTAGAACTTGAAGAACTTGAAGGAAAGAAGGTAGGTTGGACTACTGAAGATACCTTATTAGTAGATGTTGTCTCCATCTTCATTCCATATCCCCTTGCCTTCGCTCTCTATTTTTTAGTAAAAAGATTGACTGCTTCCTCCAATCTCCTCCAATTTGTAGTAAAACCTCCTTCTGCAACTCCATCTTAAAGAAGAAGAAGTAATCTATCTTCTAATACTTCATCTGCAGCTTATAGAAAGAGTTTTGATTTTCTCACCTCGAGAATTCGCTTCTCAATTAACGAAAGTTGCTCAAACTTCTTTTCAAATTCCCTAAATAACTCCTTAGGCCCCATATTTTTGCATGGTTGTTGCTCTATCCAACCAAGGAAGCCTCTCTTAGACATTCTCTCTGAATCTTCATCAAAATACTCATTCCTGAGCCTTTCTTCAAATCTAGCTCATGTATTTTCCAAATCTTCTTCATGTAGCTGCTTCACTCTCTCTCTAATCTCCGGCACAACCGCAAGATCAAAAGTCTCAATCATCCTTCCTTTTGGCACTTGATAAATCTCCATCTCATAAGTGTAGACTCTCAAAAATGAGATAATGTTCTTACCATCAAATCTTCCAGTTTTTCCACTAATTGTCCTCAATGCTTTTCTAGCTTCTTGATCCTTTGCATTAGCACTCTATTGATCCATCATCATTTGCATAGCCCTCATAAATTCATCTGCAAGGGCTTGTCCATTTCCTCTACCTTGATTACTACCAATAGTGGTAAACCCCCATCTTACCTTGATCAATCTAGAAGCCCTAAAGCTCTCTCACTAGAAGCACCAAATTATGTCATGTTGAGAGGTCTTGCTATAGGAAACACCGGGTCATTTTTGCAACTAAATGACCAAAGAAGAGTCTAACATCGTTAAACACATCCAAATCCTAAAATCTGATCCTAAAAACCCTAAAAATCCACTATATATTCTTTCCTCCCACTGCCTTCAAAATCCCGAATTTATTATTCCCCTTAACTCCTAAACTAGAGTATATATGAGAGTCAGTTTTGGATATGTTAGAGTAGACAAGATAAGAAATCAAACCCAAAAAGAAATTTTGAAAAAGGTTAAGTACTCTAAGAGAACCAAGCTTTCAAAGTTACCCCCCCCCTGCAGCTATAAATTCTGCACCCCTTCTCACTCATTTCTTCGTATCTCCTAGCTCACAGGTTGTATGGACTTGAGATTTGGACACAATATTCTTAACTTTATTAGAAACAAAACCCAACAAATTTCGCCTAAAAAGTCCAAGTGGTCACTAAGAACCAAGGCCCCGAAATTCGCTAACCCTCACAACCCTAGTCTTAGACACCCGCAACTTCGACGACCCATATCTCCCTTGATACTTAATCAAATCACATGAGATTTGTCTCTAATTGTTTCTCACTTTGTCTACTACAAACCCACAAAAAATCGCATTCAAAATCCTCTCCTAACTCATTCTACACACAAAAACGTTCTACTGAAATCCTCCTTCTCCCTCCTCTACTCTTCTTCCTCTTCTTTATATCTTGAGTTTTTTCCACTTTTCGTGATTTCTGCCAAGTCTTCCTTCCTTTTTGGTCAAAAGGAACCTTATCCCATATCTTTCCACCTCTTCATCCTTATCCATTTGACTAACTTGGAAAAACTCAACTTTTAAAGTAGATTTTTATTCTACTTTCTTACTATCTACTTTCTATTATACTTCTCTTCTAATTTCAGCCCACAACCATTAGGTTCAGACCTAATGTAGAAGAAAAACATAAGTAAATTAGATCTAAACTTCATAGAAGAAAATCTAATAAGTAGAATAAAGCAGTTTAGACTAGATTAAAGATAAAAGAAAGGGAACTACAACTTATACTGCCAAATTAGAGAAGCTTATGTGGTATAAGCTGTTGGCTATTTTGAAGTTGATGTGGATCCAAACCGACTTGACTTCACTATAGAAAGCCGTGGCTTCATAACTTGGTACTGCTAGTGGGAGTTTAAGTAGGAAATTAGCAGTTTGGCCTACCTATCATCCCTAAGCTTGTAACAAGATGTAGTAAAAATCTAAGATATTGTGGTTGTAACGACAATCCTTTTCTTTCTTCTTCGTTTCTTCTTCTAATCTTGATTCTTTTATTTCAACACATTATTTTATATTTTTCACACCATATATATTTTTACAACAAGACAACGCTGTCGAGGTAGAGAGAATTTGCCTCAAGAAAATGCTGGGCTTCTGATTGTCACTAATTATACAATCAAGCTTAAAAATAAGAAAAGCCCTAAGTTTATATATAATTTTTTTCCCTTTTGAGTAATTACACCAAATACACAATCCTCAAATAATCCACAACTTCCAAAATATGATAAAATCTTCTAAAACCTTGTTTATTCTTATGTGGAGATTTTTCTAAACTTCAACACCTCATATCTCCTAATACGACTTTCCAAACAAACTCAAATTTTACATGAGGTACTGATATATTCTTATTAACTTCTAAAACAAACTTCAACTGCAAATTCGTTGCAGATCTTGAGATATCTTGAAAACCCTAACAGTCGCTTCAAACCCTTGTCTTTATATATCCGCGTGCAATTTTCTTCATATCTCACAAAATATAAGTTTAAATGCCACGAAATTTGTATGTATAGCTTCTTAACACAAAAATTTACATTCTCCAAAAGTTTGAGCCAAAAATTCATTCGAATATTCAAGTTATGGCTCCAACCATTACTACAAATAAAACTGTTTACTTACTGTCTTTGATTTGAAAGCGCCGCCTTCAACTCCTTACTACTCCTTCATATGAACTCCAAAAGCAATAATTCCTTCATAAAAGATGTAGGCCTTGAAATCACTGTTCTAGTCGCACCTTCCGAACTTCAAAAGCTATTGTAAAACTCCTCGTACCCTCAAAAGAGTAACAATATGTCTTAAATAAACACCTTAACTTCAAACGGCTATAACTTCTTCATCCTAACTCCAAATCCTCTAATTTTTGTACAAAAATTGTACCCCAAATCCTAAAATTTACAACCCTAGCTTGTAATCTCTACATGCCTTCGAAAAAAGAACCCTAATCCCTAATAAGGCCTCGGGCAGCCTCCTTGAAGCCTTGGACATGGTATTTGACCAATAGGGATGAAGTTCTCTATTCCTTGCCTTCATCCGACCATGCCTTACTTTCATCCCTTTCAATTAGCCTCCTACTAGTTTAGATTTTCATCCTTAGGTTTCCACCTTCTCCCAAGGCTTCATACTAAACATTTAGGTCTTATATATATATATATATATATATATATATTTTAATGTCAAAATCAAAAGAAGTAAAGAAACAAAGTAAAATTTCTTATACCAATTCTTTTTAATTTAATCTATTAGCCACTCTAACACACATCTACATTTATCAATATATAATATGTTTTAGCTAATTTTTACATACTGTAAGCATTTACAATACAACAACGTCATTCCAAATCTCCAAGAAGATTTCTAATTTTATTTGTGAAGAAAAAAGATGGATCATTGCGGATGTATGTCAATTATCAAAGACTCAACAAAATCACTATTAAAAATAGGTACCTACTACTTTTGATATCTGGATTCCTTGACCACTTGAATCAAGCTAAGATCATTACAAAAATAGTTCTACAAGGAGCATACAATCTAGTATACATTAAAGAAGGAGATGAATGGAAGACTGCATTTCGAACAAGGTATGGACATTTCAAATACAATGTCATGCCTTTTAAACTTACAGATATACTGATAACATTCCAACATCTAATAAAATATGTTTTTGGGAGTTTTTAGATGATTTTATTGTTTATTACTTAGACAACATCTTAATCTATTCTAAGAACACAAAAGAATATGAACTTCATGTTCGTTGTGTGTTACAAAAACTAAGAGATGTGGGACTCTATGCTAAGATAGAAAAGTATATATTTCATACTATTCAAGTCGACTTCTTAGGATACATCATTTCAAATAATGGAATTATGATGGATCCTAAGAAAATTCAAACTATTATGAATTAAAAGATCCCAAAAATGGTAAGAGATGTCCAATACTTTTTGGAATTTGTCAACTACTATTAGATCATCATCAAAGACTTCTCTCAAGTTGCAACTCTACTTACACATTTGACTTGTAAAAAAAACTTCAATAGAATCAAGAAGTGAAAGTAGCATTTGAAGCTTTGAAGACATCCTTTGTTTCTACACCAATCTTCTATCGCGTTGATTTTTCTAAGCCATTTTTTATGGAAACAGATCCATTAAACTTTGCTTTAGGTGCAGTATTGTCACAAATGGGAATAGATGATAAACTTCATCTAATAGCTTTTCATTCTAGAAAATTTTTAGCAACCAAGATCAACTAGAAGATCTATGACAAAAAACTCCTTACAATCATGGATTCGTTTCAAGAATGGTGCCATTATCTAGAAGGTACTTTTAGCCCAGTCACCATATATATGGATCACAAGAATCTTAAATATTTTGTATCAACACGTATTTTGAATCGTCACCAACCCATTGGAGTATGTCTTTGTCAAGATTTGAATTCAAAATCACTTATCGGCTAGAAAAATAATAAGGTTTGTCAGATGCATTCTCTAGATGATCTTATCTTACACCAAAGGAAGGAGATGCTACTTTCGATCAACAATGGATAATTTTCTTGAAGCTAAAGCATCTTCATCTTCGAACAATGAAATCAATAGTAATTGTTGATTCAAGTTTCATTAAGCAAGTTCAGTCAAGTATGTCTTCTGATCCTCTTATTCGTGATATTAAAAAAAATCCTTCAAAGTCTTATGATACTTCCAAGTTTGAATTCAAGAAGAATCTACTATATTTTGAGAGACACCTATATATTCCAGAAGGTAAAACTCGATTACAAGTTTTTCAATTTTGTCAATACTTTCCAGCAGCAAGATATTTTGGGTACAATAAAACTTTGGAATTAATATCCATGGACTTTTGGTGGCCCCAAATGTGGAAAGCAGTCAAAGATTTTGTATAATCTTTTCATGTTTGCTCAAGATCAAAAACTCCTCATCATTGATCTTATGGACTTTTTCAGCCATTATCTATTTCAGAACAACTATGGTCTTTTATTTCTATGGATTTCATCACGAATCTTCCAATCTCAGGTTCTTATGACTTTATGTTCGTGATAGTAGATCATTTTACCGAGATGGCATATTTTGTACCATGTATAAAATGCATCACAAGTGAAGAAACAACTAAGTTCTTTCTTGACAATATCTATTGCTATCATGGATTACCTAAGAATATTATATCAGAGAAGGGAACTCAATTTATATCAAGATTTTGGCGAGCTCTTTTTAAGATTCTAAAAGTAGATATAAAACTATCTTCGACATTCCATCCTCAAATTGATGGACAAACGGAGCATGTTAATCAAGTTTTGGAGTAGTATTTAAGATGTACCATCAACTACCAATAAGATGATTGGATAACTCTTTTGCCATTAGCGGAGTTTATTTATAATAACATGGTACATTCTTCTACAAAATAAACACCTTTTTTTGCCAATTATGGTTATCATCCACAACTTGATACTTTTGACTTTTCAAAAGTTGATAATCTTGCAGCAAAAGATTTAGCAAATCATTTGTTAGAGCTACATGCAACGATAAAGGTATAGTTAAAAGAAGCTCAAGAAGAATAAAAGGTCAATGCAAATGTCTATCAAAAGGAACAACTACCATTCCACATAGGTAACAAGGTATAGTTACTTGGTCGCAATATCAAGACCACTCGTCTTTGTGACAAGTTAGACTATCAAAGGCTAAGACCATTTTTTATTTTTATACAAATCAATCCAATTGAATATCGTTTATACCTACCAGAGTCAATGAAAATCTATTGAGTATTCCACGAGTCTCTTCTTGAACCATACAAGATAGTAGACATACCAAAAAGAAGACAAGCTCCACCTCCTCCTATAGAAGTGAACAATAATAAAGAGTTAGAAGTGGAAGAAGTCTTAGATTCAAGGCGGCGCCGAAATAAATTGGAATATTTTGTCCACTAGCGTGGATATGATAATAGTGAATGCACATGGGAGCTAGTAAAGAATCTTACAAATGCAACAAAGGTAATGGAGGCTTTTCATCGATGACATTCATTAAAATTAAGATGAAAACCTTCCTTCTAAAAGAAACCTTCCTTATAAAGGAAGGAAGTTATGAAGGCCTCAACAACGATCAAATAACTAGGTGGTCTTTCTGCCCTGGTATGAGATACTATCGATGGTTGAGAGGCCCTATCAATCATCTTCAAAGAGAACCAAGATCAGAGTATGTGGAGAATATAATTTGTCGCATCATAGATTTCTTCAACATATAATGACTGCTCCTCGTGGAACTCGTTCCTAGAAGTGAGGATAATGTCACTTACATACGCATATAAGCCACTAATTATATGTATAAGTAGATAAAAGTAAGTTAATTCTATAATATTTACTATAGAAGCTTCTTAGATGTTTTGACTTTATAGGTGTTTTTAATTGAATTTTTGGATTAGAAACGTAGTCAACAAGTTGGCCATGTGCCACACATATTGTTAGTTTGAAGACCAAGCTAACTATTTGGCCCACATATAAGAAAACTTACCTTGTAAGTCAAGGCATGTGTCCTACAAAGTCAATACATATTGAAGGTCCTATAGAACATCGCCATGTACACCTAATTAGATAGTATATATAGAGACAAGAATGAAGCCCTCTTCACTCTTGTGAACTCTTTTCTTGCTTCTAGTGTAGTTTCAAGGGTCTCTAGTTTTCTTATCTTTTGGCAATAGCCATTTCAGATTCTTTCTTAATATACATATTGAATTATTTCTATTTTTTTATCTTTCTTTGAGAGAAGTTTTATTTATTTATTTATTTTTATCAAGTTCTTGTCCTTGACATCTACACTTGAAGCCACCATAAATTTCTAAATATTAGCTTCAAAGTTTTGTTATATCCAAAATATTTGATTGTTGGAAAAACACAACAATCTTGAAGAGTACGTAATTATACTTTATCTTTTGAAATATATTATCATCTCTCAATATAAAATAGATTATTCTTAAATTTAAATTTAAAAATAATATGTGACTTAAAAAATATATTTTTAATATTATTAATAAAAGATCAAAGGACATATTCGATTGAATTTACTTAAAAAAGATTGAATCAATAATTAACATTGATTTTATTGCTCAAAGATGAAAATACTTTGACTTCAAGAAAATTGCTCTTTGTTGATCAAAAGGTGCATCTCTTTTTTTTGGTGAAAAATAAGAATATCTAAAAAGAGTGTCTAACAAACCTTCTTATTTTTTGGATTGATAAGTAATCTTAAAATCAAATCTTGATAAGAATATACTCCAATGGGCTTGGCAATGATTCAAAATACTTGCAAACTTGAAGTATTTGATATTCTTGTGATCTGTACATACAATGACTTGACTAAAAGTACCTTCTAGATAATAATGTCATTCTTGAAATGAATCCATAATTACAAGAAGTTTTTTTTTTGGATCTCATAATTAAAATTGATATTAAAAAAATTTGGTATTAGCTTGTCATCTTCTTTCATTCGTGAAAAAATAACATCTACAGTAAAGTTTGATACATCCATTTCTATGAAGAATGCCTTAAAAAATTCAACACAATATAACATTAGTGTAGAAATAAATATTATTTTTTAGCATTCAAAAGCTGCTTTAGGTTCTTTGCTCCACTCAAGTTTGTCTTTGCAAATTAGATGTACAAGTGGAGCCACAATTTGAGAACAATTCTTGATGAAGATTAGGTAATAATTGACAAATCTCAAAAAGACATTGCATAACTCTAATAATTTTTAAAATCTTCCAATCTATGCTAGATTGAACCTTCTTAGGATCCATCATTAGGCCATCATTTAAAATGAAGTATTATAATGAATAAACTTAAGTAGTGTGAAGTACACACTTTTTCATCTTGGCATATAATCTTACACATTTTAGTTTTTGTAACACATAACAAATATGAAATTCATACTCTTTAATGTTCTTAGAGTAGATTAAGACATCATTTATATAACAAATGATAAAGTCATTAAAAAATTCATAAAAAGTAGCTAGTGCATTTGTGAGTCCAAATAGTGGATCATTATATTTGAAATATCTATACCTGATTCAAAATATAGTTTTTTATTTATCTCTTTTTTTAATGTGTACTACATAGTATGCTCTTTGTAGATCTATTTGTGTATAGATCTTTGTTTGATTGAATTAATCAAGAAGTCTTGAAATCAAAAGTAGAGGATATGAATTCTTGATAGTGATCTTCTTGAATCTTTGATAGTACACATATATTCATAGAGATCTATATTTTTTCTTCACAAATAAGATATAAGCTTATATTCGAGATTTAGAATGGTATATGAAGTTTTTAGCCAAGTTCTTATAAATGTATTTCTTAAGTGCAGCCAATTGGTTTTGTGATAAACTATAGATTGGTCAAAATAGTTATTGAATTCCTTCTTGAAGATCAATGAAATAATCATAAATATGATGCTTTAGAAGAATATCTATATTATTTTTTTAAATAATATCTTGATAATCTTAGTGTTGGCTTAGAATGCTATTTAAAATCTTTTCTTCATAAAAAATACGTGTAGTATATATAGTAAAAGTTGATCTTTTTTTTTGCAGCATAAAAGCTCTTGCACCTTTCAATAAGAGTTTGGATGTATTGAATTTATGGATTTCTACTATATTAATAAAATCCTAGATTAAATTAAGAAAAAAATCAAAATTATAAGAAATCTAATCTATTTGAAGGTTATATTTTTTTAGTTACAATAATCTTAAAATAATTAAATTAAAAGAAGATTTAATTATATTAAATATTATTAAACTATTATTCTCACTAATTTTTGCATCTAAAAGAACAATTTCATAGATAACATCTCCTAAAGATAATAAACAATCATCTATTATTTCTACATGCATAGATTTGGTTTTTTTAATTAAGGATGTTTCTTGTTTTTTGACAAAGTCTTTGTTTGTTAAACAAGATGAGGTTCTTGAATCTAATAAGACTAAGACTTGATAATTGTTTGGTCCTAAACAAACTTCTATTGTGAAACAAGATGAAGGATCTGAAGAAAAAATATGACTTTTATTAGGTATCATACAAGATTCCAATTGTATGGTTTCTATTGTAGTTAGAAAAACTTATTTTCCAACACAATGTCTTTTTTGGCAACCAAGCTCCTCATTTTGTAATTATATTACTTCTTTGGATAATGTTGAATAGTATGCTTGGATTTTCTTTAATATAGATAAAAACCTTTTTAACAACAACAAGTCTTTTTTACTTAAAAAGAAATTTAAAATATATTGTATCAATTTTCATAGGCTCTAACTTGAATGGATATTTTTGAAAACTAAAAAAGTATCACCATGACTGGACTTATACATTTCTAATCAAATATTTATTCTAGGCTTCTTTTAAAGAGTCAATTGTTGCATCTAATGGCTTTAGCAATAAATTACTTCAATAAGTTCACTCTAAACATCATCAATAATAAATCTTTGACATTATCTTTTAATCCATATTGAAATTGATTAATAAGGGGCTTGTCATTTCAATCCATGTAGTAAGCAAGGTTTTGGAGTTAAGGAATATATATGGTGGTTGAATGTGATCCTTGTCATAAAGATACAAGTTTGGTCCCTACTATTCTTTCTTGGTCATTTTTTTTAAATATGGCGATGAAGACTTTCAAGGATGAATTTAAATCATATAGTAGTTGTAAATCTTTTTCATCAAATATGTAAATCAAGATAGAGTACTTCAAAAGAGAAGTGCATTTTTGAATCCAACTTGAGTAAATCCATTAATATATTGAGTAGGATATAACCTCAAATAGAAATTTACCTATTGTAAAATTCCTCAAAACTTCAAACTTATTCTATCAAACTTCTTTGGCTTATCTTTGCCTCTCTTATACTTGTAGTAGCAAGACATCTTAGATTTAGTTGTAAACTTAATCTACTTGCTTTTTTCAATTGCACAACTTCGTAACATAGGCTTTAAACTTAATTGTTAACTTCTTCCATAGGTATTGGAATACTACCATCATTGATGACTTTAGAAATATATAAGATTTTAACCTGAAGAGTGTTGACAAGCTCGTGTAGATCTGCAATGGTTAAAAATCTATTTTTACTTCTACTGAGATTAAAATCCATAATTTTTTCTTCTATAGACAACTCAAACAAATCTATAAGTCAAATTAAAGGAGAGTGATTTACAACCTCTAATATCAAATAAAAATTTCTACAAAAAAAGGTAGTTCACTTTTTTAAAAGAAGAAATCATTCTTAAGAAACTAAAATGTTAGATTGAAAGTAAGTAGTCTATAATCTTCAAAATACAATAATAGAAGTGGGGTAATTCATTTACTTCTAAAAACAATACAAGAAGAATGAGTTGAGATTCTTGTCAAACTACTAAGGACATGAATCTTGAAGAACTCAATATATTCTTGTATAATTCAAAATGATTAGATAATTACTCAAAACTAATATAGTATTGAAATTGGAATGGCTATTATCAAAGACAAGACGACTAAAAAACCTTAAAATAAGACAAAAGACTAAAAAGACATTGACAAGAGTAACGAAGGCTTTGCTCTTGCTTCCATATATACTATCAACTAAGAGCTATGTGGCAACATGTCATAGGACCTCCAACATGTGTCCAATTTGCAAGACATGTGTCTTAACTTGCAAGACAAGTTTCCTATATGTGTGCCACATTATTAACTTATACCACAAGTTATTCACACGTGTGACACATGGCTAACTTGTTGGCTTAATTTCTAACCTACCAATCATCTATAAACATGCATAAAGTCAAATACATGTCTATGCATCTTCTAAGAAGCTTTGCCATAAGATAATATCAAATCTAAGTATATTTATCTTCTACCTAATACTTCTTATCTACGTAAATATGTATGTCTATGACAAAGCATCAAGTAATAATTATAAATTATTTTATCTACTAAAGAAAAAAAAAAAAAAAAAAAAAACTTTCTATAATAAGTTTATATATATAAATATTAGGTCTAATGATTTTTATTAATTTTATAATGAAAAAAATTTGTAAAATTTTGCACTAATTACATAGTAAGATTGGCAAATAAATTGGTTTGATTTCTTTGATTTTAGAGATACATAAAAGCTCACAGCAATTACTAGATAAGATATGATATTTGGTACGTTTCAAAACTCTAATTTTGTTGAGTTATGAAATCTTCTAGTAGTTATTGGCAGACAATTCAAATCCCGACAATGAAACGTGAATGATGTCCGATGTACCTGGCACATGATTTACCGCTGCTTCCGTGCCGTGTAAGTTTTAAAAAATGAATAAAAGAAGGAAAAAAAAAAAAAAAAAATACAGGGTAGGAAATCCGGATGTCAGTGAGAATCGAACATATTTATATTTTAAGGCTGGGCCCTGATTTCGGGCTTTTCCACCTGGAGGTGCTGTACGATGCGACAGTGACTACAGTTGCGAAAGATCAGATCAAACTATTGTGAAGCAAGCAAGCGACTCTGCAGGGTTGTGAGGGTTGAGAGAAGCACCGGAATCGTTGTGCTTTATGAGCGTGTCTGTTAAGGTGTGTTGCTTTGCAGCAGTTTCGCTATCAAATTTCTCGTGTGTTGTAACGACTTGCATTTGTCTTGGTCTGCTAGCTTTCTTGTTGAAGTTGATGTTGGGTTTAGAGCTCTTTCGCACTTCGGAAACCCTCGATTCCGAGAAGAAGTTACGTCAGGTACAGTCCCGTCTTCTTAGTGTCTGCAACGCTTGGTGTTAAGCCTGAATTTGAGCTGCTTCGGTAAGTGAGTGTAGATTATGGCAATTAGTCTTGCTCCGGTCTTCCGAGTTCCTATGTACTGTAGAAGGAACAGTAGGCCCTGTCTTACCAGACTTGTGACAGTTCGGATCGTCTTTGAAATTTAGTGTACAAGGATTTGTCTGCGCAACTCTTGTTTGGAATCCTACTATCCTTGTTTTGTTTTGTTTTTTCATTTTTAGCTGATTTTTGTCGTGCTTGTGGAAAAAGTTTCGATTAAAGGAAAGAAATGTAGGTTTTCTGAACACTCTACTGAAGATAATCCTGGAAATTTCAGCAGCGGATACGCTGGTTTCACTTTGGGATGTGCAGAAGAGTTTTTGGTGATAATATCATCCTCAGGCACCTTTCAAGCTGCAGTTCATCGGATTTTGTGCAACCCCGGGCCCTGTAATTGCCACTTGAAACTTCTTCCGCAGGAGCCGGGCGCGAATTCTTTCAGAAAAGCAAAGGTGTTGTAAAGGTGTGAAACTTTTTTCCTCTTGGTCGACCTGGAACATCGGCATAATTTTGTTTTCCGAAATTCCCGTGAACGTGTTGAATATGGTGCTTCAACAAATACGAGGTATGCGTGGATGTGCATTCGTGCCTTCGGAAGTAAGAAACCAATGTGTTAAGTTCGTTCTCAACAGCAGAAGGATTGTTTTAGTTACAGTTGATGTGAATGGAAATCACAACCATCGATCCTAGTGATTGGATTACATTCCGACTTGATTTGAAAGACATATCACAGTTGCCTTTTCATTAACAATATTCAAATGCTTATACAGTTCGGTGATAGCTCTCCATCAGCTACGATGAAAACGCAGATTACCAACAGTACGACAACAAAATTCACTTTGAATGAAGGGAATGCAGGAGCGTTCCGCGCGATTGCTGAGTTGGGACCTTATGGGCATCACAAGATTGATGTGAATACTAATGCTACTTATCGAACATACATGGCGGCTACTGGAAGTAAGGATGAAACCGTGGAAATATCCTACGACGAAATTCTTGAATTCGGTACTATTGTACTGGTCAAGGATGAGAAGACAGGAAAATTTGGGTGCGAGTTCAGAAATTCCAGACTGAAGAAACCAAGTTGGAAAGAATGGTTCAGCAAATTAAAACCGGACACTAAACCAAAACCGGGCACTTCGAGTACCTAAATCTTCCAGGAAAAGTTGGTTTGTGTTTATGCTATTATATTGATGAATTTGTGTTAATGATTTTGTATCAAAGACTGCTGATGCATTTATTTTTGTACATTGTCATTGCAGGTAGTGCAATGAATGTTTTCAAATATAAAAGAATTGTAAAAAAGAATTGTCTAAAATCATGTTTATTTATTTATTTTTGTATTGGTGTGTTTGCAAGGGGCATGTGAAGAAAAAGAAAGAGCATATGGAAGAAGTTAAATATGTGTTAGAAACATAGATTTTTTGTACTTTGTTTTATTTTGTTTTATTTTTTCATAAAAATAAAATAAAATAGAATTTATAAAAAAATTAAATTAAATACAAAACAAGATAAAATGTATAATTATGATGCTTGTCAAATAGTAAAAAAGTAAATGATACATGATAGTTAAAGAACATGAATATGGATTTTAGTATTATAACCCAATTGATATCATGTATTGGATGAATAGAAAATCCTATTGGCTTCTTCCACTAGTATATTTTAATAAATCCTAACTTTTTTAGACATTGGATGAACAGAAAATCTTATTGTCTTCTTCCACTAGCTTATTTGAATAAATCCTAAGTTTTTCATCTTGTCTTATTAATAATAAAAGTATTTATTTATTGATTTATTTATTTATTTGTAAAATCTCACGCCTTTAAGTTTACACCTTTTTTACCAATACTTGAAGAATTTTGACCAATTGGTTGCCTATGAATAAAATATTTGTAATCTTACTTCCTTCAAAATACTAGTTAAAATATTAGTTAAAAGATAAAGAAATAAATATTTTAATTCTTTGAAAGAATCAATTTTTCTAAATTACTTAAAATTAATTGTGATTTTAATTTTTAAAATTATATATTAGATAATTAATGATTCTAAATAAAAGTATATATTATTATCAATGATTTTTAAAGAAAAATTCAAAATTATTAATTATTAATTATATAAAATTTTATTCTTAAAATATTCTTTATTTACCTATATTATATGCTTGTTAGATTTATTTTTATCAATAATTATAATTTATGCAATATATTAATATTTTGATTTAATAATTAGAATTTTGATTTATATTTTATTATATTGTAATATAACATGATTACTTTAAATCCAACTTGTAAAGTCCAACTACTCTTAAAAACTTAACCTTATTGCCTTGCATCTAATATAACAATCATATATCTATTTTAAGAATATTATATCTAATACAACAAAGTTTGTCTACTATAAAAAAGCAACTTGAAAAATTTAGATTATGAATTTTTAGAAGATAAGATATAAGATATGAAATTCAAAATTTAAGATTTTTAATTTAATTTATAAAGCTTAGATTGCATATAAATTTAAAACTAATATATTTTTTCAACAAAAAAACCATTATTTATATTAAAATAATAATAATAATAATAATAATAATAATAAGATATTAAAACTTTCAATTGTTAGATAATTATAGAGAAATACAATGAAGCTTTATTATTTTATAAATGATGTGAAATTTATTATAATAATTTTAAAATAGAACATAGTAACCTAACATAAAACAAGAATTTTAAAAGAGCTTCATTTGCATTCTTTCATGATACAATTAGAAACCTAAAAAGTCTTTAATTATTAGATTTGGACTAATGTCAACTATTGGAGAAACTTCTACCATCAATTGATAAGTTGAAATTACTACATACAATAATAATAGATGGATGCAATAACATAAAAGAACTTATAACATCTATGGAAAATTTATCTAATTTAAAAAAAAATTGTTTACATTCCAGTATGAGTTGAAAGATCTTGATGGATACAATTAGAAACCTCACATGTCTTCAATCATTGTATTAAAACCAAAATAAATTAATAGAAAGATTTCTACTATTAATTTTAATTCTACTTGTATTTAATTAAAATTTAATCTAACATGATTTCTTGAATCTAACCTAAAAAATCTAACCACATGTAAGATTTTAATCCTATAGCTTTATATATAATATAACAACCTTATATTATTTATAGTAACCGCTTATCTAATACAATAAAATTTGTCTAGCATAACAATCCAATTCACAGAATTTAGATTTTAAACTTTTAGAAAATAAGATATAAGATACAAAATTTAAACTTTAAGATTTGAAATTTAAGGTATAGATTTTAGATTTCATTTATCTTTATAATTAATATGTTTTTTAAAATATAAAATATATTTGAATCTAAATATTTTTAATTGCTAAATTTTAACAAAGAGATACAATCAAGTTATACCATTGTATAAATAATATAAAATTGCTAGGACGATTTTAAATAAAACATGGTGGTCTAATACAAAACACTAGAAAAACAATTATTATTTAATGCTACCTAAGACTTCCAATATAAATCTAATCTAAGGTTACTTTGCCATTTGACCTCCTTATTATTGTAATTCTTTTGACAATTTAATATGGAATCACTCTAATGCCTCTTGTATACTTATAAAATGGAAAATAAAAAAAATATATTCATTTTATTAAAAATATAGTCAAAAATCAGATTTTTAAAAAATTAATAAACTAGTAAAAATAATAATTTTTTCTTTGATTGTTTTTTTATTTATAATATTTAAAAATTCTAAGATCAATTACCAAATTTGATATTGTAGAATTTTTCTTCCTTTTTAAATTTTTTTTTTTCTTTTGCAAGCTTTTGGAAGACACTAAATATGCCCTTGTTTTAATACAATATCATAAATTTACAAGAATTTATAAAAATAGGTATTTATTGATTTTATTACATTCTTTGAAGAGTTTATGGATGCACCTATGTAGTAAACACCTTCTAAAGATTAATAAATAATAAACCAAAAAATTAAATATATATAGTTACTTCTTAGAAATTATACTGTAAAATAAATAGTTTTATAGTTACTTCTTAGAAATTTTAAGTTTTTAATTTAAAATATATATATATATATATATATAATTGTATTTAACTTAATTTTAATCTAATTAATTTTATTTTTAATTTAACCTAATTAATTTCATTTTTTAAATTAATTATAACCTAATTAATTTTATTTTTAAAAAATAAAATTAATTTTAATCTAATTTTAATAATCATTGATAGAAAAATTAGAAATACTAAAATATAAATTTATTTTTTTATCCTTAAGATATCTATGAATATTAATATATGATATCTATATTATTTTTATATTTTAAAAACAAAAATAAAATATGTTCTTTTGGTGATAAAAAAATAAATTAGAAATTCTTAATAAAACATATAAAAATATACTTTTGAAATAAAATAATTTATGAATTTTTAATATATAATTTTGTATATAAATTATTATATTAAATCATAGGAAGATTGAATTTTACATGATGAAACAAACAAAAGTATAACTTTTAATAATAAAATGTTCTATCCATGAAGAATTATTTTAAAAATATAATTTTGTATATATATATATATATATATATATATAGATAGATAATATCTATAATTTTATTTTGATAAAAATTTTAAATATTATAAATATAAAAAAATTAATAAAATTATATTATTTTTTTTATAAAAAATTATATGTATTTTATTTATTTATTTATCTATATATTTATTATATTTAATGGTAATTTTAAATTTTATTAAATATTAAATATATAATTTTTGTATTTATTCTAGATATTATGAATTTATAATTATTTTTTTATATTTTATTTTTTAATCATAAATTATTCTATTTAAATTAAACCTATAAAATTAAGTAAATTTAATGAATTATATTTTTAATTCTAAAATCAATCGTATATATGTCAAATTTATTAAATTTAATTAGTCTTTATTATTATTAAATCTAGGTGTATTTTTTTAAAGTCTATATGATCTATCAAAAAATAAATTTCCATGCAATTTTATAAACATTAAATCTATGGTTGATTAGATTGCAACCTCTATTTTATGCAAATTAAGATTATAATAATAATGTCAAGTCTTCTTATAGGATATTAAAAATAAAAATTTAAGCTAATTCTTAAGAAGATCAATATATACAAAAAATTAAAAATTAAAATATATGATTTTATTAATATATATATATATATATATATATGGATTTTAAAAGTTATATTCTTATATTATTAAAGAAACATCCACTTCCTCTCTTTGCCATCTCATGATTGATTTCATCTATCACATGTTCTTAGTTCTATGTCTTCATTTCCATCCTTTCTTCCTTGTTTCAAATCTTCTCCCCTACCTTTCTCTTATTTAGAGCTTGAGATCGGTTCTTCTACACACTCCCTCTATCCTTCTCTTCTACTTTGCAACCTCCCTCCCTCCCTTGTCCATGGTAGCCAAGGTCCAATAATAATAACGACTTATTATTATATTAAAGGAGGAAAAAAAAAAAAAAAAAAAAAAAAAAAAAATCCTTGCAATACCTCCACATCTACTATCTTTCACTAAATAGAGTTTCATAAGAAGTCTATTTTTAAGGATAGGGGGGGATTTAGGATGGAAGACAAGGAACAAGAGAAAGAAATAGAAATATGAAAGAAGGAATGAAGGATAGAAACAGAGACAAAGGATGAAGAAGGAGAAGGGAGGGGGGATTTTTAGAATAGAGGACTTTGAACGAGGGAGGAGAATGAGGACATGGAATTGAAAATTAGGAATAAAAATGTGTAATAGACAAAATCAATCATGAGATGGCAAGAAGAAGGTGTAGCTTTAACTTTTTTCTTTCTTTTTTTTCTCTCTCTTTATATATATATATATATATATATATATAATCTTCAAACTTCTATTATTACTACATAATGTTTTTGATATTTTATGAGTATTAAGAACCATAATCTTAAATATTAAAAACCATAATTTTATGTATATGAATAAAAGGTGGGATCAATCCAATTTTAATTCTTTGTGCATGTCTTGCCTAAATCAATAAGAGAGCCAAAATTGGTCAAATTCTGCCAAAAACTACAATTCTATACATTGGGTGAGTAAAAATTCCATAGTCAATAGGAAATTCGAAGGACAAAGATGAACAAGCCTTGTTCATGCTGAAACTTTGTTCAATTCATTACTTCAAAACAAAATGTATATAACAAATAAATAATTCAATAATGATTTAGCAAGTCAAATTTAGCTTATATATATATATATATATATATATATGTATAAATAAAGTTTGATTATTCATATGAACAATTGAAACACTAATATTTTCAATCAATATTAAATATTTGGTATTAAATTACATGACATCAATAAAATTAGTCTAAATTTAATTACAAAGTTTGATCAATATAATTAGTTTTTATTACTTAAAAAACTTGGTTTGCCATTTTAATCAAATTAGAATTTAGAATAAATTTTGAAGAATTGCAAATGCATGATGCAAATCCAAAATCAACAAATTGTTTCAAACTAAATTTCCTTTCAAGAATTTCATGAATAAATTCTGCTAAATTCTTTTAAATTCTCAAAATTTTATTAATACAGGAATTACTTCTTTTCTCGAAAATTCATCCAATCAATAGAATTCTAAGATTGACAAAAAAAAATTAGCTCATCAATGAATCTCATAACCAGACACTAATTATTTAAAAATACAATGTATATATGCAGCTATATATATATATATATATATATATAGATATATTCATGGGAATACAGGCTGAAATTTGGATTTTTTGTTCATTTAGCATCAAGTACGACTTGGATACCAACAGGGTGGTTCAAATGCAGCAAATTGTGCAAATTTTGGTCCACGGATTTATTGAAGTGAATGATATCCGCCGAATACTGGTTGAAACGCGGCAAAAGTAGTCGATGATTTCTCTTCAATGCAAAGCACCATTTAAAATACTCTTGGAGATACTCTACCTGTTCTCATTACTATTCGAGGTTCATAGTCTGACAACGCGGAATTCATGCCTTGACAGAATTGCATTATCGTTGCATGGACCCTCATGCTCTCGCATATTTTGTCTCTGTGCATTGCGTTGAAGGAATTTTGTCCATTCTTCGCCCTCTTGAATCCCGTCGTTCCCGAACGTGCAAGCGGCGACCTAGTTCTTCGGATTCAGGTTTGTTTTCGCCACCAGCGTCTGACCGATGCTCTTACGTCTCTCCTTTGTGCATTTCGTGGGCTGGATTTGGCTGCATATTGTCGGATTAGTAGCGACTCTCCAGGGCTGTTTGTTGTGTTTCTAGAGTCCGTAGATGTGCTTTCAAGCAAGATCTGTTTGGCCGTGAGGTGAGGTGTTAACTTGGTTTCCACTTGTGAGGTTGTGGATGCTGGGTAGGATATTTGTTAGAGCTTGATAAGGCACAAGCTTATCGTAAAATCTTGAACTCTGATGTTTTGTATCTGGTAGATGTTTCATGCACCCTTTGTGGTTTGGTCGATAGCGTTGTGAGTGAAGATGACCCTGTCTATGAATCTATCAACATTTCCGCATCTTGTTTGATTTGTCCTTAGGACATTCTCCAAATGGTCGAAACTAGTTGATTAGATGAAAGCTCTGAATCCTTCACTCACTCAAGATACAAACGAAGGCTGCTGAAACTTGTGTACTATGTGTGGCTGACGCCTAGGTTTTTATGTCTTGCAAAATAACGCTTGAGAGTGTGCATTGGTTGGTGTGGCTGAGTTGCATCATTTGTAGATTTAGATTCAGATTTAGTAAATCGATGGTCACGGAGGTCCTCCGGCAATTCTTGTGATTAGGTTCACACTGTTGGAGTTCCAGGGTTGATGGTCTGATGTGACTTTGGACAAATGCAAAGAGTGTTCATTGACTTCAAGATTATCTTCTGCTAATGTGTTTTTATTTTTATTTTTTGTTGGTCCAAATTATTAGAAAAGTGTGTGTAAACTAAGTGAGTTTAATCATGCAAGGCCAATGGCATTGGAGCTTGTGCCTATCTATGGATTACAATTATTTCGGTATAATAATGCATATTGAAAAACTTAAATGGATGGAAAAGATTGCAAAGATTTTGTTGGTTAATAGAATACATAAAAAAAGAAGCAAAGTAATTGTGACTACACAACAACAAGACATATTATATGATTATAGTGAAGATATTAATAATATAATTTTTTAAAATAATAAATAAGCTTCAAAGTTATTTTTAATTTTATATCCTTGTAAAATTAATAAAAAGGAATATATGTAATGTATTGTCTTTATTCTATGGAATTATTTGACAATATTTAAAGAAATATAATAAAAAATAAATTTATAAATGAAATAAATTTATCTCTTTGTTTATAAATTTATTTTTAAATTTAAAAAATAATTTTATTTCATTTATAAATTTAAATGAAATGAAGAATTGAGAAGATTAAAAGAAGCTGAGCCTTTTAATAAGTATGATGATAATGAAAAATTATGGTCAAGGTTAAAAATTAGCTATGATGATTTGGCTGAAGAAAAAAAAAAAAAAAAAAAAAAAAAAAAACTATGTTCTTGGATTATACTTTAATTATATATGAAGATAAGAATGTATCTCATAAATTTAATATATACAAGGATTAGCTTGCATAAATTTTAAATTCAACTATAGAAGTTGAAAATCCTATAAACATGTCTTTGATTAAATGGAATAATGAAATTGAAGGTTATATAATGCATGATCAAGTACAAGCCATGAAGTGGGCAATTGTAAGAAAATATAGAAGTTGACTAAGGTAAAAGGATGAAAGTCTATAATATTTATTACAAGATAAGATAAGCATACTTATTAAAAATATAAAGAAATATGATTTAAAAAAATAATCATAGATGTGATTATGTAAAAAATGCCAATTCAATTTATTCTTATTATAATGTTTAAATATTATTTTTTTAATAAATACAAAGAATATAATTTTTTAATCAAAATCTTTAATTTTTACATATTTGTATAAAATTAGAAAATTTGGTATTATCTACAATCAAAAAATCTAAATAAATGAGAAAAAAATCAAAGAAAATAAAAATCCCATTACAAAGAAGAAAATTATTTTAAAAAATTGAGATTGTTTTATTTGTAAATATGTGTTAATGAAGTTGTAGACCAGTATATTCAATTAATGTTTCATAAGTTGAATTGGATTTTCTTTGTTTACAAAAAAATTAAAAACTAAAATATAAAAAATTTAAGATTATTTATTAATTTAAAAGTATTAAAATTTCTTAATTGTAAAGATTTAGAATAATTATCATTATTTATAATAAAATGAAGCTTCATTTGTTATTTTGCATTTACGAAAAGATATTACCAAATATTTTTAAAAATTTCAAATATTTGTAACCATTTAATTTGATCAAAAGTTGTTTATTAGAAAGACTTCCACCATCAATTTTTGAGTTGAAATCACTACAAAAAATAGTGATGGATGGGTGCAATAAAATAGAAGAATTTCGAACATCTATGGACTATTTATCAACTTTAAAGAGGTTTTATTTGGATTCTTGGAGGTACTTAAAGACTTTATTAAAGATACTTTAAAAACTCAAATATCTTTAATTATTAGATTTGAACCAATGCAATTTATTGGAAAGTCTTCCATCATTAATTGATGAATTGAAATCACTATAAGATATAATAATGAATGGATGGAAAAAAATAAAAGAAATTTCAACGTCTATGGGCTATTTATCTAATTTGATGAAGCTTCATATGTGTTCTCATTGAAACTTAAAGATCTTATCAAATACAATTGGAAACCTCAATTGTCTTGAATATTTAGATTTGAAGAATTCTAAATCACTAAGGAGACTTTGAATATTAATTGGTGACTTAATAATACTACAAGAAATAGTGATGGATAGATGCATTAAAGAAAAAAATACTTTTAACATCTGTGAGCAATTTATCTAATTTGAAGTTGTTTTATTTGTAAAAATATCTTAAATTCATGAACTTATTAGATACAATTTGAAACCTCATATGTCTTTAGAGCTTAATTTTAGCACTCACTATATTATTGGAGAGACTCCTACCATTAATTTGTGAGTTAAAATTACTACAAAGAATAGTAATGGAATAATGAAATAAAATATAAGAACTTCTAACATATATAGACCATTTATCTACTTTAAAAAAGCTTCATTTGAGTTATTATATAAACTTAAAGATGTTATTAAATACAATTAAAAAAAATAAAATATATTCATTTTTTAAATTTAAAGCTATAAATGTTATTAAAGAGACTTCTATAATAAATTGATGAATTTAAATTACTACAAAAAATAATAATAGATGGATATATTGAAGTAGAAGAACTTCTAACATCTATAGAAAATTCATATAATTTGAAGGAACATCATTTGCAAGAGTATTTTTAATTAAAGACCTTATTGAATGCAATTAAAAACCTTAAACATTATCAATTAGTAGATTTGAAAAAGTATTGTTCATTGAGGAGACTTCTACAATCAATTGGTGAGTTGAAATCACTAAAATTAATAGTAATAGAAGTGTGCATTAAAATAAAAAAAACTTCCAATATCTGTAGATTATTTATCTAATTTTAAAAAGTTTTATTTTTATTCTTGTATGAACCTAAAGATCTTATCAAATACAATTAGAAACCTCGATTTTTTTTTTTTTTTTTTTTTTTTTTTTAAGAAATATAAATCATTAGAAAGACTTCTATAATCTATAGGTGAATTTGAATCACTATAAGAAATAGTGATGGATGGATGCATTAAAATAGAATAACTTTCCATAGAATATCTATGGAAACTTTTTCTAATTTAAACATGCTTCATTTGTAAGAGTGTTTTAAAGTAAAGACCTAAACAAATACAATTAGAAATTTTAAATATCTTCAATTACTAAATTTGGACCAATGTTGAATATTAAAAGGACATATACTAGCAATTGATGAGTTGTAATCACTACAAGAAATTGTAATGAATAAGTGCAATTAAATAAAACTTCTAGCATCTATAAACAATTTATCTAATTTAAAAGAGCTTTATATGCATTATTATAGGAGCTTAAATACCTATGCCAAGTACAAGTGGAAACCTCAAATATCTTTAATCAAAAAATTTAAAACAATGTAAATCATTAGAAAAACTTTGAATATAGTTGGTATCATTACTATAAATACTAATCGATAAGTACAACAAAACAATGCTTTGAATATCTATAAATTTTTATCTAATCTGTAAGAATATTTTTATAAAAAAAAATGTGAAAAATTTAAATATTTTCTATATATAATTAGATATCATAAATATCTTCAATTATTAGATTTGAATTGTTGTATATGATTATAAAAACTTCTACTATTAATTGGTAAATTGGAATGACTAGAAGAAATTTAAATAGAATGGTGCATTGAAATTAATAAATTTCCAGCATCTATAAAAAATTTATCTAATTCTAAGGAGATTCATTTGCATAGGTATGAATAATTAAAGATATTTTTTAATAAAATTAGTAATTTCAAGTGTTTCCACCTATTGAATTTGGACAATTGTGAGTGTGAAGATAAAAATCGCCTCTCAATTGAAATCATAAGGTAGCTTTAAATAAAATTTTCTTTTAATTAATAGATTAAAGTTTTTAATTGAAAAATCATTTAATTATATTTACAAATAACTTAAAATTTATTTGCTACTAAAAATTATTAAACTGACATAAGTTTTTTATAATTCCATGTTATATGCTTAAAAAACTATTTTGGTGTTCTTATATTTATTTTAAATTAAAAGATATTTTCTGAGAAAAAATAAATTTAAAAGTAAAAAACCATAATTAAAAACTTGGTCTCTTATGGAGTTTCAAACCTTATGTATGCAAATCAATTAGTGACATGAGTTAACTTAATAAGTTTCTTTAATTTATTTTGTAGCTTTAAGAAAAGATTGATATTTATCAAAGTAGAATTATAACAAATAATGTTCTGTATGCTAGTCAAATTTTATTCTTTGAAGAATTAAATCCATCTTGCTTATCTTCAAAGAGTTGTATTTCTAAAATTTCATCCTAAAATAATAATACAAACATTCTATTTGTTTGTCATAAATCTTTAAAAAATCAAACAGCTCAAAAAACTAGAAATAAAAACTTGATATGATGTATTTTTATTTGCATTAGAAATTAAAAAAATATATATAATCTTATAGCTTTGAATACATTCTAACATATTTTTTATTTATTTTATGCAAATTTGTTTAACAAAAATATCATATATATATATATATATATATATATATAATTAAAAAAAATCGTTGATTTTTATATTTATTATTTCATGTATTAAAATGTATGATTATCTAAAAAATTAATTTTTATTTCTAGTTACAAGATATATTCCACATAATTCCAATAATACAATATAATATTCTATTTTTAGAATTTAGATTTAAGTTATTTTTAATTATTATTTAAGATCAATTTTCATATAATCTTAGTTTAATTATAATTATTTTAGTAAACTATTATTAATTTATTTAATAATTTAATTATTATAGATTTATATAAAAATATACATATATTAAAATAAAATAAAAAACTTAAGAAAAACAATTTATCAATAAAGAAAATTTTATAACAAAAAATTCTATTCAAAGTTGGTGATAAGATATCATCATCTTATTACAATATCAAGATCTAAAAATCTCACAAATAATTAAATAAAAAATTATTAGATTATAAAAAATTTGGACCAATTTTAATCTAAAATATCTTTAATCTAGTTAGATATTAATAATAAGTGCTTTAATATAGATTTCCACCACTTCTTTTTAGAATAGATAAACATATAAGAATATAAGGTTAAAAAATCATGAGTTAAATTTAATATCAAATTAAATTTAGAATATTTTATAGAATAGACATGATATTAAAACCATCTAAAGTCTCTTTTGTATTTTGGACTTGATTCTCTCTCTCTCTCTCTCTCTCTCTCTCTCTCTCTATATATATATATATATATTATTTCTTTGCACTTGGCAGCAACTATCTTTTAAAATAAAAGTATTTATATTTACTCTTCTTTTAATTATATGTATATTATTTATCTTTTTTACAACTTAGAATCAACAAAGTTGTATGAATTTGAAAGAAGTTAACTAATTTTTTAAAAAAATATTTTAGTATTTATTTTAAATTGTTAAAATCTACACTTAAAGAAGACTTAAGCACTTTTACATGTAAAAATATATAGGATTTTATTTAAATAAAGATAAAAAGACGTTTTTTTAATATAATATTTAAAGTTGTAAATGCATTGCTATTTGTAGCTTTATATAAAATTGTAATAAATGCATGACATTATTGTATTAAAAAAATTAAAAAGTATTATATATTTTAACATCTAATAGTAGAGGAATTAATTAAACATCAATTTTAGAAATGTTTCATATTAAGTAATATATAATTTTTTTCTGTATTAATAAAAAAAATTATAAATAAGGTAAGCTTATAATAGCCTATAATCAACCGTACCTTTGATGTAAGCCTTTTAAAAAAAACCATAATTCTTATAATAATTATTTATTTGCAATATTTTATAAATTATAATTATTTAGATACTTTGATTATAATACAATAACATGATATTTAACAACTAAATATGAATACACAAAAAAACAAATATTATTATATAACAACCTAAAATTAATGAAGACTATTTTTTTTAATAAAATCTTATTTTAATGTATGTAAATGTATTAATTTTTTTCTTGAAATTATCAAAACAATCAAATTCTTTATAAATTTAAAAAATACATATAAAAAAGCCAAGAATCTAAATAAATCCTACAGTATACCACGGCTATGCTGATGGACTTACTAGAAAGTCCATCACGTAGCCATGGCTCACGAAACCCTAATGAGGCATGTTTTGAGTGGTACAGCATGCCACATCTCTTTCCTCAATCAATCCTTAGATTGGAGATTGAGAAGAATGCTTTATGGAATTAATGTTTTTCCAGTTTTAAGAACTTGGATAGGCTTTGAAACTTTTGGCTTACCCGTTTATTTTGGTTGCCCTTAACTTAAAAGTGATGAGTGTAGCACACAGGTGAGGGAGGAAACCCGCATATAAACCAGTATACCCGCACAATATACCCGTATCGAATCCCATCGCAAAGCTCATCCTTCGAAGGTGTTTTTCTAGACATAGAGCTACGAAGCGGAGATCGCAGGATGGCTCCAGCGTCCTGTTGCGACCCTGAACTGGCCCCCGCCTCAGATTTGCATCCATCGAGCAAGCCGCGAAGGCGCGCGACGGATGCGTCATAGTAACCAAAGCAGTCAAAAATAGGCAGTCAAATCATGTTTTGAGGAAACGGGATCACGGGGACTGAATACTGCGCAGAAATGTAAGAGATGATTTTGGCTAATAAAAAGAGTGAATATTTTTCAATTGCCGAATGCTGGATATCATGTGAACGCAGAGCTTGAGACATATCGCATCGCAGATGCTCTGAAGTCCAGCAGAGATCAAGATGGATGCGATCATTCCACATTGAAACAGTGCAAGCATAGTAGAGCACTCCCACGTGATCTGCAACTGCTGGCGTGACACTCGGAAGACCCTATAATCACTGAAGCTATAAAATACTCACACTCGAGGCTGCAGGATTTACACAATAGCCAGATAAACTCAACCAGCAAGTCAGTCTCATGAAAATCTACCACAGGAAAAGAACTGATTAAGGCTCAAACCTCAAGCCTAGTAGCTGGTCAGTCAGTGTCCAGATGTGCATATATATATATATATATACGTGTATGTGTTTATTGGTGACCTCAGAAATCATAGATGAGGCTCTTGCAGCCACGTAGCAAACCATATCGGCGACATCGATCAAGCGTGATCAAGTCTGCAGCTCTCAATCGATCCACCAATAAGGTGAGACTTCGGTCTCGGCGATCTGGCGTGAAGTGGTGCAGACTTTTGTAGCACCCCAATCGCAAGCTGCTGGAGCTGAAATCACACTATATCATAGACGTGGGCGGTGAGACTGGGTGCAAAAGTAGTCGAAGCAGCTTAGTTTCAAGTTCTTGAGTCTTACTACATCTGCATTGCTTCACTTTTAAGTCAAATCGCCGCCTGGTGGCGTCCTCTAGATTTTGGGGTGTAATTTCTCACTGAATTCTGGAGGAGCCGATCGAATGTTAAATTTAGTAATATTAATGTGCTATGCTGGCAGCAACTGTAATTCTATTTCATGAGTTAATCTTTATCGTGGTTAATGTAGACTGCAGGTCACAGGCTTCAAAACGTCCCTCGCAATTAGTAAACCGGAATTTGTACTTCGCAAGGACGAGCAGAGTACGTGTCTAAAAGGATCTTGTGATGCTGGGAATGGCGAAAGGCAAGGGAATAGACAGTGCAGGTCATGAGATAATGTTGACGATTTCTCTGATCTTGGGGCTGCTCGCCGTGAGCCCTGCAGCCCAAGCCGTCGATCACGTTGCGCGAGGTCAAACAGGTAATTGGAGTTTACTCACGGGGACCAACAATACCTACTACCAAACATGGGCCAATAACAACATCTTTCTCGTCGGAGATGTCTTAGGTGAGAGGCTCCTTAGGTCTTGTCAATGAGTGGATAGAGGTTCTCTTGGTGGTCTGCGGAAGCTGAGAGTCTACAGCTGTTGAAAACGGGAAACTGTATAATGTGGCTGTAGCGAATCCACACTGGTTTTGATTCTGTCAAGTGTGAGCATTCTAGATGTTGAAAGGTTTTCAATGAGGTTCACAGCGCGACGGTGCTTCTCTATTTCACCGTATTGCACAAACCATTGTCAAGTTGTCGAACTCTTCTTAGCTTGCGGAAGTACTTTGCACACTATCGAATGGTGGTCTAGAGCTTCTTTATCTGTACCATGAATCGAACTCGAGACTTTTGCCCAAGACCCCATTTGATCCTGGATGATCGGGACCAGTTTCACGTAGAATTTGCAGTTCAGTTAAAGAATAATGGTTAATGATGTTTTACACTAGTTGTTTTCCTTCTATTGCTTGTGACCCTTTATCTCTTATTGCGACATGGCTTCTTTGAAAATGACCTCATGTCAATTTTCCTACAAAATGCCCGCAATCGAATTCCAATGTAGTCGTCGACGAATACAATGATACAGAATTTCTCCTGGGAGATTGTTTTCTTTGTTAGAGCAAGTACACGCCTTCGCACTTTGAACGCATTGAATTTCCTTGTGAAAATTTCTGTATTAAATTTTTTTATCAAATTATCTATGTGGTGGTGTCGTGGAAATGCAGTGTTCAATTACACAGTTGGTGGTCACGACGTTGTGCGATACAGTAGAAAAACGGAGTTCGACAATTGTGCGAGGGTGACCTTGCAGAGATGGACGAGCGGTGCTGATAGGATTGTACTAAATTCAACGGGCTTTTTCTACTGTATATGCTCAATTCCCGGCCATTGCGAAACAGGAGGAGGCATGAAGCTCTCCATACACGTAACGACAACCAGAGCAGTTGCACCGACTCCTCCACACAATGGCACCCTTGTCGCTCCCTCGGCGTCACCCACGACTCCTGCTCGAAGCGCAGCAAATCCATCTCCTAATCAATCCATATCAGGGCTTGTTGCAGCTGCAATTTTACCTGGCGCTGCGTTTGTAGTATGAGAACTGCAACCAACTCTCTGTTTTTTAAATCAGACTCAGTAGCATCGAAACAAAATGACAATCTAGGACCAGATTCCAGCTCAGGCATCCGTTTTAGACACCAACGAGCAAATCAGGTTAAATTTCGAGGCCTTAAAAATTGCTGGTGGTAATCAGGTAGTTAGAGACGTCGGCAGGAGGTACAGTGAATACAAACTGGATTAGCCATTTACTGTTACCGGCTGGCACATGTAGCAGCGATCGATTTACCGCACCTCATCAATTGGAGTTCATCTATTAAAAATAGATACTAATGACTAGGATTAATATCTTTAATACAGATGCTCTAGAATCTGTAGTTTTTGCGGACCCAGTCGGGGCTCTTGATGCTCATTCATAAAACTCGCTTTAAAGACTGACATAAAATTTTGATTCCACCCTCACAAGGGTCAAGATTTCTGTTTGTGATGTTTCTTTCGATTATGAAGCAGTAAAGGATGGATTTTAAGATATTTTGCTACACACTTCTGTTTTCGGCACCTGTTGCACTGGAACTGCTCTTCATGAGCAAATTAATACTCTGATGACTCCAATTTGCGAATCAGAAGCAGAAGGAAACTTCGAAGATAATGAGACTTCGTGGCCAACAATCCCATGAAATGGTTCAAATCGACAGCGAGATCCTTGTTGACCTCCATCCTTGTCACGTCAGTGCAGAGAGTAGTTTCGTCGATAACCATGGAGATTGCGTCTTATCTTCATAATTCTCAAATGGCTTGACGGGTATAGCGATGTGAGGCCCTACCCAGTTCGTGTACCAGAATCATGATGTTTTAGGGTGAATAATAGTCGACTTCTGAGCAACCGAAAAGGAGCTCCTAAGCACGACTTTTGTATGCAAGACAACAGCACATGGCCCGCAACCAGGCCTATACATGCCACTTTCATGCTGTGTTTATGGATAGATGAGGCTCCCAAGCTTCATCCTCTTCCTATGGTGTCCTTTGCGACTATCGCTTTCTGTTTCTCCGTCTTCATTCCATTTCCTTTAATCGAGACACATGGGGCCCTAGTTGCTTTCGGCCATCAACAACGCGGCTTAGGTTCGATATTCCACTGATTGATTGCCACGCAAGCTCGTAAACCACAATATCATTCCCAAGCTGGAAATATCGGATTAGGCGTTGAAACTTCCAAGTCTATCATCGTGCGTTTCATAACGGCAATCAAACAAATAATCTTGTAGAACAAATAGAAGCATCTTAAAATTAAAAAAAAAAAAGAAAGAAAAAAAAAAAAAAATCGATCCTGGGCCCGTTTCCAGGGTTCCAGGACAGTTGCTAAATCTGTTGGGAGTCACAGATTGAGGCCGTTGCAATTAAATCTCCCCCGAATTTCGTAGTTCTTTTGACTCGAGAGTGATAATTTCCCCGCCAACAGCTCCAGCAAGAGAATATTCGAACTTGTCTCCCACTCCATTGCAAAGTTAACTTTGGGCAACTGGTTAAAGCTATCAATTATGATTGCCGATGTGGTCACTTCGACCGGTCGGGGAGAGAAGTCGCAAATACGAGACTTGATCTTCACAAAATGTTCACAATTTAAATGACTAAAGCCTGTCAGAACGTCGCATTCCGTCAGAATGTAGCGTTCTTCACCTTCGTTTCGAATATATGGAACACCGCCGTTTCATGTCGGTTCGAAATTGTCTGCTGCTGCCGATCAATCCCATCAGAGCTGCTTAATTTAACCCTCTATGGAATTACATAACTAAGCATCTCACGAAATTCCAACGTACCCTCGAGACTCCGATTTACACAATCCAGGCTACTGCGATTAGTTCCGTTTGTCTAATTCCTCCTTTATGATCTACAATTCAACTTCGACGAAATTCACAATATGTGACGGATTAATTTGTTGGGGAGGAGCTGCTAGTGGGGTCCATGAAAGATTTTATCAGAAAGAGCCTTATCGCCCATTTTGTGCATCTCTCATCCCCGGTGCTCGTGATGAGAACAACTTATGATATGAATGGAAAGTATTCGAATAAGTCTCGAGCTTATTTGCATGGCGACTTTACCAGGCCAGATTATTGGCTCTGGTCTTTGCCTCAGTCAACAGTTCCGCACTCTGGCTGTCCAGATCACACGTGTGCAATCCTCCGCCGACCAAGCCACAAGCCGACCGACCAGTGAGCTCAGGAAGGGGCCCAGAAGAGAGGGGCCCAAGTAGCTTTTTGGCAAGCTCTGATTGTTAGTTCTATTCCGCGTATTTCCTTTATAACCCACGTCTGGACGGCAGTTTGTTTCATATGTAAATACTCTTCTTACACCAAATCAAAAAAAACAAATCTGTTCGCGCTCTTAAATCTGCCCCTAAGCATTTCCAGATCTCGCTGTTTTGTCGCTTTAGTTTTGTGTTGCTTTCTGTCTTGTACAAACAATTTGTGGTCTGAGAGGAAGTAGTTGTAGTGTAGCGAGTTTGTAGTTTTCCTGTAGTTAGTGTTCACGTCTAGAGATCTGTTTACCGTCTCCGAAGTAGACAGCTTCTAGGGAAACTTCACTTGGGTTCTGTTTCAGGGTGCTTGTCAGTCGTTGCAAAAGCTTTATCGACGTATCTTTCCCGCTGCGATGCTGACCCTGACGTCTATGGAAGATGTAAGTTGATCCTCAGCTGATTCCTCTGCGCTCCTCTCATGTACCAATGCTTTGTCATGAATGGTTCCTCGTATTGGTCTGCTTGTGAAGTTCATTGATTTGTCTCTGCTTCTCGAAAATGAACAAACATGTACAATCTGTGGTTCTGCTTGAGACAATCTGTTGCGAAAAATGGCTTTAATGTCATTCGGAAGTACTGAATTCGGCGTGCGGTTGGTGAACTGCACTCATGGTTGGAATAGATCATCGGCATGACTCCTAGCTAAGATTTTGGGAATTTTATCTGTATTCTGAGAATGAGGGATGTGAATTTCCTTGGTGTGCAGCTTTTCTACGGACCCCCAGAACCTACATGGATTTTGCCAACACGGGATGAGACACCTCCGCGTCGATACAAGGAGCATGAATATTACAAAGTACGAGAAGTGATTGAACCTCAAAGAAGATCATATTACCCCTCGCCTCCTCGGCCCGCTGGGCGCCCTGTCCAGCACCGCCCTGTCATCGATCGTAACATACGCCCTGTGGTGCCTGCCGGACCAGCTCCTCTTACAGTCGATCGCGACATAAGGCCCGTTGTGCGCGATGAGCGTAGTCATCCCGTTGAGCAAGAGATCCGCCCCATTGAGCGGCTGGCTCGCGTGCACACTGTGCCAGAGCAGGTTCCCATCCGCGCTCCGCAGGAGGAGATTCGCAAGGTTGTCGAAGTACCAGTTCCGGTTCCCGTCCCGGTTCATGTTCCAGCGCCACCTGAAGTTGTCCATGTTCAGCACCGCGATGTTGCACCCCCTCCCCAAGTTGTCAAGCGCAGCATTTCCCCACCGATTCCGAGACCCCCAGTTCATCACGTAAGTCTATCTCTTCTCAAAACATGAGTGTCAAATTTCAAACTTACTCCAAACACCCGCTTCAAGAACAAGTTCCTCCGTGACTCATTCGTGAAAAGAGTTCAATCATGATGATTACGGTTTTCGGATATTACCGATCTATTTTCCAATCCACTGCTGTTGAATTTGGACAAACTTCTGACACATGGAATCTGATAAACTGTGAAATACGTGCAGCCGATTGAATTGAAGGTTCCCATGTGCTGCGAAAAATGTGCTAAGAAGGTGAAGGATAGGCTGCTGGATTTGGAGGGCGTGGAGAATGTGGTGACTGACCAATACAACCAGAAGGCGATAGTCTACGGCCACGCTGACCCCGCAAGAGTACTACAGCGGGTGAAGAAAGTGAAGAAGCGGTCTGCCTTTTGGGACATGGCGGTGGACTACAGCGAGGATTATCGCCGCTCTTGTTACGAACAAGCGGAATACGCTCGCGCGAAGGCTGCCAGAGCTGAATCTTCCAAAGCTGAATATCAAACCAAGGCTCTGAGGGCTCCGAACCCCAGCAATGCTTCATCCGTCATCGTCAACCTCTCCCAAGCTCATAACGGCCCCGTAGTCACTGCAATCTTACCTGCCGAGACGAAGAACGCCGAGCCCTACATTGCAAACACGCGAACTCGCAGCCAACGATGTGTCAGACTGCCGAAAGCTGACAGACACGAATTCTATCATGAAGGTTCGCAGCCGCGCCATGCTCAGGGCGAGTACTACTACGTTCTTCGTGACCAGCATGAGGGTTAGGACTCCAGGACGTCAGTGTTTTACCAAGGAGGGCACTCAGATCCCTACAGTTCTCAGTAACTCTTTGCCGTTGTACAGGATTTTGTCAAGTACCAGGAGGACGAGTGGATGCGTCGTGCATCTCCCTCATGCCTCAAAAATTTTGCCGTGGTTGCTCGTTGCTTTTGCTCGCCGTTCGTGCAGAGCATTTCTGTATCCTGTGTAGATGTTCGAGTTGTTTAAAATAAAGTTGTGTAAATGTTTGTATAGTAACCTTGCTATTCCATGTGTGTGTATATACAAACTCCACTGTCACCGATTCAGCAGCATGCATTTGCAGGATTTGCAGGTTCTTCATCTTGGCCCTTCATACTTTAGATGCAAACTGAGCCAAATCAAGTATGATTACATAACACCTTGTGAAACTAGCCACCACCTACAAATGTGAATGAAGCAGTGGCAAAAGTATCGAACTTGATGAGTTCATAGAGAGGATCCTTCGGTCCAGTAAGTGGGGTTAACCACAGACCTACCGCACCTCAGCTTAAAAGCATTGCAAGCCGAACCGAAACTTAATAGCACTAAGCTGATCCTAATTCGGACAACGTCAGCGAATGTAGCAATGGAATGGAAGACTCTTAAGATTTGTATGTAGGTTTTATATCCCTCATTATGCAACTAGTCTGTAGTGCGCAAGTGCCAACTATACTTTACATAGAAGTTTGGATATTGGCCTATGAACACTATTTGTTGTGATATGGTTATTTTTTATCCAAAGGTGTCAAAGTATGATACTTAATAATATTTTTATTTTTTTAATAAGGTTAAACTTTCTTAGAAATTTATAGAAAAAAAAAAAACAAAACGAAACAAAACAAAACAAAAAAAAAGACAAAAAAAACTTTAATAGAAGGCCAAGTATTTGGTTATTGTTCTAAAGTTTGATTAATGAAGGATTGATATTTGAAATTTTTTATTACCTAGTGTATATTATTTTGATTGAGTTATATTGCAAAAATTGATGTATTATTTTTTAAAAAATTAGTTGATTGATTGATTAATTTATAAGTGTAATTACATCTATTTTATTTATTTATATATTAATACTCATTTTAAATAAAAAATTTTAAATAAAAAATGAGTATTAATATTTTAGCTTTGTAGATACAGTTTCATTTTTATACATGTTTATAGGTAATCGGTGTTGTGTTGTGATATGATTATATGGTAAAAATATGACTAAAAATGATTTTTTAAAATAATACTCTATTATATTAGTTCAACAAGAATTAAAAATATTTTAATAAAGCTTTTATGAAAGCCTCTTAGCCTAATTTCTTGTCTTAATAGCAAGTAGATAAAAGTTAGTTAGTATTTTTACCTTCTAGGATATAGAAACTCTTTTATTGCCTTACAAAGGCCATAAATTGATAAAATCAAGATAGAAGAGGTAAATGGTTGATATGGTTGATACTAGGATCAAGTTTAGGGTAGGATTGGAGTAAAAAATCCTTAGGATAGATTAGATTGATACCCTGGGGTCGACCGTTTGTGAGACAGGGTCGAAATCAGACCTCTAGCCATTAAAACGACTGCCTAGGACAAATTAGGAATTCATTTGAAGATCAAAGATTAGAATTTAAGAGCCAGCTTGGGACTTATTCTGAGAATGTAAGGCTTGCTTTTGGAGGATTTGGGATTGATTAGCAATCATTATTAAAAATCAAAGTTTATATTGGCAACTTTGGATTTATGCAATAAAATTAGGATTAGCACTCTTAGCTAGTTCGTCAAATTCGTGTCACATCTATAGTTCAAAATTTGGCAATACTTGTTGAATTGGATCTGCTAAGGATATATGAAATTTTGTGATAATCTAATAGTGTAATTGAGAGAAATCTAGGTTTTAATGTAAGAAGGTGTCAAAAGTTGGCAGTTTGGGGTTGGATAGGATTTCTGTAATATCTATAGATCTATCAATTGGATCAAGGTGAAATTTGGCATAATGTTGAAGAACTTAAAGATCAAGGGGCACACCAATTTTGAGTCAAAGTTAACAGTTGGAGAAGGAGAAATCACTAGAATTTTTGCTTCACCTTTCAAGTTGGTCGATAAATTACACCAGTACAGTTTTTGGAGGTTTTCTCACAATCTGTAAGTTGGATTAGGCTAAAAATTCTTAAACATGTAGAAGACTTATATTGACAATTGCATGCAAAATTTCACATCAAGTGGACGGTCAGATTAGAAGTTACAGCTTGTCAAAGCTTACTAATTAGGATTAGAACTTATAAGAAAAAAAAAAAAAAATGCTTAAATTTGAAAGTAATAAGATAATTGAGGTTTATGTGTGATTGAGGCTACTAAAAAGAGTGTTTTTTAGCACTTTTGAATTGGAATTCAGATCATAATCTTTTTATATAGATGAAACCTATTAGGATTTCTTAAATGTTTGTAAAACACAACCTCACTTTCTATAGCTAGGTGCTCAGTGCATTCCCAAATAAGACAACACATAATACGACATAAGTAGGTTAGACATTTGGCCAATAAGTTAGCCATGTGTCACACATATTAGTAACTTGTGATATATGCTAATGATATGGCATACAAATAAGAAACTTGCTTTGCAAGTTAAAACATGTATCTCGTAAATTTCACATTTGTTGGAGGTCCTATAAAATGTTGCTACATAGCTCTTAGGTAGATAGTATATATAGAAGCAAAAGTGAAGCCTTTTTCATCCTTATCAATTTTTTTTTATTATTTCCAATCTAGTTTCAAGAGTCTCTAATATTCCAACCTTTGGCAATGGCCATTCCAATTTCTCATTAAATATATTTACTTTCTTATTTCTAATTTTTCATCTCTCTTTGATTCATTTCTTACTTGTTCAAGTATCTTCTTTGAATTCTTGTTCTTGATAATTTGAAAAGATCGCTAATTTATTATTTTTATCTTATTTTTAGAAGTAAGTAGATTATCCGACTTCTATTTTTTATTTCAAAGGTTGTGAACTATCTAATTTGAACTAATATTTATTTTTCTAACATTGATTTTTTTCTTAATAAGAGTAGATTATTCTTTTTGTAGAAAATTTTATTTGACATTAAAGGTTGTAGATTATCCTCCTCTAATTTAATTTGTGAATTTATTAAGTTATTTGAAATAGAAGAAAAAATCATAGATATTACATTTGGCCAAAGTGAAAATAGATTTGTAACTATAAAAAATTATAATAAGCTTGTTAATACTTTTAGATTGGAAATTTCATGTATCACTAAATCCAATCATAGAAGCATTATTTTTATGCCTATGAAAGAAGTTCAAAGTATATATCAAGAAATTGTGCAATTAAGAGAAGCAAGTAAATTGACTTCACAACCAAATTTAAGAAGACTTGTTTTTACAAGCACAAGAGATGCAAAGATTATTATGCTTAAGAATTTTGATGGAACAAGATCAAAATTTTAAAGATTTTTGCAATAAGTTAATTACTATCTAAAGTTGCATCTTTTCAATACCTTGATGGATTTACTCAAGTTGGATTTATAGGTGCACTTCTATCAAGAAGTAATCTTTTGGTTTATATTTTTGATAAAAAAATATTCACAACTACTTTATGATTTGAATTCATTCTTAAAAATATCTATAATTATATTTAGAAAAAATAATCAAGAAAGAATAGTAGATATCAAGCTCTTATTTTTATAATAAGAATAAAAATCAATTACCATATATACTACTTAATTCTAAAATCTTATTTGTGATGTGGATTGAAATGACAAAGCCTTTATTAATCAATTTTGATATGGATTAAAAGATAATATCAAAGATTTATTATTGATTATGCATAAAGTAATTTTTTTAGAATAATTTATTGCTCAAGCCTTTACATATGATAATCGACTATTTAAAAGATGTCAAAAATAAATATTTGATTAGAGAAGAATAAATCAAGTAGTAATGGCAATTCTTAAGTTTTTAGAAACTTATTTATTAAAGCTGAAATCAATGCAAATTGATATGGTACGTTTTAAATTTTTTACTGAATAAAAAAATAAATCTTAGTGTCATCAAGAGGATTTGTATTTATATTGTAGAGAAGCTAAGTATATTATCTACCATTATCCAAAGAAACAACACAATCACAAAATGAAGAGCATAGTTTCCATAGAAGACAATGTATCAAAAAATGAGTTTTTTTCAACTACAATTGAAACTATGCGATTGGAATCATGTGTAATATCTAGTAAAAGTCCTATTTTCTCCTCAAATCCCTCATCTCATTTTACAATAGATGTCTCTTTAAGTCCTAAAAATCACAAAGTTTTTACCTTATTAGATTCAGGAACCTTGGCTTGTTTTATAGACAAAGTCTTTGTCAAAAAATAAGAAATATCTTTAATAAAAAAAAAACTAAATCTTTATATGTAGAAGTCATAGATAGTCATTTGTTTTCTTTTAGAGATATTATCTATAAGATTATTCCTTTAGATATAATAATTACAAATCATAATAGCATAGTGATATTCAATATAATAAGATTTCTCTTCAATCTAATTATTTTAGGATTATCATGGTTAAAAAAGTATAATCCTCAAATAGGTTGTATTTCTTGTAACCTTGATTATTTTTAAAGTTTAATCAAAAAATTTGTTAGTCAAATAAAAATACATAAATTTAGTACATATAAATTCCTATTAATCAATGCAAAGGCTTTCATGCACATGGCAAAAGAAAGAACATCTATAGCTATATATGCTATATTCATTTTGTATGGTAAAAAGAGATCAAGTAATATTTTTAATGAATATTAAGATTTCTAAGACATTTTTGAAAAACAAATGCAGATATTCTTTCAAAGCATTGATCATATGATAATTCAATTGATCTTTAAGAAGGAGCTCAACTTCTATTTGGACTAATCTACAACTTATTACAAAATAAGTTTGTTACATAAAAAGAATATATTGACAAGGGCTTGGCAAAGAACTTCATATGCCATTCAAAATCTCTAACATGAGCTTCTATCTAATTTATAAAAAAAAAAAAAAAAAAAAAAAAAAATGATTGATCTTTATAGATGTACATAGATTACTAAAGACTTAACAAGATCACTATTAAAAATAGATATCTTTTATCTCCAATTTCAAAACTTCTAGACCAATTCAATCAAACAAAGATCTATACAAAAATAGATCTAAAAGGAGCAATTAATTTTATACACATTTAAAAAAAAAAAAAAAAAATTGTTTCAAATTAGATATAGATATTTTGAATATAATATTATATTATTTGAACTCACAAATTTACTAATTGCTTTTCAATATCTAATGAATGATGTCTTTCATGAGTTTATTAATAAGTTTTTAATCTATTATCTAGATAATATTTTAATCTACTTTAAAAATATTAAAGAGCATGAATTTTATATTTATTATGTATTACAAAAATTAAGAGATGTAGGATTATACTCTAAGGTAGAAAAGTGTATATTTCATACTATTCAAGTTGACTTCTTAGAATACATCATTTTAAATGATAATCTTATGATAGATCCTAAAAAGATCCAAAATATCATAAATTGAAAGATTTCAAAGATAGTCAAAGATGTAATATTTTTTGATATTTGACAATTATTATCAAATCTTCATCAAGAATTTTTTTCAAGTTACAACTCTTTTTAAATGCTTGATATGTAAAGAAAAACTTGAATGGAACAAATAAACTAAAGAAATTTTCATAGCAATAGATGCATCAGACTTTGCCATAAATGATATTTTGTCACAAATAGGAGGAGATAACAAGCTCCATTTGATAGCTTTTTATTCCAAGAAATTTCAATAGTCAAAATTAACTACAAGATTCACAACAAAGAGCTTCTTGTAATCATGGATTTATTTTAAGAATACCATCATTACCCAAAAGATGCTTTAAGTCTAGTTATTGTGTATAAAAATCACTAGAACTTCAAGTATTTTATATTGGTCCATGTTTTAAATCGTCTCTAAGGCCATTGAAGCATGTCAATATCAAGATTTGATTTTAAGATCACTTATCTATCCAAAAAATAATAAAGCACGTTAGATACTCTTCTAGATATTTTAATCTTGCACCAAAAGAAGGAAATGTAATTTTTAATTAATAAAGAGTAATTTTCTTGAAGCCAAAGTATTTTCATTTTTTAGCAATGAAATCAATATTGATTATTGATTCAATCTTTCTCAAATAAGTCTAATTGAATGTATCCTCTAATCTTCTTATTTACAATATTAAGAATAATTTTTTTTAGTATCATGATACTTTTAATTTTAAACTTTTAAAAAATCTATTTTATTTTAAAGAATAATTATATATTTTATAAGAAAAAGCACAATTACAAATTCTTCAAGCTCAATTACAACTTTCTAGTAGCTCAACATTTTTGATACAATAAGACTTTGGAACTAATATCTAAAAAATTTTGGTAGCTTCAAATGTAGAAAGCAATCAAAGATTTTGTATAATCATGTGATATTTTTTTAACATCTAAAATTCTATGACATCAATTTTATAGACTTTTTTAGCCATTACTTATTTTAAAACAACCATAGTCTTTTATTTCTATAGATTTTATCACAAATCTTCTAATCTCAAGTTTGTATGATTTTATATTTGTAATACTAGATTATTTTTTTAAGTTTATATATTTTGGACATATGAAAAATATATTATAGGTAAAAAAAATAATAAAATAAATAAGTAAATGTAAAAGTAGAATAATTGACATTATAGAGGATATTACTTTAGATAAGTTGCTATTGATTAAAGAATTGGTTTTTAATATGTAAGAAGAGCAAGAGATAAAATAAATGAATGGAGAAAGGATCTTAAAGATATAAAGAATATACTAAAAATATATTCTTATAATAGATAAGATAGCAATAGATAGTCTCGATAGAATATTAGATAGATGTATTAATCAAAGGATGGAAGTTGTCCATTAAGGCAACAGCCACCACCTATAAATAATAAGTGTTGGACTTTAAAAACATCTTACTTCATAATTTTTTTATAATTAACTTTGTTGATGCTATATATTGGTAACTTCGAAGTTCTTTTTATTCAATAGATTATGGGCCCATTTACCTTTAATTAATAGTTTTAAATTTCTTTAAAGTCTTTTTTGTTGTAAAGAGTAGATCTTATGATTGTTGCTAATATTAAGATTTGATATCTTCTAAACTTCTTTTTGTATCTAATTGTTGATGTATTTTTTCTCTTACTTGTTGTTAAGTGCATTTATTATTTTAAAAGGTATCATTACTTTAAAATGATATTATAGAATACTAGTATTATGTTTCTTTATTGAATTACATCATTAGTATATTAATATTGTGCTTTTGTGTGCTGAATTTTTTTAAAAATTCTTTTACAGTGATAAGAAGATATTTGTAAGATTATAAGTATTTTTGTAAGTACTGAAAGTGGTTAAAGAATGGAATCAATTTTTTACTTATAAAAAAGGCATTCTAAGTTTTTAAGGTGGTAAGACCTTCTTGTTTATTTAGAGAGCTTTATCTTCTTCTTTTTTCTTGATTTTCTTTGATATACATCTTCATTAGACATGGCTTTAAGTGAAGGTGAGGATTTGAGAGTGATTGAAAAGTTTAGAGGTAAAAATTTCTATTACTAGAATAAGAAAATAGAACTTTTATTGGCTTTATTGGACCTTTGGAATATTATTGATGAAAATGAAGAACGTCTAAGTGATGATTCTAATATTAAGGTGAAGAAGAAGTATAAACATCATAAAAAGAAGGTTTTTGGCATGATTCATCAAATTTGAATGATACCAACTTTTTATATATAATTGCTTACAATGGAGTAACAATAGCATAAAAGACTCTTTGTAATATCTATGAAAGTAGAAACCTTGTTAATATTCTATAGACAAGGAGAAAGTTTTTAACAATAAAGATGGAAGAAAGATATAACCTCATGGCTTATATTAACAAGATAAAAGTACTTACAAACCAACTAGCAATTATTGATAAACCAGTTCATAATAAGGACATTGTATTGATATTATTCATAAGTCTTTTTGAATCCTACAACTACTTCATTGTGGTATTAGAGTCTATCAATATAAAAGAGCTTGCCATAAATTATGTCACATCAAAACTTACTTATGAAGTGACTAAGAGAAAAGAAAAGAAGCTTCAAATTGATGATTTGGCTCTATTTTCAAGACAAAGCAAAGATATATATTTTCACCAATATGATAATTATAAAAATAATATAAAAAATTACTATATTTATAAAGAATCATATCACTTTGCTAAAAATTCTTAAAAAATCAAGAAAAGATATTGGGAGAATGCAAACAATTCTAGTAATAGTTTTGATAGAGGTGATTATACTTTCATAGCAAGTGAAGGAGCCTTCTTGGCTGCTATGAAGTGGATTATAGATTTGGATGCAACTAAGTACATGGCATCATATAAGTGTTCATTTGACACTTATGAGAAAATTCTTGCAATAAATATTTTTTTGGGAGATAATAGCATAGTACAAGCTATTAGAATTTGATCTATTGTAGTAGTTATCATTATAAGAGATTAAGTAAAAAAGATTAGATTGAAAAAAGTCTTACATATGCTAAAGATGAAAAAAAAACCTTCTTTTAGTGAGAAACTTATATTACATAGTTGTAAGGTTTAATTTGATATGAATGGATGTTTTGTAAAGACATTGAGTAGATAACATGTTGTAAAAGGCCTAAGAAATGGAAACTTCTACTTTATCAATTGTAAGAAGGTAAATGAAATTGAATTAGTAGCATTCGCTCAATTTCTACAAAATCAAGAAAAATTTAAAATTTGGCATCAATGACTTAGTCATTTAAATGCCAAAAGCATGAAAGAGCTTCAATCTATGGTAAGTGGCTTGGATCTTGGTCAATTCAGCCACAATTCCATGGCACTTATTTGTGAAGGTTATATTCAAGGCAAACAACAAAAAGCTTCATTTTTATGAAGAATTTCAATATGCTGTTATGATATAATACAACTAGTAGGTAAAAAGGGTGAAGAATCTATTATATTATAAAAGATCTCACTTCAAATATTGTAGCAAATTATCTTAGAAAATAGAGAATAATCCAAAAAAAAGTAGAACTAAAGATTTGAATGCTATCTTTCTGCAAAGTAGGCTTTTATTTACTTTATAAGGCCATAAATAAGACGAAACAAGGTAGATTAGAAAAATAAAGAATATGAGCATATATAAGAAGAAGTTAGGAATTGATTTAAATAAAAATCAACTCAAAAAGATAAAATTTGATATCCAAAGAGGAGCAGTTATCAACTTGGGTCGAAATCAGATCCCAAGGTAAAAAACCAAACATGGATGGCAACTCTAAAGTTCTTTGGCAAATCAAAGAATGGGAATTAAAAGAAAACTTAAGAAAGTTTCTTTAAGCATTGATTTTGAGGGAATGAATATAAAAATGACTTTGCAAGAGCTTTGCGAAGTCACAATTGTTTTAGGTGACTCTAGAATTTGTAAAATAAAAAAGATATTACCGTTTTGGAGAATTTTATAAGTTTAGTAGAAGATTTATAATTCAAATTTTGAAGACTTATGAGAGTATTTGTTTGAAGTATATACTATAAATTTGAGCTTGATCAAATGGTTGAATTGAAGGTTTTTGAATTTCAAGTAGGTTGAGGTCTCAAAAATTCGACTTTAAGAGATAGTTAGGATTTCTAAGTTTTTTAGCAATTTCTTCATTGGATTGGAGTAAAATTTATGTATAAAATTATTTGACTTAATTTTCTAAATATATGTGAAATTTGAGAGCAATTAAATAGTTCAAAAAAGAGATATTGGTACTAGAAGTTCAATATTCAGATTAGAGTAGGAGGCCAACCAATACTTAAGCAAATTTTAGAGTTTTTTTTCTATTTAATAACTGCGATTATCCTCAAATTTTGGATGATTATTACCAACTTAATTTTTGAAAAGTATATAAATTTTTAAGCAAGATGAATGATTCAATTGATAGATATTGAGGTTCTAAACTATGCTAGGATTAGATTGAGTTGATTAGGATTTGTCTAGGGTTTGATTTAAGATTTAATTAAGGATTTAGGATTTATCTAGGATTTGATTGAAGTCCATTAGGATTTCAATTAGAATTAAATTAGAACTTAGTTGAGAGTTACTTAAGATATATTTGTGATTATTTTAATATTTTTTAGGATTTCTTAAGGATTCTTTTAAGATTTATTATAGATTTTCTTTCAACTCTTTTAAGATTTTTTATTGTTTCTTTTATAATTTCTTTAAGGTTTCTTTTGAATTTGATTAAAATTTATTTAACATTGATAAGGTTTAATAAGAATTTATTTAGTATTCTATTAGAGTTAGGATTTTTTTGTTGCAATTTCCATTCTACCTTCCACAGATAGGTGCCCGATGCATTCTCAAGTAAGACATCATGTAATATGATATCGTTTAAAAAAAGTTGAAAACCATAATAATGCAAAACCAAAAAGTAATGTTTTAATAAACATGACTTGTAATCCTAGAGTTGGATAGCTTTAGACTTGAAGTTCAATTGCTATTTGTAATTGATTGATAAATCCTCAAAACTTTAATCTTGAACTATCAAACTTCTTAGGTAAGACAATTTTTGAATAGTATTTTACTATAGGAGAAGAGACATGATTTCTTTTAGATATTGAAGCACTTCCAATTATCTCTATATCTTCACTTTTTGCTACTCTTATTCTTTCTTATGGTAGAAAATTGAATTGATGTATCATAAGCATTAATTCTTTCAATTGTTCTTGCATTTGTGCCATTGCACCCTTTATTTTGATAAGCTCTATTATAATGACATTTAGGAGAAAAGAGATATCTAATATTACTTAAGAAAAATAAAAAAAAGAATTTGAGACCAAAAAAAATATTAAAAATAATATTAGTTTAAAAGAAGATAATCTACAACTTCTAATATGCTTATGTCTTATCAAGAGAAAGAGATAATCTTCTCTTAATCAAGAAAAGACAAAGCTTTAATATTATAAGTATATACTTATTAATCTGTCAAGAATAAGAACTCAATGAAAGTAAATAAATAAATGAGACTTTTTTAAAGAAGTATGATAAAATAGAAATAAAAAAATATGTATATTAAAAATAAAACTAGAATGGCTATTGCCAAAAGATAAGAAAATTAGAGACTCTTGAAATTAGACTAGAAGCAAGAAAAGACTTGACAAGAGTGAAGAAGACTTCATTCTTACCTCTATATATACTATCTACCTAAGAACTACATGACAACATTCTATAGGATCTCCAAAATGTATTGACTTTGCACCATACATATTTTAACTTGTAAGGTAAGTTTTTTATATGGATGCCATATAATTAGCTTGTTCTTCAAGCTACCAACATGTATAGCATTTTGTTAAATTTTTGACTAAATTTCTAATCTACCAATCAAATATAAGCATATATAAAGTCAAAGCAACATTTATAGAGCTTCTAAGAAGCTTTTCTAAAAGATATTATGAAATTAATCTATTTTTATCTACTTCTATTTATTCATATTATTTAAGTAATAATTATAATAAATATATGTTTGTGACATACTACCCTGATTATACATTAGAAAAGAAGATGTCTAATATTTTTTAAATAAAATAGAAGAAATTATTAGAAAAATAAATAAATAAAATAAGAATAATATTAATTTAAAAGAAGATAATTCACAACTTCTAATATACTATTGTCTTATTAAGAAAAAAAGATAATCCATTCTTATGAAAGAAAAAATAGAGCTATGATATTATAAGTGTATTCTAGTCAATTTATCAAAGATAAGAGCTCAATGAAGGTAAATAAATAAGTGAGACTTTTTTCAATGAAAGATAACAAAATAGAAATAAAGAAATATGTATATTGAAAAGAAATTAGAATAGCTATTGCCAAAAGACAAGAAAACTATAGATCCTTGAAACTAAAGTAGAAACAAGAAAATAATTGAGAAGAATGAAGAAGACTTCACTCTTACCTCTACAAATACTATCTACCTAAGAACTACGTGACAATATTTTGTATGATCTCTAACAACTATCTAATTTACAAGACACATGTATTAACTTGTAAGGCAATTTTTTTATATATATTCCATATTATTAACTTGTATCACAAGCTATCAATATATGCAACACGTGATTAAGTTGTTGGCCAAGTTTCTAACCTACCAATCATATATAAATATATATAAAGGTAAAACCACATCTATCAAGCTTTTAGGAAGCTTTTCTAAAAGATATTATGAAATTAATCTACTTCTATCTATTCATATTATTTAAGTAATTTTTAGAATAAAAATGTATGTCCATGACATTGGTGTTAATTCCAACTAATTGTCTTCTCTATTTTGGAGCAATGATATCCAATAGTTTTGCACTCATAGCAAAGATTATTTTGATTGTCATGCAATCTAAAAGCAAAATAATAAGAAAATAGAGATTGTGCAACTTTAATTTATACTCAAATCAAACTTGAAAGTTAACGTAAGAAGTGCCTTCCTTTGAGCTAATGTTAAGAGTGAACAAAAACACCTACTACATGTGGAGGAGATTGATGATTTTTTATAAGTTCATGGTACAAACCACCTTCATGAACAAAACTATATGATCATCACTACAGCTAGTAAAGCAATCTATATGTGACATGGTCTTTATAATATTCATGAAATATGCTGCTATTTGAAATGAAGCTTAATAAGCTAATGACAAGACAAAACAATTGCAAAAAATTAATCTCTATCATGTATACTTTGCAAATAAGATCTTGCTCTCTATCAAACTCAACTTGATTATTATTTATATCTTCAAATAACTTAAAAATTGATAATGTATATTCACAAGTTGGCACAGATTTTTTATCATTTGCATTGAATAACGTATAATCATTAACCATGTCCATAATGTCCTAATTGATTGTAAACATGAATATCTTTTTGGTCTCAAAATCAATTATGAGGGTATTTTTGATATTCAAATGATTGATGAATTACCATTTTGAAGCATCTAGGAGGCTGTTGTACTATGTCCATGTTTTAGTGTACTACAACTTCATATTCCCCTTGATATTGTTTATACATAAAAGAATTAGAAATGTTTTCATATTCATCATCTACTTCCACTGATACCCGGCAAGATTGAACTCTTTGCAGCCAAACTTCTTATAAAATAAGCACCACTCTAATAAAACTTAGTTGGTGTTTTCATCTTATAGATTTGACACAAGACAAAACTTCATTTCCATAGAAGATTTCTAAAGGATTTGCAACTTTTACACCATAATGAATTCAACATGCATACTTCAAAGTGACTGCTATAATTGTAAATTAATACTCTTTTGCACGGATCATGTCATTTAGCGCCTCTTCCAACCATACAAAAGAATACCGTTTGGACTTTCTTTTTAAGGCATCTTGCTAAGCTTATTCTAGGAAAATTAGGATTTTTTTGAAAAAATTCTAATTTAAAGAAGATTGAATATAATTTAATATTAATATAAATAATTAATATTATTGATATTTTAAATTTTATAAAAATAAAAATTATTAAAAAATATTCTATAAAAATAAAAAAAATTACAACATTATATTTTTATTATCTATAAAACTCTAAGATTGTATTTACAATCTATGTGTACTTAAGAATCTTCTATTTAACATTTACATTCAATATTCTATGTATATTTTAATTATTAAAATTTAATTTTTTATAAATTGACCTTTGAATTTATAATTCTTGCAGATGCTTTTAAATATAATTAATATTAAAGAAAAAAATTATATTTAAAACATATATGATGAATTTTATAAAATAATACGATTTATTAATCTAAAATTTTGTATTTAAAACTTTTAGCTATTATAAAAAATCCTTTAAAAATTTGCATATATTTTATGCTTATTTCTAATTTAATTACATACTATTGAAATTAGGAATGTCATCTTTTAAGTTGTGAATTTCTTCTATCAATGATTTTTTTAATATAATTGTAACTATTTTTTAATTTGAATTCTAAAATTAATGTGTTTAGTAAAAAAAGCTTCTATAAATATACAAATAAAAATAACTGTGCTCATAAATGTTTATTCTTGTATTTTTAGATGTATCATCAATCTATACATGAAATATTTCTTATCATGACTAGTCTCATGTTGATTCCTTAACACTTCAATTGTTCATAACATTAGACAGAATTTTTATATGGTTGCTTACTTAGCACTTTTGTTCTTTTGTTGCCAGCCTTGTGTATGCAATGAAATTTTATTGCATCGATTGAACTCAAGACACCTTATCTGTAAAGCTCCTTATTCCACCTTGCACTTGTAAATTTTGTCTAAACTTTGTCCTTGCAATTAAATCTTGATAGAAAATTCACTATTTTAGTTTGAATTAAAATCCCTTGGTGCCACTTAGTCTATACAACTTTTCTTATACCAAATAAATTCAACCAAAAGGCTCAATACTGATTTGTACTGTTCCACTTATTTAAATTTTGTATATCAACCTCACACCTGAATTTCAGTTTTTAAATATACATATAAATGAAAATGCTTCATGAAATGAATCATATTAATATTAAAAAATATTTTTAAAACACTTGAAAATCTTATGAGGAGAATTTCATCTTTTGGTGATATATATATATATATATATATATATATATATATAAAATGTAATATTTCGATTTGTAACTTATATATATTTTGCACTACTATCTTGAACTAAAATGCAAGACATTTGGTAATGGGTACACACAATTCTGTTGTATGTTTTTCCTAATTATTTTTTAATAAAATAAATCAAAATTTGAAAATTGAGAAGAAAAAAAAAAAAAAAAAAAAAATGAATAAGAATCCATATTGTTTCCCCTTAATGACATGAGAGAATGGTAACAATCTGAGATCCCAAACCCCGTCAAATTAAGATCGCGGGCTGAGTGTTGTGACCTGGATACGCAACCCGTCCAGCGCCCACTGAGCTTGTGCCAAGCCCATCGGATAGGCACATCGCCACGTGGAAAAGCCCCGTTCCCACCTGGGAGGCTCGCCACAGCCGCGTGGAAAGCCCACCTCGGTGCTTTTCGGGCTTCTTCGCCTGCTCGTCTCACTTCACGCAATCGATCGCAGCTGTGGATTTCCATCGTCGATCGAGCAGCCTCCTCTTATCTCTCCACCGAACTGAAACCTATTCCGAAAACATGCGTCTCGGCGGCCTCCTATTTCTTATTGCAGCTCACAATCCGACCTCGGGAGCGACCTGTGATTGTGATTTAGTTGCCGTTTTTTGGCCATTGCTTGGTGATATTATATTTGTTTCTTTTCGGAGCAGGTATTGAATTTGAGAGAGAAATTTGGCGGATGCTTTGCGACGTAGAGTGCAGTGGACGGTGTAGCCCGCAATTTGACCGGAGCGGGTTAGCTTCGGTGAGGTGAGTTTTCGAAAGGCAAGCGGGATTGGTTTGGTGTGTGTGTGTATTTGAGCGGGTGCGGAGGATAGTCTGCGTCGAGTGTGTTTGTATAAGTATGGCGAGCTTAGGTACTGCACCCGGTACTTTGACGATGCGGTTTGGATGTGATGCGTTTACATCATGTCGAGGGCCATACATCATTCCCATCAGGTCGTCACCTCCAAGCAAGTTGTTCCGTGTTTCGGCAGAAGCACAAAGAGGTTCACAAGGACGGATGACGAAGAAGAATAACGCTTTGGATGTGAATGCGGCCTCCCGGAATGCATCCCTACATGATACGGAGGTTGGATCCTCTAATGTCGGATCCTCAGATGAGGAAGTGGAGAAGGAGAAAGAGAAGACGGCTCAGATTCCGTTGCACCAGCTTTTGCTGCAGAGGTTGAATTTAAACAAAGCAATGGACGAACTAGTAGGATTTATGGCTCCGAGAGAGAAGGGTGACATTAGGGATGTTTTCCTCATGAGCTTGTCCTTCGCCGTCCTGGTGTACATCTCACAGCGCCTCGTGTGTCTGTATTGTGTAGTCCGGCACATGTCAGTTCACAACTTCTAGAGATTCTTTTGCCCCTTTGCATTAGTTTTAAGCTAGGTATTTCTTCAGCCATTTGATGTAGACATTGTGTTGATTGCCTCAAATTTGTACAATTTTGTATCCATAATGGACGCGTAACTATCAAGTGTATATAGTTTTTCATTTCAGATGTCGTCACACCGAATGCTTCTGGGATACAATCTGGATATTTACAACCAAGTGTTATTAGAAATTGGTGTCTGAGTTGAGGAAATAGAATTGCAAATGCATTGTTTCTATCAGGAATATGGGAAGTACAATGATGTAGACACTCAATTATATTTGTGAGCTTCCTAGGTTGCCGACATCGTTCGACTTTGTCTTTGCAGGTAAACGAAAATTATTCGCTATTGACATTTACGTCAACAATGAATTATATTTATGTTTTCACGGTGTAACAAGTATTTGTGGAACAATGTATGGGACTTATACATCTGATTTTTTGATAAGTGTGACAGGGAAGCATATTTCGAACCAAAGAAAATTTCAATTCAAGGAGGGTTCCTCTGCACTGATACGTCAAGGGCGACGAGTATTTGATAAGTCCAGACTGATATATGCACAGCGAGACTTGAGGGAAAGATACGAAACTACAAAGCACAAACTGCAACTTGAGATTTTACTGCCAGTCTGTGAGAAGAAAGACAGCGGTTCGTATCTTTGCTTATGGCATCAATATGGTTACATTATAGTGCAGTGAAACGCATCACATCATTCGAAACACGACTCTAAACGAACGAAATGGTTGTGCTCGAGCAACGGGAAGTTTCCGTCCAGGCATCGAGATTAAATTCGAGCACCCTTCTATGTATGCTCGGATGTGCACTCTCAGTACTCACCAGACCACAAACATGCGGAGAACCTGGACGATTGGAATCATCTTCAGTACATGCTATGCCACATTCTGTTTGCTCCTGATCCATTTTGATTCTGAAATGTTGGTAGCGATCAAGCTAAAGAATTTCACCATCGCAAAAGTCGCCATCTGTTGAACAAACCACCTGATTTGATGATATGCGTCCATAAAGCTGAAAACAAAAACTTTAAAATACGATTCTCGGTCAAAAAGAGTAAAAAATCTATACAGACGCCGCATCAAATCCACCAATGCCTTGGACTATAAGTGAGGTTCTCCGAATTCTTAGATGACTGAACTGTATCAGGTAAGTGAATCTGTGGCGTTTGTGACTTGCGTCAGTTATCCCAGTTTAGCAGGATTGGTTGCAACGTTGCCAAGGCACACACCGAGCCAACGAATTACGGAGGCTAAAACTAAGTTGTTGACGTCAGAGTTGTGATTCACAACAGCTGATTACGGTGCATTGTGATCTCGGGTGCACTTCATTGGTGCCGTCTTTCGATTCAAATGAGGGAGCTTCAAACGGGTGAAACTCCGGGGTGTTTCTTTTTGGTCCTCTCGAAGATGCCAACCATTTCTTCAACACTGTTTGGCACAAACTGCTCATCGCCATGTCTGGTCATGGAAACCAGCTTCATAATTGTTTCGACTAATTACGGAGTAACCGATTTATTGTACTTCGGTGCCATCCCCTGACAATGAGACCTCTCTCACGAAATACTTTCCATCCGACGCACTGGATAGTTATCAGGCACTCAAATTTTCAGATTCAAAGAAATCATCTGCATCAGCAATTAATCCTGCAGCTAGTCTTCGGCATGTGGGAGCATTCGACATTGACTTGGAACAGCCTTGTCCTTTCAAAATGTACATGTTTTCCCATGTTGGAAATGGCCATGTTGCCGAAGTAAGAGGTGATGCTACAAACATTTGGAAAGCTCTGCAAATAGAATAACTATTGACAGGGTCAAAGAAAAAATTACTTCCAGAGTCGAATCTTCTACCTAGCACTCGTTCTACCTGATACCAAAGGAATCAAAGGCAACCCACTTTTCAAACTTCTGCAGACTAAATTGTTAACTTCTAATAGCTTGATATCCTCACTGTTCCTGAGATAAGTTTATTACTAGAAAGCCCAGACCGCTATCAGTTTAGCTGGTTTTGAAGACTACCATTCCTGAAGTCTAGATTGCAGCACAAATGCAAACAATCTACTCATATCAGGCTCTCAGAGATGATGCTTACAAGATAAATACGAATACTCAGTGTTCTCGTCCATGATTACCATGAAAGTTGCCACAATACAATGCTTTTATAACTTCGTAATCTGGTTTTTATCATGGTACGCAGGTGCTTTTTCCTACGTCGTATCACAGCACCGCAAGCTTTCCGGTGATAGGATCCTGAGAGTAGATGATCCTGACAGACTCAGACAGGATAAGCTAAATCACATGTCCAGTTCAAAATTTTCTACATCTTCAAAACCTCCCAACAAGTAGGCGACATACAGACGAGATAGCATGTCCTGCATTCACTTGAAATTGCACATTTAGTGATATGAACAAAATTAAGAGTGACGATAGGATGTCTGTACCAGCGACTTTTTACTAAAAAATCAGGAGATGGTGGTCCTCGTGAGGACACTCAAGTTTTCAGGTAGAATGAGGTTGAACTTAAGCTAAGCAACATTCACGTGTCTCGGTATAATGGTGAGATCCCATTTGTATCCTAAAACACAGGTATTCTTCGTTCTAGACTCTATGCACTAGTTTGTCTTTGTTTCAAGGGGTTCCTAGGTATGTCAACTAGGGATTCGAAATGAATGGATTCCTGAAATACGAAGCAGATAGTCTAATGCCTCTGATTTGATAAAATCGTTTCCTCCTTGCTAGATGCCAAATGCTAGTCGAAAATAGAGGATACTCAACCACAGCCACTCAGACTGAGAGACGACCACACAGTTTCCACCTAAGTTCTGGATGTGAAATTTGTCTTTCAAAGACCCAGATATCTTCCACCGTAAGCTGTAAAAAGCACCCACCCCTTCATAAATGAGTACGAAAGTGTTCATATAGCCTCTCGTATTGAATTGAGAACAGTGACCTGGAATTCTGACAAAAGAATCAACCAGAAAGCTTGTTCAGCAGCTCAAATCACAAGATCTTTTAAATAAGACTGACCTCTTTCTCAGGGTCCCCAGCAACAAGTTTCCCTTGCTTGTCATATGCTGCGAATCTCTGCAAAATCACAAAAATCCGATTCGTCAATTTTCAATGGCTCAACATAATTGCGAAAACACACACACACACACACACATTATATATATATATATATATATATATATATATATATATATATATATATATAGAATGCAATTCTTAATCAGTACATTAGATAATACAATATGTGGGAAATAGCAGCATAATACCTGAGTACTAACAATCCGAAGGGTAAGCTGGGCAAACGCTGTGTCCATATTCTTCTGATCAATTCCTATCTGTAAGACGAATTCGGTTGATTAGACCAAATGGTATGGTTTGGTGACAACAGAAAATTAAGGTAAGAAGATGGCCGAAAGCACCCACCAAACGGCCCTGCAGTGTCCGAATCGACTTAAGCGGACCCACAAGCTCCCAGTGAACTCGTGCCCAAGCTAGCTCCCTGTGCTTCAGCTCTTTCTTCATTGCCTAGCAAACGTACAATTGCAGGCTATGCTAAGTTCTAGACATTCGAAAGTGGGAAAATATACCTTAGTTAAGCATATGAGATTTATTATTTACAAAGATATACAAGATAACTCCATTGCTGAAGTATCATCCCTTCCAGATCGAATTGGAAAAACTCCAATCTGTAGTTATTATGTGAGCCGTAAGCGTAGTTCAACATCTGATGAGAGTTTAATGTGTACCGTCAAGACATTGTCAGTAACAAGCTGCCGTAGAGCAGTACGGTCCCCAGCTGCTAAGGCATTATTGATCTGCATAATAAGATTAGAACCGAAGTCAAAAACATAAGGTCAGTGATAAGAAAGAGCTTCCAGTCGTGAGTGATCTCTGCTTGAATTCAGGTGCAATATAAAAGTCAACTTATGGATACATATGGAATAATGAAACTAAGGCAAGAAACTTGCTTCTTTGTAAAGATCCGTAGCATCTCGATAAAACTTGGTTTGTGAGTAGCCTTTTGTCTTCTGTCGTATTTTCGCTAATGTAAAGCCTGTCTTCAACTATCATAATGGAAAAAGCCAAACATAATGTGTGAGAAACCATTCTTCAAGTCATCCAGATGGTGCTAATCCAAGGACCAGGCTGAAGTTCACTTATACACTATCAGGCATTTGGGGAAGCAATACATGTGTTTAACCAGTTCTTTTTACTAATGAGGGGCCTACAATTGCGGTGAAATTAACCTGTCAAACTCGGAGATAGAAAATGGAAAAAATATAAGGTCCTTGATATACATACCATGCCTTGAATATTCTGCTTCCTAATCTTCCATCCCTCTTTTGTAAACCATCTGACACCGAAATCACGGAGCACAGAGTAAACGCATGCACTTACAAGACCAAAAACAATTTATAAAAATTAAGAGGTCATTCCAGGCAGTAGAGGCAGGAGGATTTGGAATGGATTAGTGAACAGTACAAAGTGAGCCGGGACAGACCGTTTTAAGAAAGGAAGAGGTGGAGGAAGAGGTTTCCATGGTTCTCCTATGACCCCGGGACTGCCCATGTAAACGCGTAGTTTCATCTGAACCATGGTAGAAATACAAATCGTAATCGAAGTTTAAAAAAGAATACTTCATAGCTGACGCAAAATATCTACCTCTGGACTACAAACCATTGCTTTTCTCTTTGGTAAAAGGTCCAAAAGGAAAAGAAAAGATTAAAGAAGAAGAGAGACGACCATAGATATAGGAACAGAATCACTATTAAAGCATGTCCACGTAATAACAGTACTAGGAGAACAGTAAAGCTATAAATTCCATGAAATGAAAGAGAGAAATATCTAGGGACCCCCTTACTGGCTTCTGCATGTGAGGCATAAGAACAGTTTTTGCAAATCCACGGTCACCCCTTACAGAGCTTCTTTGGATTGGAATCTGCTCTTCACGTCAACACAAGTGATTAGCAGGCTGACCAAGAACCAAGAATATCCTAGGTGCAAGAAGGTTCAGAGACAAAGTCTGAACTACACTTTAGGCAAAAAGAATGCAGATAACAACGATTCTAAAGCACGCATCGAGCAAAATGCAGGAGAAGAAAACTACTGTACCAGAGTTTGCGGCTGACGAAATCCTAAACCATGTCCTGGACTCGCACCCTGAAGAGCTGCAGTTCAATGAACCGCAACTTCATGTGAGTGCGAGGATTCTACGAGGATATAACAAACGAAATTCAGCCCTTACCGTATATGTAAAGAGATGCCCCTGGTGAGCAGTATCGACTATGAACTTGACATTATCAGTATAACAACAAATGCTCAACTAGTGACGCAACTCAATGTTATGCATATTGAGGAACACGTAAAAGAACGCCGCACGGAATTGTACAAAAGGTAACCTACTTGAAGCCCTTGAATAACTATTCAGATGAAATAATTTCGGTGTTGCGAGGTCAAGTGCGATAAATAGAGAAGATTGCAGAGACACAATTTGAAGAGAAATACAGCAATTTCGGTTGCAATTTTAAATTTTTGTGTCCTCAAGATAAACAAGCTAGAAATGCCCAGTCAGAGTTGTATGATCGTTAAAACTAAAAGTATTTAAAGTAAATGCGTTTTATGAAAACCCGCGCTTTAGGTAAAACTTAATATCTAAATGAAATGTGTGTGTTAGGTATTCGAAAAAAATTGAAAGAATTTAAGTGTTAAAAAGACTAGAATATAATGCATTACATCCTCAACTTCTTAGAGGAACTAATTCAACAGTAATAGCTCAAGGTATATCTCATCTACTATTGATATAACAAGAATCCCCTTCCTGAATCCAAAAACAATTCTTGTTCACAAAGTTATATGTAATGCTTGGAGCCCAATTTCCAGTACTCAAAAATGATGAGGGATAATCAAGGTATAGATGAAGAAGAAAATAATAATCTAGACTATCTTTAGGGTGCACTTAGAAAATTTTGGAGCAAATAACTCACAAAGTCATGCATTTACGAAGATCGCCTAGAAACATTAGACACATTTGAAAACTTGGCATGTACAATAATCACATCAAACAAGAATTATGAGGGAGAAACTAATTCAGTTGGTGTAATATCTTAGCGCTCATACTATTCCTCTAGTCATAGCCAGTCAGCGAAAAAATCATGCGTGAAAACCTCTTGAAAACAGTCATACTCAGCTGAAAAGGGCACCGATTACCTGTGGGAAACAAGGATGAAGGTGCACTAGAACTTGTCGAGTAGCTCCGAGAAAAACATCCTGGCGAATTATGCCCAGAGTACCACACGCCATTCTTTGCTCCGAAATTCCCAGACTTGCAGAGCTCCAGCCGCTCCTCACACTTCAACGAGGCGTCAACAGAGGCATCAACAGGCCACAACACAAGCTGCGCGGGCCTGCCCATCGCAAAACCTCGGCCAGAACTCAACAACGACTGTACCAAATTCGAATTGGGTGTCCCATTCCAACGAGCTCCACGAAACCCACCTATCTCCGCGATCGCATGAGAAGCTGTTCCAGACGATAGACCCAATTTCGACCCGAAAATCCTCGCCTGACGCACAACATGCCCCATTGCGTCCCCCTCAACGGGCCCTTTCCTCAGACTCGGGTTGAAAACCTCTCAATGCTGTACTCCGATGACGACCCAACTAATTCGTGGCGTCGATGTAGTGTGTTAATCAGCTAGATCACAGAACAAGCTACCTAAATCGGCAAAACTGGGGTCTAATTCTGCAAAGGTGACAGAGCGACACTGACTCGGATTGCGAGTGAAGGCCTCGATTGCGATCACCCTCGACAGGTTTAGGGTTTAAGCTTGCCTGCGTACACGTCCGTGAATTGGATGAAAGTCATCGATATTCATATCTGTTTGAAGTGTGGATGGATGATGTAAATGTTGTTTCATGTTTAATTAATATGTACTTGTGTGTGTGTGTTTATTTTTGGTTGTAAATTTAGATGAAGTAGTATTAAATAATATACTTTCTAATTTAAACTTTGTAAGTATTTGGTATGTATAATAAAATAAAATATATTCAAGAACATATGATTACTATAATTATGAATAATACTTTTTTTGAAAAAGAATTGTTGATTTTTTATTCATTCATTTAATCATTCTTACAAATTATTTCATAACATCAAATTGATTTACAAATATAATAAAAGAGATTTATTCTTTGGATTGATTTCTAATTAGTTAGAGAAAGAATGTACGCATCTAAATATCTAATATGCTAAAGATGAAGATAGAATCTAAAGTCACTAGTTTCACAACCAAATAATTAGTTAGTTATCATTTATAACTACTTGAACTATCAAATTACTTTGAAAAATTCTAAAAATCTATTATATTGCTTTATATATTTATATTTTAAAAATTAGCATGTCATATAGGATTTAACTTATCCATACAAAAAAGCTTCCATATTATATAGTTTTAAGTTTAATTAAACTTTTATCAACTTGTACAAATATAATCTTATATGTTATGAAACTAGACAAAATATTTTTTTTAGCCTATTAATCTTTATACATTTTATAATTAAATAAAAAAGCTTTATCAAGGACAAAAACTCAAAGACTGAAAATAAATAAGTAAGGTGTGTCTTAAAGATAAATGACAAAAAAGAAATAAGAAAGTACATATATTCAAGGAAAAACTAGAATGACTATTGCCAAAGACTAAAAAAATAGGGACTCTTGAAATTAAAGTAGAATTAATAAGAGAGGAGGATGCCTCACTATTGCTTCTATATACACTATCTAACTAGGAACTATGTGGCGACGTTTTGTAAGACCTCCAACACTTGTCTAATTTGCAAGGCAAGTTTCCTACAAGTGCACCATATAGTCAACTTATTGGCCCAGTTTTTAATCTATCTATTACCTACATACATGTACAAAGTCAAATTCACATCTAGAAAGCTTTTATGAAGCTTTTCTACAAGATATTATACTAATTACTTACTTTCACTTAGTTCTATATACTCCTATCATCTAGATAATTACTAAAGTAAATAGGTATGTTTCTAACAAGCTTTATATTACATCTAAATTATAAAAAGTCATGTTTTGTCACGGACATACTCATGTAAGCTAATAATTACATATACAAATATGTGGAAGTAAGTAAAAGTAGATAAAAATAAGTTAATTATATAATATTTAATATAGAAGCTTCCTAGAAGTTTCAAAGATGCTCCTTTAACTTCATAGGTGTCTTTAATTGACTTTTTGGATTAGAAACGTGGTCAACAAGTTGGCCATGTGCCACACATGTTGTTAGCTTGAAGATCAAGCTAACTATGTAGCCCACACGTAGAAAAACTTGCCTTGTAGGTCAAGGCATGTGTCCTACAAAGTCAACACATATTGGAGGTCATATAGAACGTCGCCATGTAGCCCTTAGTTACATAATATATATAGAGACAAGAGTGAAGCCCTCTTCACTCTTGTCAACTCCTTTCTTACTTCTAGTCTAGTTTCAAGGGTCTCTAGTTTTCTTGTCTTTTAGCAATAGCCATTCCAGTTTCTCTTTCAATATACATACTTATTTATTTATATTTTGTTACCTTTCTTTGAGTGAAGGCTCACTTTTCTGAATTTCTTTTTTATCGAGTTCTTGTCCTTGATAGATTGTCAAGAATATACCTATAATATCAAAGCTTTGTCTAATCTTGATTAAGAGTGGGTTACCCCTTATTCTTGATAAGATATAAGCATATTAGAAGTTATGGATTACCCTCTTCTAAACTGATATTGTCCTTAGTATTTTCTTTGTTCTCAAGTCCTCTCTTCTATTTGTCTTGAGCGATATTAGACATCTTTTCTTTTCTAAGTGTTATCATGGCAGAACTTGTTGAAATGAAGAGTGCAATGGCACAAATGCAAGGGCAATTGAGAGAGTTAATGCTTGCGATGCATCAACTCAATTTACCACCACAAGGAGCAACAAGATTGGCAGGAAGTGAAGATATAGAAATGGTTGGAGCTGCTTCAACATTTGCACCAAATCATGTCCTTTCTCCTATGGTGGAACGCCCTTCAAATATTAGAGAACCAAGAATTACCATACTCGAGAAGTTTGATGGCACCAGATTCAAGTTTCGAGGATTTATCAATCTAGTGCAACTTGTGATTGAACTTCAATCCCAAAGCTATCCAACTCCAGGATTGCAAGTTAGATTCATTGGTATGCTTCTTTCAGGTTCAGCACTATCGTGGTTTACATCTTTTCTTGAACAACGAGATCCAATATTAGATAATCTAGAGGCTTTTTTGGCAGAGTTTTGATCCATGTATGGAGAACATGATGCAATTCGTGTTGCAACCAATAAGATCCATATTTTACGACATGGCAATCAATCAATAACGTTGTATGCTTCATAATTTTGACAACTTGCAATTGATATCAAGCGGGATGATGTTGGACTTATTAGCTAATTTCTCTATGGATTACAATATGAGGTAAAAAAATTAATGCTCAATTTACTTGATTCTCAAACATTAAGTCAAGCAATTGACTTTACAATGAAGTGTGACAATCGCCTTTTTGAATTCCTATCTGAGAACCGTACAAGTGGACCTCAACATTACTATAATTCAATGACAACACTTATACCTCTTCAACACATACATTCGAAAGTAGAGGATATGCAAATTGATGCAGTACGTTTCAAACTACTTATTGAGCAAGAAAAGACTCGTTGTCGTTAAGAAGGATTATGTTTATATTGTGGAGAATCAAAGCACACTACTCAACATTTTCCAAAGAAACGACGCAATCACAAAATGAAGAGTATGGCTGTGAAAGAAGACAATATGTCGGAAAACGAGTTTGTCTAGCTACAATAGGGACCGTGCAGCTGGAACCTTGCACAACATCTAGTCAAGGTCCTATTCTCTCCTCAGAGCCCTCTCCTTGTTTTACATTAAATGTTATTTTAGGACCTAAATATTACAAAGCCTCTACCTTGTTAGATTCAGGAGCCTCGGCGTATTTCTTAGATGAAGAATTTACTAAAAGACATAACATATCTTTAGTAAAGAAAACTAAATCTATTCATGTAGAAGTCATAGATGGTCGTCGATTGTCATCTGGGGATATTAATCACAAAACCCTTCCTATAGAAGTAATAATCAATGGTCATAATAGCTTTGTAGTATTTAATATCATTAGATCTCCCTTTAATCTAGTCATTTTAGATTTATCATGGTTAGAAAAATACAACCCTCAAATAGATTGGATTTCCCAAACTCTTACTTTTCCTAAAAGTATAACTAATAGTGTAATTAATCAAGTAGAGAGTCATAAGTCTAATTCAATTAAACCCGTATTTATAGGTGCAAAAGCTTTCTTGCATGCTGCTATAAAAGAATCACCATATATTATTTATGCTACACTTGTTTCTATTGGTGGAAAGACTTCAAGTGGCATTCCAAGCCAATATCAAGAATTTTAAGATGTATTCGAAAAAAAAAATGTGGATACACTCTCAAAACATCCTCCCTATGATTGCTCAATTAACCTTCAAGAAGGAGGACAACCGCCATTCGGACCAATCTACAGTTTATTACAAAATGAGTTGACTGAACTCAAAGAGTATATTGAAGAAAATCTAGCCAAGAATTTCATACGCCATTCTAAATCTCCGGCAAGAGCTTTAATTTTATTTGTGAAGAAAAAAGATAGATCATTGTGGATGTGTGTTGATTATTGAGAACTCAACAAGATTACTATCAAGAATAGGTATCCACTACCTTTAATATCTTAACTTCTTGATCAGCTGAATGAAGCTAAGATCTATACAAAAATAGATCTCCGGGGAGCATACAATCTAGTACGCATCAAAAAAGGAGAAGAATGGAAGACCGCGTTTCGAACTAGGTATGGACATTTTGAATACAATGTCATACCTTTTGGACTTACAAATGCACCAACAGCTTTTCAACATCTAATGAATGATGTTTTTCGAGAATTTTTGGACGATTTGGTGGTCTATTATCTAGACGACATCTTGATCTATTCTAAGAATTTAGAAGAACATGAACTTCATGTTCATCATGTGTTACAAAAATTAAGAGATGTGGGGCTTTATGCCAAGATAGAAAAGTGTGTATTCCACACTAATCAAGTCGATTTCTTAGGTTACATCATTTCAAATGATGGACTTATGATGGATCCTAAGAAAGTTCAAACTATTATAGATTGGAAGATCCCAAAAACGGTAAGAGATGTTCAATGTTTTTTGGGATTTGCCAACTACTATCGAATCTTCATCAAGGACTTCTCTCGAGTTGCAGTTCCACTTGAATGTTTGACTTGTAAAGACAAACTCCAATAGAATCAAGAAGCGGAAGTTGCTTTTAAAACTTTGAAGACAGCGTTTGTTTCTGCACCAATCTTATATCGTGTTGATTTTTCCAAAGCAATCTTTATTGAAACAAATGCATCAGACTTTGCTTTGACTGCGATTTTATCACAAATGGAAACAGATGACAAACTTCATCCAGTAGCCTTTCATTCAAAAAAATTCTCAATAGCAAAAATTAATTATGAGATCCGCAACAAAGAACTTCTTGCAATTGTGGATTCTTTTCAAGAATGGCGTCTTTATCTAGAAGGCGCTTCCAGTCTAGTCACCATGTATATAGATCACAAGAATCTCGAGTATTTTATGTCAGCACACGTATTAAATCATCGTCAAGCTTGTTGGAGCATGTCTTTATCAAGATTCGAATTCATCATCACTTATCGGTTAGGAAAACAACAAGGTTTGTCCGATGCTTTGTCTAAACGTTCTTATCTTGCACTAAAAGAACGAGATGCAGCTTTTGAGCAACAAAGAACGGTTCTCTTAAAGCCGGAGCAATTTCATCTTCGAACAATAAAATCAACATTGATTGTTGATTTAACTTTTCTTAAGCAAGTCCAGTTAAGTATGTCTTCACACCCTCTTGTTGATGATATTAAGAATAATTCTTCTAAATCTCGTGATCCCTCTAAATTTGAATTCAAGAACAACCTACTCTATTTTGAAGGACGCCTATATGTTCCAAAAGGAGAAGCACGTTTACGTGTTCTTCAAGCTCGTCACAACTTTATAACAGCAGGACATTTTAGATATAATAAGACTTTGGAGCTGATATCTAAGGATTTTTGGTGGCCTCAAATGTGGAAGGGAGTCAAAGTTTTTGTACAATCATATAATGTTTGCTCAAGATCAAAAACTCCTCGTCATCGATCTTTTGGACTTCTTCAGTCATTATCCATTCTAGAACAATCATGGTCTTCTGTTTCTATGGACTTCATCATGGATCTTCCAATCTCACGTTCTTACGACTCTATATTTGTGATAATAGATCGTTTTACCAAGATGGCACATTTTGTACCATTTACAAAATCTATCATAGGTGAAGAAACAGCTAAGCTCTTTCTTGACAATATCTATCGCTATCATGGATTATCCAAGGATATTATATCAGATAGGGAAACTCAATTTATATCAAGATTTTGGCGGACTCTTTTTAAGATTCAAAAAGTGAATATAAAACTATCTTCGGCATTCCATCCTCAATCTGATGGACAAACGGAGTGTATTAATCAAGTTTTGGAGCAATATTTAAGATGTATCATTAATTACCAACAAGATAATTAGACAACTCTTTTGCCATTAGTAGAGTTTGCTTACAGTAACACGGTACATTCTTCTACAAAACAAACACCTTTCTTTGCTAATTATGGTTATCATCCAGGACTTGATACTTTTGACTTTTCAAAAGTTGATAATCCTGCTCCGAAAGATTTGGCAATTCATTTATCAGAGCTACATGCAATGATGAAGGCGCAATTAAAAGAGGCTCAAGAACAACAAAAGGTCAATGCAAATGTCTATCAAAAGGTACAACCACCATTCCTCTTGGGTGATAAGGTATAGCTACTTCATCGCAATATCAAAACCACTCATCCTTGTGACATGTTGGACTATCGAAGACTTGGACCATTTTCTATTTCTGCACAAATTAATCCAGTTGCATATCATTTACATCTACCGGAGTCAATGAAAATCTATCCAGTATTCCACGTCTCTCTTCTTGAACCATACAAGACAATGGATATACCAAGAAGATGACAAGTTCTTCATCCTCTTATAGAAGTGGACAATAATAAAGAGTTTGAAGTAAAAGAAGTCTTAGATTCAAGGCAGCACCAAAATAAATTGAAATATCTTGTCCATTGGCACGGATATGATATTAGTGAACGCACATGGGAGCCAATAAAGAATCTTGGAAATGCACCAAAGGTGGTGGAGGCTTTTCATCGACGACATCCATCAAAATCAAGATGAAAACCTTCTTTATAAAAGAAACAACATCTAGGCAAGATAACATTCTACTTTCAATCCTTGTTCGTAGCTTTTTTGTAGTTGTGACGCTCAAGAGATGGAGAACCAACAACCAGCAGATTCGACTCAAGAACCTTCATTTGTTGACCTGTCGGACGAGATATTACGATTGTCACAACCTTCAAGAAGACGCAATCGAGATGAAGATCTTCAAAAATGACATGTTCTTCCTTAGATAGATGGCAAGATACAATGCGTTTGGTATCACGATTTGGGAAGAGACTCCCGATGTTTGGTGATTTAGCTAGAGGTAAGAACAACTCCTGATGGTGTTTCTAATGTTCTATTCAAAGGAAGTTATGAAGGCCTCAACAATGATCAAATAACTGGATGGTCTTCCCACCCTAGTATGGGATACTACCCACGATTGAGAGGCCCTATCAATCATCTTCGAAGAGAACAAAAATAAGAGTATATGGCAAATACAATTCGTCACATCATAGATTTCCTCAACATATGATGACCACTCCTTGTGGAATTCGTCCCTAGAAGAGGGGGTAATGTCACAGACATACTCATGTAAGCTAGTAATTACATATACAAATATGTAGAAGTAAGTAAAAGTAGGTAAAAATAAGTTAATTCTATAGTATTTAATATAGAAGCTTCCTAGAAGCTTTATAGACGTTGCTTTGACTTCATAGGTATCTTGAATTGACTTTTTGGATTAGAAACGTGGTCAATAAGTTGGCCATGTGCCACACATATTGTTAGCTTGAAGATCAAGCTAACTATGTGGTCCACACATAAAATAACTTGCCTTGTAAGTCAAGGCATGTGTTCTAAAAAGTCAACACATATCTTAGGGACATAGTCCTTAGAACCTTCTAGAGACAAGTTTCTAGAACTTTTTAGAGACAAGCTTCTAGAACCTTCTAGAAGCAAGTCTCTGAAACCTTCTAGAAGCTTCTTAGTTCATAGAAGATATTAGGGACATAGTCCTTAGAACCTTCTAGAGATAAGTTTCTAGAACCTTCAAGAAGCAAGTCTCTGGAACCTTCTAGAAGCTTCCTAGTTGGTAGAAGTTGCTTGAGAAGCTTCCTAAATAGAAGTATATATTGGAATCGAGGCTGAAGAGTTCTTCAATCTCGACAACACATCTCTTGGAGCTCTAGCTCACCTCTCTGGTGTTGTTCTTATATTCATTTGATTAATCTAGTTCTTGCCAGTTCTTCTTGAACTTCTTGATAGATATCAAGTCTGTATTCTATGTGTGTGACGGTTTGACGAGACTTCACTCACCTCAAATATTAGAGCTAGTTTCTTCTTTGTTAGAGTGTGGATTACTCCTCTGCTTGGAAGTGTACTAGCACTTTAGAGGTTGCGGATTACCCTCCTCTAAACTGATACTTCTTTTGTTACAATATTGGAGTCTTATTCTTCTTGGAAAGAGTGGATTACTCCTTTTCTTGAAGCTCTTAAGGCATTTTAGAGGTTGCGGAGTACCCTCCTCTAAACCAATATTGTCTTCTTGTAGAGTCATTCCTATCCTTCTCTTAGAATGGTCGGGAGCCAAGATATTAGTATGACAGAAACTTCACAGTCCAAGTTAGATGCTATCATGAATGCCCTCGCTACGTTATCACAAAGAACTGTAGAGATTGAAGGAGTCGTGGCAAGGCTTCATAATGATGGAGCATCTGTGATGGCACAATCTAGGTTGCACTAGTCTCAAACTTCTGCACTTGGAGAAGCAACTTTACCTCAGGTTCGACAAGCACCGCTAGTTCTACAACATAAGGAGTTCCAAATTAGCCTTCTGGACAAGTTCGATGGTACGTGTTCCAAGTTTCGAGGATTCGTCAACCAAATCAGGTTGATAATAGTTTTACAGCCCGAACGCTATCCAACGGTGGAGTCACGTGTTAGGCTTCTTGGAACCTTAATTACAGGACAAGCTCTATCATGGTTTGCTCCTTTGTTTGAGAAACGATCGTCCATACTAAGCAACTTTGAAACCTTTTTGGAGGCATTTGCGGAAGCATCTGGTGAACACGATAAGGTTCGATGGGCTACAACAAAGATCCGGTCACTACGACAAGGGATGCGTTCTACATCAATCTATGCATCGGACTTCAAGCAATTAGCATGCGACATCAATTGGGACGAAGAAGCATTGATGAGTCAATTCTATTGGGGTTTAAGGGACGATGTGAAGGATTTGCTATTAACTCATCCTGATCCACAAACGTTCAATGAAGCTATTAGCCAAGCTGTGAAGTGCGATAACCGTCTATTCCAACGTCGCCAAGACTAACGTTCAAGACAACATACGGTTCGCCATACCCCAACTATGTCGGCAAGCAGCGTGAATTCACATTCAGAGGTAGAAGACATGCAAATTAATGCGGTACGTATCAAATCTCTTATTCTAGAAGAAAAAAAGCGGCATATGGAAGAAGGTCTGTGCTTGTATTGCAGTGAAGAAGGCCACAAAGTGAGAAACTGCCCCAAGAAGCAAAATCGACGTATTATCAAGACTAGGGGTGCATTTATTCAAGAAAACGAGGATGCCCAGCCACAATAAGAACCGTGCGGCTGGACAGTGAAATATCGCAACAACAACCAGGTTCCTTTCTTTCCGCTCAACCTGCCCTTTGTTTTACAGTCCCTTTGCTTATTGGCCCTCAGAAACTGAGAACCTTAGCATTATTAGATTGAAGAGCATTTGCTTGTTTCTTAGACGAAGAATTTACAAAGCGTCATAAGATCCCTTTAGTACAAAAATCCAAACCTGTTCATGTTGAGGTCATAGATGGACGACCTTTATTGTCTGGTAGTGTCACCCATGAATCAGAACCTATAGAAGTGACGTTTAAGGACCATAGTAGTCATATTATTTCTAATATTATTAGAACCCCATCAAATCCTGTTATTCTTGGTCTTTCCTAGTTTGAAAAGCATAACCCATCCATAGATTGGAAGTTGCGAAAGATGACCTTTCCCACAAAACCACCCAAGAGCAAGCCTAGTAGAAAACCCCGAATAGAGAAATCCATATTTATTGGAGCAAGAGCGTTTATAAGATTATCTAAGGAAGGCACACCATTTGTCATTTATGTTGCTCCAACTACTGGGGAGAAGATCTCGACAGCAAGTATACCGAAGCAATATAAGGATTTTAAAGATGTGTTACAAAAGAAAAATGTCGACATGCTACCGGAACACAGACCATATGATTGCGCCATAGACTTACAGGAAGGAGCACAACCGCCTTTTAGCCCAATCTACAATCTATCGCAGATGGAGTTGGCGGAGTTGCGGAAGTACATCGATGAGAATCTAGCCAAGAACTTCATCCGTCATTCAAAATCGTCAGCTGGAGCACCCATCTTATTTGTGAAGAAGAAAGATGGCTCGTTGCGAATGTGCTTGGACTATCGAGGCCTCAACAAGGTAACAAAGAAGAATCGTTACCCGTTACCCTTGATTTCTGGTCTCTTAGAACAACTTGGACGTGCAAGGATCTTTACAAAAATTGATCTAAGGGGAGCTTACAATCTCGTACGAATCAAGGAAGGAGATGAGTGGAAGACAGCGTTCCGTACAAGGTATGGCCATTTTGAATATAATGTCATGCCCTTTGGTGTTACCAATGCTCCAGCGGTCTTTCAACATATGATGAATGACATTTTCCGAGAGTACCTTGATGATTTTGTTGTCATCTATTTGGATGATATTTTGATATTCTCCAAAAATGAGGAAGAGCATGAAAAACACATTCGTTTGGTATTGGAGAAACTATGCGAGCGAGGACTATATGTCAAGTTAGAGAAGTGTTTATTTCACCAAATAGAGATGGAGTTTTTGGGGTTCGTTGCGACTACAGAAGGCTTGAAGATGGACCCCAAGAAGGTGGAAGCAATCGTGTCCTAGGAGGTTCCGAAGACGGTTAGAGACATACAATGCTTTCTTGGTTTTGCCAACTTCTATCGGATCTTTATCAAGAATTACTCTCAAGTTGCTGCTCTTCTCACTCGGTTGATATGCAAGGATAAGCTGGAATGGGGACCTCTAGCAGAGAAGGCGTTTGAAGACCTGAAGACCGCATTTACTACGGCTCCAATCTTGGTACATCTAGACTTTACAAAGGCCTTCTATTTTGAAACTGATGCTTCAGATTTTACTTTGGGAGCTGTACTTTCACAAATGGGAGAAGACAAGAAGCTCCACTCGGTTGCATTCTATTCTCGAAAGTTCTCTGCTGCTGAAATCAATTATGAGATCCACAATAAGGAACTTCTTACTATAGTTGATTCTTTCCAAGAATGGCGTCACTTTCTTGAAGGAGCTGCACATCCAGTGACCGTATACACAGATCACAAGAATTTGGAGTATTTCATGTTGGCTCGAGTTCTAAATCGACGTCAAGCTCGATGGAGTATGTTGCTATCTAAGTTCGATTTTATTATCACTTATCGACCTGGAAAGCAGCAAGGACTATCTGATGCCTTATCGAGGAGATCGTATCTTGTACCAAAGGCTGGAGAAGTAGCGTTTGATCAACAATGTACGACATTGTTGAAGCCAGAGCAATTTCAGCTTTGCACTACTATTATGCCAATTGATGCTGACTTCCTGAATCAGGTACGTGTCGTAACCATTGAAAATTCAGTAGCCATTGATATTAAGCAGCGTGCCAATGACCACAAGCAAAAGGTGGAGGGAGATCTTTTATACTTTGAAGAGCGGTTATATATCCCAAAAGGACCAGCACGACTCTGAGTTCTTCAATCTTGCCACGATTTTCCAGCTGCGGGACATTTTGGATTCAACAAGACCTTCGAGCTTATTTCTCAAGATTTTTGGTGGCCCCAAATGTGGAAGGATGTGAAAGATTTTGTCCGCTCCTGCGACATCTGTTCAAGATCCAAGAATCCTTGGCATCGCCCTTATGGACTCCTATAGCCATTGCCGATTCCACGTCGATCATGGTCTTCAATTTCCATGGACTTCATCACGGACCTGCCATCATCGAACTCATTTGACAGCATCTTTGTCGTGGTAGATCGGCTTACAAAAATGGCATACTTTGTCTCTTGCAAGAAGGCATCGTCCAGTAAAGTCACAGCAAGACTCTTTCTCGATAATGTGTATCGTGTCATGGACTACCAGATGATATCATATCAGCTCGAGGAACCCAGTTTGTATCGAAGTTTTGGAGATCTCTCTTTGAGATACTGAAGGTGGATATCAAGCTTTCTTCGGCTTTTCATCCTCAAATTGATGGTCAAACGGAACGGGTGAACCAAGTCTTGGATTAATACTTACGATGCAGCATCAACTATCAGCAAGACAATTGGACCACATATCTGTCGCTAATCGAGTTTGCATATAATAACACCCTCCATGCGTCGACTCAATACACACCATTCTTTTCCAACTATGGGTATCATCTCAAGCTTGATTTATTGGGTCCATGAACAAATAACAATCCAGCTGCTGAAGGATTTGCGAAACAACTATCAAAGCTTCAAAATACGTTGAAGCTTCAATTACAATCCTCTGAAGAATCCTACAAGGGATCTGTAGATAGATTTCGGAATCAAGCACCTATTTTCAAAATTGGAGATAAAGCATGGCTTCTTCGATGGAATATCAAGACCAAGCGACCATGTGATAAGTTGGACTATCGAAGATTGGGACCATTTATCATCCAATAGCAAATCAATCCAGTGGCGTACCGTCTGGAATTACCGGCTTCTATGAAGGTACATCCAATCTTTCATGTCTCTTTGTTGGAGCCTTATCGAGAGTCATCTTTTCCTGGAAGAGTGCAATGTCCGCCACTCAGTATTGAGATCGAGAACCACAAGGAATACGAGGTTGAAAAGGTGCTAGATTCTCGGCGAAGGTGGGGCAAGTTGGAGTATCTTGTTCATTGGTGCGGCTACGACATTAATGAGAGAACGTGGGAGCCAGTTGAAAACCTCACCAATGCGCCACAAAAGGTACAGGAGTTTCATCAACAACATCCTCATAAACCTAAGCCGGTTCGACAATAGCTTCAATCTGAAGCTTGCTCACCCAAGAATATAAGAAAGGGAGAGAGCACCACCAAAATTTGTAGTTGATGTAGTTATTTTCTCCAAGATAAAATAGAATTTTTTCAGTAGCCATAGTTTGGTCTTCTGATATGGATAGCCAAGAGATAGATACTATGCCAGTCAGATTATCTCAATCAACTAGTTCACGAAGGCGACCTCGAGATGAAGAACCACCTGCACCACGACGACGACGGAGGATACCAAGTAACCGATCACTGGTGATTGTATTTGAGTCTGAGCCTACTTACGATGGTCAACCAGAAGGCATATTTGCAGGACAATTTCACAATGAAGACACGGAAGTTCATGCTTGGTCAGAAGTTGAAGGAGTGGGCCACTACCATTGGCTTCAAGGGCCGATGAACCACTTACCTCGCGAACAACAGTTGGAGTTCATAGCAGACGTTATACGACAGATCTTTATTTTCTTGCGTTGGTACTGATTGACAACAACATTGCTTCTCAAAGACCTCGAAGCTAAAGGAGGGGTTGATGTTAGGGACATAGTCCTTAGAACCTTTTAGAGACAAGTTTCTAGAACTTTTTAGAGACAAGCTTCTACAATCTTCTAGAAGCAAGTCTCTAGAACCTTCTAGAAGCTTCTTAGTTGATAGAAGATGTTAGGGACATAGTCCTTAGAACCTTTTAGAGATAAGTTTCTAGAACCTTCTAGAAGCAAGTCTTTGGAACCTTCTAGAAGCTTCTTAGTTAGTAGAAGTTGCTTGAGAAGCTTCCTAAATAGAAGTATATATTGGGATCGAGGCTGAAGAGTTCTTCAGTCTCGACAACACATCTCTTGGAGCTCTAGCTCACCTCTCTGGTGTTGTTCTTGTATTCATCTGATTAATCTAGTTCTTGCCAGTTCTTCTTGAACTTCTTGGTAGATATCAAGTCTGTATTCTCTGTCCGTGACAACATATTGGAGGTCCTATAGAACGTCGCCATGTAGCCTCTAGTTACATAGTATATGTAGAGATAAGAGTGAAGCACTCTTCACTCTTGTCAACTCCTTTCTTGCTTCTAGTCTAGTTTCAAGGGCCTCTAGTTTTCTTGTCTTTTGGCAATAGCCATTCTAATTTCTCTTTCAATATACATACTTATTTATTTATATTTTGTTACCTTTCTTTGAGTGAAGGCTCACTTGTCTGAATTTCTTTTTTATCGAGTTCTTATCCTTGACATGTTTTTAAAATTAGAAACCACATAGTTCTATACATTTTGAACTCTTAAGAGATTCTTTTTACAAATATGACTAGTTTCTAAAAAAATGCTTTTATAGATTTTCTACCATTTATAAATTGTAGCTGATTTCTATATAATTGTTTTTGTTTTATCCTAAATGTATCTTAAAGACACTTATAAAATTTATGAAGAATAATTAAAAATACACTTAAAATACATGTTTAGCAAAGATTGGAGGTGTCTTTATTAGACTAAAGTTCCAAAATATTAACATTAATATCTCTACAATAAATTAACTAAATTAGAATTGCTTCTCTACATACACATGGTCTAAATTATATGTGTCTCTTATCAATACTAAAGTTTTATTTTAATTTTCTTCTTGAATATCTTCATTGTTTCATTCCACTAGTTTAGATTTTTTGATTGTCTTTCCATTGCTATTTTACCAAGCATTGTTGCCAAATACAACTCCAACTATGACTTTTTATCTTTATTTATTTTTTTAAAAAAAACACATCAATTTTTTTATCTTTATTTTGATTATTTATTTATTTTCTTCTTCTTCTACTATTGTTTATAATTTCTATCTACTTCCTATGTACCAAACATTACTTAAGTCTATCTTATTTAAGTCATTAGATAGATGAGACTAAAATTGTATTAAATCCAAATAGCTATTTTTTTTCTCTCATTTCAAAAAACTATAAATTTTCAAGGTCTTAGTAGAACTTTTTTTTATTAATATCAATTTTTTTAAGTATAAGATAAAAATATGTTTTTTTAAGAGACCTTTAAACTATATGAGATTTGAAAAAATATATAATATTTAATTTATAAATTATCTAATATTATAATACTCTTTAGTTTTATATATGCAATTATAATGATGAAGGTGCATGTAAAAAATTATTCTATTTTAGATTTTCTTTAATTTCATATTTAATATATATATATATATACATATAAATTTAAATATAAAATTAAAATATAATGTATCAAATTTAGATTTATTGTAACATATTGTAATCAAAAATGATTTGTCTCTTCTTTTCAATGTTAAATTTTGATTCTAAGAAAATGGTGCATTTTTTTAAGAAATGTTTATAAATAATGGTATAAAAATATTTTAACATTGTACAAGACTCTTTTGTAAATATTTTGTAAAACTTAACTAAGAATTTCATCATATGTTCTTTTAAAAATATGTTAAAGGTTCATAAAATAATAAATAATAATAAAATATTGTGTATTAAAACATTATTGAAAAAAAACACATCACGTTGTTACAAAAATACTAGTATGGTCTGTGTGCCCCTGGTATACCCAGCTATCTTCAAAGACAATTTTGTTTTCTTTGTTTTATTTGAAATCAACAAAAATCATTACATTGAGTTGGTGATTTTAAATCTTTCAAAATAATTTCTTATTTAATATAAAATGTAAGGGAAACAAACATGTTATTTTGTTCTAATTTTATGGCAGAGATGGTTGTTTGACTATATATATATATATATATATAACAATTGTTTCAGTATCAGCAATGACTTGTTATGTTATAATCCATTACATATATAATTAAGCTTTGCCATTACATACAGAAATTGTTCTATTATATATATATATATATATATAGATCTTGACATAATAATTTCTTAACATATTTATTTTTAGTTATATTACTTTTTTATAATTGTCAGGATATAATTCAATTTTAATTACCTCATTGATAATATGAGATAAATTTAAAATCTTATAAAAATGTACAATTACAAAAATCAAAAATAGTGTATTGAAATATTTTTCAAAATAATATTTAATTTTTTTTAAATAAAATTTTAAATATAATGTGTGTAAATATAAAATATGTATATATGTAAATACAAATAGTTTTTAATTTTCAAAAAAACTATTTAGAATAAAACAACATCAATCAAATTTATATATTTTTTAATATTTTATATAAATAGAAAAAAAATAAAATTAAAATATTCTGATTTTAGAACATCTATTTAAAACATAAAATATTATATTTTATTGTATATATATTTATAGTAAAGTTAAATGCACATTGTTGATACACATCCCCATTTAGTAAGTGCCCATGACATTAGAAATGCAAAACAATGGGTGGCTTATTTGTTTCAGAATATCTATTTTTTTGTTTATTTTTTGTTTATGTTTTTTTTTATGTTTTTTATGTTTTTTTTTTTAATAGAAACATTCTTGGAAGTTATTTTATATGGTTAATTGTAGTAATCGACATTGGTAAAGAAAAAATAAATAAATAAATAAATAAATAAATCTTTGTCCATGTTATTATAATCATAGATTTACTCATAAATTCATAAGAGATCTAGTAGGATCATCCAAATAAAATTGACAACTTTTAATTATATTTATTTAGGAGAGTATATCTTAACTACTTAATTTTTAATTTTAAAAAATACTTTAAATTCTGAAATTCATTTATATTTTATAAAAATAAAAAATAGAAAATAAAAAAAGAAGTAATTTTTTTAATTTAAAAATGTATAATTTGTTTTGATAACAATACTAGATATGACTTGAGTTTTAGTCATACTCGAGTAAAATATTGTAAAGATCATGCTCAAATACATAATTAGTTTTATTTGAGGTTTTTAAAGAAAATATACCTATGTAAATTTATAGTTGTTTTAAAGATACTCAATTTTTTAAAAAAAGTGTGAAGAACTAATTTAAGTGTTATTGGCATATCCAAAAGAACCACAAGCACCGCTTGTTACCCCGCCACACGAGCACGGTAATATGTATTTACCCTTACGGTGCTCCCAAAGCTGTAATCCACAGCGGGACGCCGACCTGGCAGCCACCGACATCGAGGAACAGCTGTGACCAATGACCGACCACCTTTGGCCACTAATACACCGTGTGGACACGCGTGGCAGATATTTGTGGGCGGAGCCTGGTGTGCCAGCCTCGCAGACTGTGAGAACCCACGGTGATGAGGCAGATTCCGCATTTGTGTGTTGTTTTTTTGCTCTGAGGAATTGACATCGCTTTGGATTGGGACTGGGGCGCTTTGATGTGGTGATGTCAATTTTGGAGTCTTCGTTCGATTTGTGGCGAAGGTTTAGGGTTCACGAGGGATTACAAGTCTCGTGTTTGGCATTTGGAGAATGTTGGTGAAAGCAACTGGGAAGTGATCGGAGGGAAGGAGGCAAGATGGATGCTCTTAGACGCGCCGATGCGCACATTGCAGCTGCCACACATCCCCGCAGGAACCTCAGATGGCGATTGAATCGGTGAGTGATGGGTGACACGGTGTAAGTCGTTGTGTGTTTTTATTTTACTCGCAGAATGCGCGTGTAGGAATTCTGCCTTTGAGAAGTTCATGCAGTGGCGGAGTAATCCCCCTTCCAGTGTCTGCTTCTATGTTGTGTTTGTTGGTTCGATGCTAGAGATCACGAAAATCTCGTTTCTGTTCATCTCCTGATAGGCCTGTTCAAGCGGGGCTTGAATCTTGCTTCAATAGCCTAAAACGAATCAACCTCGTGTAACCTCTTGTGCTGAATGTGATCATCAAGATATCGTAGGTTCCTTCCCGCATTTCTTCTCGGCCTCTCGATAGTGTTGTCGTCTCCATTTCTTTTCTAATGTTTTTGACATGTTCGAGCAGAAGCTTGCAGACGAGATGTGGTGTAGTCTGTTGTTCGTGTTCTTAAAAAGACTTGAGTACCTCTTCACTGCATTCAGTCCGACTGTTTTACTAAGTAGTGTTTTTACACTGCAGCTACAACCCTATGCACCGATGGAACATGAAGAAGCACCACGTAACGCACCCCGTCACGTATCAGAAGCAGAAACTTAGGAGGAAGATCAATTACATAAATCCTCTTTTCTACCTGCGGCGCATCAAGAACAACTTGTGTGGAATTGTAGGCCATCACAAACATTGAGCATCACAAAAGCTGCCGTGGTCTGGTCTTAGCCGCACCTCTGCCTCGTCCAATCCACAGTTTGCAGGGCTGCATTTTTCGGTTATATGCCATTCGAGTAGTCCTGAAATCATTCATACTGCGGAGATTTGTGATTATGTTTTAGTTTTTTCTTTTTTTTTTAAATAAAGTGTTAACTGTAAAGAAAAGATTATAGTTTCTATCATGTAGCTGCGAGTTTATTCTTTGCAGCTGGATTCTTCACTTGTTGAAAGGCAAGTTATTTCTTCCTAGAGCAGGCTGCCGCTCGCATCTTGCTTGACCTCCAGTAATTAAGATTGCAAGCAGATTTGGTACTCTGATTTTGTATTTAAATCCTTTGAAAAAGAAATTGAAGATTTTGTGTATAAGATTCTTCGATTTTTTTCTATTTTTTACGTGAAAAAAATAAGGACAACAGCGTTCCTAGTAAATTGATACAGAAGATTACCTTGGTCAATGTTTCTAATATAAATTTTGTAACAATTTCTCTATCCAAAATAACAGAAGATATCTAGTTGTGTTTATTGTTTAAGCCTATAGAATTGTTTCGACCTTGTGTTGCACAATATTTATTGTGTTTTTATTTTTCAATCAAATCCTAGTTGGACTTCAAGCCTTTAAATCAATGGTTGTTGATACAAAATTTCAACGATCAATCATAAATCTGGTATGTATTGTTGCATCTATAAATGCTCTTTCTGAATAACTGTAAATATAAAATCCTATTGGATTTGAATACAAATGAAACATTAAGTATAATGAGGAAAAATTCGTAAGCAAATTTATTTTACTTTTGGATTCGGTACATTATATCTTTTATTTTACAAATTTTCGCTAACTTGACTGCTACTGTAAAACAGAGATAATCATGACAGACATCCTTAGAGAAGAGGTGATGACACGCATGCCTCAATAAATTCCCACACAAAGCTTTGCAGTGGTCCAAGGATTTCCTTATCAAATCACTCAAGCTTGATGGAGCAGTGCGATTTCAGTAGCAACTGGTTGACTTCGTTTAAGAGGAATGAATAGCACAACTTTCTCGGAGAATGTTCCTCTACCTCATGACTCACGCCTCCGAAGGAACGAATGGGATTCAGAACCTTTACATCTAGCACTGCTTTCAATGAATTATTTTTCATTTCTCTGCCTCAGGAAAGAACTCGCGAGGAATCGGCTGGCCTTGTCCCCCCTCCGACGCCATCGCTGCAATCGACCTGCCACCCTGGAGATTCGCTCCACTTACCAGATTCGCAGCGGCTCGGATGCCGTGGCATTATTAGAGATAGACTGAGTCCTCTGCCCGTTCCACCCCTATGCTGCGCTTCCATGTCGGTGATTGCAGCGTGTTCTTCAATTCCGTGCCCGATCGCATCGTATTGCACAGCCTCGTAGAATCGTGTCGTAGAAACCCCCATGTTCAATCGACTGGCTCGAGACAGCTGGGCCGTCAGATTTTCAGATTGAATCCTGGCCGTTACAGGATTTATTGGGAACGTAGGGTGGGAACGGAAGAGAACCAGGGTTCGGGCAGTTTGGAGGGCGGCAGGTTGGGAACTCAGAACCCATTCCTGATTGGGCCCGCACGGGTCCATATTCTACCCCCTCATTGGGCCCACACTGATCCACATACACATGGATGCGGAAGTTTATTCAGGGCTGCCTCTCAATCCCAATTTTCAACTATCACTCTTGCTTAAAAATTAATTTTCTGTTGCCATACACAACGGCACACATACATGTACATGATATTTTTGTTTCCAGAAAGAATTTTTGAAACTTAAAAAATTTACTCATTGATTTTTTCTCAAACACAGATATTTTATAAACAAGAATTCATTATTGATTATTACTTTTTACAAGAAATTAAATATAGATTGGCTAAATTTTAGTTTATTTTATTTTTATTAAATATCTAAATTACACGTAATTTATTAAAAATATTGTAAGATTTCTCTTCAATATATTTTCCAAATCATAAAACATAAAATATTTTTTGCTAGCATTATGTATCTAAGTAGTTTACAACTAAAACAAATGTAATAATCATAATAGTGTGGTCATAAAAACCACCACTAAAATAGGTCTTTATTATATATGATGGCAAATACCATATATGAACTATCATCAAATTAAATCAAATCCTTCTACAAAGCACCAAATTTGTATCCACATTCTTCATAAAATTTAAAGCTTTGAAGAAAAATTCTACATCCTAATCAACATTACATCCTTCTTTATTTAATTCAATATTATTTTCTTTTACAATCATGTGTTGGCAATTTTTGCACTCAATTTTGGTGACTCCAATAAAAAAACATGTTTAGAATATTATACTTTGGACATGCTTCTTTACACAACTTAAGTAGTCTTACTTGTGTACACTTTTTTTGAACAATTGTTTATCTTTGTTGTAAAACTTTGAATCCAATTGTCATGGAAATACACATGTAAGTCAATAATTACTTGTATAAATAGGTAGAAGTAAGTAGAAATAGGTAAAAATAAGTTAATTCTATAATATCTATTATAGAAGCTTTCTAGAAGCTTCAAAGATGTTGCTTTGATTTTATAGGTGTCTATAATTGACTTTTTGGATTAAAAAAGTGGTCAATAAGTTGACCATATGCCATACATGTTGTTAGCTTGAAGACCAAGCTAACTATATGGCCCACACATAGAAAAACTTGCCTTGTAAGTCAAGGCATATGTCCTACAAAGTCAACACATATTGGAGGTCCTATAGAATATCGCCACATAGCCTCTAGTTAGATAGTATATATAGAGGCAAGAGTGAAGCCCTCTTTACTTTTGTCAACTCCTTCTTGATTCTAGTTTAGTTTCAAGAATCTGAAGTTTTTTTATCTTTTAGCTATAAGCCATTCCAGTTTCTTTATAATATATGTACTTCCTTATTTCTATTTTGTTATTCTTTCTTTGATACGGATTTCATTAGTTTATACATCATCTTTTAGTTCATGTCTTTGACACCACCAAATTTTGGTGCCATTTGATTCTTTCTACCATATCCTTCTTCATTATCCATTTTTTCTTCTTCTTTTGGCTTCCAAATCTAAGTTTAGTACTTGTAACATGAACTTGTATAGAGGTGATATTACCTTATCTTGACATAGGTATTTATAGAGGTCTTGGTAATAAGTCCTTTATACCTTCTAAAAGTACCAAGTTTGATTTTGTTGCTTCATTGAATGAATCATATTGTTCTATAGTTAAGGCCTCCATTTTGTTTGGTACCATCAAACTTGTTATTTCAAACATCTTGTAGACTTGAATATCATGCCTAAGAATCTGAACTCTACTATCTCTTCTATTACTTGGACCATCATAAGATCTATCACTTGGGCCCTCATCAAGAATATCTTCTTCTTGATTAAAGAAACTATTTTTTTATATGGGCTTAATAATAAATCCAATAGATATTAATATTCTTTATTAACAATCCATCTGACAATCCACATGTATTTACATATGAGACTATAATCTTTGCATTCATACTATTTGCAAGATAAACTAACAATATACCATTTTATTGAAATATCTTGGCTTTGAAAGGCAAACTCTATAAGGCATGCATCAAAAACTTCCAAATTTGATAATTGGTCTTCTTTGTAATGTTTAACCAACCACTTTATTTTTTGTGACCTTGATATTTTTTGTTTGTCTCTATTCCTTAAAGAATATTTTTTTGATTCATTCAATATATTGATATCATTGTAGTATCATATCAAAGTGATTCTTCTAAAAAAATGTCATATATTTGGTTTGTTTATCAATACAATGATAAATTTATCTAGTTGTCAATTCACCTTTCTATTTAAATAGGTATATTTTACATATTCTTCCATACGTTATACAAGATTAATTAAACTAATATATCTACGGTAATATAACCTAGCCTATTTTTGCCACATTAGCTTCTATTGGCAACAATATCTTATTCAATCATTTTCTATATATTTAAGTATCATTTTATTTTTAGTATATATAATATTAAATCTTCTATATTCAATGTCAATTTTTTTCACTATTAGCTTTTAATATAAAGCATATTATCTTATATAAATCAAAATGCTTAAATTAAGGTAATTTAGGCAATAAATGTTCAATCCATGTTTTTTTTGTATGAAATCAATACAAAAAGATATAACACTTAACTTGAATTCTATCAATTTTAAAAAAAAATAATAAATACTAATAGTATTTTTTAAAGGCTATCATTAAAGCCTTATATTTTGTATTATTTTTATCAATTACTATTTCATTTGGTCAGATTATATCCATATTTTGAAATATGGCATACATTATAAGATATAATAACATTTGCTTCTGACTACTATCTTTATGAATGCTACAAAGCATTAAAAAAGTTGGCATCTCTAATTCCATTTAGATACATTTTAGTATACAATAGCATATTCTATTAGTTGGTTTTAAATGTTGAGTCTACAACCCAAGCCAAATTTGGTATAATATCTTTTGTTCTTTCAAGCATGTCTTTTGTTTGCATTACTAATACAAATGGTCACTTTTTTGCTATTGGATTCTCTAGATCATAAGCTTCATAGAAATTTATTTTAAAGAAAAAATGAAATTTTTGTTTTTCATGCAATGGAGCTTTTTGTCTTAAATTTTTTGAGTTGAATTGGCATAAACTTCAAAATCTTACTCTTCATTCTCTGGATATATAATTTTTACAAAAAAACTTACATCCTACATGTCTTTTAGATGATCACTATCTAAGTTTACCAATATTGTTGATTGAATCAATATCATTGTAATGATTTTATTTATTTTTTTTATTTTTATTTTTTTTCTCAATGGCACACAATGATTGCCATCTTTTAGGTATAAGGTATCTTTCTTTGATACTGATGGATTAATTTAAATACCAATACATATTCGGCCTTTAAATTATTCATAAATTCTTCTTGTTGGATAAAAAGAATTGTATAATATTATGTGGATTATTGAAGTTGTTGACCTTATAGATGAATCACTCTTCTAAATCTAGATTTTTCAAATTGACATTCACTACAAGTTTTAATATTTTTGGTGATGTAAGTCCTTGAAATTCCATACTTGCTCCCTCCTATCATTTATTTCAAATCATGTAATCTTAAAAGAAGTTTTGTATCTACAAGATGAATCCATCTTTTAAAATGTCCATTTCAAACTATTGATGTTCACTTGTCAATATATGAAATAACAAAGCTTGGATATTTTTTATTAAATAACTAGACTTTACTATTAGATAGCTTAAAAATCCCAAAATTATTTCTAAGAGTTCTCCATTTTTTCAAAATATTAATATGAAATACTTTAATTGAAGTTTCTTCTTAATGAAAAAAATTAACATCTAATCCAATAATAGTTTCATTCATGGTGGTCGTCACATTCTCTTTCAGCCATAGAATTAAGTATTCTCTCAATTCGTATTTAAAGCAATAATATCTATTGGGAATAAATGCTACAAGATCCAATTCTATGTCTTGAACCACTTCCATTTCATATTCATTTTTTTTTCTTTCACTATCTAAAAGCTATCGAAAGTTGAAGTCAATTTTATCATCTAAAGAGATATTATCAAGGCTAAGGACCTCAAAGACTTTATTACTAGTTTTCATTATGCCACATTATCATATTATATGTATTTTTTCTTGAGAATGCACCAAGCACCTAGCTATGGAAGGTAAGTAGAAATGCAACAACAAAATCCTATGAAGTCTAATAGAGTCTTAAATAAATCTTAAATAATCCTTAAAATCCTAATCAAACTTTAACCAATACAAAAGAGATTTAAAAGAAGTTACAAAAGAAATATAAAAAATTCATAATTAATCTCAAAAAAAAATCCTAAAAAAATTTTAAAAATCTTTAAAATACTAAATAAATACATATATATATTAAAATAATAAAGAATCATTAAGAGATAATAAAAATAGAAATCATAAAAAAATCCTAAAAAAATCTTAATCAAATCTCAATTAAATCTTTATTAAATCCTAATCAAATTCTAAATCTAAGACCAATCCTAATGAAATCCTAATGAACTCGAACCAAACTCTAGATCAAATCCTAATGAAACTCTAATCAAATTCTATATCAAACCTTAATGAAACTTGAATAAAATCTTAGTGAAATTTTGAATCCTAATTAATCCTAAATGAAATCCTAATAAAATCTTAAGTATATCCTAAACCATAATGAATCTTATACTTAACCCTAATCAAATCCTAAATCCTTAACAAAATCTTAACAAATTCTATAGCAAATTGAAATCTCAATAACTAGTGATTAAACTATTGATTTAAATTTACAATTTTCACACTTTTTAATGCCTAAGTTGGTAATAAGCTTAAAAAATTTGAAGGAGATTAAATATACTAAATAAAAGATAAATCCTAAACTTTTCTCGAGTGTTTGGTGGCCTCCTTCTCCAATCTTAATGTTGATATTTCAAAGCCAAAAGCTCTTAATTTCACCATGCAATAGATCTCAAACTTCATGTAATTTTTGGAAGTCAAGTTTACTACTTGTGTACAAAATTTGATTTCAATCTAATTGGCAAATTGACAGATATCTTAGAAACTCTCACTATTTGTCACGGACATACATATAATTACCTATATGAATAGATAAAAGTATGTAAAAGTAGGTTAATTGTGTAATATCTTCTAGAGAAGCTTCTTAGAAGCTTCATAGACGCTGCTTTGACTTTATAGGAGTCTATAGTTGACTTTTAGGTTAGAAACTTGGTCAACAAGTTAGCCATGTGCCACGCATGTTGGAAGCTTAAAGAACAAGCTAACTACGTGGTCCATCCATAGAAAACTTGCCTTGCAAGCAAAGGCATGTGGCCTAGAAAGTCAACATATATTGGAGGTCTTATAGAACATCGCCACGTGGCTTCTAGTTAGATAGTATATATAGAGGCAAGAGTGAAGCCCTCTTCACTCTTGTCAACTCCTTTCTTGCTTCTAGTCTAGTTTCAAGGGTCTCTAGTTTTCTTGTATTTTGGCAATAGCCATTCCAGTTTCTTTCTTAATATACATATTTCTATTTTGTCCTATTTCTTTTTGAGAAAAGTCTCACTTACTCTTTAGCTTTCATCGAGTTCTTGTCCTTGACAGATTGACAAGAGTACACTTACAATATCAGAGCTTTGTCTTTTATTGATTAAGAGTGGATTACCCCTTTTTCTTAATAAGACATAAGCGCATTAGAAGTTGCGGATTACCCTCTTTTAACATGATATTGTTCTTAGTATTTTCTTTGTTATCAATTCCTCTCTTCTATTTGTTTTGAGCGTTATTAGACATCTTCTCTTTTCTAAGTGCTACTATGGCAGAGCTTGTTGAAATGAAGAGTGCAATGGCACAGATGCAAGAACAATTGAGGGAGTTAATGCTTGCGATGCATCAACTCAATTTACCACCACAAGGAGCAACAAGAATGGTAGGAAGTGAAGATATAGAGATGATTGGGGCTGCTTCAACATCTGCACCAAACCATGTCCCTTCTCCCAGAATGGAACACCCTTCGAGTGTTAGAGAACCGAGAGTTGCCTTGCCCGAGAAGTTTGATGGTACCAGATCCAAGTTTCGAGGATTCATCAATCAGGTCCAACTAGTGATTGAACTTCAACCCCAGAGCTATCCAACTCCAGGGTCACAAGTAAGATTCATTGGTACACTTCTTTCAGGTTCAGCATTGTCATGGTTTTCATCTTTTCTTGAACGACGAGATCCAATATTGGATAATCTGGAGGCTTTTTTGGCGGAGTTTCGATCCATGTTTGGAGAACCTAAGCACACTGCTCAACATTGTCCAAAGAAGCGACGTAACTACAAAATGAGGAGTACGGCTGTCAAAGAAGACAGTATGTCGGAAAACGAGTACGTCCAGCTACAATAGGGACCGTGCAGCTGGAATCTTGTACAACTTCTAATAAAGGTCCTATCCTCTCCTCAGAACCATCTCCTTGTTTTATAATAGATGTGCGTTTAGGACCTAATAATTACAAAGCCTCTGCCTTGGTAGATTCAGGAGCCTCATCTTGTTTTTTAGATGAAGAATTTGCTAGATGTCATAGAATATCATTAATACAAAAAACTAAACCTGTACACGTAGAAGTCATAGATGGTCGTCCGTTGTCTTCTGGAGATGTAACTCACGAAACACTTCCTGTAGATGTAGTAATAAATGGTCATAGTAGTTGCGTAATTTTTAATATAATTAGATCTCCCTCTAATCCAGTAATTTTAGGCTTATCATGGTTAGAAAAGTATAATCCTCGAATAGATTGGATTTCTCGTAAACTTGATTTTCCTCAGAGCATTATTAACAGTTCTATTAACCAAGTAAAAAACCATGAGTCTAGTATAGTAAAACTCGCACCTATAGGTGCAAAAGCATTTATACACGCAGCAAAAGAAGGATCAACTTTTGCTATTTATGCTGCACCTATTTCTGAAAGCGTAAAGACTTCAAGTGGCATTCCAAGTCAATATCAGGATTATCAAGACGTTTTTGAGAAAAAGAATGCAGATATTCTTCCTGAGCATTGCCCATACGATTGTTCAATCGATCTCAAGGAAGGAACTCAGCCACCATTTGGACCAATTTACAGTTTATCGCAAGATGAGTTGGCTGAACTCAAGACATATATTGACGAGAATTTAGCGAAGAATTTCATACGCCATTCAAAATCTCCAGCAGGAGCTCCAATTTTATTCGTAAAGAAAAAAGATGGATCTTTACGAATGTGTGTTGATTATCGAGGACTCAACAAGATCACAATCAAGAACAGGTATCCATTACCTTTGATATCAGGACTCCTTGACCAGTTAAATCAAGCTAAGATCTATACAAAAATAGATCTAAGAGGAGCATATAATCTAGTACGGATCAAAGAAGGAGATGAATGGAAGACTGCGTTTCGAACCAGGTATGGGCATTTTGAATATAATGTCATGCCTTTTGGACTCACGAATGCACCAGCTGCTTTTCAACATCTCATGAATGATGTATTTCGTGAATTCTTAGACAATTTTGTCGTCTGCTACCTAGACGATATCCTGATTTATTCTAAGAATGTTGAAGAACATGAAATACATGTTCGTCAAGTATTACAAAAACTCAGAGATGCAGGATTGTACGCCAAGATGGAAAAGTGTGTATTTCACACTACTCAAGTTGACTTTTTAGGATACATCATTTCAAATGATGGTCTTATGATGGATTCTAAGAAAGTCCAAACAATCATGGATTGGAAGATTCCAAAGACTGTAAGAGATGTCCAATGTTTCTTGGGATTTGCCAATTATTATTGGATCTTCATCAAAGACTTCTCACGAGTTGCAGCTCCACTTACACGCTTGACTAGTAAAGATAAATTCCAATGGAATCAAGAAGCAGAAGCAGCATTTGAAGCCTTGAAGACATCGTTTGTCTCTGCACCAGTCTTATATCGTGTTGACTTTTCCAAGGCATTTTTTATGGAAACAGACGCATCGGATTTTGCCTTGGGTGCAGTTTTATCACAAATGGGAACAGATGACAAACTTCATCCGATAGCTTTTCATTCAAGAAAATTCTCAGCAGCCGAGATCAATTATGAGATCCACGATAAAGAACTTCTTGCAATCGTGGATTCTTTTCAAGAATGGCGTCATTATCTAGAAGGTGCTTCTAGTCCAGTCATTGTGTATACAGATCACAAGAACCTCGAGTATTTCATGTCAACACGCGTGTTGAATCGTCGTCAAGCTCGTTGGAGTATGTCTTTGTCAAGATTCGACTTCATTATCACTTATCGGCCAGGAAAACAACAAGGTTTGTCCGATGCCCTGTCTAGACGTTCTTATTTTGCACCAAAAGAAGGAGATGCAGCTTTTGAGCAACAAAGAACGGTCCTCTTGAAACCGGAGCAATTTCATCTCCGAGCAGTGAAATCAACATTGACTGTTGATTCAACTTTTCTCAAGCAAATCCAGTCCAGTATGTCCTCAGACCCTCTTGTTCATGATATCGAGAATAATTCTTCCAAGTCTCATGATTCTTCTAAGTTCGAGTTCAAGAATAATCTATTATATTTTGAAGGACGCCTATATGTTCCAGAAGGAAAAGCACGTTTGCGTGTTCTTCAAGCACGTCATGACTTTCCAGCAGCAGGGCACTTTGGATATAATAAGACTTTGGAACTCATATCAAGAGATTTTTGGTGGCCACAAATGTGGAAGTCAGTCAAAGACTTTGTACAATCATGTGATATTTGTTCAAGATCAAAAATTCCTCGACATCGACCTTACGGACTTCTTCAGCCATTACCTATACCAGAACAACCATGGTCTTCTGTTTCTATGGATTTCATCACAGATCTTCCAAACTCAAGATCTTATGATTCTATATTTGTGATAGTAGATCGTTTCACCAAGATGGCACATTTTATGCCATGTACAAAATCTATCACAGGTGAAGAAACAGCTAAGCTTTTCATTGATAATATCTATCGCTATCATGGATTGCCTAAAGATATCATATCGGATAGGGGAACTCAATTTGTGTCGAGATTCTGGAGGACTCTTTTCAAGATTTTAAAAGTGGACATAAAGCTATCTTCAGCTTTCCATCCTCAAACTGATGGACAAACAGAGCGCGTAAACCAAGTCTTGGAACAGTATTTAAGGTGTACCATCAACTACCAACAAGATGATTGGACAAACCTTCTGCCATTGGCAGAGTTTGCTTATAATAATACGGTACATTCCTCCACGCAACAAACACCTTTCTTTGCCAATTATGGCTATCATCCACGACTTGATACTTTTGATTTTTCAAAAGTTGATAATCCTGCAGCAGAAGATATGGCAAATCGGTTGTCAGAGTTACATGCAATAATGAAGGCGCAGTTGAAGAAAGCTCAAGAACGACAAAAGATAAATGCACATGTATATCGTAAAGAGCAACCACAACTCAACGTGGGTGATAAGGTATGGCTACTTCGTCGCAATATCAAGACCACTCGACCTTGTGACAAATTGGACTATCGTAGGCTTGGCCCCTTTTCTGTTTCTGAACAGATCAACCCAGTTGCATATCGGTTACATCTACCGGAGTGAATGAAGATCCATCCTGTATTCCACGTGTCTCTTCTTGAACCATATAAGACAGTGGATATACAAGGAAGAAGACAAATGCCACCGCCTCCTATAGAAGTAGATAATAATGAAGAATTTGAGGTGGAAGAGATATTAGACTCAAGGCGGCGCCGAAATAAGCTGGAATATCTTGTTCATTGGTGCAGATATGATATTAGTGAGCGCACATGGGAGCCATCCAGGAATCTAGCAAATGCATCAGCTAAAGTCAAAGTTTTTCATCAACGACATCCATCAAAACCAAGATGAAAACCTCTCTTATAAAAGAGACAAGATTGAGGCAAGATAACATTCAATTTCCTATCCTTGTTTGTAACTTCTTTGCATTTTGTGACGCTAATTAGATGGAGAGCCAACAACCAGCGGATTCAACTCAAGAACCTTCGTTTGCTGACTTACCGGATGAGACATTGCGATTGTCACAACCTTCAAGACGACGCAACCGAGATAAAGACCCTCAAGAACGACATGTTCTTCTTCGAATAGATGGTGAGATACAACGCGTTTGGTATCACGACCTTGGAAGAGATTCTCGATGTTTGGTGATATTATTGGAGATAGGAACGACTCCTGATGGTCTTTCAAATGTATTATTTGAAGGAAGTTATGAAGGCCTCAACAGTGATCAAATAACAGAGTGGTCTTCTCGCCCTGGAATGGGACACTATCGATGGCTAAGAGGACCCATCAACTATCTTCGAAGAGAACAAAGATCAGAGTATGTAGCAAATACAATTCGCCGCATATTAGATTTTCTCAATATATAATCACCGCTCCTCGTGGAACTCGTCCCTAGAAGGGGGGGTAATGTCACGGACATACATATAATTACCTATATGAATAGATAAAAGTATGTAAAAGTAGGTTAATTGTGTAATATCTTCTAGAGAAGCTTCTTAGAAGCTTCATAGACGTTGCTTTGACTTTATAGGAGTCTATAGTTGACTTTTAGGTTAGAAACTTGGTCAACAAGTTAGCCATGTGCCACGCATGTTGGAAGCTTAAAGAACAAGCTAACTACGTGGTCCATCCATAGAAAACTTGCCTTGCAAGCAAAGGCATGTGGCCTAGAAAGTCAACATATATTGGAGGTCTTATAGAACATCGCCACGTGGCTTCTAGTTAGATAGTATATATAGAGGCAAGAGTGAAGCCCTCTTCACTCTTGTCAACTCCTTTCTTGCTTCTAGTCTAGTTTCAAGGGTCTCTAGTTTTCTTGTATTTTGGCAATAGCCATTCCAGTTTCTTTCTTAATATACATATTTCTATTTTGTCCTATTTCTTTTTGAGAAAAGTCTCACTTACTCTTTAGCTTTCATCGAGTTCTTGTCCTTGACACTATTCTTCTAAATCCCAATTCTCAAGACCTTAATATTTTTGAGCTTTAATAAACTTTGAACAAACTGTTAGATGAAGCTCAAACTTGTGACATAGATTAAATACAATAATTATCACTTTATTACAAAATTTCACTTGTAGATCATCTATAAATTTCACACAATTGTCCAAAGTACAAAAGATTTTGAATTTTGAATTTCTCAAAATTCAAAGTTACCCGAAAACAATCCTAACTTTGCAAAGCCTTTACAAAGTTGTTACACACTTAAATCACTTGAAATCAACTCTTACAGAACTTTTTTTTTGTCTGCTCTCAAATCATATTCTCTAATTAACTAAAGATTTTTAAAATTATGGTAGATATGTGGTTTGGTGACTTAAGGTTTGATTTCAACCCTGATTCACAATTGGTCCTCTCCAAGTATCAATTCTTAGTAATCTAAGGTAATGTTTGCTTAAGCCTATTTTTAATTCTCTCTTGAAGATGCATATATTAATTAATTATATCAATAACTTTGATTTGGCTCATTTATGTCTCTACAAAGTAAATATAAATCTCTTCTAAAAAAAGATAATATTAAGCCTAAAGTTTTTACTACCTTCCTATTATTTATCCTTGTTATTTTACTATATCTTTCTATTCGGCTCTTTTATAATAACATTTATATTTTTATATTTCACCATAGTTGTACTACCACAAGATACCATCTTCTAAGCTCTAAAATATAATATCTGCTTCACCTACGTAAACCACTTTCAATATGGTTAGTATTGCATAAAGTGATTACTTTAAAATAGTATTTAACTTATTGGTAGCAATCTCTATCACTAAATCTTGACATTAATCATTGCCAATATTTTAAATTACAACTAAGTGGTGGTAGGCCCTACTACAAAGTTACCCAAATAATAACCATTTCCTAATTTCCCATCCATTTTCCACCACCACTTTCCCCATAGTGGTAAAAAATGGTCACCATCTATACTTATTTATAATTTTTTCCACTCATTTTTCACCACCAATTTCTCTTTGGTGGTTAAAAATGGTCATTATTCATGCCCAGTTTTTATTACTTTCATCCTTTTCACACATAACCATGTCTTGGTGGTGACAATTACTACCCATTTTTCCTTACTTTTTTTTTCCTTCGTTTTCCCTTTGTTGTGATTGCCACCACCATTTTCCATGAAGGGGAACTACCCTCATAGTACTCTGTAGGATTCGGCAGGCCCCCTCATACTACTCCACTAAGCGACTTTCGAGACACAATTCATTTCGTGGAAGACCACCCACCCCTGCTGTCCCGCCGCGCAGCGCTGCTGGCGCGAGGGGAGAGTGGCTGGGACTCGCGGCCACCTCCCCTTTTGGGCCATGTGCTCGACCAGTTCTCCCGCGTTCCCTATGTGATCCCCTTCCTCGCTCCCTTTGCCCGCGCCGCTAGTTTCCCTCAAGATCCTCTGCCCGCACTCTGCGTTCCCCTTGAGTTCCAAATAAACCCTATAACGGTCAAGATTCAATCTGGAAACCTGACGGCCCAGATGCCTTGAGGCAGTCGAGTGAACAAGGAGGTTTCTGCTACATGTTGTGACGAGGATTGCAAAGGGAGTCACTCTTGATCGAGGTCGATTTCCCCTGGATTTCCGGCCGAGTGGGTGCTGTGATTCCGGCTTTTGATCACCTATATTATAGATTGTGGAGAGCACCATTTCGGCCTTGAGGACTGGTCTGCACTCTCCGCTAGGGTTTGTCTTGATAGAGTGCTTAATTGTACAGTGTGGAGTTTCATCGTTTGGGAGCCGGTCGCGTGAGCACCGAGTTATTCGTTGGATTCAATTTGTAGAGTTATTCCTCATTGGAGGAGTTTCGGCAGATTTTGCAACATTTAGTAACATCTCCGATAGTTTCGCAGAAACTAAGATGGATGCCTTGAGGCGAGCAGATGCCAACGTTGCTCACGCCGCGAACCGCTGGCAGCACTTCAAATGGAAGCTGAGGCATCCTTTTCACAACCAGAAGTGGAAGCTTCGAGGCAGGCTTAACCACTACAATCCCTTCTACTACTTGGGACGCATTGCGCACAACATTAAGTACATGTTCACGGGTCGTCGCTGATAGAGACTGCAGGTTTGGAAGACATTCCAAGAATTGTCTCGGTCTGTCGAAAGCTACTTCGACCTTAGTTAAAACTTGGGAATGTCTACTTCAAGGCGCCTGAGAAGTTAGCGCGCATTCTGAACTTTTCATTCTATATTTAAAAAGGTCAAGCTGTTCCTCTTACATCCACTTTGATGTCAGATGCAACCTTAGCTTTTTTAAGGATGCACTGGTTCGGTGAAGTACTTAAGACTTAGAACAACAAAAAGTACGTTTCTTTTGAATGTTACATGAATGCAAGAGTGTAAGATCTTCCATCTGCAGCTTCGACATTCAGGTAGTAATTGTAGTGTAAAATACGTAACAACAGTCCCTACCACTCTGTCTGCCTGGTCTACTATAAATCGATGAGGTCTGCAATCCCTCATGCTCTGTAATCTGTCCCGAATTTGAAATGATCTCTTCCTATGCTGGAAACGAGCATTTGGCATCCTCTGCGCGCCTCCTCTACTCACTATGACATGGTGTGTCTCTTAATATTGATGCCTTTTGCCTTGTTCTTTTAACGTTTAACTGTTAGAACCGCGTTTCGTGCATTTGTTAGAGCCTCTTTGGCATTCCACGTATCCTAATACATTTAGACGAAGTTCTGTTCCTGTGAAAGAAAAAATAAAATCTTACCTCGTTAACATCGTGGTTTCCTGGAACTGGTATAATCTGTTACCAGAAAATCCCTCTACAACTACGATTCTTTCCTTGGCCAATGAAAAGAATATCTGGATACTTGGATACCTTGCCGGTGTCAACTAGAAATGACGACGTTGGATTGTCTATGGCAGATGCCTTACTGAGATTACAGTATGTTCTAATACTTCAACGTCTGACCTCTTCTAACAAGAACCTTAGCGTCCCTCATTAGTACGCAATCTCACTACACAGAATAGAGCTTGCACATTTCGAACAAAAAGAAGTAGCAAAGTGGACTACTGCCAGGTCTCTATTGTCAGAAGCCTTTCTTTAAAATATTTCTTCCTTTTAACTTACCTTAGTTATAAAAATTTACAAAAAAACGTAGAAAATATTTTTTTAACTTTTGGTACATATAGGAATTGAATATGATTACTAAAAGAATAAGTCCAATATGTTACATATTATCATGTGACTTATTAAAATTGTTACTACTTTTAGAATTATTGATTGGTTTTCATTGAGAAGATACGACACTTTATTGATTAATAATACCTTTAATTAGTTTCATCCAATGACATTTATATATAGGGTTTTGCATGTTGAAAAGAAAAAAAAATAGAATTTGGTAATTGGGATTTTGATTTAAATTTAAGAAGAGAAAAAATTCTTAAATTAAGATTATATTAAAAGAATATGATAGTAAGAAAGAAAGAAAGAAAGAAAGAAAAGATTTAATTTACTTTGATATACAAATTTTATGGAATGCAATAAAATAATTTGTTAGAATAAAGCATAGATTTAATTATTTATTCAAATTAACATCAAATAATCTTTTTTAAATGATTAAAAAATGGATTATAAAATATCTTGAAGTTAGATTAACAACTATGTAATAAGCAAGGTGGGGCAAAACCTAGATTAATATAGGTAGTGTAAGAATATATGCCAAAGTTAGTAATTGGAAAGATTGGTATTAGTGGTAGTGGATTATGGTGGCAATTAATTACAATGGTGTTGAATTGGTCCTAAGATTGATTCTGACCACATATCTATAAGACTATTTAGACTAATATAATGTATTAGTTCTTCTCTATATTACTTGATTGTCTCTCCCTAATCCTTTGCTGTAGTCTTCTTTTAGCTTTGGCCTTAAGTTTTAATCTTAACTAGAGGACACAAACAAGACTAGACATATAAAATATTTCTTATAATTGTTCAAAACTTGTTGATAGATGAAGAAGAAAAATTGCCACCGTATTAATTGAGTACATTTGTTTGACTTGGCCAGATTGAAAGGTCATAATAAAACTAAGTTAAGAAAATAAAATAAAAAACTTAATAAAAGTATGATAAGAAATTTGACATTTGCAAATGCATATATAAAGCAAAATTTGCAAATCAAAATTAAAAGGCATAAAAATATTTTTATAAATAAAATAAAATAAAATTTTAAAATATATTAATATATTTAGAGATAATATATATATATATATATTAAATTTTGATATTTATTAAAAATATTTTATATTTTTGATATTATAATTTATGAAATTCTTTACCTAAATATTATCATGTTTTTTATGACTAATAATAAAACAAGGATAAGTTAATTTATATATATATATATATATATATATATATATATATTTAATAAAAATTATATAAAACCTAAACTTATAAACGATGAGGTTATATTTATAGATAGTATTACACCCACTCAACAACATTATATCTATGCATGAATGATATTTTGGCACTTTATTCAGCTTTGTTGATATTATTTTTATCATCTTTTGTGATTAATGACAAAAACTTGTTATCACACTTGACCAAAGTTTCATTAAATGCAATATAATTTGTCTTGATAAAGATAAGTTTTTGCACCTTTTTGACACTTAGAAAATTTTGTAACTTGGAGTGGATGAAACCAAATGTCAAAAAGTTTCTTTTAAAAGTTGCATTGGATATAGCCATCCTAAACAACTTAATCACAATCTCTTAAAGTAACAACCATACAACTCTATTAGCCTACTAATAATGCAGTAGAGTCTTACATCTATTAATTAATAATTTAAACTAGAAGAAATTGTTTAATTTCTTGAAAAAAATGACATAATTTGTGAATTGCATATAGAGATCTTCTTGTTAAATATTTTTAATATGTATAGTATCATTGATAGGAATATTAATTAAAACACAATTAAATTATTTTTTATTTTCTTTATAAAGATCTTCTCCAATGAATTGGAAGTCTACTAAGAAAGACAAGCAATGAATCTTATTATACATAAACTAAAATCTTTGACAAGTTGTGTGTACTAAAGAATGTAGTTTGATTACAAAAGTTCATTCTTTGAACAATTTGCCAAATTCTTGTGGCAATAAATATAAAATAAAAAAATAAGAATCAAATTAATAGTCAAAAATAAATTCAGAAATTAATCAAACAATTTTGAGACTCTTGATAATATGAGCTTTAAAGTCTTTGTCAAAAATTGTATTCTATATCTTGGTTTGTTCAACCTTTTATATTGAGTTACCAGTTATGAAGTTGTATTCACATACAAGGCCACTGAAAATGGATTTAGAATTAAGAATTCAATCCATGTAATTTTATAAAGATTTCTATCCAATCAATGTTGGTTTTCAAGTGTACAAAGGTTGTAAAGATACTATAACTCCATCAACTCAAATCTCATGCAATGGTGGATATTAAAAAAATTAACAACATCTTTAACATTAAAAACAAACTATCAAAGATACTTAAATGGATATCTAAGAAATAACTTGTTTTTGATTTCTTGGCTATGTAGAATTGGCCACTATAAAGATGTCTTCGACTTATGAATAGAGACTATAGGATGTACATCCTTAAAGGAACAACAAATGAAACTTAACAAACAATATTTTTCATGCCTTCTTGTTTGCAAATGTATTGTCTTTTAATACTCTAAGAAATTTAATATCATTGATTTTGATGATATGTTCAATATCCCTCACAATCCATTTGGAATTATGGCCTTGTTGTCTTATTGAACAAACTCTAGAAAGATATTGTGGTATAATATGACTATTATCTGAAAAAAAATAATATATACATCACATTATAGAAGAACTTAATTATAGAATATAGTTGCAAAATATAAGTAGAGGATAGGAAGGTATTAAAAACATTTAATGTTAATTCTATCTATTTATTAAAAGGCTTCTATTTTATTTATAGGACCATTAACAAGACAAAATAAAATAGATTTATAAAAGAAATATTATAAATAGTAGCTTCTAACAAAAATTACTTAGAAAAACTAAATATAAATACCCTAATTGTGAATTTGGATTAAAATCAGGCTTTGGCACAAAACCACTTACTTACAACAATTCCAACGATAGATTTTTATTTATTAAAGAACAAGGTTATGTAGCAAAATTAACAAGGGTTGTATAAGTGTTGATTTAAAGTGATTTGGATTGATATTGAATTTGCAAGAGCTTTCCAAAGTCAAATTTGTTTTAGATAATTTGATATGTTGAGAGATAAACAAGGATTTATATTTTTGAGTATTTTTTTAGCATTGTAGCAAATTGACAAATATACATTTGGAATTATAAATCTACTTATTGTAAACTTATTTTGTAAATTTAAGTTGAATTGAACAATCAGATCAAAGGTTATTAAAATTTAATTGGATTAGAGACTTGGAATTTGGATTTCAAGGATTAGTGAAGATTTCTTTGATCTTGAACAATTTTTAAGTTGGATTGAAGCAATTTTTTGCAAGTAGACAATTAACGTAGTTTGCAACATTTTTGCCAATTTTCAAGGCAAGTAAATGGTTCAATATGGATATATTGTTGATGATAGATTGACATTAATGTTGGAGAAGGAAGATGGTTAATATCCAAGCAAATTAGAAACTTTTTATCCTAATTAGCAATTTGATTTTCTTTGAATTTTCTATGCTTGTTGCTAACTTTTAGATTGGATTGTATGTAAATTTTTACGTAAGATCAATGGTTTAATAAATAGTTTTTGAATTTTAAGACTACTATAGAAATTGGTTAAGATTGGTTAAGATTTGATTAAGGGTTGTTAGAATTTTATTAGGATTAATTAAGATTTATTTAAGATTTATTGAAGTTTTCATTAAGATTTTAGGACTTCCTTTTTAAGGATTTTTTTTAATGATTTTATAGGGTTTAAATAAGATTTATTAAAATTGTCAAGATTCAATTGAGATTTGTTTAGGATTTTATTAGGGTTGTTGGGTTCTTTGTTTATTGCAAATTACAAGTTTACCTTCCATGGCCAAGTTCTTGGTGCATTCTCAAGCAAAATGACACGTAATACAAGAAATCTCATTTGTATTGGAACTATTGCCATATAATTAACAATCATCTTATTACAAATATTGAACTAGGCATAAAAAAAACAAAGTAAACTACAAAAGATGTTGATATTAAAATCTGATTACTTGCCTTTGATATACTTGTAATATAGTTCAAGAAGCACATTGCTAATCTTCTTATCATTGAAAAGGTCATTGAGAAGTATGAGATTTTGTTTTTTGGAGCTTTGAGGTTTTTTTTTTTTTTTTTGCAATTCTTTGGAATGCAATTCCTATTACAAAGTAATGTATTATTAAATGTTTTTGAAACATTTCATTAATAATTGTCGTGATCTTTGGTAGTACAAACTTACTATTTAAAGTTTTCTTTTTAGACAACAAAGAAGCTTTGGAAGAATTAGAAGCTAAAGCTTGCTTCATCTTGTTGTGGTAAAGATACCTTTAAGGGAGATATTAAATACCAGATTTTGTAAGGCTATGTATTATAACCTAAAAAGATTTGCACTTGTTGAGATATTTGGTTTTTAAATTATATTTTAAAACCTTATTAAACCTTCACCAAAAAAAACTCCTACACCTACAACCTTATAAAAAATTAGATTTTTGATTAATTAGAAAAAAGCATGATGAACATCAAAATATTTTAAGTTGTAAATAAGTGAAAATAGACATTTTGTATAATAAAATAAAATCATCAAAATATTCAAATTAATATATTTTTAAATTTTTTTAATATACAATCTTCTAAATTTTGTTTTAAATTTTAGACTTTTAAAAATACTTTGAATAGATACATTAAAACACATTAAGAAAAAAATTACTTCATGTAAATTCTCAAATAAATTCCATATGCAATTCTTGGCCACTATTTATTTTAGTACCATGAATAAGAATAACAAATAACAGTGATAATAATAATATGTTTATTCAAGATTTCAATTGAAAAATATATACATAAAATTCCATCACATCCATTGCTTGCTAACTTACGTCCATTTCAAATTCCAGACACCTATCCAATTTTCAAACACCATTCTATTCTTCCACAAGCATTTATTAACAGAAACATTTTACAACATCCACCTTCTAGGTACCACCAAAGAAGGAGATTTGGATAACTAGTATGAGTTCATAAACTTGTAAGAATTGAGTTTATGCATACACATGGGACACAATATCCTTCACCTTCCTCAGCAGAATAGGAAAACCAACACATCTGACAAACTACATGTTGGCTCACAGCACCTGATAACAGGAGATCGTCTTACAAGCGTAGTAAGGCCAGAACATGCATGGATATCTCACTTGTATCGGTTAAATCCAAACGAGGACTTCCTCTCTCACAATCTGAAGCATATCATCTTTCGTCTTCAGAAGTTGTTCTCAAGGAATATTTCCAGTGGTCCTCCATCTAAGCCCTTGCAGCAAGTCACTGAAGGGTACTCAGACTCTGGAATGTTCTGCATGTGCCAATACACAGGATTCGCAACCTGCTGTTCCTGCACCCAGAAAGCTTTGAGATGTGTTCCTGGTTGTTTCACTTGCTACGAAAGTGATGTGTACCTTTAGGATGAGGGGGGATTTTAGAAGAGAAAATATGTCTGGCTTAGAGGCAGAGACTCGGCAGGCTCGCACACTAGCGGCACTTTGTCAGCTGTGACGTGGTACGTCTCGGGATCCACTTCAATGACGGGCGTTGCGTTGTTGAGCTTCATGTCGGCCTTGCCAATGTTGCGAACATTTTGCACAGCTTCCACCCGTTTCTGCAGTCCGTAGGCAGCTTTCACGCCCGCCTCGAGTGCAGCCTACAACCCAATTGAGCATTTTATTAATACTCCTGCGACCTTTGGTTGATTGAAGTCTTGTACACAAGACTGTTAACATGGAAGTAACAACTTAACAATGTCATTACAAGACAGTATCTTAGCAATTAGACGCTGTCTAAATAATATTACCTTGCTGACGAAAGCGATCGACTGGGAACTGCACGCCTTTCCATGAGCTCCAAACATTGGTCGCATGAGTTTCTGCTTAACCGCAACCATACGTGTCGCGTGTGAGAACAACCAACACTGGGACGTCTTAGTTGTAGACAGTAATGATAATCCCTTGTGGTGCCCCAATGGATTCTTGTAGAATCCACATTAGGCCTTTACAAGTATTACTAATGGTTGTAAAGACTCAGATGGGACAGATTTAGGAATATCATGAAAGCATGAATTCAGTGTTGGTTAACTTTGAAGAGGGAGCTCGAGAAGGCTTATTAGCCTCAAAATATAAACCAAATCGATTCTAATGCTGAAAGCAAGCTAGTGTTCAGAGATAAGTTGGAAGTGTCTCATAACCGCAACGCACCGGTTCAGGAGTAGGGATGCTGGCATTGGCATCTCCCATCTGTGCCCACGCGATAAAGCCACACTTGAGAACCATCTCAGGCTTCGCTCCAAAATGTCCTGGTTGCCAAAGCACTAAATCGGCGAGCTTACCTACCTGCGACATACAAGATAGCATCAGGAACACGAACGACGAAACAATTTCAAAGATTCGTCTTAAGTTGAATAGACCATTCACAAGCTCCATATGGTAATGAGATAGATCCAGTAGGTGTGGATGATCCCTGAGATCTAATGAACGCAGTGACATCAAGAAACAAGATACGTGTGGTGAGCTTACTTCGACAGAGCCAATGAGGTGAGATACACCGTGAGCAATGGCTGGGTTGATGGTATATTTAGCAATATATCGTCGAATACGCAAATTATCATTATCATCATTCCTCGTTTCAGGAAGCTGCTTGCGCTGCGATTTCATCTTGTGCGCTGTTTGCCAAGTGCGTGTTATGACCTACGGAAAGCCCCTCTCAAAAGATTAATTCATTGCGTCAAGCATCCAGTCATGGGAGATCAAATCTCAAGCTTGAGTTATAAGATCTTTAAAAAGACACAATTAGATGCAAGTAGAAGTAAACAAATTTTATGAGAACCTCGCCAATTCGACCCATCGCTTGAGAATCAGAGGACATCATGCTGATGGCCCCCATATCATGAAGAATGTCTTCAGCAGCTATCGTCTCGCCCCGAATCCGAGATTCTGCAAAAGAAACGTCCTCTGAAATATTCTTGTTGAGATGATGACACACCATCTGCACAGGAGCACCAAAGATCAGGACGCCATTATGGAAATTCTAAACCATGTTTCCCAATAACATCTCAATCATCCCAAACTTATGTTTATCTAAAAGAAATATTTCTCCATCATCAAAAAAGACCAGCTGCTAATGGCTATTTTACTCCCTTTGAAGCAGTTCATCTAGTAGAGAAAAGAAATGCTGGCCACATGCTAGGATGAACATTCTCTCAAGATTGCAAAACAGTCCAGCTCAGTACCAGCATGTCAAGATGTTCATCTATGGTATTGACTGTGTAAGGCCTTGTGGGATTTGTTGAAGATGGCAAAATATTAGGCAACCCACAGACTTTAATGATGTCAGGTGCATGACCACCACCCGCACCCTCACTGCCATCCCCCAAAAAGCCTCACAATCAGTATGCAATTTCCAAATGTTCTTCCTGTAAGTAAGGAAAGGCTGTCCGTTCTGCTACATCAAATCTTATGATGTAGGTGAGCTTTTCTGGTACAACTAATGCTTTTGCGTCCAACCATAAGAAGTGAATGTCGTATGCGTTCCCTACCTGTGGTAAGTATGAATAGTCCGGCCTCCAAATGCTTCAATCGACTGCTCTACACACCCTGACTCATTCAGCGTGTCTGTATGGATTGTCACCTGCAGGAATATACAACAGTAAAATCCTTGAGAAAGCGTGGGAACATAGTGTAATACGATAGTAAAATCGCAGGAAGCGAAAATTAAAGACCTACAAAAAAATCAATATTTTTCTTGCGGACATCTAAGGAGTATCCTACCGCCTTCATCCAGAGGCAAAAACCAAGAAAGATGCACCAATAACGATTAGAACAGGTGGAGACCATTACCTGTATGTCATATTCATCGGCGACATTAAGACAGTTCCTGATTGCAGCCGGAGTAGTTCCCCAATCTTCATGCAGTTTTAATCCTATAGCACCAGCTCGTATTATTTCTGGCAGTCCTTCTACATCAGACGTATTTCCCTGCAGCAACAAACAGGAGCAATAGCTTCAAGTACTTGGTTTGCAGTAACCATAAACACATATACATCCACTAATTTTCCTCTCTCTAAATTACACCAAATTGAGGACCTCAAAATCATGAAAACCGTTCTATATTGTGTTCACCAGAGAGCAAACAAAAAAACTGAATCTCAAAGAAGAGATGATCCCTTCCAGTCAATATTCCCCTTGGAATCTATAGCTGTTAATGAAGGCAACTTCAAAAGCATATACCTTGCCAGTAAAGCCAATATTAAGGGGAATCTCGTCTGTAGCCTGCAGCATGAGACGCATATGCTCTGAAGATGGAGTGCAAGTTGTAGCACAAGTGCCATGGGCTGGCCCTGTACCGCCTCCTATCAACGTTGTCAACCCTGACGATAGATTGTGTTTTTAGTGGTGTATGAATCAGTGGCGTGATGACTTCTCTACAACCCAATACTCGTCACAACCTAGATAGGTCATGACTGAAAGACCAAACAGATTTATCGAACCCACTTTCTATCTTAGACAAATACCTCCACTTTCACCTGAAGAAAACTTCTCACCAGAATCACTCATGAAGTACTTGCAATTCTTCAACATCTCCGAAATACAGGAAAAGGCCACACTCGTGTTTGCACTCAATAAGGGAAAAGGGGAAAACAAGTACCAGCTGCTATGGCCTCATCCGCGAGTTGTGGACATATGTAGTGTACGTGGGAATCTATTCCACCAGCTGTGAGAATCATACCTTCTCCTGCGATTGCTTCAGTATTTACCTTCCAAAATAAAAAGCAACCATCTCAACCCAAATGAACTAGCACAAGAATAAGGCCGGCATATATCTCACATAACTGCCTATTCAAGCTCAGGTTACTCACCCCCACAATCATGCCTTCAGTAACACCGTCCATGACATCCGGGTTCCCAGCTTTACCAATGCCAACTATGATTCCTCCTTTGATGCCGATGTCAGCCTTGTAGATACCAGTATGATCGATCACCAGAGCGTTGGTAATTACCGTGTCTAGGGTCTCATTCTCACCACAGCCACTTGCTTGCCCCATTCCATCTCTTAAAACTTTTCCCCCTCCAAACTGACACTCGTCCCCATAAAAAGTATAGTCCTTTTCAACTTTAGCACACAAGTTTGTGTCACCAAGTTGCACCTTGTCGCCAGTTGTGGGTCCATATATATGAGCATAATGTTCCTTATCAACTTTAAAAGTTAGAGTGCTATCCACCCCAGAGACCCCAGTCCTGTTTCACCCATAAAATATTCAGATTTCACATACACAAACACAAAGATTCGTTTAGAAACCACACAAATCAAAGACGGAAAAATCATATCCCATACAATAACTGCAAAATCAAACCTCAAAGGTCATCTACAAAATGAAATGTGAAACGTCATCAAAAAGCTGTAGGGAGGAAGTTGACATACAGTGCATTGGACTCATGAGCATGTAGGAAATTTTTGGCCAGAATGCTTTCCATGATCGTTGGTAGACGAGAGTGATCTACTGGACCAGAGGCCAAACCATTTCCTCCTTTGATGACCTTCTTCCCTCCAATGCTGACCAGTGTTACCCTCTTGGTATCACCTGGCTAATGTTTCGCATCCAACGCCAGAAGCTTCAGAACGTAAATTAAGAACCATAATACAACAGAATCAGTGATACGATTAGACATAATTTAACAGACAAGCTCTCACAAAATGCATTGGTGCATGGTGAACTAAAGCCCAAGGCAGAAAGTAAGTCAAAAGTTTACCTCAAATCTGACAGCCGACCCAGCAGAAATATTGAGGCGCATGCCATAGGCTTTCTCTCGATCAAAACAAAGGTAAGGATTGGTTTCAATAAAGTGATAGTGACTACCAATCTGCAAACAAGTGAAGTTTATCATAAGGAAAGATATCTTCAATGGATAGCCTAATTCTAACCCTCTTCACACGCCTCCAGAAAATACCATATAATATACACTGCCAAGCATAAGTGATCAGCTACTCTTTGCTCTAATGAAATATTTAAAGAAAACGTATGCCGATCTACGTTCAATTCATTCTGGAGAAGCATGGACATCATTCTGAACGATCAGTGCAAACCTGGATAGGTCGGTCAGCGCGGTTGCTAACAGTCAACATCACAGCTCTTCGACCTTGATTGATGACGATTTCACCCTTCTCAGTGATCAGCTTCCCTGGATACATTGCTTCCATGTGGAAGTGGAAGGCACCCAAAGGTGGCACTGCGAAACAAATATCAATATTTATCACGTGAGAAACATAACACAATTTCTTTATACAATCACGTCAGAACATGCCAGTAAAAGTATACAATTTCTAGGATATCAGGATCTGGCTCACCTGGAAGGAACGAGCCATGCAACGCCAATGCTAAATCTCCATCTTCCGATGAAAAGGGTTCATGTATTGTAACGAGCTTTGTACCGTCTCGGAATGTTCCTTCAACCTGCACATTTGACAGCACTATTGAGTGACTACTCGGTATAGTTGAGAGAAGAGTTGCAACTTGAACCTGAAACTTGCAGATTAATGAAGGAGAAAGCCCCTGACCTGAACTGATTCCACAAGGTATGGTACGCCAGGCATCACTTGTCGCCTGCACAATGAAACAAATATTGAATTACCTGTGGAAGATTTGCGTCAAAATAACAGGATGCCGCAAATAGACCAAAAATTATTATTATGACAATAGGATCTTGCATAATTCACATATACATGTCTTCGCTACTTGATAATCTTCCAGATGCTTCACAAATAGCACTACAGGATTTTTCAAAAAATGTATCTTCGCACATTACTGTCAAGGCTCTCAAGCTGGACCAACCCACACGGAGAAAACAAAGCTAGAGCTGTAGATTTGATTTTAGAGGCCAAATGCGACGAACATGGCTTAAACTGACGAGAGCCCCAAAGAGTTGCCCGCATTCAAGAGTAGTAACAAACAGTCACAGCCCTTTTCATTGGCGGAGTAACCACAGACATTAGGCCATACAGGAGTTTGACAGTACAGAAGAGATCCTATCAGAAATTGTTATCTGCACATGGAGAGGACCATGGCAGATAACAATGATGAAAAGTCGAAAGCATGAGCAAACATCCCAAAGTCTCGACATGAGGCAAATGTCCATGACCTACCTCCCCAACATGCGCTTGCCTAAGTCCATCAGCTCTGCAACCGACTTCCCCTCTCTAATGAACTCCAACACCTGTTCCAAAGTAACCGACCAAAACATCAATTGCGATAGTGCATTGGCATCGGAGGAACGAAAAGACGTGCGGAGCACAATCAAACCATTCTACGGTATGGATTTGCAACAATTTTCGCATCTTCAACCAGCAGTGTGAATGCATTCTTGGATGCGCTAGTTTTGACGAAGCGAGCAAGAATTTGTGCCTAGGTTTAGAGTTCCATATTAAAGAGCCATTCATACAAAACAATTTACCTGTGTAGCTATCAAAGCGATAGCTTCAGGGTGGTTGAGGCGTAATCCACGGGCCAGCCTCTTCTGGGCAAGTACTCCCGCCCCATGCAGGGTGAGCTTGTTCACCTCCCTTGGTGACAGCTTCATTTTGTTACCGCCTTAAGGCACTATCGTCCTGTACTTTCCCCTGTAGTACGTGGTCGGGATCATCAATTTCTGTCAACTCAACGTGATCCACAGAACTAAGAAGTCAGAGAATATCCTCCAGCCAACAACACACACACACACACACACACACACATGAAAAGAGACTACTCTCTATGGTCATCAATCCTCATTGTTTCGAAATCACTTCGGCCTGAACTTACAATCGAGAAAATACGACTGCTGCTTCGGTCGGGCGCAGGAATTCTAGCAATGAGCACCAGACTTCAACACACCACACTTGTAGCCTCAACAGACCCGAGAATCGTCACATCGTCACCATCTTCGTCCTAATTATACAAATTTATCAACAAACTGAACAACAACGCAATACATCTACCACACCAACTGCTTGAATTCGTGTCACGCACTCGCACACAACTCGAAATTCAAAACCCGGTCTCCATAGCGCCAAGCGTAAAGGCACTCAAAGTGAAGGAAAAAAAAAAAAAACCCCACAAAACCCACAAAACCACAAAACCACAAAACCTCTCGTCTCCTCACCCAAAACCAACGATCCAACATCAGTTCAGAAACTCTCAGCTCAAATTCTGCGAGAGAACGAACTCCCAGTCACACCAGGAAAGGCATCCACCATCAGTATCGAAATCCACAAAGCAGAGGATCATGGACTCACATGGCAAAGAGGGGATCCCGACGCAACGTCCCAAGGGTAAAAATCACATGCAAAATGCTCTGGCACGCCATGAGGCAAGGGGGGTATGCGATGCCGCGATGAAGAGGCAGGAATCTGACAGTGCGAGATGGCTATTTTTACATGGCCGAGTGCGGCACTGTTGCGCCTGGTTTGGAGATTAGGCCCCCGATTCTCTCCCTCGCCCCCCGACGCAGCCATTCCGCAATTCCCCGTTGCCGCGACCTCTCCATCGCCCCCGTTCGAATTGCTCCCTGCGCGCGCTGCTTCTCGGAAGCTGGGAGCCTCCCCGTCCCAAGCCTCGGCGCTGACGTGGAATCTTGGATGGGGATTTGGATGGATGTTTATTATTCGTGGATGATGTTTGTATTCATCCATCTAAATGTCTCCTCCACAATGCTTGCAGTAGTTGGGTGACTTCGGTATGCGTTGGCTTTTCCAAACAGTAAACACTCAACCTGAGAAAAATATGCAAATGAAGGTATTTACTGAAGAAGATCATCGTGGGTGTAAATAACAATTTCGGTATCAGAAATGGTTTTTTGATTACTTCTCGAATTAAAACTAGTCGTCGTTTGAATAACCCGGATTGACATGCATAATTAGAAAAAAAATCCGAATTCCTTGTTGAACCAAAGAAAACATAATAGTCAAGTTTTTATTAGTGTGTATCATTGTTGCTCTTCTTACGACATGTTTCTTAGGAAAGGTGATGATTCAACAAGTTTAGTCTAAATTCAGGATTTCCAAAACTTCATTAAGATTTACAAATAAGGTATTCACGAAGAAGTATTTTGAACAAGCGAATCCTCCTATAAATCACTGCTGTTATTAAAATAACAAATAAAACTTTAAAACAACTTTATGATTGATAATCGATTGGTATGCTTTTATTATACAAAATGGTAAAACGAAAAATAAAAAAATATCACAAACTATTGAATTGAACATCTTATTTTTTATTTTTGCAATTTTATACATAAATAATACATATAATATATATTTTTTATTATCAAACTATCAAACAATGTTTCAAACCATGGTAAAATTTTTTTAAATATATTTGTGCATATTTGCAAATCTATAAGCATTTTCAGTATAAGATATTTTTAGAATACATCAAAATATACCAAAACCTAAAAAACATAGAGTATTTGGAAATAATAAATTCCCAAAGTAGCAATTACTTTAATTTATTTATTCATTCATTTTTTATGTGTAAATTTATTTGATGTCAAGAAAATTTTAAAATACATATTTTCTGTAAAAGTATGAACTTAAATTCAAATCATGCACCCAATTGTTGCCAAGTAATTTAATCCCTTTTGAGTTTTGATTATTCTTCATATTTTTCTTCTTCTATCCTTTTTTCTTTTTGACATTTTGAAAAAATGTTTCACAATGTCTGAAGCAAATTTTATTTTAATAACTGTGGGTTCTACTTGAAAAAAATCAGAATAAGTAGTCGAAGTGCTTGTTTATGGCTTGTATGTAGATTATCCCCAGCCCAATTTTCTAATCCCAACTTTACTATGAACTTTGAACTTAACTTCTTGATCCTCAACCTAAATTATTGAATACTCTAGAAGTTTTTATTTATTTCTTTATTTATTTTATTACGTGTAAGAATATGTAACATATATTTCAAAAAATTATCCAATTAACTGTAAAGTTGTCAAACCATGATTTTAATATGTACATAATATTAAAAAAAAACCATTTATATATATATATATATATATATATATAATGGAAAGTTAAGTAGACCCAAGTTTTTACTAAATCGACCTGTCCATGATGAAAAAAATATATATATAATGGTTAAAATGAGTGGGTCAATTTTGTAAAAGCCTAGGTCTATTTAACATTCCCCTATATTTTTATATACATATACTTTCAAAGCCACCTCATACTATGGCATGTGAAGAAAATTTTCATTATTGTTGTAAGTAAACAAACGAATTAGTGAAATCTAGTTTTGTTAAAGCTCCCTTTAATGTAGATGGACCATTCAGAAAAAGCAATCTAATGGTTTCGAAAACCCCATAAAGCTAAACAACCCAGCCCATCCAGGGTCAACGCGCAGGTGTGAAAACATCCCAAACCCCAGGTCGCTTTCAAATCCCACAACGGCTCTCCTCATACCACGCTTGATACCCTCGTGATACCCGCCCGCTCTCTGTATTTGTGTCCTCTAACGCTTCGGCGAGCGACCATTGTTTGTTGCTTCCACGGCGCCCCAGCCCATCGATCAACTTCTCGTAGTCGCAGTTGCAGCTTTCTCTCAGCAGTCCCGTTGTGCGAGCTCCCGTACAGCATTCAAGTACGCCGTTGTTCTAGGTTCGTGAGCTTTCTCTCTTCCCAGCGTCATTTCGATCACGCAATTTGGTTCTGTCTTGATAACTCTTGAGAGTCTCGGATGTGGAGGGTGGAGTCTGTCTCCGTTGTTGGATTCAGCTGCTTCGGTCTCGGCTGTATCAATGTAGTCATTCGTGGACTGGCGTACTTCTAGAGGTGAGACTGTTCGGGTTTCGGGTTGAGCTTTGGACGTTTGTTTGAATGGCAAAGTCTGTGCGAGGGATGTGCGAGAGGGGCGGATGATGTCGTCCAATGCTGGTACAGATGTGGTAGAGTGAGGGTTTATTCCGTGTGGAAGCGGAGGGATTTCTGTGCGTTACCTGAACTTCCCCGTCCGTGTTCCTCTGTGGAAGAGAGATCGGCAGCAAGTAGTGCGTGAGGTGTGGTGCTTTGAATTGCATTCAACGTACGCATGGTAGGTTGCGGGAATCTTTATCAGAATTTTCTGGAGAAGTGCAAACGGGTCTCTTGTAGAGATTCTACGGCAAGTGAATTCGTTATGCGAAAATGTAATAAACACGGTAATTGAAAGTTTCTCTTGTAAAACTAGTTGCCCTGTGAAGCCAGCTTGTGCAACCATTTCTTCCTAATCACAGAGGTAGCTACCAGCATGTGATTTTTGTCAATGTAGGTCAACCTATAACGTAGATTAATCGATGTTGTGAGTAGGGTCATGAATTGTACCTGCAATCCTTAAGAGTTATGAATAGTCCCAAGCAATTGCATCTAGTCAGCTCAGCCATGGAGCCAGAACGTCTCCACCGAAGGCATGAACCTTAAAAAGGTATCTGCTGTCCGCAGGGGTTTTTGAGCATGTATTGAGTTTTTAAGATGGGTACGGAGTGGGAATTGAGCAAGGAGAACGTTCAACCCTTGCGTAAGGGGCGGAAGGTCGAGATCCTCAATGAGACCCTCCAGGTCAAGGAGGAGAGCCCGAGTCAGTCCAAGTTACTCGATAGTCAGCGAAGGTACACATTATCATTTCCCAGAAACTTTGAAATGGCATGAGCAGCGTCTTCAAATTTTGATGTAATTGGATGTATGTTCAAAGTCAGGTGTGGTAAAATCCCCACTGTATAGACGTGTATGTTCCGGGGGCTGAGCTGCTCCCGTACGTTTCCCTCGCATATAACCAAGTAACGTGTCAATGATTATGCGCTTAGGTTTTGACTTACCCTTTCCGACGTCCTATGTGTAGATCCATGATTGAGGCTATTGACGCCTACGAAGGAGACGACCCATTGCATCCATGGCTTCAGTACGTCTTTACGCTGTTGCACTGTAGTTTGTTCTTTATATCATGCACCCTTAGACTCGAAGTTCTGAAGCTTTCAGAGGGCGTCGACACTTATCCGATTCTCTCAATTCTGGAAACTCGTGGAGATGCAAGCAGTTCTGTTGGATTAAAATGAAACTAAACTAATATCTGGATATATTTGCCTTCAACAGGTGCATAAGGTGGATAAAGGACGCTTATCCGACTGGGGGTTATCAATCTGAGCTTCTGCCGGTGGTGGAGGCATGCACCCGCACTTTTCAGAATGATGAGCGATATAAGTCGGACATAAGATACTTGCGAGCATGGGTACTCTATGTAAGTTTAACTTCATGTTAAACGATATCACGCGAAGATCACTAGTACCATCAAATTAAGTTGTGATGTTCCAGTGATACTCATGGTCACAGAAAGCAGATAATTTTCATTTCGACATAGAGAGAACGTGAAGTTTCTCTAATGCGCTGATTTCAGTAGATCCATAATAGTATTGGATTGAAATGGAGAGGCAATCATTGAGAAGTTCTGGTGTGTCCGTGGTATGTTCGCAGGCAGATTTATGTAAAGAACCTCGGGAGATATATCAGTTTCTTGAACTGCACTGTATAGGGCAAGACCATGCCCTGTTCTACGAGGCATATGCGACCTACATGGAACTTTGTAAAAAGCACAGCAAAGCAAATGAAATTTACGAACTTGGTCTGCGAAGGTAAACCTTTATTTGGTTCTCTGCCGGATCCTCATTGAAAATTGTCCTCTTTGTCCTAACAATCAGGTTCCACCTCTGGCGTCGTATTACAAAGTCTTATTTCTCCTGCTGCAGGGATGCTCAGCCATCAACTAGACTGCAAAACATGTATCAGAGCTTTCTGAAGCGTATGATGCAGCGGAACGAGCGGAAACTTCAAGAAGTGATCCCCAAACCTTTTGGCTTATTTCTTTGAGCATTGCATGTACTATAATACCTTCCTAAATTTGTTTTTCTGCGTTCTAGTACCTATTTTAACCTCTTGAATTCGACATCATCTTCAGGACCAAGAAGATGCTTTTGAACCGGAGAAGATGCGGCACTTCGGAGACAGCAGAGGACCTCCTACTCGTAAGTGAATCCGAGCACCACCTTGCACGAAATGTTTGTGTCTTTCATGCGTAGAGAGTCGGGCTGATCACCCCATTCGGTCGTTTGTGCACTGATTCTAGGTGCCCCGATGAGACCTTCATTTGGACATGATCAGCAAAGACGGAAAATGCATCAACCACAAGTTCCGAGGTGTGTACTCAACCATGTCCTATGGTTGCGCTAGCAAAGCAAACGTTTACATGGGTTTTTCGAATTTAACGCATGTTGATAAAAGTTCACACACTCAATACTGTATAAACTCATCATTCGCAATGAAGATATTGACACAGATCCTGATCCGATAGGACTGGAAGCATCCTCTATCAAAATGCCTTATTATAGACTTCTGTTACTCGTCGAGATCTAGCCTTTTATTTAAGGAACCTTATTTCCTCCTGTGATGAAGCAGGTCTACGATGGACATCTTTGTCGATGATGAATTTCACTCAGGAACTCGTCCCTCGGTTGTCCCTGAACCGGTCGGTGTGCATGTCCCTGCCGCAACATGGAAGAACCTAGGGACCCAGAAAGAAGTGAGGAAAGAAAATGACCAGAGACCTTCCAAATGGAATGAGACTACTCTGCCACGTCTAGGAAAGGTGTCTAAACATGTTGAAGCACGCCCACCTATTGAAGTCTTCGTTGACGAGGAGTGTGAAGAAGCTCATGCCAGGTTGAAGGTTAAGAATGCGTCTGCGTCATCAACCACTCTTCGACAACGAGTCGATGGTGTCTGTGACTTACGCAGGTCAGTATACCTTTGTAGAGAGCTATGGCATCTTTCCGCAGTGAGAAAGTCCGCATTTAAGTTGGTGATTCATTTACTTTTGATAATTCGCAAGATTCTTTGTTCAGTAGGACGAACTTAATGCCAGTCTGATGTCGTGTACATAAATTTTCAAGTATCAAGCTGTCTTCGTGAGAGGTTTGTGGTCTTAATGTCTTAACCTCGAGGTCTATATATGCAGAGAGCAGGAGGCATTGCAGAAGAATCCTCTGATGCATTTTAACGATGGTGAGAAGCCATCCACTGCCTCTCTGCTTCCAAGAGATCCCAGCGGAAACTCTCGTGAACCAGGTGCGCATTACTATCTAGTTACTTGCTGTAGACTGTCGGGGCTGAAAAGTTTACATCAGTTGAGTTGATCACGAGGATGCTATTAGTTGGCTGGCGGTTGTGTTGGAAAAAAAATGCATTTACACTTTCTCCCAAATCAGTATTCAGGCGTGTTATTTTCTATGAGCAGTGGCTTAACGCCTTGATGCCCTGAACTACTTTAAGATCCTCGCGTAATAACCTCACTTTTGCCTTTCACTCTCATGAGCTCTGTCCTTTCCAGTTAATTTGCTGATCAGCTTTGGATGGTGCATGGCTTCAGATGGACCTGAGAGTGGAGCTCCGCATCTGGTGGGTTCTGAGATTTTCCAAGGCGGTGAGGACGGTCGTGAAACTTGCTTTGAGGAAGCAAGGCTGGTGAGGTGGAAGATGCCCCACCCAGCCGCACATCATCCAGCAGTATCTTCACCGCGGAGCTCAGCTGAGAAGGCAAAGCTGATCGAGAAATCACTTAACATGTTCCAATCCAAAAATGCAAAGCAGAAAAACCAAGATTCCCGCTTCAGTGATAGGGAGGTTCCAGTACCTGAGCGTCGTGTTCACGATATTGATATTTCTAACAAGATGGTTGGGAAACTTTCTCGGGGAAGCTCGAACGAGAGCTCCTCTGACGAATCTGTTGCAAGTTTTCTGGCACCGCCAGCGACCAAATCTTCTATGTCCAGAGCAAGTTCAATGAGCTCCATTGATGAGCCTCCTCCATTTGCTTGCTCCATGCCTAACTCTCAATTTACTGCAAATGGCGAGGAGACTATTGCAATTAAGAAATATGCTGAGGAGTTGATCATTCATGGAGCTGACCCCAATGGCAGGCGGACTGACGTTGGCCGCCACCAAGGTCTGATTGACCAAACAATTAATACCAAGGAGTGCCTTCAAGACATCCTGTCTATGTTTAACAGGCCCCTATCGTGTGAGAAGGTGCCCCAGCGCAAACCCAGAGCCAGTAAGTCGTCGCGACCATCTCCGAATTCTACTGAGGGATTTGATGTATTCATTGATGACGACGAGGACAACCCTCCCGTCCCTAGGCCTCAGAATAATGGCGTGAACCTGAATCGAGGGTTTGAAATTTTTAACGACGAGGAGAATGATCCCAGTCAACTGAGTAAAATCCACGCAAAGAAAGGATTTGAGGTATTCGTGGATGAAGTCATCAGCGCCCCTCCTCCCAGGACAAGAAAGCTGAAAATGAACTCCTTTGAGGTCTTTCAAGATGTTCCAGACGTTGTCAAGCAACCAGGGAAGGGCAGCTTCGAAGTTTTTGAAGACGAAGAACTTCCTCCAAAGAAACCAGGGAGGGGCAGCTTTGAGATCTTTGAAGATGAACTTCCACTGGAGAGACCAGGGAAGGGCAGCTTCGAAGTTTTTGAAGATGAGCTTCCCCCGACGAAACCAGGGAAGGGAAGCTTTGAGGTGTTTCAAGATGAACCTGCTTCAACGAAAGCAGCGAAGGGGAATTTCCTGGTGGATGAAGTGAAGCACCGTGTTGCGAGACCGCCGGCGCGGAAGATACCATCTGCGATGTGTGAAGGATCGTTCGATATCTTCGTAGATGACGATGTGGTTGCTAAGTCAAGTGTTCCGAAGCAAGGATCATCATCTAGAGGCACAGAGAGCACATTTCAGGTGTACGCAGACGAAGACAGTATTCCAGCTCCTAAAAATGTGGAGCGACGAATCCCCAAAAGTAAACCTGTAAGTAAGTCTCAGACCGGAGGTTTCTCCATCTTCATAGACGACGACGTTGCTGTTCAACCAGTCCGCAAACCTAAGTTGCAATCAAGCACGAGAAAGTGATCATTGTTTTTTGATTGAGGAGCATAATTCTCGTATGCTTAACACGAACTGATACACTAAGCATCTGGTACGTAGTATGACCCGTTAGTAAAACAGTAGCTGGGAATGTTGTTCTCAGTCCACTTTGTCCTTGTTAGGTATCGCCTGTAAGAATGATAACATACCGACTAGTATGTGAAACCCGTAAACCGACAAATTATTTGCTCAATGTAAGGTTTTTGACAGTAAATTCTCTGTCTCTAATCTGAGCTACGCCGGTTCCCAACACGGAGACATACTCGACGACAACTCGTTTCTGTTCGGAATCATCTTCATTTGTGATTTCATCAATTTGTCACTGTGTCCCTAATTTTCACTCCTGTCCAGATTGTGCTGGCACTGAAATGGTTTTGGAAAGGTGATATGCTTATCTCTGCTGTATTCATTCTAAACCTGTGCAAAGAATAGCAGCCACGAAATGCCGGCCTCAATCTGTTGTTTAATGTCGGTGTGTGGAGGACGAGGTGATAAATACGTTTGTGCAGGCTAAACATGTTCAACAACGTTGGCCTACTGTCTTAGCGGCAGGTGAAATCCCAGTTTGCTGACTTGCCTTCGACGGAGAAATCCTGTTAGGTTGCCATGACGAGGAGACACAGACGTTGCCATTACTGATCTACCAGTCTTACCACAGAAAAGACTGGTATAGTGTATTAATAGATTTAGTTGTATATATCTACATTTCACATAATTTTTGTTGGATTGAGCTGCAAATTTTGCGACGCTTGTTTCGAAAATCTTCACAATTCTTAACACAAACCGAACTTGGAGATGCTGGAGAAGTGTTGCACATTTGCACATTTTGACGTTGACCTAGATGAGCATCCCACACAAAGTGTTAAAGCTTGCAACATCAACAATGCATGCTCTAATAACATACGAAAGTTCACTGTCGACTGCCGCTGATCCGGCTGGTCCTTGGACTTGGAGGTGGCTGATCTCTCATGGTCCAAAACAGTGGGTCTGTGGGCACTTTCTTGAAAGATGAAACACTCTAAAAGAACCGTAACTTGATTCATTTTCAACCACAAGAAATAACCTTGTTTATGTACGTAAGTCTTTTATTCTACCTTAAGTCTTAAACTACTTGTTGTCTCTACAATAACCATGTGGTCATTGGAGCAATTACTGAGTTAAGTGAAGTTGTATCAATGTTGTCAACATGGTAGTGATGTCATCATTTCCGAAGTGTGGTACTTCTAACACCCTCCCTTTTTCTCTACATTACATGTTCAAAATCACACCTTTTTGCTGATTCCTTCCTGTGTATTCTTTTAAGATGTTCTTGATATAAATGGATAACTTATCAATGGTATAATTTGTTCCTAACTCTTCTTGAATTTTTCTGGAGCACTAACTAATTATTGCTATATCATTCTAATCGTAATGATTCCTGTGACGGAGTGAGGTTTTGCTACTTGCTTTGTGGTGCACCCTTGTTGTTCTTTATAAAATCATTGATTTCTTCGTGGCAATTATGTATAGATAACTTCAAAGATTGTTGGCTTGCAATCCCTTTTGTTTTGAAGTAAAGAGAGTTGATGATTTTGCCTTGATGGTCCTTGTTTCTCTTGTGCTGTGTTTGTCTTCAATTGTGGTTTTGATGAAGATATTTTACGTTGTTGGAAAAAGAATTTGGCCAAAAACATATCATACATGGAATGAGTGTCATCTTAATATTCATGGATTTAGTGGATCTAAGTATAAATGTTTTAGATCTCTTACTGAGGCTGGGAGTTATTTGGATATTAGAAATCAAGCACAAGTGGACTGAGGTTTGAATCCTTATTCTACTTGGTTGGTACAGAAACACGGCTAATCCAGTAGTTTAATTAAGTAGTCAGTATGTTACTTTAGACAATACATATGTTATGATAGAATCTTTTACTTGTTGTTTTTTTCTAATAAAATGATGTTGGATCTTAATATGCTTCAGTTGTATGTAAAGTACAAGAATGTCTACTAGCTTGATGCATGATTGATTATTGTTGTGAAGTTGAGTTGGTGATTCATCACATAAGTGGAGTTCATTCAGCAACATGCATAGGCAGCAAACGTTCTTTGCAGCTTCTGATAAGGCACAATATTCTACTTCTGTGGTAGAAAGAATAACGGTTGATTGGAGTTTGCTACTCCAATCTACAATACTACTGCCAAGCTTGTGTACAATTCTTGTGGCAGATTGTCGTGTATCTAGGTCATGCCCAAAGTTAGAATTGGTGAAGATATAATAACTTAGCCCTTCTATAAAAAGAAAGTACAAACTCCAATTTATTATTTCTTTGAGATAGTGTAGAATATGCTTTGCAATAATTCAGTGTGCTTCTTCTAGTTCTTACATGTATTTGCAAACATTTCCTACAGCATAGCTGATGTCTATCCTTGTAATTATGGCTGTAAGTGGTAAGCATCCAACAAGTGATCTATATAGTGTAGGATTAAATAGCTCTATGTTCATTTGTTTCTTGAGTTTGAAACCAGTACACATTGGAGTAAATATAAGATTGTAGTGTTGCATTTTGAACCAATTTAATAAGGTCTGAATGAATTTTCTTTGATGTAGATAGATTTTGTAAGAACTATATGTTATCTAGGCACTTAGGTAAAGTTGAGCATCTCCTAGATGCATCATTTCAAATTTTGAGGTGAGTAAGGCTTTGACTCTGATGTTTTCATTTTCATTGTTTCTTATTAACAGTAGATCATCTACATATAACAAAAGAATCACATATTTTTTTGTTTTGATATGAGTAGTACATATTGCAATTTGCAATACTTTTGTTTAATTCTTTTTCTTTGAGTTAGCTATCAATGCAAGTATATTAAGCTCAAGGAGCTTGGCCTAGTTTAAATAGGGCTTTTAAAATTTTGCAAACCTTTCTTATTCTTGCTCCATGAAAACTATCCAGAACTTTTATAAAAACCTCTTCTTATAATGTCCTATTAAGAAATGTTGTCTTAATGTCCATTTGCCTAATACACCATTGCTTTTGTGTTGCATATTATTAACCAACTTACAAGTAGTGCAAATGTGACAAACTGATCTAATCCTTCTATCTATTCATTTCTTTGTACTACTATTCTTGCTTTTAGCTTATGTATTTCACTCAATGGACCTATTTTGGTTTTATAAATCCATTATGTTAAAATAGGTAATTTGCTTTTTGATAAGTCTATCAACTCCCATGTTTTGTTCTTTTCTATTGATTTAATTTTTTATTTTATTACATCACTCCATCTTACAAATTGAATTGCCTTAATATAAGTTGAAGGTTCTTTGTGATTTTATAAGGAATCTTTAGAAGAGAGCTATGGCTTGAAAATGCTAGTGACTTGTATACATTGTACTTGCTCATAGAGAGATGCTCCGAGGATGTACACAAGACAATACTTGATATAAATAAGTGTTTAATTGAGAACTAAATATCACGATGAATTGTACTATTTACAATGTTTGTGAGATCATTAGAGTCGCCAATTTTGAACATTAGTAGTGTAGAGTGTTTTTCAGAATTTACAATGTTGAGATCTGAGAGACTAATGTCAAATGCTGAAGACTGAATGATATTATCATCACTGATATGCATTATGTTTATGAAAGATGATAATGCATTACAGTGGTCATTTTGTATCCATGAAGCATGTTGTTTGTTATCTACCTCAGGCTAAATTTTGAAATTCATATCTGCTGAATTTGTTGATAAAACAATCAAAATGCTTCTGCAACTTAAGTCTGATGTGGTAAGCTTAGACAAAGAATTCTTGCTTTTTTGTTGATTGGTGGACCTTGCTTTGGGCAAATACTTACAGATATTGATCTTCTCAAAAGAAATGTCATTTAGAAGGCCGTTGCAGTTTGTATTTTTGTTGAAGGGCTGTTTACTAAATATTTTAGTCCGATTGTGATAATTTGATGTTTAGTGATCTAGAAAGTCCATGGAAAGAGGCCACTTATTGAAAAATATTCTACTAGACTTCTTGAGATGATTGCTTCTAATTATTTCTCTTGAATCTAACTAAGTCCGAGCTTGTGATTTGACTGCCTTATCATTTACTTTTAGATATATGTTCTACTGGTGAATATCAATATCCTTCTTTGCATCTAAAGTTTCTCGTGCATGTTATTGAATTGTATTATTGTATTCCACATCTGTAAGTTGATGATTTGGCATTTGTATTGATACTTCATCTTCACTTGTATGATAGTCTGACACACTGTTAAATAAATTTCATCATTATTAACTATGGTGTATTCTGGAAGGAGATATCCTATCATTTCTCTGAAATTACATCTTTTGAAATTAATATTCTTTTATCTTTTGTATCATACATCATATATGCTTTACTTTCAATATTATAGCCTAAAAATAGGCACTTTCTTGTTTTGTTGTCTATCTTTTTTCTTTGTTCTTTAGGTATGTGTATGTATCCTAAACATCCAAACATTCTTAGATTGCTAATATTGGATTTGTGTTGAAATTTGTTTTCATGAAAAATCATACCAAATTTTTCTTTGATTGGGCTAAGATTGATTAGGTGGTTGGCAGTATTTATTGTCTTGCTCTATAGAAAGTTTGAAAGCTTACTTTTAATAGCCATATTTCCTACAAGCTCCATAATTGTTTTATTTTGTCTTTTTGCAACACTATTTTGATGTAGTGTTCTAGCTTGCATCAATTGGTATGTAATTCCATGTATCTTATTGAATTTCTGAAATTATTTTGAGAGGTTTTTTCTTCATCTATCCAATTTAATTTTCAAAATCTTATGTCTTATTTGCTTTTCAACCATTGTTTTGGATAGTATAAAATTTTTAAAAAGTTCCACTCTTGGCTTTGAAGAAATATATCCAAGAATATTATAAATAAACATTTGTAAAAACTAAGAAATATCTTTCACTTCCTAATGATTGATGCAACATAGGTTCTATTATATCTATATTTATCAGCTCTAATTTTCTAATTATTCTTATGTAGGATTTTTAAAAAATATGCTCGTGTATTATTTTTCAACTTAACATCCTTCACAAATAGTTTTTGTATTATCAATTCTAGGCAATCGAATCACTTTGTTCACTTTGGATAAGTGACTTAATTCATAGTAGTGAAGGTGTCCAAGTCGACAATGCCAAAGGTGTGGATTATCTTTTCTTATTATAATGTTTATTTTTGCTATATGATTTTTAAACTTATTTAGATTATTTGATAAGTTTTTGTGTCCACTTGCTTTGGCTTTTTCATTTCTAATGTTGTCTAATATTGAACAATGATGTTTTGTGGATACTACTATATTTCTTATATTTGTTAGTCTTTTTGTTGATATAAAGCTATTGCGTACAAAAGATATATAAAGAACATTATTAAACTTTATTCCATTTGACTTAGTGGCTACAATTATCTTTTCATGGCCTTCAATCTAATGAGGTTTCTCTCTTGTCATATTGATAAGTCTTCCTTTCACTTTGTAAATTGATTCTAGTACATTTGTATTACCAATGACATGATTCAAAGCACTGTTATCCATATATCACTTGTACTTCAAATGATCAATAATATTTATTATGGTTGCATTGAAATTGTTAGTATTATTTTCATTACATTCATCATATTTTATGTGGTTTAACATATTCATGTTGTTGTTATAGGACCATTCTATAGACTATTATTTTGGGTAGTCTCATGCAATGTGATCTTCTTCTTTATATGCAAAACATCCAATTCCTCTTCAATTAATGAAAAATTGATGTTGTGTTCTTTGTCCTAGATTATCAAATCTCCTATGTATGGGTGCTCTATGTTTATCTTACATTGATGTTCTCTTCTATTGCACAACCAATGTTATTTCTTCTTTACCAAGTTTCTTACTCCTAAGCTACTAAGCTCCTATTAGTGTCCTTTGTTGATGAATTTTGTAGCAACTTATTTAAATGTGGGCAATGCTTCTATGGATGTTGTACCTTATAGAAACCTTTCATATGAGTGTGACATTCTATTTAGTGTGATCTATGCTAGAATTTTATCAAGTACATTTTTTTCCCATGGCCGTTGGCTTATTCCTTATCTCATGTACCTTTTTGATATAATTTTCTACTGAACTACCTTTTATGCATGCAAAATGTGAGAAGTTGGCTTGTTAGCATCGTCATCTGTACAAGATCTCCAAAGTAGAGATTTTTTTCTAGCACTTTCTAAGCATTTGCTTGATCTTCTTACTTTGCTAATGTATCGATCAAGTTGTTGCTCACATATAACATGATTGCACTCATAGCTATATTCTTTATTTTTTGCAACATAAAAATAATTGTGATCAACTCCATTCATCCATATTAGATACATTGTTCATTCAACTTTTGTTTTTGTGACCTCCTAAAGATTGTACCTTTTAAGATGCACTTCTATCTTATGTTTTTAGATGTGATAATTGACTTCTCCAATCAACTTATTTGAGTCACCAATCAACATAAAAAAATTGTCTTTTGCCATAGTTCAAAATCATAGTTTATTCAAAAAATAATAAAAGATATATTATTTAGATAATTTATACCATTTTGATTATATAGGAGCAAAGCTTAATATGCTTACTTTGATACCATGAAAGATGAAACACTCTGAAGAAACCATAAAATGATTCATTATTAATCACAAAGAAAAACCTTATTTATATACATAAATCTTTCATTCTATCTTTAATCTCTAACTACTCATTATCTTTTTGATAACTATGGAGTCACTAGAGTAACTACTGAGTTAATAATAGTTGAATCAATGACATCAATATAGTAGTGACATCATTGTCTCCAACAAAAGTATTACTTCTAACATTCTTCTTTGATGCTGACTCTCTCGACATTTTTTTTTTTTTTTTTTTTTTTTTGTCTACTTTTTATTACAATCAGTTGTCAAAGCTAGGAAAATCATGTTGTAGCTTTATTGAAGTTCTAATGCCAATGTTGGTTGAATATTCTTAAGCCTATATTAGTGTGGGTTTGTGTATGTATGTGGTTTTTATTATAATTAGAATCATTGAATGAAATGCACCACAACCTCATTTTGTTAATTACTACTTCTATGTAAGGACGTGGTACCAAACATTTATTCTATCAACATGGCACAATAAAATACAAATTAATATGTAAACTTTTGAGTTACATATATTGAATTAGAATTACTAATTTTTGATTAGATCAACTAATCTTTTAAGTTATTTAACAAAGAATACTTAAATACAACAATTGGCAGTGCTAAGGTGGTTTAGAACTTGAATCTGTGACCTTATTTTATAATATATAAGATGGATTTGACTTATAAACAATACACCATTGTCTTTAGTCATTTTCTACCATTCTATTAGTGAAGGTATTGGAAGAGTTTAGACTTTCTTCAATTTGTTTATTAGATTGGTGATTTTTGAGATGAAATTCATTTAAAAAAGAGTCTCTTAATATTAACTTGCAAACATTATTATGTAAAAATGAATTCTTACCAAGTGAAGAATGGTCCCTTATCTTGGTAGTTTGGATTATCTAATTTTGGAGAAAAACTTCGCAATGCTCAACTATTGAATTGCTTCAATGTTTGGTAGTGATGAAATTGCATGATTTTTTTATTTCAAAATCTCAAAGATTCTTGAAATAGAAGAATTGATAAGATTAAAGTAGTTGTTTGAATAAAATGAGGTCCTCAAGTAAATATTCATTAACAATAGCAAGATTACCCTTCTTCCTAATATTACATGACTTTCTTTATGGTCTTGTTTATATTACATAATTAAGTTATTTATTTACTAATGAATATATTTACACAAGTATGTCAAAATCTATTTTAAGAATTCTTAATTATTTGTATTCATATTTATTTTAGATATAAACTTTACTTATATTTATTTTATATTTTTTTTGATGTTGTTTTTTTTTTTTTTTTTTTTTCTTTTTTCTTTTTTCTTTATTTAATATTTTGATTTAGCTAAAAAAATACTATTTCTAAAATATATAATAATACTATTAGGATAAAATATCATTAATTTCTAAAATAATAATAGATAATAATAATATAATAATAAAAAATTAAAATTATATAATAGAAATATAATTTATAATATAATAAAATAAATATTTGAATGTATGCATATATATATATATATATATATATATATAATAATTAATAAAATCTTAGGTAGAATTCAATATAAAAATACGTATTAGATGATTTATTAAGGTGATTTTTATTTTAATCTAATATAATAGTTTTTTCTCACATCTATACATTAGATTAAATATAACTATTTGTTTCTACTTTTTATTGTTCTTGTAATTACTTTTAATTCTCTTACAATCTATTAAATATTTAAAAGCACTTGCACCTCTTTTCTACAACTTTCAATGAATTTTTTTTTAACTACTTACTTTTAAAACCTCCTTATCATATTATATTCTATTATAAAATTATATCTGTTTTTTACAATATTTGAGATAAAATTTGAAAACTATTCAAAAGACATCAAATTTCTTGGATTTTTGTAACACATGCTACTAGACTAAAAATAAAATTTTAGTAGTATTTATGCAATAGGTTAAAAATAGAATAATCATTTAAAAAAAAGATCAAGTTACAATCACAAAAAATAATGGTGGCAAAAACAAAAAACATATATCTTCATAATTTTTCTATAAAGTATGTTATTTTTTGAATTGATTTATTTGAAAAATATACTTTTAAAGATAATTATTGACAACATCTTTATATAATCATTTAAGATTTCAAATGTTTACATTGTGAGTGAATCTCATAAATAGAAGAAATTATAAAAGGCTACTTATGAAACAATTCTCATAAACCAAAGTTGTATGAAGACCTGAGAATTGGAATATGACAAAAATATTTAGGAAATATTTGATAAATTTTAAATAAATTGCAACTTTTAACTAGCTCCATGATATACACCTCCAATAAGTTATGATCTCAAAAGTTGCTCCTTGACCATGAAAACGTCTAGAGTACCATCTCTTAAATCTATAAGGATTATAATAGCACCTTTTTGACTACAATGTTTTTTAATGCCAACCTATTTTATAGATTTTCTTGTATAAAAACCAAATTATATTAATAAAAAATAAAAAATAAAAAATACAATTATAATTCAGAAAAATATATTAAAGAATGTTCAATGTGTATCACATATTAATTTAATTCATACAGACCTTCAAAAAGAGCTTTATAGACAAACAAATAATATTTTTAAAAGAAAAAAGTTGTAGTGTCTTAACTTTTCCCCAAAATATATAAAGTGCCCATGAATAAAAATTTCTGGGATGTCTTGCAGAAATGTTGGACCTTTCTGCTCCAATATTACTGGGTTGGGAGAAGTCAGTCAATATCATTCAACCACTAATGACAAAATTTTCCGAACTGATTAAATATAACACGAGAGATAAATGATGTGTGGTCACTGAATGTGCGCACCAATTCACTAGCTCGAGCATCGAGCATCCCAACGTTTCCCAACGCCTTTAAAATTGTCTTCGTTCATGTCATTGGTATGTCTTCATAATTGACGTGTAAGTTAAATCGAGAGCAAAACATTCAGGCAGGAAAATTCTAATTCCCTTGAAAAGCCAAGTATGGAACCACATCCTTCTTAAGATAAGTGGAACACAGTAAGGGCAACTGTACTACGTTATCATCGACTTTAAAATGGGAATGTATTCCAAAACCTGAACAAAAATGTCGAGCAATAAAGGACTGCAAATATGCGGAACCCATTGAGAACAATTTATTCATAGTAACTAAATGTGAAAAAAAATCAACCCTGCTGTGTCTACTAGTACTGATCAAAAGCTGCTTGCACAACTGAGGGTAACCAAGTAAACCTCCTATCCATATCCATGTCCACAACCATCAAATTCTGGATGGATGCAAGCATCTGCTAGCACAGGTGCCAGGAAAACCATCTCCTACCTCTATACCATGGATACTAAATAAACTATTCCAGACGCAGGAGGGGCAGGGCTTTCCCCACCAAGCTCCTGATATCCTTTCACATTGAGTTAGCTTAAGGTGGCTGAAGCTTTGTAAAAATATACTACCCATACCTTAAGCGGGCTGTGGGTCTAGCCTCCAAGAAGATAGCCTACCAACATGCCCAACAAACCAACGAGTATAACAAACAAAAATGAGAATCCAGGCTGCTTCTTTTGATCAACTAGCGTTCCACCACCGAATTTTGAATTTCCGCTTTTGTAAGCTTGCTGCAAAAAATACACCCGGTATTAAGACACCTCAAGCCACAAGTTATGCAAGAACAATGTGTATGCTGTGGTACTGAAGATAAGACAAGACATCACGTTATTCCTGAATAGTCACCTAACAAGATAACGCTTCCACCATAATACAATAGGGCGTTGGCACATTGGAGTCCTTCCCACGTTACACATCAACAACCATGATCACAATAACTACTTTCGGTACTAACCAATTCTTGCTGAAGGCTTCGACTTTGCTGTACCGCTGAATTCCGCTCCTCTGTAAGAAGGTTTAGAGCTGCCTTGGTCTGTTCAAATCCAAATCATACATTGTAAGAGCTGCGTTCTCTAAGGAAACAGAAATCTAATCACAGTATCCTTGTTGGAAGTAAGAGAATGAACTGCGAGGTATAAAAAATAAGAATGAGAAAGTCTGAGGGGCGTACTTCATTCAGCTTGAACTTCCACTCACTCTCGGTCTTTGAGATCTGTTACAAGAAGAAAAACAGAAGTTATCTTTCTGCTTCAAAACACGATTTCATCAAAAGACTAAGTTTATTACTTGAGACGACCAAATACCATAAAGAAAAGCTAAGCTCAATTACCGGGTCAGAGAGTAAATGATGTCGATCACTGTTATCTACCGCCGCGGCTGCTTTAGGAGAATTACCCTCTTCCTCGTTTGATTCTGTGATAGGTGATGGTGGTTGAGGTGGTGAAACATACAGGACTTTCAATTTCGCCTCATAAACCTCCCTCCCCTCTTCTTTGTTAAACTGTAAACATTCGAAACAAAATAATAGTTAATCATAGACAATAAACGAGAGAAAACTCGAACAATAGGAGTTCAATGTGCTCGATGTGCAATAATGCAGAATGAGAATGCAGCTGACATCAAGCGTCTGATAGAGCGAGAATTACGTAATAAATGAGAAAAACACATGATGATGTAGCTAGAGTTCACATCCAGCCGCATAAAAAACGGTCGTTATTGAGTCAGTACCAGCGACTGTTATTTATTAGGAAATCCACAAAGCTGATCCACAAAACGGGAGGCGCAAGACAAAGACTCGTACCATATCTTGAGAAACCTCCTTGGAGGAGGGTGCTATGACACTCTGGACAAGAAATTTGTCCTTACATTGCATGTCGGGAGGAGCTTCCCTCTGAGCTTGCATTGTAACTGCAAAAGTACAACCATGCAAATCTTTAAAACAGAGTGCTTCTTGAAACAAAAAGCTCCGCAACAAGTCTCATACAGTAGCCCTAATTAACATTCAACAAGGCTGAGCACCAGATGTGCGTGAACTCTCATGATCCAGCACACTTTCCTAGAGTATTTGTTAAGAGCCAGAATGACAAAAGACAAGATAGTTACCTGTAACATCTGCACTACTGTGAGGCTGGACAACGCCGGTATTGGGGCGTACACAGTACTTCTTGGGAGAAGTCGTCTTAACCTGAAAAGTGTAAATGCAATCAAGCCAACGAACATGAGGTCGCTGCCATATCTTAATAAGAATCAAATAGAAAATACGCCTAGATTGAGAATCGTTAAGACCTTAAAAGGGTTCATCTCACTACTACGAACACTAGAATTCTGGGTTTTCATGTTGTCGAAGAATTCCCACTTACAATACAAACCCAACACTCAAATCCTCCCCACTATCTAGGAGGTTGAGATGATGAAGCAAATGTATTGACCACTTGTATCACCAAAAAGACTACATTTAACCCAGTAGAGCAAGACAGAAACTTGACACCAAGCCCAACTACTCACCTTGAAGGCCACATAATCATCGGTGGAGTTGACCAGCCGGAGGGATGATGATATCTGTTTCTTCAATTCAACTGCAGCATACATATGAAAACCATAACCGTCAGCGAAAGGTTTTAGTGTGGTACCCACCGCGATTACAGTAAATTCAACAATTAAAGATGGATGTAATACAAATGCTCACCCAATGGTGGCATTCTACTTCCTCATAGTAAGATTCATTGTAAAAACAGCTTAGGGAGTTTGAGACTGTAAAAAGAGGCGCTAAGTAGACAGTAGTGAAGAACATGGACGCAACCTTGCACAAGGCTATCATGATTTGCACTCAAAACTAAACAAAATAGCCTTAAAACCCTTAGCCGCTGACTACGCATAAGAGACTCAGGTGACAGTTGAGACCACAAACTGCTGCTTGCATACTAACATTGTTAGTCCCTGTCATACACTACCGAGCTACCAGCAACATCGCACATTCCGAGTAGGATTGCTTCAACAGAACACAAATCTAGCGATGATAGATTCCTAAGCACATTGAAGTCAGTGACGCCCGGTGCGGAATGAGAAAATAGCCTACATGGAAACTTCAGCTCCCCAGGCTGGATGCTGAGAAGTTCGGTGGGCATGGTTGCTTTCACTGATTCGACCTTCTCTTCAGGTCAAGTGAATCACGTTTCAGATGTCCCAAAATGTATGTATTGTGGAAATATCACATCCTCCCCCTGTTAAAGACAACATCGAACAACACGTACCAGACAGATTAAAATCATTAGAAAAGTCATCAATAAGCCAAGACCCATCCACCCACATATATGATCAGTCTATCAATTAATTCATTTGTCTATCTGTCAGTCTGTCTGTCAATATCAATATATATATATATATATATTAGTCCAACAATTCTTACAAAATGAGCGACATGTGATTACTTTGTCCGAGTAGAACGCAGTTGATGGATACACATGTATATGTACATATATATGAACTCCTGAAACCGGCATACACTAACCAAGTACGTAAAACTAGGGTAGACAGTGAGTACCCCTCACATGACCACAACGACACAGTCTGATGTGGGAGCATGATGCACTGCGTGGCACTCTACAACCCTTCTACCCTAGACATGCCTTCAGTCCCCTACGGACTCACATCTTAATAATCCACAAAGTTCTCGAATCACGGCACATCCATAAAAGAATTCAACAGGGTACCGACCGCGACGCGCTCCGTCTAGTATACCACCACTCGCAACTAATTAAACTACGGACTAAGGTACCCCAAAACCCAAAGCACGAATCTCCCGCTCTTCTAAAAAGCATACGTATCGCCGGAAGACGTAACCTACACAAATGGGAATGCTTAAAAGCGTAGCGAAAAGAAGCAAGAATTTCTACATCTCAATCGAATACCGCCATCTCGAGGATTAAATGTCAAAATCTCTCTCTCTCTCTCTCTCTCTCTATATATATATATAAACTCTCTCGCTATCTCTCTTGCTCTCTCTCTCTCTCTCCGACAGCTTCGTAATTGCTTCAAAATCATCACAAAAGCGCTCTAAGCATTCCTAGAACAACGGAGCGGTAGCGAAGACAGGGAGAACGAACCAGAGCCAAAGGAGAATCCAGATCGGTAGCAAGAACGCACCGACGAGAGCTCCACGAACTCAAAAATGAACATTCGAAGCGAGAGGGCCAAGGAAGGAAGCACAGACCTAAACCCAACACCGTGGCTTGCACTGGCGCCACCGTGTCAACCCTTTCCCCGCGTGATGTGTACATGCATCCACTGGCCAATACCATCAGGGATGCAAAATTGTTGGCGGGCCAGGTGGCAGGGTTCGAATGCCAGCTCATCGTCCACGATGGCACCCCTCACCTCACCCCCCGCATTGAATGAGGGACATGAGACCCTTCGACATCGGCATTTCCTTCGTCTAGCTCCGCCCTCGCGAAGCCCTCGTCGCTCGCGTCGCAGCCAAGGGTGCGTAACCGGCAGCGTAGTTCTCGCAGCTTTCATAATGCAGCAGCTCTCTTGTGCAGGGATCGAGACGGAGATGGTCACGGGCGCGTCGAGGAGAAGAGAAGGAGATGTTGGCGCTGTGCGATGCTCTGTTATGTCGTGCTCAATCGCTCGCTGTGCTTTGCTGCTGTGTAGGAAGCGTCGTGAAGAGTGTTACACGGGAGTGCGATAGCGAGTGAGTTGATGTGATTTAATTTGTAACCAGATGAGTGTTGATGTCTATCAGTGACCGATGTCTCCAGGGAAAATTACAACACATATTACATTCTACCAAAAAGTATCAGTAAGAATATTTTTAATTTCTTCTGTACACCAAATTGTAACCTTATGTATTTCAATAGAAACTCTTTGCCCCCCTTCAAAAAGTTTAATTGAACACACAATTACAGTTTGATTAATCAACTATTTATTTACAAAAAGTTTATAATTAGTTAGTTAATTAATTAATCTGTAATTATGTTTTAAATAAACTCAAACCACTACCTTCATCCTTTTCATAACCATGTCATGCTCATCATAATGTTAATTCCACAATGATAAACAAAATAATAATTTTAAAAAATAAAACAAAAAAATAAACATATAACTTTTATTTACATGAAGAGAGAGAAATGAAGTAGAAATCACTTTGGATTAAAGTATAAACTTACAAAATAATCTAACATTTAAAGCTACAACATCATATGATATTTACTTTTATGTATTATTCTAAAATATTAAACTATAATTTAGAATAACTATCAAATTTATGAAGTTTGTCTTTAAAAACTTCTAATTATTGAAATAAAAAAATAATTATATAATTTTTTATTTAAAATAATTATAAAATATTTAATAAATTTTTTTCAAGGCACCTTTAAAATAGATTGAAATATCTTCTTCATTGATATAAATATGATATTAATAAATGCATGTGGAATTCAGCAAAGAATTTTGCAAATGTAGCAAAAAAAAATTAAAGCTTTTTATTGATGACATCCATCTAAATTAATATAAAAAACAACAAGATTCATGAAAGATGTTGACTGCTCTTTGTGGAATTCGTCCTTAGAAGGAAAAGAAATGTTACAAATATACATATTTATTCTAATAATTACCTATATGATTAAATAGAAGTAGATAAATATAGATTTATTTTATAGTATCTTCTAGAGAAGCTTTTTAGAAGCTTTATTGATGCGGTTTTGGCTTTACACATTTTTGTAGTTAATTGATGGATCAAAAACTTGATCAATAAGTTAACCATGTGTTATACATGTTGGTAGGTTGTAAAATAAGCTAACTATATGGTACACATATAGAAAACTTGTCTTGCAAGTTAAGACATGTATCTAGCAAAGTCAACACTTATTGAAGGTCTTATAGAATATTGTCTTATAACTCATAATTAAATAATATATATGGAGGCAAGAATAAAGCCTTCTTCACTCATATCAATGCTTTTATAATCCTTTTTAGTTTTCTTGTATTTGGTAATAAGCATTCTAGTTTAATATATTACCATCTTTGAGTGATTTCCTAATCTATTTGAGTGAAATAAGAGTATACTGAGGATTTCTTTCTTTGAGATTCATATCTTTGATACTATTATGAGAATAACAAAAATGAACAAAACTTGCCCAATTGTGACTTAATCATAAGTGATGTAAACAAAGTGTAGCTATGTATAAGAGGATCATAAGTAGATGTTGAGATTAAAAATGGTTTCTTAATTAATTATGAATAGGAGAATGTCTTATGTATCAAGATGATAAAGCCTCCAACTATGTGCAGCATTACTTTGGTATCAAAAAATATTTCTTTTGGAGGCTTTGTCCATATAGATCTCTATAGAGTCACTACTTTTTAAGCTTTCTTGCTAATTGGTCAATAGAACCATTGTAGAAGAAACTATTTTCTCTTTGATTTTTTTGCAATTATTTCAAGTATTAATTAAAGTATAGTATTAATATATATATATATATATATATATATATATATTATTATATATATATTCAATAAAAATATTTATAAAAAAGATGTATCAAATTATTGTAAGCAAAATTTTTAAATGGCAAAAAAATTGTTGAATTACCTTGATGATAGTTAATAGTACACCTCAAATGTTGCTCTAGAACTTAATTCACCTATTTTATTTGCCTATTAGTTTGAGTATGAAAAGCCAAAGAAAGCTTTATATCCACTTTTAAAATCTTAAAAAAGATTTTTTAAAATCTTGATACAAATTGAATCCTCATATTTGATATAATAGTTTTGGACAATCTATAATAGCAATAGATGTTATCAATGAAAAGCTTAGCCATTTTTCTACTTGTGATAGATTTTATACATGGTATAAAATGTGCCATCTTGATAAAATAATTTGCTATCATAAGTGTAAAATCATATAAATTTGAAATTAAGAGATTTATAATAAAATCCATAGAAACAAAAGACTATAGTTGTTTCAGGGTAGGTAATGGCTAAAAAAGTCTATAAAGTTAATAACAAGGAGTTTTGGATCTTGAAAAAATATCACATGATTGTAAAAATTCTTTGATTGCCTTTCACATTTGAAGCCTTTTAAAAATCTTTAGATATTAGCTTTAAAGTCTTGTTATATCTAAAATGCCCAGCTACTTAAAAGACATGATGAGCTTGAAAATTATATAATCATACTTTGCTTTCTAAAATGTATAATTATCTTTTACAATGGAATAGATTATTTTTGAACTCAAACTTAAAAGTATCATAAGACTTGGAAGAATTATTTTTGATATCATAAATAAAAAAATCAAAGAACATATTTGATTCAGGTTGCTTGAAAAAGGTTGAATCAACAATTAATATTGATTTTATTTCTCAAAGATAAAAATGCTCTAACTTCAGAAGTAATATTTTTTATTGATAAAAAAATTGCATCTCTTTCTTTTGATGCACGATATGAACATCTAAAAGGACCATTTGATAAATTTTGTTGTTTTTTGAGTTGATAAGAGATCTAAAAATCAAATTTTACTAAGGATATACTCCAATGGACTTGGCAACAATTCAAAATGCATGTTGACATAAAATACTCGAGGTTTTTGTGATCCACATATACGGTGATTGGATTATAGGCGCCTTCTAGATAATGATATCATTCTTGAAATGATTCCACAATTACAAGAAGTTATTTGTCATGGATCTTGTAATTAATCTTGGTTCCTGAAAATTTGTTAGAATAAAAAGCTTTTAGATAGAGCTTGTCATTTTCTCCTATTTGTGACAAAACAACACCAATAGAAAAAATTGATGTATTTTTTTCCATGAAAAATACCTTAATAAAGTCAACATGTTACAAGATTGGAACACAAATAAATGTTGTCTTCAAGGCTTCAAAAGATGGTTTAACTTTTGTATTTCACTCAAGTTTGTCTTTATATATCTAGCCTGAAAGCAAAGCTGCAACTTAAAAAAAGTTCTTGATAAAAATTTCAAAATAATTTGTAAATTTTAAAAAACATTATACATCTCTAATTATTTTTGAAATCTTTCAATCAATGATAGTTTGGACCTTCTTAAGGTCTATTATAAGACCATTGTTTGAAATGATATATCCTAAGAAGTCAACTTAAATAGTATAAAATATACACTTTTTCATCTTTACATATAATCTTATATCTCTAAGTTTTTGTAACACACAACAAACATGAAGTTCATATTTTCTTATATTTTTAGTATAGATTATAATATCATTTAAATAACAAATAATAAAATTATTAAGAAACTCGTGAAAAACATCATTTATGACATGTTGAAAAGCATCTGGTGCATTCATGAGTCTAAAAGGCATGACATTATATTCAAAATATTTATACTTAGTTTGAAAAGTTGTCTTTTATTCGTCTCCTTCTTTAATGTAGAGAAGATTATATCCTCCTAATATATCTATTTTTGTGTAGATCTTTAATTGATTGAATTGGTCAAGAAGTCTTAAAATTAAAAGTAAGAAATATCTATTATTGATAGCAATCTTATTAAGACTTTGATAGTCTATACACATCCATAGAGATCTATCATTTTTCTTCACAAATAAGTTAGAAACTCCTACTAGAGATTTTGAAGGACATATGAAGTTCTTAGCTAAGTTCTCATCAATGTACTCTTCAAGTGCATCGAATTCATTTTGTAATAAGCTATAGATCCATCCAAATAGTAGTTGAACTTCTTCTTGCAAATAAATTGAGTAATCATAAGATCAATGCTTTAGAGGAATATTAATATTTTTTTTCATAAATATCTTAAAAATCTTGATACTGGCTAAGAATACTACTTGATGTCTTTCTACCATCAAAAATAGATATAGCATATACAACAAAAGATAATCCTTCTTTTGTCACATATATAAAAACTCTTGCATCTATCAGTAAGGATTTTGATATACTAGACTTATGTATTTCTACTTAACTAACAAAATTTTGGATCAAACTATAAAAAAAATTAAATTATAAAAAATCCAATTTATTTGAAGGTTATAATTTATTAACTATAATAATTCTAAAATAACTAGATTGAAAGGAGATCTTATCATATTAAATATTATTATGCTATTATAATCTTTAATTACTACATCTTAAGGAAGAATTTCATGTATAACATCTCTAGAAGACAATAAATGATCATCCATGACTTCTATATGTATGGATTTAGTTTTCTTAACTAAAAATATTTCTTATTTTTTTGACAAAATTTATGTCTATAAAACTAGCTGAGGTTCTTAAATCTAACAATGCAAAGACTTTGTGATTTTTAGGTTCTAAAATCACAACTATTGTAAAATAAGATGAGAGATTTGAGAAAAAAAATAGGACCTTTATTTAGTATTGTATATGATTTCAACTACAAAGTCTTTATTGTAGCTGAAGAAATTTATTTTTTGATGTTGTATTTTGTGAAGTTTCACATGACAATAGATCAAGCAATTGGGTATAGAAAGTAAAAGAAAATTGCAATGATAAGTTTAACAACTCTATTAGAATCTAATTTTAATTAAAATTAATAAATATATTAAAATATTGAATAAATTTAATTAAATTTTCAAATAAATTATGAAAAAAATACAAAAAAATCTTAAATAAATCCTAATTGAATCCTAATTGAATTCTAATTAATCTTAAAAAAACATTAATTAAATTCAAAACAAATCCTAATTAAATTCTTAACATATCTTATACAAATTTTAAACAAATCCTAATCAAATCTCAGATGATTTCTAATCAAATCCTAAATAAATCCTAATCAAATCTTAAATCTTGAATAAATTTTCAAACAAATCCTATGGTAGATTGAAACGTCTTTGATCAATAATCAAATCATTGATTTCAACTCAAATTTTGTATATCTTTCAATAATTAAGCTGGCAAAAAATAAAAATATTTTTAAGAAGATCAAACTTATAAATTAGAAGATAAATCCTAAAATCCATTCTAGTATTGGCTAGCCTCCTTTTTCAATCTTAATGCCAATCTCCTCGAGCCAAAATTTATTAATTTTAATATTAAATACCTCTCAAAATTCATATATATATTGAAAGTTAAGTTTATTACTTACATATATAAATTTTATCTCATCTAATTGGAAGATTACTAAAGATCTTAAAAATCCTCATTGATCCTTAAAATCCCATTTTTGAGACCTCAATCCACTTGAACTTCAATAACCTTCAATCTAGCTATTTCATCATACTAAAATTTATAACACAAAATAAGTTTAATAATGATTACAAACCTAAAATTTTTTATTTATAGATCTACTATTAAATTCATTTTTTTTTTAAATATAAATATTTTTTTTATTTTATGAGATAAGATTCATCAAAAATAATCTTGTCTTTGTAAAGCTCTTACAAAGCTATTACAAATCCAAATTATAAAAATCTAATATTCAAATATATCCTATCAAGTCTTCTCTCAAACTCTATTTTTAAATTTGTAAACAAATTCCAAAGTTATTGTAAGTATACAATTTTGTACCTCTGGATCTGATTTCAACCTTAGTTGGTAACTAGTCCTTTTTGGATATCAATTCTTATTTTTTTGAAGTAATTTTTGCTAAAACCAACTCTTTATACCCTTGTACATATACTAATATCCATTATTTTTTTAATCTATCTTATTTTATTTTATTTATGGCCCTATAAAATAAATAGAAGTCCACTTTATAAAAAGGCAACATTTGTACTTTTAGTTTTATTACTTTTTGACTATTATCTATATTTCTAAGATAATTTGCTATAATATTTTGAAAGAAGATCTTCTATAATATAATATTTTCTTTATTCTTTCACATATTAGTAATGTTATATCATGACACCAACACATTATCTTCTTTGGTAATCGTACTCCTCATTTTGTAATTATATTACTTCTTCAGATTGTGTACTTAGTATTTCCACAATATAAGCATAAATCTTCTTGATGATGTCAATTTTTTTCTTGTTTCATGAGGAATTTGAAACATATATATTAATTTATATTGATTTTGGCCTTCATGAATAAGTTTTTGAAAATTTAGAAGTTACCATCATTACTTGACTTATTCTTTTCTAACCAAATCTTTATTCTTGATGTCTTTTAAATAATCAATTGTTATATATAATGCTTGAAGAATAAATTATTTAAAAAAATCTAATTTTTATATTGCTAATAAAAAATCTTTTATATTATCCTTTAATCTATGTTGAAATTGATTGATAAGGTCTTTTTCATTTCAATCTACATCGTAAGTGAGGTTTTAGAATTTAGTAGCATATATGATAGTTGACTCTGATTCTTATTGTATAGATGACAGTTTAATCTTTACTACTTTTTCTTGATCATTTTTTTCAAATATAGCCATAAATACTTTCAAGAATGAATTCAAATCATAAAGGAATTATGAATCATTTTCTATAAATGATGCAAAGCAAAAGAGAATACTTCCCAACAAAAAACCACCTATAAATCCAACTTGAGTAAATCCATCTAAGTATTAGAAAGGATGTAACTTTAGATAGAAATTGATTTGTTGTAGAAATCCTTGAAATTTTGATCTTTTTCTATCAAACTTCTCTAGCATACTAATTCTTCTCTCTATTGTACTTGTAAAAATTAGACTTCTTAGATTTGGTTGTGAAGACGATTTAGTTGCTTCCTTCAACTACACAAATTTTTGATATAAACTCTAGACTTCTTTTATAAGCATAGGATTAGTGTTTTTGTAGTTCACACTGGTGATGCATGAAATTTCTATCCTAAGAATGTTGACAAGCTCGTGAAGATTTAGAATAGTTATAAATCTATTTTTACTTCCACCAGATGTAGGATTTATGATTTTTCCTTCAATTTCAAAATAACTTAATAAATATATAAGTCAAATTAAAAGAGATTAATTTACAATCTCTAATATCAAATGAAAATTTCTACAAAAAGAGATAATTTGCTTTCTTTAAGAAAAAAAATTAATATGAAAAAAATAAACTATTTGTTTAAAGGTGGATAATTTGGAACCTATAAAATACAATAATAGAAGTAAGGTAATCAACTCACTTCTAAAATAAGATAAAAATAATAAGTTAGCACTCTTATCAAACTATCAAAGATGACTTCAAAAAATGAAATCTTTAATATACTCTTATGTGACTTAAAAAGACTAGAAAATCACTTAAAGATGGTTATATATTAAATTAGAATGGCTATTATTAAAGACAAGAAGACTAAAAAGTATTGAAATAAGATTAAGGATTAGAAAGGCATTGATAAGAGTGAAAAAGACTTTATTTTTACCTCTATATATACTATCTAATTAGAAGTTATATAACAATGTTCTATAAGACTTCCAACTCTCAAGAATAAGAACCTAATAAAATCAAATAATCAAATAAAACTTTTTTCAAAGAAATATGATAAAATAGAAATAAAAAATATGTATATTAAAAAAAATTAGAATGGCTATTAATAAAAGACAAAAAAATTAAAATCTCTTGAATCTAAACTAGAACAAGAAAAGAATTGAAAAGAATGAAGTAGGCTTCACTCTTATATCTATATATACTATCCACCTAGGAGCTACTTGGCAAAATTCTATAAAACCTTCAACATGTATTGACTTTGTAAGTTACATGTTTTAACTTGCAAGACAATTTTTCTATGTATGTACCATATAATTAGTTTGTTCTACAAGCTATCTATACATGTGAACATGATTAACTTATTGACCAAGTTTTTAACCTAAAAGTCAATTATAAATACATATAAAGTTAAAATTATATCTATAAAACTTTTAGGAATCTTCTCTAGGAAATATTATAAAATTAATCTACTTTTAATTATTTTTACCTATTTTTATTTTATCATATAAGTAATTACTAGAATAAGTATGTATGTCCATGATATTATCTCTCTTTCTAGAAACAAATTCTATGAGACTTAGTCACTATATATTGAAAAAATCTAAGATGCAATGAATTATATTTGATACATACTTTGATCTTTGTTCTCTTCAAAAATGGTTGATAAGTATTTTTAGAAATTGATAATATTTCATACTACGATAGAAAGACCACCTTGTTATTTATTTATTATTGGGGCCTTCATAACTTCCTTCAAATAAAATATTTAGAATATTATGAAGAGTTATTTTTATTTTTAATAAAATCACTAAATATTGAAAGTCTCTTCTAAGGTTGTAATATCAAATATGTTGTATTCTGCCATCTATTCAAGGAAGAACATGTCATTCTTGAAGATTTTCATCTCAATTATATTGTCTTAAAGGTTGACACAATTTTAATGTCTTATCTAATAAGTTAGTAAATTATGGCTCTTAAATTGAATTTGCTAGTTGTTGGTTCTATATCTCTTTAGCACCACAAATTATTCAAAAGATACAAACAAGAACAAAAGATAGAATATAAACTTTTCTTGATCTTATTTCTTTTATATAAAAGATTTTCTATTCTTGTCACGGATACAGAAATACAGACTCGAGATCTAACAAGAAGTTCAAGAAGAACTGACAAGAGCTAGATTAATCAGATGAATACAAGAACAACACCAGAGACGTGAGCTAGAGCTCCAAGAGATGTGTTGTTGAGACTGAAGAAGTCTTCAACCTCGTTTCCAATATATACTCCTATTTAGGAAGCTTCTCAGGTAACTTCTATCAACTAGGAAGCTTCTAGAAGGTTCCAAAGACTTGCTTCTAGAAGGTTCTAGAAACTTGTGTCTAGAAGGTTCTAAGGACTATGTCCCTAACATCTTCTATCAAGTAAGAAGCTTCTAGAAGGTTCCAGAGACTTGCTTCTAGAAGATTCTAGAAACTTGTCTCTAGAAGGTTCTAAGGACTATGTCCCTAACATCACCCCCTCCTTTAGCTTCGAGGTCTCTGAGAAGCAATGTTGTTAATTAGTACTAATACAAGAAAATGAAGATCTATCGCATAACGTCTGCTATGAACTCCAACTATTGTTCACGAGGTAAGTGGTTCATCGGCCCTTGAAGCCAACGATAGTGGCCCACTCCTTCAACTTCTGACCAAGCATGAACTTTCGTATCTTCATTGTGAAATTGTCCTGTAAATATGCCTTCTGGCTGACCATCGTAAATGAGCTCAAACTCGAATACAATCACTAGTGATCGGTTATTCGGTATCCTCCGTCGTCATGGTGGTGTAGGCGGTTCTTCATCTTGGAGTCGCCTTCGTGAGCTAGTCGATTGAGATAATCTGACTGGCATAGTATCTATCTCTTGGCTATCCATATCAAAAGACCAAACTATGGCTATTGAAGACTTCTGGTGCTTGAAAAGATTCAAGTATGGTATAAACCTCTCTTGAATGAATCTCAATAATCTTATCATTGACCCTAACCCAATAAATGTAATCAATTCCATTGAATCTTCCAGTCCATTTTCTTCATAAACACCTAAAATCCTCTCATCATCTTGCAATGTACCTAATTCTCCTTTAATATCATATAATCTTTTTCTTTCTTTTCTTTTAAAATCATCAACTTTTTTATACATAATATTTCCATTCTCTAAAATACCAATAAAACTTGCATCAAAGGCACCTTCATCTCGCAAGAGTACCTCCTCTTTTGTACCTCCATAATCTCGCTTTACAGTGGTACCTCCCCAAAATCCTTAAATCCTTCAACAATCTTTGGCAATGGTTTCTCCCTCAACTTATCTCGATTCTGTTCATGGTTAGGAGGTACTGTTAGAAATTGTACAGCTTTCCTCCCATCTTCGCTACGTATCCTTGCATAAGCAGAACCATCGTCAAGTACTTTTGTTTCCATCCGTGTTGTCATAATATAAGGTTGTCCTAACATCAACGGATAAGACGTTGTATCTTGAACAAAGAAATGTTGCTCCATCGCAACATCCCCAATCCAAATTTTGACATCTAGACAAGCTCCATATAATTCGTCTGTGTGTTATTAGATGCTCGTATTGCCCATCCATGTTCCATATTAATTGGCTATTTTTGCTTCTTATAAAGATCTTTAGACATGAGATTTATTTCAGAACCATGGTCGACTAAAGCAACAATTGGTTCTTCTATATCTCCTACTTTCACCAATATCTCAGTAGTTGCCCTTGCCCAATGCTTTCGAGTATAATGGCTCAAGGTTTCTATTTCCTTATCACTAAAATCTTCAAAACATACTCGTTGATTATATCTATTCTTTTCATTTGTTGGTTGCTTGTAACCAATATCAACCTCTTCTTCATCTTTATATATTCTAGCATCAATAGCATGACTCATTCCAGTTTCGCCCATTAATTACCTCTTTCGCTTAATGTTGTCAATGATAACATCATGAAACTCCTTCTTTGCAATCTCCAAGACTTCTTTCAATGTGAATTCCACCTTAGCATTTAATATACGTTCTTCCAACACCCCTTTCAAATTTGTTGCCGCTTCAATGTCAGAAAGTAGCTTATAAGCAATTGATTTGCCCTTATCTTTTGTCTCCCTTGTTTTTTCTTCCAATGATGCTGAGGTATCTTTTACAGGTAATTCTTGTGAAGCTGCCTCCTGAGCCTTGTCTCCTCGAGTTTCCCTCTTAGAAGAATTTCCTTCTCTCGTATCATCAAAATTTCCTCATCTCTTTTCTTCCATCAAAGCTTCATGTTGGCTCTTAGCAATATATGCATGAACTGAAAGAGACTCAACAGGATCCTCCCAACCTGTTCTTCCTCGTATTATAGCTGCAGTTCTCAATAACGCTTCTCGAGGTAATTTCCCTTCTTGCATTGTAGAAACGGCAGAAGCCCAAAATTCACTAGTTTCCGTACTTCCACCAATTTCATCATCTACTCTAGCACCATAACTTGCACTTTCTCGTACTACTGTTTCATGCTCTTTTAAGTAATCTTGAACCAATGCTCTCATTCCTCCCTTGCCAAAATTGGTTTGAAGAAGATCTTTCCTATCTTTTAATGCTATCTTCCCATCTTTCCAGCAAATAATTCATTGCCGTATCATATTATTAAATTCATTGCAATCTTTTTTAGTGTATGAAGCGTCATCACACCAAATGCATCTTTGTACATATCTTTGTTTTGAAATATTCTTCAAATTATTTGTAGAAGTATTCTCTTCAAGTCTTGCCAATTTGATTTGAAGATCTCGCATTCCTCGTATAATTTCTTCCATCTCCATATCTACTTTCTTTGATAAGGATGTCGAAGGTTGAAGTGTAGGCATTGTTGGTGGTGTTGTACGTACTGGAGCTTTGGGTGCTTGTATTGTTTTCAAAATATTGCTCATATCCTTCTTCTTTTCTCTTTTTGTAAGCAACTCCACTGCATCTTCAATGTTCTTCCACTTTGTAACATTCATTCTCCCCCCCCCCATTTTTTAACATATCCTCCCTTTTAACCCTAATTCCTCTTCTTTCAAATCTTAGCCTCTGAATTTCTTCAATCTTCCGTCTTGGATCCGGAATTGGCTCCGCCATCAGAGCTTTCTCCTCCATTTTTACCTTTAAGAGATCTTTTTATCGAAAGGACGTTCCCTGAATGGCACAAAGGACGAAACAACCTAAAACGAAATCGGAGCCCCGTAATTGGGACCACATTGAGTCGCCTAACCAATTCAGGTTTCATATTGGCTAAGAGGCCCGTAATAAGACCTGGATGTTCTCGTAATTGGACCGCATTGGATTGCCCAACCAAGTCAATTTTCATATTGGATAAGAGGCCCGTAATAGGACCTGGATTGGATGTCTTGAAATTGGATCCAATTGGCTCTTCAAACTAGGCTCACCCATCGTTGAATTGGTCCTTTCCCTTTCTGGTGACTCCCGCTATTGGAATCGAACGGAGCATTTCAGTATGTCCCGGCTGACTGTAACGGGGTGATTGAACCTAGCCTCTCAATATTTGCACTGGAATTGGTCGTTGCTCCCAATATTCGAGATAACTGAACATTAATAAAAGTCTTCTTTTTTTATATTTTTACAGTATAGTCGTGTTACAATACGACAACGTACTACATCAATTTGCATGTCTTCTATCTTTGAATGTGAATTCATGCTGCTTGTTGACATAGTTGGCGCGTGGTGAATGATATGTTATCTTGAACGTTGGTCTTGGCAGTGTTGGAATAGGCGATTATTGTACTTCACAGCTTGGCTAATAGCTTCATTGAGCGTTTGCAGATCAAGAAGAGTTAACAGCAAATCCTTCACATCGTCCCTTAAACCCCAATAGAATTGACTCATCAACGCTTCTTCATGCCAATTGATGTCGCATGCTAATTGCCTAAAGTCCGATGCATAGACTGATGTAGAGCTCATCTCTTGTCGTAGTGATCGGATCTTTGTTGTAGCCCATCGAGCCTTATCGTGTTCACCAAATGCTTTCCCAAACACCTCCAAAAAGGTTTCAAAGTTGTTTAGTATGGACGATCGTTTCTTAAACAAAGGAGCAAACCATGATAGAGCTTGTCCTATAAATAAGGTTCCAACAAGCCCAACACGTGACTCCTGCGTTCGATAGCGTTCAGGCTGTAAAACTGTTATCAACCTAATTTGGTTGACGAATCCTCAAAACTTGGAACGTGTACCATCAAACTTGTCTGAAAGACTAATTCGGGGCTCCTTATGTTGTAGAATCAGCGGTACATGTCGAACCTGAGGTAAAGTTGCTTCTCCAAGTGCAGAAGTTGGAGACTAGTGCAACCTTGATTGTACCATCCCAGATGCTCCATCATTATGAAGCCTTGCCACAATTCCTTTAATCTCTGCAATTCTTTGCGATAACGTAGCGAGGGCATTCATGATAGCATGCAACTTGGACTCCGAACTTTCTGTCATACTAATGTCTTGGCCTCCGGCCATTCTAAGAGAAGGACACAAATGACTGTACAAAAAGACAATATTGGTTTAGAGGAGGGTACTCCGCATCCTCTAAAATTCCTTAAGAGCTTCAAGAAAAAGAGTAATCCACTCTCTCCAAGAAGAATAAGACTCCAATTTTGTAACAAAAGAAGTATGAGTTTAGAGGAGGGTATTTGCAACCTCTAAAATGCTAGTACACTTTCAAGCAGAGGAATAATCCACACTCTAACGAAGAATAAACTAGCTCTGATATCTGAGGTGAGTGAAGTCTCGACAAACTGTCACGGACATAGAAATACAGACTCGAGATCTAACAAGAAGTTCAAGAAGAACTGACAAGAGCTAGATTAATCAGATGAATACAAGAACAATACCAGAGAGGTGAGCTAGAGCTCCAAGAGATGTGTTGTCGAGACTGAAGAATTCTTCAGCCTCGATTCCAATATATACTCCTATTTAGGAAGCTTCTCAAGTAACTTCTACCAACTAAGAAGCTTCTAGAAGGTTCCAGAGATTTGTTTCTAGAAGATTCTAGGAACTTGTCTCTAGAAGGTTCTAAGGACTATGTCCCTAAAAATTCTTCATCTAGTTTTTGATGGATGTTGTTGATGAAAAGCCTCTACCTTCTTTGCTGTATTTACAAGTTTCTTTCTTTGCTCTTATGTGCATTCACTAATATCATATCCATACAAATCAAAAAGATATTCTAACCTATTTTGGTATCACTTTGAGTCTAAGACTTCTTCCACTTCAAATTCTTCATTATTGTCTATTTCAATAGAAAAAAGTGACACCTATTTTTTCTTTAGTATATTCATTATCTAATATGGTTTAAGAAAAAATATATGGAATACGAGATAGATCTTCTTTGACTCTGGTAGATATAATGAATAAAAATCTAAATTGATTTCTTCACAAATAGGAAAAGGTCTAACCTTATGATTGTCACAAGGGCAAGTAGTCTTAATATTACGACAAAGTAATCATACCTTGTTCCTCATGTTGAATTGTGATTGTTCCTTGCAATATACATCTACATTTATCTTTTTTTATTCTTAACATTCTTTAAATTGTCCCTTCATTGTTGAATATAACTCTAATAAATTATTTACAAAATCTTTTATTGCATGATTATCAATTCTTGAAAAGTCAAAAGCATCAAGTTATAGATAATCATAATTAGAAAAAAAAAGATGTTTAGTGAATAGAAAAATATATCATGTTATTATCAGCAAATTTTGCTTATAGCAAAAGAATTATCCAATTACCTTGTTAGTAGTTGATGGTATATTTCAAATACTGCTTCAAAACTTGATTAACATGCTTCATCTATCCGTCGGTTTAAAGATTAAAAACCAAAGATAACTTTATAACTACTTTTAAAATTTAGAAAAGAAGTTTCTTAAATCTAAGTATAAATTGAATCCTTCTATCTGATATAATATCTTTGAATAATCTATAATAATAATAGATGTTTTTAAGAAAAAGCTTAGTTGTTTTTTCACCTATTATAGATTTTGTATATGATACAAAATATGCCATCTTGGTAAAAATAATTTACTATTACAAATATAAAATCATACAAATCTAAGACGAAAAGCTCGATGATGAAATCTATAGAAGTAGAAGATTATGCTTATTTAAATATGAACAATGGTTGAAAAAGTCGATAAGGTCAATGATAAAGAGTTTTTGTCCTTAAACAAATATCACATGATTAGACAAAGTCTTTCAATTCCTTCTACATTTGCGGCCACTAAAAATCTCTAGATATAAGCTCCAAAGTCTTATTGTATCCAAAATGTCTGACTGTTGGAAAGTCATGATGTGCTTGAAAAATATGTGAATGTGCTTCTCTTTCTGAAATATATAGGTGTTCTTTGAAATAAAGTAGACTGTTTTTAAACTTGAACTTAGAAGCATCATAAGTATAATAAGGTATAAATAAGATATTTATATTGTTAATACATAGAGATAGATAATTGAAGCCATATTTGAAAAGTTTATAGAAGTTTTAAAAATTGGTGCTAAGTTAATGGATTCTATAGAATCTACTGTGGAACTTTCTAAAAAGAGCTTATAGCACTTATCTACATAAAATCTATCATTAAGAATATTCTAAAAAGTTCCAAAATGGTTGAACAAAGAATAAAAAATATTGGCTAGGGCCATTTAGATATCTGGTCAAGTATAGCTTTAAATCTTTTTTTTTTAAAGTTTGATTTTACATCTTTTTATTCAATTTTGTTCTATTTTCTTTTATTGTTGTCTATTTTGTCCTATGTTGAGATAAAATTCATTTTATTATAGATTAGAAGGATCTTAGATTTTTAAGATAATTTGATCATATTTCATTGATATCAAATCAAATGTTAGATTGTTCTTTGATAGCATGTCGATAGCCACTTTTTAATTCAAAGTCCATTGCTGTGATTACACTGAATACTATATTGATGTTATCATGAGCTATTTCAAAGAAATTAGTTAAAATGAGAGAAGGCATTACAATAGTAGAGTCCATCAAGAAAATTGCAGCATGAGAGATATATAAAGCAATCTTGGATGGAGGCTCAAATATAATACCTCCTTAATCAAATAGCTATTCTTTAAAAGCAAATAGAAGTCTCTAAAACAATAGAATCGACATTTGATAGACTAAAATTAAGTAAGCTTGATACATACTTTGAAATTTTAAGGCAAGAAGATGTATGCCAACGTTTCTTTAGTATAGAACAATATTTCTAAATATTTGAGGCAAATACCATCAAAAAAATAATGTATATAGTCAGTTATTTGAAAGATGCAGTAGCTATTTGGTAGTGACATTGAATTCAAAGCTAAGGAATTCAAGGTGGATTTTATAATTACAAGGAATTTTAAACCAAGTTTAGGAATCAATTTTGGCCTAACAATGCGAAGAAGATAGCATGTAATCAATTGACAAATTTTACACAATGCAAGTCAATACAAAATTATGTCTCTTAATTCAAGTCTTTATGTTTTCAAATTAGCAACATTTTAGAGGCAAAGATGATAGATTGGTTTCTACAAGGATTGAAACTTGTGGTCGAGTGAGAGGTGGAACTAAATGAACTATAAACATTTGAAGAAGCAATTATGATTACAAAGAAGATCAATGCTATAGATTTCAAAAATCATAGAATATGACCTATAGCACGAAGTTTTATGCTGCTATCTTATACTATGATACAAAAACCTATGGTAATTGAGATTGATGCTATATAAGGATCATTGACACCAAAAAAGACAACAAATATTGTTGCAGAAAGAATTATATTTCTATTATTGAGAGCTAGGCCATCCGATTGAAGGTTGTTTGAAACATTAAAATTCAAGCACCAACAAATCAAAGTGGGTTTACAATCTCAAGACTCATTAAGTCGATAATGAGATAGAATAAGAAAATGGGACTCTCTAGTAAAGGCACCAAAAATCAATACTAGAGATAGCTGCTATTTCTTAGAGACAAATGGCATAGCCTTGAACAACTATAAAAAAGGTCAATTAGTATATCTAATAAAGCAACTAAAAAGATAGCCATGAGAAATGCTTGTGAATTATGGATCCACAAAAAATTGTATCATAATTAAAATTATCGACAAATTTGGAATTAAAACTAAAGTAATAAAAAAAGGAAGTATATAACTTGCAAATGACCGAAAAAATATATTGAATGAAATATATAAAGAAGAAATCTTGAAATTTAGTGACACCTACATGTAAAGAAAGAAGTTCAAGGTGACAAAGCTAAGATATTATATTATCCTTGGTATGTATTGAGGATATGAATCTCAAAGAAGAAATCCTCAATATATTCTTATTTCACTAAATAAAACTAAAAAATCATTAAAAGATGATATAATATTAAACTAGAATGGCTATTGCCGAAAATAAAAAGACTAAAAAGTCTTGAAATAAGACTAAGGACTAAAAAGGTGTTGACAAGAGAAAAGAAGGCTTCATTCTTACTTTTCCAAGTTGGTAAGTGATCTTGAAATCAAATCTTAACAAAGACTTATTCCAATAGACTTGGCAATAATTTAAATTATATAATAATATAAAATATTTAAGGTTCTTGTGTTTTGAATAAATAGTGATTGGATTAAAAGTACCTTCTAGATAATGGTGCCATTCTTGAAACAAATCTACAATTGTAAAAAATTCTTTATTGTGAATCTTGTACTTAATCTTGGCTATTAAAATATTACTTGAATTAAAAGCTACTAGGTGAAGTTTATCATGTGTTTTCATTTATAATAATACAACATTCAAAGAAAATTCCAATGCATCTATTTTTATAAAAAAATGATTTAAAAAAGTCAACACAATATAAGATTGGTGCAAAAATAAAGATTATCTTTAAAGCTTTAAATGTTGCTTCGACTTCTTGATTCTATTGAAGTTTGTCTTTAAAAGTCAAACATATAAGTGGAATTGCAATTTAGAAAAAGTCTTTGATGAAGATTCAATAGTAGTTGGTAAATTCCAAAAAGCATTAGATATCTCCTATTGTTTTTGGAATCTTCCAATCTATAATAGTTTGAACTTTCTAAGAATCTATCATACGTCCATCATTTGAAATTATATATCCTAAGAATTTGACTTGAGTAGTGTAGAATATACACTTTTCTATCTTGGCATAAAATCTAATATCTCTTAGTTTTTGTAATACAAAACAAACATGAAGTTCATGTTCTTCTATATTCTTAGAATAGATTAAGATGTTGTCTATGTAAAAAATAAAAAAATCATCTAAAATTCTAAAAATACATCATTCATTAGATGTTGGAAAGTTATTAGTACATTTGTAAGTCGAAAAGGTATGACATTGTATTCAAAATATCCATACCTTGTTTGAAACATAGTCTTCCATTCATCTCTTTTTTTGATGCATACCACATTATATGTTCGTTATAGATCTATATTTACATAGATCTTAGCTTGATTTAATTAATCAAATAGTCTAAATATCAAAAGTAGCACGTACTTGTTCTTGATGGTGATTTTGTTGAATCTTTGATAATCAACAAATATTTACAATGTTCCATATTTTTTCTTCACAAATAAAATTGTAGCTCATGCTTGAGATTTGGAATGGTATATGAAGTTTTTAGCTAGATTCTCTTCAATATGCTCCTTTAATTTTGCCAACTTATTTTGTGATAAATTATAAATTGATCCAAATAGAAATTAAGCTCCTTCTTAAAGGTCAATTGAGTAGGCATAGGAATGATGTTTCAAAAGAGTATCTACATTCTTCTTCTCAAATCTATCTTGAAAATCTTAATATTGACTTGAAATACCACTTGAAGTCTTTTTACTATTAGAAACAAGAGTGACATAAATGACACAAGATAATCTTTCTTTTGTAGTATGTAAAAAAAGTTATTGCACTTACAAATACAAGATTAGTTACATTAAACTTTTGACTTTTTATTTGATTAACTACACTTTTAATTATATTTTTAGAAAATTTATGACTATAATAATTCCAATCTATTTTAGGATTATATTTTTTTAACTATGATAAATCTAAAATAAATAGATTAAAAAAAATCTAATGATATTAAATACTACAAAATTATTATGACTATTAGTTATTACTTCTATACAAAGGATTTTATAAATAACATCTCTTGAAAACAATGGCTGACCATTTATAACTTCTACATGAATAGGATTAGTTTTCTTCACAAAAAATATGCTATGTCTTTTAAGAAATTCTTCATCTAAGAAACATGCTAAGGCTCCTAAATCTATTAAGATAGATGCTTTGTAATATTTAGGTCCTAAAACAATAATTATTATAAAAGAAAGAAAATTTTTTAAAGAAATAATAAGACCTTCTTTAGGTATTGCACAAGATTCCAATCGCATGGTCCTTATTGTAGCTAGACAAACTTATTTTTTAACATACTATTTTTTTTGAAAACCATAAATCTCATTTAGTGATTGCATTGGTTCTTTGGACAATGTTAAGTAATGTATTTAAGTTCTCTATAATATAAGAATAATCCTTCTTGATGACGACAAGTCTTTTTTTGCTCAATAAGAGGTTTGAAAATGTACCCCATCAATTTCTATATCCTCTACTTTCAAATGTATGTGTTAACAAGATATTAATTTCACCATCTAATTATAATAACGTTGATGCGCACTTAGACAACTCTCAAATTAAAATTTAAAAATTTAATTATCACACCTCACAACAAGGTTGATTGCTTGATTCAATGTTTGAGGATCAAGTAAATTGAGTATCAATTTTTTACCTTATATTGTAATTTTTAGAAAAATTAGCTAAAAAGTGCAACATCATTCCACTTAATATCAATTGCAAGTTTTCAAAACTATGAAGTATATAATATTATTGATCAATTATTTTATTGCAAAATATAAATCTTGTTGGTTGTAACATAAATTGGATTATGCTCTCCATACATGGATTAAATTTCTATCAATAAAGCCTCGAGAATATTCAATATTGGATCTCATCATTGAAAAAGAGATGAAAACCATGATAATGGTGAACTTGAAAGAAGTGTACCAATGAATCTAACTTGTAATCCAAGAGTTAGATAACTTTGAGGTTGAAGTTCAATCATAAGTTGTACTTGATTAATAAATCCTCAAAATTTGGATCTCATGCCATCAAACTTGTTCAGTAGTACAAATCTTGGTTTTCTAATACTAGAAGGATGTTCCACCATAAGAGAAGGGACATGATTTCATAAAGATTTTGAAATAGCTCCAATCATTTCTATGTCTTTGCTCCTTGCCATTCTTCTTACTCATTGTGGTGGTAAATTGAATTGATGCATGGTATAAATATAAGATGCATCAATTTAATTTACCTTAACTGCTCTTACATTTATACCATTGCACTTTTCATTTGAAAAAGTTGTATCATGATAACACTTAGAAAAGAAAAGATGTCTAATATTATCCAAGAAAAATAGAAGAGAGGATTTGAGAGCAAAGAAAATACTAAGAAAAATATTAGTTTAAAAGAAGGTAATTCATAACTTTTAATATATTTATGTCTTATTAAGAAAAAAGAGTAATCTACTCTTAATCAAGAAAGACAAAGCTTTGATATTATAAGTATATACTTGTCAATCTGTTAAAGATAAGAATCCAGTCAAATCAAATAATCAAATAAATTTTTTTTCAAAGAAATATGATAAAATAGAAATAAAAAAAATATATATTAAAAAAAAAAAAAAAAAACTAAAGTCTCTTGAATCTAGATAGAACAAAAAAAATTAACAAGAGTGAAGTAGGCTTCACTCTTACGTCTATATATACTATCAACTTAAGAACTACATGATAAAGTTCTATAAAATCTTCAACATGTATTGACTTTGCAAGCCACATATCTTAACTTACAAGGCTAGTTTTCTATGTATGTGCTACATAGTTAGCTTATTCCACAAGTTATCCATAAAGGTGATATGTCGTTAATTTTTTGACTAAGTTTTTAATCTAAAAGTCAACTATAAACATGTGTAAAGTCAAGATTGTGTCTATAAAGCTTCTATAAAGCTTTTCTAGAAGATATTATGAAATTAATCTACTTTTACCTATTTTTATGTACTTCTATTTAATCATATAAGTAATTACTAGAATAAATATGTATATCTATGATAGTATGTCTATGATACCAATACGTGTTGACTTTGCTAGACATATGTCTTAAATTATAACAAAAGTTTTTTATATATGTACCACATAGTTAACTTGTTCCACAAGCTACCAACATGTGTGGCATGTGGTTAACTTGGTGATTAAGTTTCTAATCTATCAATTATCTACAAACACGTATAAAGTCATAATCCCATCAATGATGCTTTTAGAAAGCTTCTCTAGAAGATATTATGAAATTAATCTTTATTTATCTACTTCTACATAATTATATAAGTAATTATTGGAATAAATATGTATCTTTGTGATAGATGGCTATAATTGTGGCAGCTAAGGTTGATATAGCACATACTCTTATAATTGCCATAGTGAAGACTCCTACCTCAAGTTTGATTTGTGTTTTTGCTTGTGCCTCATCTTTATGAAGTAGATTTTTGCCTTCTTACTAATATGTGTCATTTACAATGTGGCAATTAGGAACATAGCAAGAGGACTAATTATTTGGGATAAGAAAAATTTTCTTTCCAAGGGCTTTATTCCCAAAGGCCCCTATAAAGATAATGCTCTTTGGTCTTGTTTCTTGACTAGTTAGCAAGACCATTGCAATGGAAGGTATTGCTTTCTTGACTCTCTTGCACTAGTTGTAAATATTAATTAGGATGTAGCAATATTAATTAAGATGTAGTAATATTAATTAGAAATGTAGCATTAATAATTTTCTAATATATTATGTTTGTTAAAATATATATATATATATATATATATATATATTATTAAATTAGTATTTAAAGTATTTAGGAATTATTTATAATTTAAAGATTTTTATATTTTATAAAGTTTATTTTATTTTATTTATATTTATTAATTTTTATATAATTTTTAAATTAAATAAATGATAAAGAAATTATTTATATTAAATAGATGAATATTTGTAAAAAGTCCTATAATTTTGTATTATAATTTTACTTAAAAAAATTCACGATCTTTTATTTACAATCTTCATAAAGGATTATTTATAATCCTTATAAATCTTGATTTGTTTGAGATTTCTAATGGATTTAAAGTTTTAATACATATATATATACTTAATATTTAAACCTTAAATATTACAAAATTAATATTTTTAAAATACATACAATAAATAACATTTAAGTTTATAAATAAAGAATTAAGTAGTCATGCACTGTATCTTTTTATTCATTTTATACATTTTATGACTAATAATTAGAAATATTAATTTTTTAAATTTATTTGTATATAAAATCATTATATTCTTTGCATGATAAATGTTTTTCATATTTTTCATGAACTACAACTAAGTTAACATATCATTATAACTACAATTAAATTGAATATGTAAAAAAAGTATATATTTACATCTGGTTAGGTGGCAAATTCTTAATGTTTGTAGTATAAAAAAATCATAATAAATTTATACATAAACACCACCAAAAACATTGAAAAGCACAAATTTACTATCAAATATTTTCCTTGGTTTTGTATTAGAATATATTGTCCAAATAATTGTGATTTTTAAATAAGAAAGCTATAACATGAATATTTTTCGAAAATATTTATATAAATAGATTATGCAAATTTTATTTATGAATTCAAAGTCTCTCAAAGATATGATGTTTTAAAAAAAAAAAATAGTAAAGATTAATAAAAAAGAAGTAAAAGTCCAATTACTTTATACCATCAATTCCTCAAAGAAGCATCAAAACAAGAACCAAACAAATTTAAATAATCATATGAGACATTTTAAACCATGTTATGATGTGACAACTTTACACTATAAAGAGTTTAACAAAGTCAAATCAAATAAAAAAATGTGACGTGTTCAAACATTTTACAACCACATACCTTACATTGAATTGAAGGTGGTTTTAACAACACACCATTTACTAACATGTTAATCTTCATGCATTTCATTAACATATCAAGATTTTTAAGTATTGTTAGAACTGGTGATCTAACTTTACACCTAACCTTATACAAACCCTTGTGATTCACTAAAAAATTGACAGGTCTTCCTACATACTAAAACTTTGATGAAGAAACAAATAAGTATCCTGATTGATAGTTATAAGATTAACAGTTGAAATGAATTCAACTCCTGGTCTTGTCTACAATAAGTAGTCAACATGTTGACACCTCACCTATTGATTTCAGAGACAGCCAGGTGTGCTACCAAGATTGTACATAGACTTTTTGTCAGTATAATAGTTGTTATTACCCTTTGATATAATGTACCCATGCATAGTAGAATGGATGTCTACCATAAAGAAATTAGCATCCGTCTATACACATGATGTTGTGCACAATTGAGGAACATAAAAACTACCGCACAGAAGTGGGATCTGAATGAACCTCAAATGAGTAAACAAACGTTAGACTATATAGAAATATGTAAAAGCTGGGCAAATATGAGTCCTCCATTTGTCCGATGATCAAGACAAGTACATACATTAATGTTACGGCTTCATATAAAAGAATAATCAGGATATAGATAGATATGGGCACTAGTCCAAGGAAAAATATTTGCAGGATTGGCTCACTGACACTTCGTTTTTAATCATAATGATCATGCACATTTACATTGCAGCTCGGGTAGCAAGCAGCATGATGATCAACAGGTAGACATCGTCAATTAGTAGGAGGCCAGTGCTTGGCTATACGCTCTATTCCATCCAAAGACAATGTATTGTTCACCTGCAATAAAAAGGACGCATTAAAATAAGTGTCGAGCTATCAAAGGATAAGGCATCTCAGCTGGTGCGACACAATTTTCATCCAACACTAAGTGCTATGCCTTGATCTGTACACCTAGTGAGCTCAAAATTAGTTTGAGCTTTGTAAAGAACTGGTGGCTGCCTAGTTCTTAGGAGATTATATTGGACCAGGTTGGTGTGAGCAATATCCTGCACTTGCTCTATTAATGAGGTAAATGCCTGCGCAGGTTGGAGCAACTCACCATTTCGTTGTGACGAGCTCTAAAAGCATCACAAAATTTCTGAGCCGCTTCCGGCAACAACTGTTCAAGTGCACCAAGTCAAAACGATAAAAAGCGCACATGAAAGTTGCCAAAAGGTAATTCACCGAAGGCGTGAGCAGTCTTACGACCCTTATGCAAACTCTCACAAATTAAGTGGTTCGAAAACTTCTTAAAAAAAGTGACGAAATTGTTTTTCTGAATAAAACGCTACCAAAAATCCTGAAACCATTCACCAATGAGCAACATACATAACACAACATCTCAGGGCAATCAGGACAATACGTAGTGCACGTTTACGGTTAAGTATTAAAATAGAAAATTTATCCTTTGTGCCAAACTATTAAAAAAAAATACAAATCTTCATTGTTGGACATAAAAAGTGATGTCGTTTAACTTAACGAAAGCTATCACATACCTGCTGCTCTGCTGCTGCCTTCAACTGATCCCAGAAGTTTCCTACACATTTCAACCGCAACCAACATGTCAAATTCGATGCTCTCTGTTGTTGAAGATACCATATCATCAGGTCAACGAGTGAAACGGGTCTCTGAAACGTATATCTTTTCAAACTGAAGATGGAACATTAAATGCTCTTTTCAGACTTTTGATAGGAGACTACCCCACTGTGATGATCAGTGCTGAGAGGCTGGAACTTGTTATTGAGTCAGAACGCAAACAGAATCCGGAATGCGGAATTTTTCGAAATCACGACGTCAAACAGGAAAAATGAGAAGTAAAATGAGAAGTGTTTTTGCAAAAGCCAACATGGACAATAATGTCAACATTTCTACAAAATATTATCAAGTAAAGCTGTAGTTGACATACACACGCATGTTTAATGAGAACAGTACCTTTACTATGCAAGGATGCAAGTGACATTTGTGGCGTACTCTTGTCTGTATCAGTTTGTTCCCTGTTGCTCTCAGTGTCTACCTGTTCCATTCCAAAGTAGTACTCGAAATGAGATGGACTATTACAACATGTTATTGATGCAACTGCAATCTATTCTCCTGTTCAAAAAAATAGGCAGTACAAGTTTTTCCTGTAGAAGTTTAGGTATATTGGACAATGAATAAGGCCAAGAGACATAATTGATACATGATGACGAATTATAACAGCGGTTGCGGATTATTAGACCCAAAAGGTTCTTTACATATCACTTTAGGTCAGAGCATCCACAACAAGTATTTTCACATATGCCTGCAATAATCAAGTGAATGCCAGGTATCTTAAACAATGTCGTTTTTACTCAGAAAGAGGTGTAACTTAAAAGAACATGGAGCAAGTACCTGTTGCAACTCGACGTTTGAGGAAGCAAGGCTGAATCCTGATGGAACCCGCCTACTAGTACCGACCGCATCATCTGCCTGTTAGGGTCAACAATTCCAAAGTTTAGAAGGAATGTGAAGGATTCGCATGTTTAACAGTACGAGAGAGAACAACACCAAATAAAAGCTCAATCAGAAATGAATACAGAGTAATGCATGCAAAAGAGAAAACCGACAGGGCATTCGGGATCGAAAACTTGGGATGATGAACAAGATTTGACGAATAAAGCAAAGTGCATCTTCCTTTACTGCAATGTAGGAGGTATACACAGTAGGAGCGTGATCGAACGATTGGGAACATCCCCAGCAAACGTTGAAATTGGTCCTCCTCCATAATCCCAAAAAGTCCCTCTCAATGAAGCGCTTTGATCGTTCCTTCTCGCTGCTTTGGATGTTCGAGTCTCTATCGTCTCGCGAATAACCCTTCTAGTTGAACCCCCAAATTAAAATTCCTGAATGAATGGGAAATGGCGAAAACTATGACACTGCTCGCTGCTTTAAGCCTTTGATGTGGCACTGTCAACCCGCTTATCTGCAAGGCAGCTGGGAACATCAAGATGACGTCACATAGAAATGGGCCGAGAAAAGCAGGTGTATGAAGACCTAATTTCAAAGGCGAGCCATTTATGGCATCCACTAATATCGACAAAGTTTGTAAGCATCAATCAACTACAACTTCCCACGAATGATGAATAAAAAAGAAGTAGTAAAATATTCATGTGGCATCACAATCAACAAAACCATTGACTGATAGCTTCAGAGTCAGAAAATACTTGGAGTTAGGCTGAGTGAAACAAATTAACCTGTTTCGCACGTACGATGTTAAGTTCCGTAATGAATAACGAGAAATGACCGGGTCACAACAGGCAGGAGCTAAATTTAACTACAGCGTTGAAGCCTTACTTTTAGTTTGCTTGCAATGAGTCTTTTCTCCTCATGTATCACATGCAAAAGAACACACGAACACTAAAAGAATCTGATAAACGCCTCCTGCACAATCCCAAACACACAACAAGATTTGAATAATCATATTGTCAAACATGCTTCTCAATTTCTTACATGCCAATGTTACAATAACACACGACTTGTGGGATTTAAGACGGTGCTTCCTTTCTCAGTTATTTTCATTAAATCTCATCAGCGAAATTGTACCCATCGACAACTTCGGCGGCACATCATCATTGTGTCATCTCAAGGACAAGGACCAGATCAAAAGACGAAACCAAGACTCTGCATCACAGGGAAGTTCGCTACAACCCTACAACAATGAGGGCTCCAGAAAGCAATTCAACATGCAAAATGCCGTTCTCGGATACGCACAGATTGAACAATCTCCGACAAAGAGCCTACCATTTTATCCGTAACACTACGAAAAACCAACTAGGCGATCTGATCCAGTCAAAGCATACAACAGTTCAACAACTCGTCGACCCATCTAAGAAAACCTCCCGTATCACGTCATCTCCACCACCACCGTCCCGAATTTCTACATTCCTTCCACGTCAACCACTACATAAATTTCCAACCCAGTGCAATCCACCACTGCATTATAAAACTACAAAAAGAACACCCATCACCTCCATACCAAGGCCACCACGCACAATCCCCGACACAATACCTTAATACCCTACCAGCAATTGTAATTCCACCACTTCTGACAGCGCGAATTGAATCATACAGGAATTTCTCTACCTCGCAATTCGATTCCCGACGAACAAAAAAAAATGATCGTGCAAGCAAGATTGCATATATACTTACGTAGAGGTTGAGGTCAAAAAGACATGGTGCTCAAGCGTCGATAACCATACAAGTTAATTGAACACCAACAACAGAGCAATTTGAGTGTGAGAAACGGGAACATGAGCAATCACATTTAGGGTTTTCATACTGGGCAGAATGACCGGGATAGAAAAGATAAAGCACAGTAAAGGTAAAGTAGTTTTACTGTGGTGATCATAAATGCATTGAATATTTGTAGTCTGGAAATAAATAGACAAAAAGAATTATAAAAGAGGAAATAAAAGAAACGAGGATGAAGACGAAGGACCAAGGGAATCTAGATGAGGATAAAAGCAATGGACTGGACATAGCCTCGTTGATGCTTGGCGTAGCCACGTCCATTCCCCATATCCTCAAGTTCTCCCCCCGGCTTTCTCAGCCTGCTAGAGTCAATAGTCTGCAAGCATATTGGATCCTACGCTACAATTGCAATCGTGACTACGTCTAGAGGATTTGTGTTTGTAGAAGAAAGCATTAGCGAGGAATCATGTTGCCATCATCTCAAGCGATGGTGAGCAGGGCGGGAGGCTCACCGTCCGGTCTCTTCAGGAACAATTTCTCGAATGCAGGATATGGGACTTCACGGCAGAATCCGCTGATGGGTAGCGGGAGATTGCAGCGAGTGTCGTGGAAACAACAAGGAAAGACGGGATACGGCGCATTGGAGGCCCAGGTGGGCAAGAGTAACCAGATAATTTCCCCTGCGGGAGTTCGGTGCCAGGTGATCAGCGTCAATCAGGACAATTTCGACGCGGAGGTGCTGCAATCGAAGCTTCCGGTGCTCGTTGATTTCTGGGCTGATTGGTGTGGACCGTGCAAACTCGTTGCCACCAGCATGGAGGAGGTGGACAGTAAGTACGAGGGGAAGTTGAAGGTTGTGAAGATTGAGACTGATCCTAACCCTGAGCTTGTAGCGGAGTATAAGGTTTATGGATTGCCGACGCTTATCATGTTCGTTGATGGCAAAGCCGTTCCTGATGGACGCTACGAAGGCGCGATATCGTTTACGAAAATCGTGTCCATGATTGAGAAATGCCTCCCTTCTCTTGCAGCTGCTTAGGTCAGCACTTGATTGTCACGGCTTTTCGTTACTTTGATTGCCATGATTAGTCGAAACTTTGGGAATACATCCTGCTTAAGGTAATGCCTCAGCTGCAATCAATGTACTATTTACTTGTCAATGCTGCAGTTTGCTTAAGATTCAATTGCTCGCTTCCCATTATCAATTCTGATTGAAATTTTAGAACGAGATTCGTCACTATGGAACTGCCGAACATATTTGATTTTTGAGAAAGGCGTGTCTATTGATTTTTGAAGGGAAATGGTTTGTTGATTAGGTGTACACTGTTCATTCAAATCTCCAAGGATTCAATGCTCAAAGACTCATCGTAGATTCAAATCTCCTGAAGAGTCTCAATGTATCAGTGCATGAGAGTTTCCAAAGTAGTTTGTTCGTTAACGTTGAAGTAGAAGGATTGGGTTCGTTTCAGGGAGAGTGTTGGATTCCATAGTCATTGAGTCGAAAATAGCATTCTACCAAAAGTAACACTTGTTTGTTCAACATTGCGCTCTGCTTGTACAATTCTATGATTGAATCCACCTCAAACACTACTAAAGAACTTTGCATAGTATTCTTTAAAAAATTATTGTAAATACGTTTTATGTATGTTTCTGAACATAATTTTTAACTATGACTTGAGTGATTCTCAGCATTATTGATTTCCAAAAACTACGAATGTTTTGGTGCAATCCGCACGAGGAAGGAACTGTGGATCACTGGATGAAGACTTCGCAATCAACCCCAATGACCATGGTAATGCAGCACACACTCAACAGAATTTCTAAAACATACCCATCTGCTTGTTCTAGTATCACGATTTCCTAGTATCTGTCATCGAAAGATAAGTCTGGTGCTATTGATGTAGTCTATGATTATGGTAAAAGTGGAACAATAGAGGGATAGAAGGCTATGCAGACTCATAACAGATAGAGCACAGAAACAGGAGTACATTGTTGCAAGAAATATTGTTGTGAGTTGATCTGAGCACGTATGGCACAAAAATTGGTGGGCTGTGTAAGTGTATACATCCAGTTATTTCCAGCAAGCGGTAAATCCTGAAACATGAGACTTGTGGCCTCATTGTGCCTTTGTTAGTGTCTATTGCAGACAGTATGGAACACCCCTAAATTAAATGGAAATTTGAAACTTTACGGTAGAAGTTTGAGCCGTCTTGGTGGCCATGCTACTCTTATCTGTGGTTCCTTTCTTCGTCCTGCTTCTGCTCTGCCTTCTCTATGTCTTCGTACAAACCAACCAAAACTCCCAAACGCTCCTTCCTCCACATCCTCAAAATTTCCTCCGGCAGTCTCCTTTCTAAAAGCAATAAGATCCTCGCAGCACGCACCGCAAAAATGTGCTGCGAAAGCGCGAGACCACGACAGACGAATCTCGATAACATCTACACATTAGATGTATCTAGACACCCTCCTGATCGCGATATTAAAATGATATTTATCTAAGAGTCACTTCTGTGCTCGATCTCCTAGTTATCAACTTTCGTACTCTATTGTCTTTATTCAACAGAATACCAAATGATCAAGAATTAAGATTATCAATCTGACGTTTGAAGGCTTGTCGAGATGAGGTTAAAGTGCAAATTTGGTATGTGCAACGATAGAATGTACAAGGACAAAAGAAAGTACGTAAATTTGAAGTGATTCGTATCAAAAACAAATTGTGATTAAATGCGACGTAGGACTGTCACTCGTAGATACGTCTGGTCTGGGTCTTCAGTTAACTTGCTAAAACAGATCTTGAAATTAACATTTTCCAAAAAATATTTTAAAATGTAAATAGTTTTCTTAAACAGCATACTTTAAAATGTAATTTGAAAATGTAGTGATGCAACAGCTGTGCCTGTAGTCGTGATTTGTTACCATTACGTGTTAGGATACATTGCAAAGTGATCGCTTGGTTACTTCATCCATTTTCTAGATCAGATGACGTTCAAACCTTCTAACTTTGATGGTTAAGTCAAGGATATGACGATGGTACAGTAAAATGTAGATTGCGGCAGGTCACTGAAGCTTGGTGGCGAACTTAATTACACCATATAATCAAGCAATAAATATAGAATAATTTAGTGTCAAATTGTGATATCTATATGGAGGATTCTGCTCAGGATGAAGACAAAAGACAGCTCAGACAGCGACTTAAGAAAAATTTCTAAAACACACACTACGAAAGGAGATACTACATGAAGATTTAATGTAGATCATAATCGCGAAACTAAACAAGTAATATCAGAGTACAACCTCTACAGATCATTACATTGCTTAAAATACATTGCAATACTAGATGATAATGGACATAGATTTTGGTTCTGGACAACAGTTGCAACAATTGAATAGTAGATTCTCTTAAACCATCCTGTTAAGCATCACTGATGTATGTAAATACGCATCGTACAATTCACTGGAAACGAAGTGAGAAAAATATTGAAAATCGGGACTCAGAGGGATTACTCAACGAGGATTGGTCGATAGTGCTGAAACACTACAGAGGAGAAAAAATGCAGCAGATCTGGAATACAAAAAGTGTAATCACTTACTAAAGTGTCAAAAGTGAAGGGACTTGCACGTAACGCTACAGGGTCAAACTCGAAAACTATAGAACCTACTGCGAGACCTTGCTTGTGATTGATTGAGAGCCTTCAAGCGTGTTGATGGTGGAGGTGATGATACTGGCTCATCCCCTTCATCAGAGCGCCAGCGACTGCCACCATTCTCGTCAGCCTCTGCATTCCTGATCCCACAAATTACAATGCCACGTCAATTATTTAGCAACAGAAGATAAAGGAAGCTGACAAGAAGGTCGTTACAGAGTGAGATATCCTGAGACCAGAAACGACAAATCGATATCTCGTAAAATAATTCCAGACCACTTAAAAAGACATTGGGCATCCATACGGATACAGAAAGAGAGTGTCGAGATAAACCAACCTCCTGGAGGATTCCCGGGGTAACACACCAGTGTCCTGTAATAGCTCATTTCCACCATTGGTGCCTTTAAAGGTGAAGTCCTTGGATGCTTCCTTCTCTACATCCTTCTGCAACCAGGACCGATCCGATGGGTGTCGTTTCCCATTAGATGGCCAGCTACTCGTCCCCCCCGCATCCATTTCCATTGATTCGCCATTACCTGTTAGCAATTCATCTGTCCGAAATCCGTTCTCCATGGTTAAAAATAATTCATTGCCTGAATGATCAATTCCATTCATCTTCACCGGCATCCGCTTATCCAACCCACTTGCCCAAGAGCCTGGTCCTGCTGCATCCATACCATCACACCTTAGCGAATTTCCCAAGTCAACCGTGGGATAATGAGACTCCCTAGGCTGTTCAGCCTCGTAACCAAGACGCCGCCCTTGCACAGGGCTGTCTCCTAGTGTGGCAAACTCACGGGATGCAGTAGGTCCATTTGTTTTAGGAAACATGTTTGAGAAAATCGGAGATGGAGGTGCAGGTGATCGAAGTCCTAAACGTTCTTGAGCAAAGGAAGGTTGACTAGAACTAGCCCAAGCAGAGGTGGATGGAACATTGTTTTCTTCAAAAGCCACAGGTTCCCTGATCAGGTTCCCAGCAGCAGAACCGAAGAGAGGAGAGGCTAAAGGAGGGAATCTCTGTTGGTCCACGGCCAACATTCTAGATTTAGGTGACTCCACGTTAGGTTCACGAGACTCAACAATAGCGCTGGAAGCCTGTTGCCGCTGCACCTCAGGTAGGAGCTCCATGCACTTTTCCTGTTCACAATCAATCGCTCTTCAATTCAAACTAGAAATCGAATTCGGTTACTAGAAAAGAGTAAAAACTAATTCCGGGAGATAGAACGGACAGTCATTAAGCCTATTGAGCTCCAAGTGCTGAAGTTCATCGCACTGAGATAAGACATTCCGATTTATAGAAGCATGTGTGCTGAAACCTAACGTTGTCATGTTCCACAATTTGGAAATTAAAGCACGAGAGAAAGCACTTACAACAATGCGGAGCCTCTGTTCACTTGCCATACGAACCCGAGAGTTCTTCGCTCCGTCAGTGCATCTTAGTACCCACATATTCTCAAGTTCGCTCAATCTTTTATGCACATCACGTGCTTCAATGTACCGACATCGCTATCAACGAAAACAAGAAAAATCAGTTTGTCATTTCGAAGCAAGAGGCTCAAATAAACTTGCAGCAATAGAAACAGTGACTGGTTTCAAAACTCTAGTGTATCGCATTGCCGCAACCTCAAACATGACGCACTACATGTTTTAAAGCATGTAGATCATATGCTTCACCCCGACTACACATATCTACACAGATAGAAACAATATCGGTACCAAATCATATCCTGCTTTGTATGAAATACCATTTTATCCAAGAATCTAATACAAACCAATTACACAAATCTAGAAGCTCAATAACTTGCACGGAAAATTCGAAACTTTCAAAACTTTCTCATGTTTCTACAAATCACCTCTGTTATGATGAAACACAACCAAACGAGAACTGTTAATCCCCAATTTAAGCTGTATGTATTGCCCCTTGCTTATGATTGAATAATTTGAAATAGATATGTAAGAAAGAAAAAGAAACATGTGTAGCACCTGTACGTAAAAGACAACCAGAAGGTTTCCGGCCGTGCACGACGGGTCTTCTTCAGCACGATTAAGTAAACACTTCCGCACATACTTTTCTTCCTCTTTCCTCCATGGCAAACCTAACATTTTATCCAATAAGCTCATACCCATACACAACCTGGAGATTTCGCTCACCAACACCTCCGTGCTTGTTAACCAATCACCCTCTTCCCGCTTAACACCATCGACATAGGCCCTCTGATATGAATAGCCTTCGGTAAGAAGACCACATTGAAGCCATACCCTAACGGTTGTAAGAGCATCCGAAAGAGGAACAATCCCTGATCCCAGGCCATGGAGTCCACTCGCACGAAGAACGGCAAGCGCTACCTCAGGTTTCCGACGCTCAAGCAGCACAGTGGCGACTTTTGGATGTGTGTTGTGACTAGCAATTTCCGGCAGTAACTGACAAGCCTCCTGAAAATCGTGATACCAAAATTCTTATTACATATCTACCAGCAACAGCACGATAGCCAAATGTATTCAAGAGGGCAAACCCTGAATGAGGATCCAGACGACTCGCGATCATAAGAACACAGATATGAAATAAGTAAACCAAAACAAGAAGTCGAGTTCGTCACTAGAAAACTAACCTCCAGGGCATGATCGCTACTGTCATCGAGAAGGTAAAATACAAGAGATTCCAGCATGAGATGTCTCGGGATGCTGAAAATGCTTGCGTAGTCATCCACCACTTCTCGCCACTTCTCATCAGAAAGTCCCCAGTGACGATCGAATAAAAAGTACAGAAACTTCAGAAGGATTAAAGAATAAAACAAAATGTATACGGAACCATTAGATTATTGCCTCTCAGAAACAACCCAACAATTATTGTCAAAACAAAACATCAACAAAACTACGGTCAGAAGACTGGTGACTTTCGTTCTTTTCACCTAAGATTTTGAACAGTATGAGAAATTAGGTAGGTATTGTGACGCTCGGCCCTAGTATGGAATACCCTATAATAATTGAAAAATGGTCCTATATGTGCCATGGAAAAGTAGGAAGCAGGCACCAGAAAAAATCAAGCATGGACGTTTGGACTTCTAGAGACATAATCAGGGTATTAAGCGATGGGAAAATGAAGGATACAATTGCCTTCTTGGCGAGTACGAGATCACAGGCTCCCTCCAAAAACAAAAGATCCACAGCGGTGCGGACACTTTCAGGCGGGTAGGGTGACGTTGATTGCATTGGCTCGTCACATCTGAACCTAAGGGAAGCTGGAGTGTGAGCAGTAGGTCCCTGACGAAGCCAACCGAGCTCTGGGAGATCTTCCGACCCCATTTCATCTTCATTGTCATCGTCAAGAAGACCAAGGTTGGCTAATGCGTCCTCAATAAAAAGGGTAGCTGGTTGTGAATCTCCTAATTTACTTTTCTTGTCAGTTACTGACCATGCCCTATCCTGAGCCACCAACTTCCGTTCCTTTACAGCTGTATGCCACTGGCTGATACTTTCATAACTTGATCGAATGGTTTCCAGGAACTGATGTCGAGCACACCAAGCCATCACTTCCAAATGCTGCAGAGCACATCTCAAGATGTAAGTCACAACAACGAAAAACTTAAAACTTAACCCATCAAATGCTCTAACAGGCGTAACTATCTGAAAAAGAGAATCGTTATTTTTGGTTCACTCATGGTTAGTTTAAGTATAAGACATACACAAATTCAAAAAACACCCATCTAAAATAAACCATCGAATATGCAAAAGCATATAAATTTAAAATAGTAACACTTCGACATATGTTTAAAGTTAAACAAGAAACAAGTTAGCATTGAAAAAAATTATAATTATGTCGCCTCAACACAAAAATTATCTTTCTTAAACATAGTTGCAAGCTACAATTATACTAACAAACACGCGCATGGAGCGATATATGATTGATCCCTGTAGACATGCTTACCTGGACAACTTTGCGAATAGATTCCAGAAGCTGACGAAGCTCATACAAAGTTGGCGAAAGAGGTTGATCCACAAGTGGTGCCTCAAGAGCTTCTAAAACATGAATAACCCCTCCTAACTTTCTCCCCTTCCACTCTATAGTGTCTAATTTAAATATCATCTGTCTTGGACTGAGATTGTCTATGTTGAGCATGTCAAGGGTGTCACATAATCACCTCCAGCTAGCAACGAAATCAAATACACCGGATTACTAAACAATTGATGACAATTATGGTAATCCATTACAAGCTAGATGAAGAACGCCCACCACTAACAACCAAAACTAAATCAAGGTTACATTGTATGTACAAAAAGCGAGGATGGATACAGATATCTCGTAGTTCCAGAGCTATGTTGTGAAAGGTCCGCTTGCACCAATTTTTCACCACACCTCCATCCAATAATATGGACACCATTGCATTGCTGGAAACAGCACCTTCATCCATACACACCTCTGCAACATCTGATTCCCCAGTATCAAGGTAAAACTTGTCTGTAAAATGAATACAAGCATCAACACTGACGCGCTCTAAGTGCTATGTGCATAACTAACTTCTGCACATATAGCCTAATGATTATATCAAAAAAAAAACAAAAAACAAAAAAACAAAATAACAAAATAAAACAAAACAAAACAAAGATGCGATAGTTCCATATTTATGAAAGCAAAGCATGCATGTTGCTGATAGAGCGATCGCAATATTATAGAAAAAATTAAAGCAGTCTAATTTTATGCAACGTACACCTGACATTATTAATAGAGATGCACAACTCAAGGAGGTAAAGAGGATACAGTGGCAGATCAATGACACAAGACTATTGTCTAATGCCACGTCGAAAAATGAATAAAGGCGACCAACATCTGCACCCTCTGATAACAAATCTGAATTCTTTTGTATAAGTCCTGCATCAACACATTCGTCATAAAGTCGCAACTGGTGTTGCCCAGAACTACCCGTAGGAGTTCTACAAATTGGACAGCTGATAGTGCGTTGAAGACATTCAACACAGAGACAAGCATGGCCACATGTTGAAACGACATGATGAACAGCTCGCCCACAGCTACGTAAATCACGAGTAGCTCTGCAGGTTTCAGTCTTTGCTTCAGCACTTAATTCGCGAGGCTCTAGTAGTGCCAAACGCTCCAGCGCAGCCTGCTTGATCAACATTACAAATTAGTAACTCCAACAATCTGTCCACAAGCTAATCCATACACCACATTGAATGAGGGGTATTTGTCTACGGGTAAGGAATCCAAATGAGGAGCTTAACAAGCTTTGAAATACGCAAAAGATCTAGCAAAACATTGTAAGCAGAGAGTAAAACATCGAATGGGAAGAACGACCCTTTTTGTGCTTCACTGGCTGCTTAACAATTCAACAGTGTTTAAAACTTATCCTTGCACTGCCCTTCAAGTAGTGGCTCTCACGGGTTAATGATCCTTTTACGTATAAACTTGCAAGGACTGAAAGAGAAATGTGAATATATATATATATATATATATATATATATATATATATATATATAACAAGTCGCCATCTACACATAACGAGAATAGGAAAATCTAGCTTCAAGCACTAATGTCAAGGGATTCAAATCGTCATTCTGAATACATTGTAACGCACAACAAAATCACAACTAAGATGAACGACTACACCACTCTAAAACTAAACAACAGAATATGACCTTGTCGATGTGATGCTGAGACCTACAAAATTCAACCATAATGCAAATTATAGCGGAATTTCATGAGTACTTAAAATAACGGGAGCGTGTATCTAATTCTCTGCTACCAAGTTACAAAGAATCGCCGGAAAATTGCATCTCCCAAACCAAGCAAACCCAAGTGCAGCCAGAAATATATGATTGAGATTCAAGCACCCACTGGGGCCACTAATCCTTGCTGCATAGTCCAATGTGAAATTTAGAACATGAGAAATGAAAACTTGTATAGCTTCAGTGTCCAACAAATATAGTGCAGCCAGATGCTAATGGCAAAATGATTCTTAGAAGATAGAGTGCCAACACGATAGTTCCGACAATGGTGCGATATTCATATAGAAATAACGTAGCACGAATCAGGATTTCCATATGGCTCCACAACTCCATACTCTGTCTCAAAACTAAGCGATCAACCTAAACCTAAAAGCTAAACCCCTCATTTTATCAACGTTCTAGATCAAATCCCTAGCTACCAAGCCGCACCACAATCAAAGAGAGACCCCATAAACGAGGGGGTCAGCAACCGCTTGAAGCTAAATGCAGGGCTTTGGATACACGAGGTGTTCAAAACTACTAATTTCGTGCACGAACCGTCTATTTCTAAAATAAGGGACGTAATGCTATTAATGGAAAATCAAGTTTGTTTCTATTGCTGCAGACATGAGTAGGACCACAATTTGCTTCTCCACATAAATCAGCCGCATGCTTGAAATTGGAACTGTCTACACTCCAATACAACAAGAAAAAAATACACTTAGATGACATTACTCTCGAGATGACCTTGTTCCTCACAACAAGTGAGCAAAAAATTATGATGGTTCAGAACACGTAATTAGGGACTAAAATTCACTCTTCCATTAAATAAGTACTATGTTAATATTTCTGAAATTCACACAGCGATGGGCTTCACAACGAATGATTACCACAGACTCCCACTTGAATAAAACGACACTGCTTCAGCGAAACCTGAGCCCTACCGGAAACATTGAGTTTCCACGAATTGAACCAGTTTCCGAAGTAAGATTCGATCATGATCCTAACGAGGACAGCAACACACTATCGACAAAACCTTCACTGTAAAGCTTCTTCCTGAAGATTTTACAGCTAGCAATAATCCCAGGAAGGATCGTGAGGACATACATTACACTAAAAACTTCAAAAAGTATGCAGAACATCATGCTGAGAGTGACAGCGAATTTCCACAGTCCAAGTATTAAAATTCTGAATGTTGATTAAGGTTCGCAGACTGCAGATGATTCAAAACCCAGAATGTGCCGGGGGTAATTTCAAAGCAGGTAAAATAGGATAAACTGCGCAGGAAGCCCACGCTCCTAGGGCGCACGATAAAGAAAGAAAACTTGGGGGCTGATGCCCGAGAGGTTGAAGCATGATCGCAGTAGAGATCAACCGAGGGAGGAAGAGAGAGAGAGAGGGAGAGAGAGAATTAGCACAGTTCTCACTACTCATCCTAACAGCTACAATCCTCAAGACCAGAGTGTTTATTCTCCCCACTCGCGAACTCAAGAGTTCACTCCCTTAAGGTGTGCATAGGTCAAGAGCTCTACATCCAATGGGTAACATACCTCCCGTTTGGGACCACTGCCACTAAATGCCGCAGGAGTATCAACAGGGCCGACCTGAAAGGACTGCGCGAAATTCGAGAACTTATCCGCCATGGTGCTCATCACTCCTCCGCAACCTCACGCAACAAGGAGACCAACAACCAACTCTGTTTGCCCGTCCCACTCCGTTTCCTGCTCCTCCTAACCTCTAATCACCTCACAAAAAATCACACCGAAAAAAAAAAAAAAAAAAAAAAAAAAAAAAAAAACACACACACACACTCTCACTACTCGTCTACACCACTCCAAACCCTTAGACTCACACCAAAACCTCCCGAAGCCTCCGTTCCACGCAGCGACGCTCGTTTGAAACCTCCGACACACACACACGACGACCTAATAAGCACCTCACTGTATACTCCCTGCCCTTCTCATTGCGGAAGATGCAGCCAGCTGCAGCAGCCACGGAAATTGTGCGCAATCCCGTTCCTTAATAATCTGCCCTAAGACTACCATGTCTGGATGGTGTGATTGCTAGGCTTGCCGGTTCAGCCATGAGACAGGCCCCCCCTCCATCGCCCCTTCAAAGCCTTCCAACAACAACGAGGCCCCTCTTCCCCTCGAACTATGAACTCTCTGCCTGCGAGCCTCCATCGCCGGGAAGACACGCCCAGGATGAATGAAAAATGAATGAATGAATAAATTTCCGTCAAGGATCCAGAAGATGAATGAGGATGAATGCGTCCCGAGGGGTGATGAATGCGTCCTCAACGAGTCCTTTCCATTTTCATTTCCGGTCTAATCTAAATCCGTCGAACTTGTCATTCGTTAACATGGATGAAGTTTGGATGGATGAAACGAAGTGAAGTGAAGTGAAGAAATTCGGTGCCGTTAAATCATGTCCGCTTCGCATTCGATTGTGGCTTTGGGTGTTAGAGTGTGTGTGTGCGCGCGCGCTTGCTAGATGTCAAATTTCTGAAGGAAAAAAGTTGTGATCCTTCCTGGCGAGTGTGATCAAACACCCCCTTCATCGATAGCTCTTGGACGAGAGTGGGTCAAGGAGTTCTGGGTTTTCGCGTTGTGAATAATGGTCGTGTCGTTTGCATGGGAGCTGGAATGTGGGATTTGTTATTGCTTAGTTTGTCCGGAGGGCAGAGTTTGTTGAAATCTGATTGGAGAACTGGGTCTGATTGTTGTACATCATTGTGCCTTTATTTCGGAGACAGCATTCTCCTACAGTGGACCTTGTTGTGGTGTGGAGAGCGAGTTTTTAGATCCGCGTGAAGCGTTCGACCGTGTCGCAGGTGAGTGGTTCGCCCAGTGTACAGAACCTCACCACTGGGTGTCTCTCTATTTCTCTCACTCACTCTTCTGTATTTCTGCAGGACACAATTGCTCAACCCAATCTCGCCTCTCGTCGATTGTGGATTAATTTCCTCTCCTGAAGCAGTTGTCATCTGCTATGTGCTGGAAGGTTCAGTAGCCTTGAACTCTTGCATTGAAATCTCTCTCGAGCGTCAGACACGTTCAACATCCGAAGCATGAAGAAGTTTACGTAGCATTAAATCCTCTGCGAAACTCCGGAAGGAGGTTTTTGAACAGCTCACAATCAATAAATTCTTGACGAGCTTGTTGTTTAATCCCCTTCATTGCCTACATCAGCGACAGAATTCAATACGACTATGTGTGTGAGATGTGTACAACACATACAAAACTGTGCGCACGCGGCGTTAATCCTACCCTTGCCACATCTGCTACAGTTGTGCATTTGTTGAACATAAATTTCTATCCTAGAGCAACCCTAAGGCTCTTGTATATTTTCACAGTAAGTTGACTTCATTTGCTTGTGTTTGCTTCTTCTTACCAGTTGATTACGTTGGTTTGTTAAAATTTCAACGTTTTTAATTGTTGCAAATGTGAGCTACACTGGTTTCTTTTCTTGGTTTATTTCTTTTGCGTTTTCTTGCTGTATGCTGTTAGTGATTAACATGTGCCTTTAATATGAAGCAGGTGAAGTTGTATAATTTCCATGCTAAACACGACATTGATTGTGAAGTGATGAGCAGTTTATTTTTTCTTTTTCTTTTTTTTGAGTACGTGAGTATTTGTGTTTTCTGAAATAATTTGACACAGGATATATTCCTTCAAATCTTCTATAGCATGCTTGCTTAGATATAAATCATTAAAATTCCAAATTGGGCATGGTGCACATGGCTGACAGAAAATAACATAGAATAAAAATAAAACAAGTAATGAGATAACTTAGGAACTGAACAATGTTAATGAAGTTTCATTTTCTTTATCTTGGTGATATTTGGAGTGTGTAAGAAGCATGTGTCCAACTCCAATAAAAGCATCTTCGGTCAGTTACCAAAATGATTTGTTGAACAATACGTTTTTGGAATGATTTTACACTCAACTAAAATCAACAGTAAATCCACGTTTCAAGAAATGGTAAAATTCGGTTTTCAACAATTGGCAAGTAGTGTAATGATCCAGTTAAATATGTTTAATGTAAACTCTTCCGAGAATAGAAACGACAAGGCCAAGCACTAATCCTGCATTCATAAATGGGATTTGTATCAAGGCGTCCAAATCCTTCATGTTTTACCCTACAGGTAGATTCACAAAAAACGATATCAAAGTGTCAATATCATGACAACATATTTTGCTCTCAAGAAAGTATGAAATGGTGTTGAGGGAAGTTTACGTCAGCTCTGAGGAAGTTACAAAACGTTTACCGCACTCACATAAAGCCCATCAATAAAATGCGGGGAACAAAAGCAACTAGTGTGACGCCACCGATTCAGTGATCTTCCCCCACGAAGGTCCATCTTCCCACTCTGCACCACACAGTATAAATAGTTTGTGTATTCAGCGACCGAGCAGTATAAGGGACTTGGATCGTAAGCAAAAACAGAAACGAGAAAAATAAAGATAAAATCACCTTTCTCCATTGGAGGCAACAACTGAACACTACAAATACCTACACAGATTGCAAGCTGGAGCTACAGATGAACAATGACTTAGATCTGTTTCAACACTTACTTCTGGCAGCCTCATCTATGTAAGGACCATTCATGATGTTCAGAATAGTGCAGGCGTCAGTATACTCCAAGTTCGGGAGAAGCTTCGGGGTCAAGAGAAAGCATCTGAAACAACAAGTTCAACTTATTATCTACATGTATAATATTGGAGAACACTGATATCTCAGTGGTAATAGAACCTCTAACTTGCACGGACAAACCAGCTCAGGTTTCGGGTTTGACAAGCTGATTGGCTCTCAACTTGTCACAGATGTGTTTATCATGAATAACCCAGGAATGTATTGGTTGAGAACAGTATAAGCTTAGGTTGGCCGTTTCACATGCAAACAGAGAGCTCAACTTACTGCGGAGTGTTCATCTGACTGGCAGCCCTCACAAGCTGTTGAAACATCTTTCGTTCGTTTTGTGGGTCCATACCTACAGGTGTATACAAACCCAAATCAATTCGAACAGTTCCGATGAGCACTTCTCAAACTTCTCAAAATTCGAACAGTTCCGATGAGAACTTCTCAAACTTCACTTGATTGTTTCAAATGAAGCATCCAGCGATTAAGATATACAACTTCTACATACTTTGCGTGCACAACAAATTTTTCATATCACTTGTACCAATAATTGCATTAACATATTCTTCGAATAAACCCAAGTGAGCAGAGTCTGCTGAGAGAAAATTACCCTGATTGATCTCATCCACCACACGAAAGGGGCAGTGTGTCAGATCTTGAAGGGAGACGAGGTACAGTATTGTCGATACTGAGCGTTCCTGATAAAACAAACCGACTTCTCAGCATAACACTCGGATATGCACAATCAGTTACACACAATTTGAGCATTCAAAATACAATCGGTGTTTTACATCATACTTGAAAGTGTGGGTAAGTTTCAAGAAAGTTAAGATCTGCTTAGTAACCGAGAAGTAAGTAGGCGAAACTCGTGCAACTAAATCTGATTACAAAGTAAAAGTACTTACCCCTCCGGATTGGTGGTGAGCACTTAGCACCTGCAGCTCTCCCGTCTCCCTGATCGCGTGAGAAGAGAAATTACCATAATGGGTCAACGTTACATTCGAAAAATTTGAACCATCATGCATGATGAAAGCACTCTACGAAGAGATTGATAAAGCGTATTACCTGAATTTTACTTTGATTAGAATGCCATACTTGTCGAAGTCAGTGCCATGCTCATCTGCAGTAGAGACGAGTGCTTCAGCACGGATAATACTGCCAGATTGAAATGCCGACAATTTCTATCCATTTAACAAACCTCATATCAAAGCTACTAATACTAGACAACAAATTTAAACCGCTGCTGCATACCACAAGCTGTTGTGTCGTAAGCACAGTGGAAACTTACCCAGTGAGACCTCCCCTGCAACGGCCATTTCCCTGAAGTTATGGCCAAAAGTATCATTGATCTTGGTTACGAGGGTGCGAAGTGTTGGGAGCCACTTGGCCTGTCACGTGCAGCCAGAAAATCGGGTTGTTTTCACTTCATACAGTTCCGGAGGACTTTTACAATGAAATGTGCTAACCTAGACCCTTACAGACCAATGACAATGTGAGTAAAGAAATTTACCTTGACGGAGTCAATTTCTGATAAGCAATCTTGAAGTTGTGCCCTTTCAGTGCCTAAATCATCTTCCAAATTTTCAATCTGTTGATTGCATGACATCATTCAGAAACTTCTTGAGAGGATACAAGGAGCTATCAAAAGATCTTTATCTCTAAAATTTATTAAAAACCCAATAAGTGACATGTAAGAAGATTGTGAACCTGCTTGCACCGCCTCTCATATTCCTCGAGAACACCCGGATTGTTACAGAGCACAGCATTTGCCTCAGCTAATGTGTCACTGATTAAGTATTCAAGGTCTTCTACTGTGTCAGGCATCTGCATAAGACCATAGGTTTCCCGACATGACTTTAGACCTCAACCTAGCAACGTAACACCAACTCTTTTTTTTTTTTTTTTTTTTTCTTGTAAACAAGTAATAGTTTCAGACAAACTTAAACAACATGATGAAGAGCGTCACCTTCTGAGTACCACTCAGTAGGTAAGAAATCTGTTAATACTACCAACAAACCTAATAAGCTTCCAAGATAGACTCGAGTAACTCGTAATTCGACTGTAGAGTAAGAAGTACACGAGATCTCCTATGACTTAGGTTGCATACCTCTCTAAACATGTTTTGAAGCTCATTCGTGATTGCAGCGACTTGCTCTGCAGCTCTTTTGGCGTTTTCCAATTGTTGTCGACACCTTCCTGTTTCCATTTTACCTGCAAAACATCTTCACAAGTAAATTGCAAAAACATGAAGCCAGGAGACGTGTCTGGTTTGCGATGATTCCAGAATTATATGTGTAATAGATTTTGAACTATGCGAAAAAATCGTGATTCTCATCTCGATAGAGAACCTGAAAAACCAAGGGACTACACTTTTTACATTCAAAACTGGTTTGTTGATAAATATTGGTGCATGTTGAGATCCATAATAAAATTGATTCATTTTCTTACTGTCGTCATATTCCCTCTGATACTGTAAAGCAAGCTGTTCGTGACTCTTGAGTTCCCTTTCCTGTTCCCTAACCTGTGCCCATCGTCAAAACAAGACTGGTAAGTGAAAGCTCATCACGTCATTCCGCGGAAGGATTAGACATTCATTTTGCAGTCATCAGCTTGTGGACCGCACACTGAAGTCTCGTACTCCTCCACACCAACATAGAATTATGCAGTGGTTCAGAACACTCGATAACACCACAACAAGTGAACAAACCTCTCTACAATCCATTGGAGACATCACTGCATGACCTAAGACATTCCAGATCTTTCAAAGAAGACCAGTTATTTTCTGAAAGAAAAATGAAGGTAACCAAAGCACAATCTAAAATCCATCTTTTTCTCCAATCGATTTTCCAAGAGTAACACAAAGAAGTTCGTTCGAGTTTCTGATGAGAAAGTTAAGAAAAACACCTTCAGGTCTATTTCGGCTGAAGCGAGCTGTTCAAATATAAGTTGAATTTGATTTTTTGCATACTCCTTTACAACGTCCTGCGCAACCGAATCCAGCAATTCTCAGCAATAAAGATGTAATTATGAGGCCTGTACGCTCTCTTAGTTAAGTCAAACATTAAAGCACCAAATCGCCATGGCGATCATCCCCCATGACATGCTTATGTACATTATAATCAGTTACTTATTTACATATTTTTATAGAAAATGAAAGCACAAAACATTAAAAATCCGACAGTGTTTGAAAAAAACTTAATATAGGAGGTAAAGTGAAAGTACCTTTAACTTCAACACATTCTTCTTTCGCTCCTGGTTTAATTTAGTGATTTCCGCACGTAGTTTCTCTTCAGCACTTTTGCAGTCCTCCGCGTGAATGGACTCCAATTTCCTTCTCCGCTGGTCTAAATAAAAGCTCAAAATAGAATGAGATTTAGTAAAGATTAAAGTTCTCGAAACATGCTACCTTCCATGAAGATGATACAGAAAATGACCAGATTTCTGGTGACACATAAACCTGACGTTTGAAAAGAACTGGTAGAAATGCAGTGGTGCTCAAAAGGTACATGCACTAGTGCCGTTATGAACATCTAAACCATCGCGAATCCCCAATCTGAAATTTAATGACTTTTATGTTACGATTTGCTGTTGACAACGGATAAAAGAAAGTAGCTAACCTATTCGAGAAGTCATGTCAGCACGCTTCTTTTTCTCCAGCTTCATTTTGTTGAAGATCTCCTCCTGTTTGCACAATTGATCACACTCTTTAATTAGCAATATGTATCATTTCATGTGATCATCGGTAGTCATTCACTTGAGGAATCTGAGGGGAATACATCATGATTCTCCCCCTAATTCGCAATGTCATCCACCAAAAATTACATGAAGGAATGAACATCCAGGTACTAGAAAAACATGAACAGGTAAATCGTGAAAAGGTTTGAACCATTGACAATTACCAATTCCCACCTCCAAACATTGTCCAACTGAAAAAGCTCCGAAAATTTCTCATCCAAAGTAATTATAAACGACTTGCAACCATGTGACAAGTATTAATGCCGTTGGACAAAGATAATATTCATTACGTTCTAAAACATCTGAATACACAAATTGTGTGAAACTTTCTTACCCGCTGCTTGTGAAGAGCTGCAGCTTCATCTTCAAGAGTACGAATGTCGCTATCGATCTTTCGACCCTCCTGCCCAAGTTGTTCAAGTTCTTTTTCAACAACTTCTAGCTGGCTCTCGAGATCATTCTTTTTCCTCGTGTCAATATCTATGGATCACAAAATCGAAATGGTTCCGAGAAGTCAGCATAACCCACCAAGGCATAACACTTGAGCAGGAAATGCTTTCGCTTGAAAAATCCAATGGAACGTCTCCAAAGCATGGATGAATAGCACTAGGTCACAATACAACGAGCATAGGCGCGTCTACCTCACACATACTAAAGTGGTGTTTATCAATGAGGAAGAAGCAACAGCTAGTTCTTACAGTAGAAACTTTATGCATCATCTTATTACACATGCTAAAAGAAACAAGCACCAATGAGCTCTGGGCAAAAGAGTAACAGGCACGGGAGTGTACTTTGTGAAAACAACCGACTTGCCCGAACTGCAGTGACACTTGCAGAAACTTGAGACCCATACAAAGATCTATTCCATCGATAGTGATTCTCAGGAGTCCACAAATCGTTCACTCCCAAGGCATTTGCTTCGTCTGCTCTGGCATTCGCTTGTGACGTTCCAATGAACTGGATTGAACAACAAAATAGAAAATATAAAGATTAACAGCATATTTTAGTCCATCATCTTTTAAATGTTAACATAGTGAAAAATATTCAATAAGTCGTGAAGACACTTTCTCCAGTAGATCAGAACTTGAAAATTGGCCAAATGAGAACATGCGGTTTACTCACAGAATAGTCAAGAGCAGCCTGTCCATTGAGAACATGCTTGATAACTGGGGGAGCAGATACAACCTCATCAAGCCGTGCGGTAATACCCATTTCTTGCATCTGATGCCTCAAGGGGCAGTACAAATGTCAGAAACATTGAAAGTGTCAACAAAATGTGTATGAATGTGTATGCCACATAAGGTGTATATAACAACAGAGAGGAAAACGCCTATTATCATACATTGCAACAAATTAAAACTGCACACAGCAATCAAAAAATCCATTCAACGGAAAGATGATCAGCAAATTCTAAATTATTGCTGAAGTACACAGGGTTACGCTTCCAAGTATACTAGTACTAGAGGCTAACATTCATCATCAGCTACAATATCAAGTGCGACAACAATGTACGCAGAACGTAATTCACTTCACATACGTAAAGCAGATCATGTCTACTCAATGCGCTTCATTCGGTCCGAGTGCCAAGTTGCATTTTAGAAATGATGTCTCACGACAACGTGGCTTACACTGTAATTACAGTTCACCTAATACTAAGATCTAAAGAAACTACACACGAAACCATAACATGAATATCCCTTCACCCATACTCTACTTTTCATAATACAGTTATGCATCACGACAGCCATCTCGACTTGTTAAATAGTAACCTCACCTGGGGTGTAACAGCAGGTGCATTACGTTGACTGAGATCTTTTGCATTGATAATAGGAACCTCCATACCCTCGAGATTCTTTTGAAGGTAATCTCTATCACGATCATCTTGAGATATAAATGCCTGCAAACGTTGTCGTCAGCTTCGAAACAAATGCCAATAAAAACGAAAGATCAGAACATAGAACTTCTTCAAACACGCGTTAAAACCACACGAAGAACGTTACCTTCCAAATGTATCTAGGAACATGATTTTCCACGTACTTTGCATGCTCCATGTTTGCTATATTTATCTGGATGTATTCATATCAACCAGTCCAACATTATGTTTGGTCCATACAGCAACCAAGATCATCAAAACAAGAGTTCATGTATCTAATATAAAATACGAACTGAACCAGGACTTTCAGGTCCAGAATTCTGTTGTATGCAGAAAAGACCAAAAACTTTGAGCGAGATACTTTCGAAATTACTAATATATACTACATTGAGGTATGAAATCCAAGAGACAACATTCTGACGAGCCCACTTAGTAACATTAAATTAAGGTAGATATATGTATTCAAAGAATCGATATACCTCAAGTAGAACAGGGCCATAAACGTCATTTTGGAATTCGTTGCGATGACTCTGGACCCAATTGTGAGCATCAACCACCCCTCGAGCACCAGAATCTTTTAAAGCTTGGAGAAGACGGTTCTTTACATTGTCTATTTCTGCTATTCTGTCGTTCAAAAGCATTTCTCATGCCACAACTTACTCCCATTAGAACTTCAGACATCACGCAACACTCACAAAGGTCAAAGAGACCTCAAGAAACACCTCGAATTTAACAGTGACTGGTAACACAAAAAGTAAAACTCTCTTAAGTTCCAAGCTTTTGAATCAATCAACATGTAGGTGAAAACCACCTGCGAGTAATTTGATCACGTTGTTGTTGTTTCTGAGAGTAAAGTTGTTGTTTTTCCCCTCTCTGATTCTTCCTCTCTATCATCCCAAGTTCAAACTCCCGGATTCGGTTCCCGATTTCTTGCTGCAACATCAAGAAAAAATTGCAGAAGTGAAGAAATCAGTGGTTCATCCGCTCAACATAAATGGCCACTCATAATTGCTTACTTGCACCATAATGTCTTCCTGATTAAACAAACAGTACAATCACAGTATGTATACACCAAGAACAATATATCATGATTCCCAAGGTCCTGTTGGCAATGAACTTTGCTTAGACTATCAGGTGATAACCCAACATGACTACCGCCAAACTCATCGTCGTGCGAATGGGATCTGATCATGTACTAAATAACTTTTACAAATCCAGAAAATCCCGGAGGCAACGCATCAACTCATTGGAAAAAGTGATGATTCAATGGACTTAAAAACCGTGCGAGACGGACAAAGATATCATAACTTTACGAATACACAACAACAATCTATTTCAAAATTCTGCGAAATGCTTACGAGTTCTTGTTTTGGAGGTTCATAATCAGGCAGATCAGCTAGCTCTGCTTCAGCAGTTGCAAGGTCTCTGGTAGCTGCAACAATTTTTTCTTTCCGAATGCTCTCTCTTTTGTTAACTTCCACAATTTCCCTATTCTTCGCTCGAACTTGTTCTCCCTGCAGATTGTAGCAGGCCGAAGCCATGTCTAAATTTTAGCATTTCGGTAGATAATAGCAACAGGATGTTAACTGAACCAACTTCTTAAAAACAAGATCATTCTGATAGGTGTACCATTTTACTCTCATTCTCTATCATCTGCCGTCTATGAGACTCCAATCGATCATGTTGTTGTTGTAACTTCCTTATGGTTGATTCAATATCAGACCTCTTCTTCCTCCATTCCCTGTAAAATACAAACAGGACATCTCAAATTGTCACCACTGAAGGAGTAAAAGCCTGTTGATACTGAACAGAAAATTTAAATCGATCTGACGTGGAAAAGTGAATAGTATTTGCAGTCCTTAGTAATGGTTGTGTCAAGAACAGATAGCAGATGCACAGATCTTGATAACAGCTTTCCAGCCACCGTAAACATTCTGTTATGTGCAAGATCCTTTTCAAAATTTGAAATTGAAAGGGCATACTCCAAAGTAAGATCGAATCAAGAAACAAAGAGGAAAAGTCTTACTCCGCTGGTTTCTTTAGACGATTTGTTGTCTCAGCTGCTTCATTAAGCAGACGCTTGGCGTTTCGCTCCTTGTCTTTTGCCTCCAATAAAAGCGCTTTCTTCTGCTCGTACTTCAACCAAGGTAGCTTTTTCTTGAGGTTCTCAGCCTGAACAGCGAGAAAGATTACTTAATGTAAATACGGAACAAAGGTGTAATATGAGAAATTAATGCGACTGAATAATAGTGTAACCCGTGTTGGGACTTCCATCCATATCTGTAGAAGGAACGAATGTCCCTTGCCCACAGAACTAAGCAGGAACTTCACATAAAGACCATTAGATCAGTGTTATGAAACTAACTTTTTCCAATAAGCTTTTGCGCTCTTGAAGGCGTCGCACGTCCTTCTCCAAGTCTGCGTTATTTGCTTTCAGATTGGCCAAAACTGATTCGCGCTGTTTCAAACTCTGAGAAAAGATTCGACCAGATTATCACGCATGCAACTCTTTATATACAGCAAAAGCTGTAACAATTTACCATGAGCGTATGTGACATCTAGAGCCAAGGACAAAAAGTACCTATCCAAAGTCTAGGATTCCTTTCGAAAGCAGTCTTAAGGACTGACAAGGTTTACAATACCGCTAACCACAAGCAAAACAAAACTTCTCTAAGTGAAGATCTGACGCTCAGCAGAAGATGCCTACTTTAAAGGATACTCACTGTCTCAATTTTTTTCAAGTCAGCATTTTTCTTAATAAGAGTCAGATGTTGTGTCGACAATTCCGGATCTCCAACTGCTTTCTCAGTTTCCTCCAAAAGTTGAATGGGGGTCATCTTAGCAAATTCACACACCCTGTCCTGAGGAAGAAACTGGAAGACAATCAACACAAAATAGAAACATGAAATCAGAAAATCTTAAATACCGAAATCAATGATAAAAATAAATACTTAAGACCCCAGAACGCTAGTATTTTAAAGTGAACCATGAAAAATAATTGACTTCCTTACTCCCCTGAGTACAGTCACTACATCCGTCTTAGATCAGCACCGAGCTCACATCAACATAAAAGAAGGTAAGGTAATTTACAGAATTAACATACATTGATAGAGAAACATTGAGATGCTGCAGATCAATAAAGTGGTTCAAAACCTGAGTAAGATTGTTGACTTGAATGTTGAATCTAGCAACAACCTCCTGAATTTCTTTCTTTGTGACCGAGTGGATGCTCTTATTCTCTGCAGTAGCAAAAGTGCAATCCCATAACAAACTTAAATTCTCAGAAAATTGACTTCAAATGATTTCACGAATGTTGAACAGACACTAAAGCATTAACACAAACTTGAGAGACGAGACGATACCTTCAAGAAGCCATTCAGACTTGTTTTGTTTGTTGATTTTGCGAGTGATGGAGATCTTTTTATCAGGATTCTGATCCTGCAAGGTAATTTTAATCGACCCTGACACCTCTCCTCGCTTCACATAATCCCCAATACTTGTAGCACGGCCAAGCAGCTGCACAGGGAGGAAACATCATCAATCGTCCGCTTCATTCTTAACACGACCGAACTGACCTGTCAAGTATCTCTGAGTTTTCTTTTACTGCAAACAGTCCAGTATCCAGAAGGTTCTATACGAGGAACGAGTATTGCACATTAGCTTTTATGAAGCAAAAAATATCAATGTAGCTTTGAAACTGGAATGGAAGTATGAATGATTTTAATCCATACAGCAGCATAAGAGGGATAGGAAGGAGACAAGACCATACCGAAGGTTCTCCAGCGAGACCGATACCAATTGCACAGACCAGAGAACTTTTGCCTGTGCCATTGGGACCTATGACAAGATTCAAACGCGCCCCTGGTTTTGATTTCAAATACGTATATGTCATGAAATTGTGAACCTCAATTTCTGTGATGTTCCCAGGAAGGAACTCATCTCCAGCTCTGTTCCAAGTACACAATGCATGAATCGACTGATACAGTAAGCAGCCAAAATACTGGATGCATCAAGGACAAAGCCCAGGAACCAGCAAGGGACAGGAAATTACAAGCTATGAAGAGCAAAATCTTTTAACACGAGATGGGGTTCACTAGAACAAGGAACGTCAGCTAAGAAGTCAGAACGTAACTCAGAAAGGAAAAAAGATGATTATGTGCTATGGTTGATTTAAAGTTATATCCTGATATAATCAGAAATTGTCACACGAAGATTTAAACAATCAGTTTCCACGTTGACGGACTAAAATTTCTGCTTAAGTGCTGCAAATGTACTGATAAGAAGTTCTAAACCTTCGAATTATCCAGAACAGAAACCAATCAGAAAAAAATGAACCAATTGGATTCCACAATAATTACAAATTCTTCGGACATTGCATTTCTCCACCTCTCACTGCGTCGACATGCTCTCAAAGAACTCCCGGTAACCGCAGGAATCTATAATTCAACTCACTCGCACCTCTCTACCATATAAATATAAATGTGAATAGATGGATCAACCAGACGAAATTGTGGCTCCTATCAACAGATGCATCTCCGTTTAACTCCCATATCACTTCCCCTTGCTTCAAGCTATTTCTGGAAAGTTCGGAGCATGTTAAGATTGCCTGTGGCTCGAGTAATGTGTCCCGCCACTCAGTCATTACCCTCGAAAATCATAACTGTCCGAAATTTCTGTCCCACCAGTAGCAAACCCTCTCTCGAGTAATGTGGTTCTCTTCCCCGGCACAAATCGATTTATCATATATGCCACAAAAGCATGTAGAATCTAATTACAGCTGAAACGCTAATCCAACGAACTGACACAAATGCCACCAAATACTACAATCTCCACATGCACAACTCGACAACAAACTGAACTGAACCTGATAGCGCTCGTCCTCGCCCGCTTCGAACTTCGTGAATCCAACGGAATTGGCCGCTTGCGATCCGACGACATCGTACCCGCTCGACCCGACACAAAAGGGCGTAGAATTTGTAGCCGCAGCTCCAAATGGCTCTCAATTCATCGCACGAACATCCACTTCGACGTATTCAACTCATAGCGACACAAAATTCTGCAAAAAATTGCCTCACCCTGTCCTCTTCCAATTACAGCCATCTACGGCAGGATGCAATGACTCCCTCTACACACTTCAAAAACAACCTAAGTTTCTCAAAAAGAAATGTCACCAAATAAACAATAAAAAACAGACCAAAATGACAGACCAAAAAAATAAAAAATTACATAAAAAATAAAACCTAGGCTCTCTCTAAGAAACTTGGAAGAGACAACAGGCCTCGTGCAGAAGCACAAGTATGATCATTCAATAACGCCATGGCGACAATTGAGAAACCTCCTAGTCACGCAACAGCAATTCATCACGAGAGCATTGAAAGCTTGCGCTGGAAATTTTCGTCGCATTGTTTATCGTTCGCCTTCTTAAAAGCTTAAACGAACTTCTACAAATGGACGACGTTCCGATTTCACCGTCGAGTCCTTCAGAGCTTCGTCGGATCTTACAGTTTGTCGTTCCAATCGAGGCTCGCCGCCCACTGAAGTCCAAGGGCGAATTGCCTTTGAGGTATGAACCTGAAGGTGCGCGGGGGTATCGATACAGGGTAGCTTAGCACGGAAAGGTTATCAAGGGGTATCAATAGTACCTACGTATAAAATCTCTCGTGTGAGTTGTGATTAACATTTCCCTAGTTGAGGATACATTCGGACTGAATGTCTTGTTTAACTTTGCAATATAGCTACTTAAATGATTTTTTTGTGTATGAACTTTGACAGGTATGAAAAAAGTAGAACAGGTATATTAAATTTTTATTTTTTAAAACTCATTGCTAATAAAAATTAAAAATAAAGGATATGTAAAAGTAACACTAGTAACAATCTAAAGACAAATTATCAGCTATGAAGCAACCAATGCAAATTTGAGTATCTACATAATAAAACAACTTAGGTATAAGACAAAGATAAAAAAGCCGTATCATTGGTTGAAACAAAGAAGTCTTCTTATTGGCCAAATTTTAAGATCTTACAGGGCAAATAAATATGTGTCGAGTATTAGAAGAAGGAGGTGTGTGTTGATAGAGCACAATACCTATTCCACCACCACTAGGCAACAACATCCGCCCTTGATTTCTTTGCATAGGGAGGTTGTTCCAAAGCTAACAATAATGAAATCATGGGTGAGTATTAGAGAAAACAAAAGTTGTAGTGGGCAGCATATAAGGTGACTATCAATGGATTGCCACATGAAATCCAATTGCAGATCACTGTTTCCAACATTTATTAATGAGCAAAGAATATTGGAGTAAGTGCTTGAATCTAATATGATATTGAATTGTTAATAATTAGAATATTAGATAAGTGATTGAATCTACTAGAAACAAAGAGAAAGTGGTGAATATGTAATTTTATTACATATAAGTTGGTAAGATGATTTAATTTGTGATTGTGGTTATATATTTTATTTTATTTTATTTTAATATTATTTTTAGATAATTTTTTAGAATTTGAAAATTTAAAGTTTATTATGTATATTTAGGATGCATTTTAATTAATTAGAATGAAGGCTTGGAAGTTGTAAGAATTTCTTACAATTATCATAAAGATTATTATAAAAGCATTTTGTGGATTTTTTTTAAAATGAAGGCTTAGGATTATATTAGAGTTTTTCATAGTTTATGATATGTTTTGGATTAGTTAGAATTTCGAAAATGCTTAAGATTTTTTGGATTAGCATTTGTTATCTTAGGATTTGCTTATGCTCTTCTCACCATTTGACAATTTTTAGGATTTGATAGTATTGTTAAAGATGTTTTAGATTATAGTTAGCATTGTTCAAAACAAATCAAATATGAGATAGTGAATTTATACTAATAAGATGCAATATGAATATGTGCAAGTAATTCATTATTATATTCTTTTAGAAATCAATCAAGAAATATGTATTTATAATTTAAAAATTTATACTATATGTTTAGAAGTAAACATTTATAATCAAGATAAAGTAAAATAATAATTATTTGCAAGATTTTGTTGCAAGACTAAACATGCAAGATATTGATGAAGATATGTGGAGGTACTGTCAAATGTATATTGAACTATTGAAGCTTTTATTAAGAAAAGAAAAGATATTGAACAAAAACCAATGTGCTAATCTATGCAACAAATTCAAATATGTTATGAAGGTATTTGACTATTTAATATCTTATAGAAACAAAAGAATAGAGTAATAACCTTCTATTAAGTGAATTATTTCTAATATTGAAGGAAGTTATTTTACTTTTGAAAAATTATACAAAACCAATTTACAACAAAGTTATTATCTTTTAAGTAAAGACCAAAAAGACTTTTTAGAGAACTACTTTGATATTTGAAGTATTGTTATGATGTAAAAAGTGATACGTTTTTAAAGAATTTAAAAAATAAAAATAAAAAATGAAGATAATATGTTGATTATTTTTTATATAACAATCCATAATATAGTAGAAGGTGATAATAAATATCCACATGAAAAGTTGATCCTTGCAAATGAATAAAATCATTTTCAAAATTATAGATTAGTAAAGAATCTATTACAAAGATTGAAAGACTTGTATTCCACGGAAGATGGAGAATTAGAAGATTTGAAATTATGATCAAATACAAAAAGTCTTGAAATTATTAAACTCTTGAACAAACAGCCTTATAGAAAGGTCTACGAGACAAAGTGGTTGGGACTTGTATGTGCAACTAAACAAATAAACATTGAATTTGAAAAACTTTTTATCAAAGAAGTAAGAATTCTAGCAAGTCTAAGCCATAGAAACTTGGTAAAATATTATTTTATAATGAAAGGTATTGCAAATAAAAGAAGACAATCTCATATAACTATGAAGAAAAAAATACTTATATATGGCAATGGAATTGATGCAAATAAACTTAACCGAGAAGCTTAAAGAAAATAGGCAAGAATCTTATTTTTTTCTTATTGATATTATGTCTCAAATTGCAAAAGAAATGTATCACTTGCATGATCTGCACATTGTGATCTGAAACTTGACAACATCTTGTTTGATATAATAGAAGAAAATATTTGGATAAGATAGTTTGACATAAAATTATTAAATTGATTGATTTTAGAATGTCTAAGATTGAAGTTGGAAGCAAACCAAAAGCTACAAAGAATAAGCATGTTTATGGTATTGTAAGATTCATGGCTTCTAAGATAATTAAGAAATAATTTCAACCAATAACAATGTGCTTTAAAAGCAAGTGTTCATTCATTTTCAATAGTATGTTGTAAGCTTCTTTCTTAAAAAGATTCATTTCATGATGTTAACACAACAAAAGAGATATTAGGAAGAATAGGAAAAAGTGATAAACCATACTTATCTTCAAATTATGATGAATTGACTGAACTCATTTAAGAGTGTTGGAGCTTGAATCCTTTGCGATGGCCAAACTTTACAAGTATTTGTGAAAGATTGATTAAGTTGAAGAAAAGTTTTTAGCTAGAATTATTATAGAAAAGACATTATATTTTTGTACAACAATAAACAAAAGTCATTAAACTATAGAATTATAGTACACACATAATAAATTATCATGGTGCTCAAGCTTGATATTGTTGCCAAAGGAACTTAACAACCTCACATCTTTAACTACCTTAGACATGTCAAGGTGCTTAAGAATGAATTCACTGCCAAATAAATTTGGCAACCTCACAACCTTGACTACATTGAAAATGTCATGGTGCTCAAGTTTGATATTTTTGTCAAATGAATTGGAGAATTTCACATCTTTGACTACCTTAAATATGTCAAAGTACTCAAACTTGACATCATTGCCTAAGAAATTAGGCAACCTCACATTTTTGAATACCTTGGACATATCAAGGTGCTTAAGCTTGACATCATTGCCAAATGAATGGAGCCACCTCACATCTTACACAATTACACAATTTATGGGATATACACAATTTATGGGATAGAGAGGACAAAAATTAAAGGAAAGATGAACAAAGAGATATACAAATCAATACCAAAGGTGGAAGCCCGCATGATACTTGCAAAATCTTTGACCTCTGTCAAATCCCAGAGGAACATGAAGTAGAACAATCAATTCAGCAGGTAGCTCTTATGCAAACCAAGTTAAGACCATGCTAGACCAGCAAAATGGGGAGAGGTTCCTCTTAAAACAGTATTAAAGTTTCCTGTATTCATCATATGTTGGTTTCCTAAATACTGAAAATACATGAACCTGGGAGCTAATCCATGATCCAGTGACTGAGGGTATCATCCTCTCAAAGCTCAGATCTACATGGAAAAGCAAAGACCAATTAAATTCAGCAGTAACCCAATGCATGCCCAAGAAGACATGAAAAAAACACTGCCTCATTCTACAGAATAGTAGTAAATTTCTATCTTCTTCCTATATTTGAGAACCATTCCTGTATATGCGATCCTGCACCATGCCGAGTGTATTCAAAATTAGTTATGCTGTAAGAAGTCTACTCATGAACATTCCCAATCAAACCTTATTGACCTGTGAATTATGCAGGAATACAAACAAAATGAGAAGAATTTATAATCCAAGCAGTCGATGACAGTCAATATATCCATATCAAATGAATGCAGAAAGTTTTCCAAACAGCGCAAGCTTACCCTCTTTCTTAGCAGCCCCTTCCTTTGCTTGCTCAACAACAGCAAACAGGCGTTTCAAACCTGTGCTGGATGCTGCAGCAGCAGCCGCTGCAGACTGGGATATTGCACCTCTTCCGAGAGCCCCTACGCGGGACATCATAGCTTCTTTACTTTGAAGTCCGGAGTTAGCAAACGTGGGAGTGGGAGGTGCCGCATTTCCATGATTAGACCCTCCTATTTGCAAAATTGGTAAACCTTCTATGTTACGGTTCGTAAACCGGTCAATCAATGGCTGTGAATCTGTACGCTTCACCCCCTGTAATGAGAAAATCAATACAATATATTAAGCAGACATATATTTTATAGCACATTGTGGGCTTGAATTTTCCCGAAAAATTCATTAGTGCCGGAGCTATGTTCACGTAACACAAGCTAGATGCATTAGGCACTCAACGCAGAAATTGCAATTTCCACAAAATAACAAACAATGACAAGTAAATATTTCTGAAATACAGCAAAAGCTTGAGAAGCAAGAGACAGTTAACTGACCTTGAGATCAAGAATTCGTTGAAAATCAGCCCCAGAACCTTCAGGTAGTAAAGCACGATAAGTGTCTGCAATAGCCTCCATTGGAGACAATATGACCTGCAATCCATAACGTAAGTTACAGAAGTGACTATAAAAAGAACATTAATAATATTACATGGTACAGTTGCCTAGCACCTTAGTGTTGACTCAAATATTCTCCATAAAATATACCATGTTATCAATTCCACCAAAAGGAAGTTTCACACATGCAGACTTCCACATCAACGCGACAACCCACTTCTGACCTTTAACAAGTGCTCTGCTTTGCCCATTTCACGCGCCACGTACTTAGTGTAGCTCGCTGGAGTATTAGCCTGGACAAGAACAAAATTTAATGAAATCACTTCTTTCTTGATAAGAGCCCACAGATTGTAACCTCCACAGCACACAATTGGCTCTGGACAAAAACATGAGGCCGCCTATTATTACTTTAATAATAGGCACATCAAAATTAGAACACACCTGACCGCCTAACGAAGGGACCTCCAGAAGCAACGTTTTGACAGCATGTGTATCCAATAACATCTGCGGATCACCAACCGAAACACATTCACATTCTTCAGCACAGAAATATATCATATACTTCACTGAGAAACCTGATTAATTTATCAATAAATTGTTCCCCCGGCAACAACACTAGACAAAAATGTAAAATCAAAGAGTTCTCACAAATAAGCCCGTGGGAGGGACATTAGTGCAGTTATGATAGTCATAGAGTTATCCACATCCACTGAACCACAACTATTTTGATCCCCTTCTATTCAATGTACGAATGAAATCCATCCCTCGATTAAAAAATGAGACCACAAAAAAAAAATTGTACTAAGTTTGGTCAAAGTGCAGATCAAAGAATGACGAGCATACAAAAACTCAGACCAATCCAGGCCATATGAGCGCTTTCGGATTCTAGATTTGCAGAAAGCGTGCCAGGTCTTCAGAAAGAAACTGATCAATTTCACTTTTGAAAACGAATGTTTAATTAGAGTAAATTAATTCACCTGCTGTGCTCCAGTTTCAGAGATGCGTTTGCATTTGAAGATGTTATTGTGGAATCGTGGGGCAAATGACGCTGCTAGCTGCACATAAATTACCATGTAAGTAGAGGATTGAAGAACCTGCGATATGATATCCATGTTCAGACTTCAACAGGAATATATAATGTTATTATGTAGAATTAACATACCTTATCTATGAAATACTGAAAGTAGAGAGATGATAGAAGACCCGCAATAACCGGAACACTACTGGAAAGGATGGCACTGATTCCATTAACATAACTGAAAAATGACACAGAGAATTAAATAAAAGTGTGAATCCTTGCAACAATACAGACAAATGAAGTCTGCCCATCATCCAGAAATCTATCCCAACCAAAACACCATCAGAAGTACAAAAATAATATTGAACTTCAAATAAACTCTTCAAAATAATATGAAAAAAACTCAAGTGTCAAAAGTTAGCTTCAAATGGCATACTCAGACTGATCTCCAACACTTTCAAGTGTAGCCCATGGAAGACGAGCCATATTGGCCAACTCATTCTCAAGCCGTGTCTCCAAACCTAGCACTAACGTTGACAAAGCTTTTGTAATTACTCCCGAAAATTCATCCTGTACAAAGAGCTCTTGTAAGTAAAAGAAAAATAGTCCACACACGCAAATCATGTAGATTTAGCAGGCTCCAATACGGCAAACATACCTGCTCTTCAGACATGTCTATACTTTCTGAAAAATGCGAATCAATAAGTTTAGCAATGTTTTCGCCCATATTTGCAGCCTGCCAGTAGATGAAGCCAGAAAAATTAATCAAGAATCAAGACGGGTGGCTCTACTCTTTACTCTTCGGTGTTCTGCAAATGGATGTATGATATTTGAGACTAGAATAAATGTACATCTCATACAGTCCTCACAATCGAACTCTACACTGCACAGCATCATAAATTATACTTTGCACACTTGCAATATTGGACAAGTGATCAGTGCACGGTTCCTTACATCCTGCAGAAGAGCAGATCTACAATTAAATCCCCATAGACACTAGAAGATTGCTAAATCGAACTAAGAATTACAATGACTGCAAAAGTAAGAAAAAAATGAGAGATTAAAACATACCGTCTCATGGCAGTACTCTGCCGTATTGACAATGTAGCAGATGACTCTCTCATCTTTGTCTGATACCTGGGTTTACAAATCAACAGAACGTCATCACCAATCTATAAATATTAAGCAATGTTTCTACAAGTCCATTGCAATGCCCTAGTACTTTACTAATTCCGAAAGCACTTGAGTAGCACCTTCACTTGTCCCTCTGTGCCAGATACAAGTCCAGGTTGACCTCTAGGCAGCCTTGCGACAAGCTTCCCAGCATAAGCTCGAAGCACTCGCTGAAACACCTGTTTCGAAAAGAGATAGGATTTGTTTAAGGTAAGCAAAATGGAATCTTAATATTCGATATGGTACAGAAGCGTAGTAACGTGATCGACCAGCATACACAAACCACAAATACACAATGGGTGAAACAAGACACGATTCGGGAAATACATGTGAAACAATTAATTACATTGAAATAGAATTCTACTTCAAAAGTAACAGACTAAAATGATCCAGGTACTCATAACACTCTTCTAAAGACTGTAAATATGCTGATGATAGGTACCAAGAGGAGTTAAGAAAAGTACCTTATACAAATTAAAAAGTGTTTGGTTGCGGGTAAGGGTACTGCAGCGTTTTAAGCTTCTCTTGATGATCAAAAACACCTGAACATAATGGTCTTTAAGTTACACACACGTGCACAAATGGTAACCACAACTGCCAAAAGCTATAATATTGTAAGCACAAAAATCAAGTTTCTGCTGGAAAATTTTGTACTGGAGTGGATATTTCCGCGATAACAGAGGCATCCATTACCTTATGCTAAAATTTACACCCAGACATATAAATGTACATTGGTGAACGTGTAAATTATGTCATAAAAGGGATGAAACAGTAAAAATCAAGTTCAATTAATTTTCGCTTCAAATACTGCAAACTTGTCTAGCTAATAAGTAGAAAAGAAAAACAAACAAACCTGCGTGCCACTGGATAAGATACTTGTCTGTGTTCCTTCTTCAGCATCCCATGTTTCTTCCTGTTGATGGAAGCGATGAATATGTAAAGATCATGTCTCTCCACAACAGATCAATCGATTGAATCACTGTTTACCATTCAAACAAAGGTGCAGCTTAAATGACGACATAAATAGGTACCTGAATCAGCTTGTCCAACGCCTCCGTCAATGTCTTCTCCTCAAGCTCCACGTATATTGACAAGTGCGGCTCAAAGCATGAGGATATTGTGCCTCGAAAGTTAAAGGCCGCTGCAGCCTATAATTATGCAACTTGAGACAATCAGAGTCCTTAAATGCATAGAGTGCTGAAGCAAAATCATAAAAATTGCATTTGGATACAAAGAAGGTGAACAATGTATCTGTGATTAGATCGCACAGCTTATTCACAGTAACACCGTTAGTACTAAAGCAAGACATTTTAAAAGCTCGAGCATTCAATTATAAAACACAGAAATATACCCGGCTACACTTTTAGCACGAATAACTGAGGCATTGACATTACCCTTTCATTAGCAGCGCCTTGATTGGTCTTCTTCTCTCCGTGCATTTCCTGTTCAAGAAGGACCTCATAAGAAGTGGCACTAAGTGATGCGCTTAAAAGCCAAATTAAGTAAGATGTAAACATACCCAAAAAAACAGGTATTCATCCCCCCTACTAGCTCATGCAGTTAGCACCATCACAGTAGGCAGATCAGATAACTTGCACAATGACAACCGTGTCTGTATGCTTGTAAAATTACCTGTTTCAGCTGCTTTTGATATTTCTTACGTATAGCAGAAGCAGTGAGCTCTCCATCTTTTGTGTCAAATCCTTCGTCATCACTTTCCTCTTCTTGTTTCTTGCCCTCACTTCCACCAAAACGTTCAGCGAGCTCTTCTTCAAATTCTAGAGTTCTTTGTAAAGCCTGGAGGTGCGTGGCATGTAAATGAACGAAGATCAGACATGAATTACTTCAAGAACAACGTTATGTGGTAATGTTAGAGTTACGATTACAATCAATAGATTGGTTGTGAACACTGTGTTTTAAGGATATTATTTCATCAAATTACATTTACAGTTCTTTTGAATGTTGTCTTACAATGAAGTAGATTGCTGTGAACCATCTTGAGTTCACATGATACGAAGATAAATCTGAGCAGACTTTCTCAGAAAAGTCGTCATAATTTTGCAAGTCTAAGCAGAGCGACTGTTTTGATGTAGAAATTTCAAACTCTTGGTTATATTGGTCACCTGTAAAAGAGTTCCAACTTCGGGCTTAGGTTGAGCTGTATCGAGAATTTCCATCAACTGTGCCCTGTAAAATCAAATTCCATACGCAAAATTGCTTGAAATCAGATACAACAGAATGTGAGACAATTCTACACCAAAATTAATCAGGCAAGACTAAAAACGCCCATGTAATCAAAGGGCGACCATTAAAAGCATATTGCGGATTGCACACCGGAAGTCATCAGATTCGTAGGAAATAAACCAAGAAAATCTTATTCATATGTCTGCTGAGAGAATTTGTTGAGCAGCCAGCCAATTTACCTCGTTACTTTACAGAACTGCATGCACAGAGTGTGTGCAACCCGCCAGCTTGGAGGGAAGATAGACCAAACTTCTTCATTCGACCTCAATTGACGTTTAATCCAAGCATACCTACGCTCAGCTTTCTCCAACTTGGCTACCTCTATAATGAGACATTGAATGGAAAGTTAATGAACTTGGAAAATAAATGGAAAACAAATATACTCGGCCCATTTGATTTAGCTTGACTAGTATTTATCCTTTAAGGTCGATTATGACTTCTTGCATTCAGGTTCAGTACATCATGACATTCAGAAGTAATCATGTAACTAGAAATCACATCACAGTGTTGATGAGTTTTACTTACAAAAATCTTCACTTCTGTTAACAAAGGAACAAAGTAAAGAACTGACAAAAGAGGGTGGACACATCCCGGTAAGCAAACATCCAAACATACCAGTTCCTTGAAAGATCTGCTGATATGCTGTAAGCTCTTTACTACAAACATTGCGAACGAGTTCTTCTTTCGCAGATAGATCCAAGGAGTCAATAACCAAACAAGCGTCTGCAAGCAGCTGCATCTGCTGACCATCTTCATTCAGACCAGCTGACCCCAAACTGAACCATCCAAATTATTCAGAAAAAATCAAAAAGAAGTCACAAAACTCTTATAGAAGACTGAAAAATGCATCCAGTGCACAATCAATCCATGTCACTTAATAATACAAAAACCATAACATTTGTGTTGACAGTTATAAACTGTAGGTTAAAATTTCCATAATTTGCAAGTTGGTTTCTCAAAATACACAGAGACCAATATTCAAGTTTGACCGTAACCTGGCAAAATCAGAGAAGACGTGGGACTTCAGCATTTCTTTGATGCCTTTGAACTTCTCCCTCAGCTCTGTGATTTTTGGGATGTCACTGTAAGCTTCAAAGTGACTACAAAGCTGATTAACTGCCTGCATAAATCGCATGTAAATTCAGTCCCTCTGCTTTGGAGCCATGAAAATATCTTTCAAAGCGTTACTAGGATGATTTTCCTTGACATTAATGGAAGGAAAGTACTTGATATTGTGATAGTTCTTTCTATCTTTGAAAGATATTTTGCCTTCCAAATCTCCTCAACCGCATGGTATGTCAGGAACATGATAAGATAATAGCAGAAAATTATTTGATATCAAACTAGTTCAAATAATAGAAAAATGATCTTCTGTCACTACCCAGAACAAAAACCCGATTATATACAGTGCAGGAGTTCAGTGCCAACCTCAAGTTGTCCAGCTGCTTCCTTGTACTGCCGTTTGACAGCCATAGCTTGCAATTGTTCCACAGCTGACACTGCATTCAAAATTCATCACAATATGATAGTCAGTGACTAGCCCATATCATTTCATTAACAAAATATTCGGTCTTCAATGTTTCGAAAAATCTTAGTGTTGGTAAACGTAAAATAGGCTTACTTTAAGAAGATTATGACTTCTTCATCATAAAGTACAACATGGAGGAACATCAACACATTAAGAATTTCAAAACTGTAAACCAAGTACTTCAGAAAATCCACTGCTACTGAGAGAATTTATTTAAAATAGTGAAGCAAGAGCCAAAAAACTCCATGCTTAAGGAACGACTGCAGCAAGCACCAACCACTAAGAACAGTCCCCTACTGTCGAGAAACAAGAACCGGATTCCTACAGCGTAATATAAACATCCACAAGAGAGCCATGAACAGACCCAGCATTGCAAGACGATGAAGAGCAGTAATAGTAGTTGTGATATTCTTTTTTGCGAAATCCAGCTTCTTTATGTCACGACAGATTTCCTGAACCATCACCTCACTTTGCTCTGCTTTTTCTTTCATTTCACTGATTTTCAGAGTCAACTCCTGCAGCAAATAATTAGAGTTTTGAAATCAGACTGCCGAAGAGAATTAGTCACCTAGTTCTTCATGCATCTCAAAGAAATCCATACATATGTAAACGATGATGATTGAGACACCACCTCACATTCATACTGTCAATTCGTATTGACATCTTGAAACTCTGAAGTTTTAGAGACTTCATGACTCATGTCAGAAGAGCCGGTCACGTTATCAGCAAAAACAAATCTCCAAGTTATGCGAGAGAACACTAGTGATGACGAATGTGATGATGATGATGATGATGATGATGGTTAAGTAATCACAAATACACAGAGAGAATGCTCTACCTGAATGGCACGCATTGCAGCTGCAAGGTCCTCCTTAGCTTTAGAACCTGAGGTGCTCTGCATATTACCAACTTGTCAATAAAATGAAAGAGGGAATTTCAACACTAAATCAAAATGATAATTTATTTTTTTTTTAAATAATTTCAATGCAGATTAGTCTTAGAATTGAATATAGAGGACAAGGATAGAAAGGGGAAACAATCAATAATTAGAAGAGAGCAGATGGATCTGAAATTGAATAAAGCATGAAGTGTGCAGGAAGATAATACCTGCTGCCTGATTGCAGAAATTATGTCAGAATCCACATGCCGAATCTTATTGCGCAGCTTTCCAAGAAGAGGATCTACCGCCACTAATGACGATTCTGCAGCACATCACAAAATGCACCTTGAACACCTTGAACAAAGGTACATTAAGTATGGGGGTACATCTCCAAGTCCCAGAGTACGGTTGAAAAAAGTTTATTTTCGTATATCAATAAATATATATATTTATACACACACACACAGAGAGAGAGAGAGAGAGAGAGAGAGAGAGAGAGAGAGAGATATGCAAGCACAATAGAACTGAATCTATGGACATTAGATTGGGCATTACGATGCCTACAAGAGGTGAATGAAATCGTAGAATTTTGAAAGAAATTGCAGATTTTCGATTAGGACTAAGCTGGGCCAAATTGCATAATGGGAACACTTACGATCGACTAGATTGATTTCAAAGAGTCTAGGTCAGCTGAGTATATTAGTGTGCAGCTACCAGAGAATTCATTCTTTAGTAGCAACGCGAACACATCCATCGCCCGGATCAGCTAAGCACACAAAATGATAAATACATCGAAGATTCCCAGAACTCTTGAAATTTGAATCCTTCAGGTTACGTAACAAAAACAGCGACCAGTGCTGGAATCCGACCTTAAGTTATCTTGCAACTGTAATACTACTAAAACCAAGCAAAATTGCTCGTGATCAAGCGTTATCAACACAGAACCTTCAAGTCTCTGAAAAAATTTAGAGACCCTAACCAACCTTTCAAACTATATTACAATCTTGTATGAATGAGGTGTCCTGGCTTCAATAGTATCACGTTCCATACTAAAACTATGTAGCAATGAGGTGAAGAGTGTCAACAAAACACCTATCTGAAAAGGCAGTGCCTCCTCTGACCTAGCACAAAGATTTAAAAAAAAAAAAAAAAAAAAAAAAAAATCCGCGAAATTGTCGACTTAGTTCTAAAGCAACAAATAACCCTTCCGACATGATTTTCGTTGTACAAACATATATCAGAAAGAGGAGGGGATAATTGAAAGGTTACCAAATATACAGTGCATTTGCCAGAAACTCCAGACAATGTGCGTATGTGCGTACCTGTCGGGAAATTTTCATTGATGAACTCTAGAGTGCTCCCTTTAGTCCTCGCCATGGCGACCTCCAACCAGAGACCACTCTGACGATACCTAATTAGCTACAGGGCTCAAATTTTAAACTCATCTCCCATTGAACCTTGTCCCTCTACCATCGACACCCAAACGCGTCAGCATCCTGATCACTCCCTCGTGCAGATCCGAAATAGCACAATTGCTCCTCTCCTTTCAACGTGAGCAGATCTCTACTTCCTTCTTCTGCACAAATCGCCTTCGGCTCCCCAATCCCTACAGCTTCACAATGTCTCCAAACACAATCCTCCTAGAAATTCCAATAGCACAATAAGGGTTCACACAAATGGGAGTTGATCCTGCAGCTCTTACATTCAAACCCGCCGAAACACTTTACTAAAAACTCTCAAAACAAACCACCAAACGGCGAACAAAAGCATCTCGAAATCATCAAAGAAGACACCACCGGATCGCAGAAACGTCCTCCAGACGCACTGAATGTGGCTGCGAGATGCAAAATTTGTCGCAGTTGCGAAGGTAGCTTCAGATCTTGTGAGAAGGAGAGGTGATGGATTCCGACTCAGAACGGTCGTGTCGGAAGACGCTATTCCATTCATGGAACTGTTCTTCTGACTCTGCCAATGACCAACCGACGACGATGGAGGCACTACTTTTAATTGAACACTCTGTTCAGAAAGCAGAAATCATAAAGAAATATGGGAACAGATGTAAGAGTGAAGAAAACGAGGAAAGACATTCGGCAGAAAGAAAAAGAGCTCGAACAGTAAGAGGAAAGAAATTGAACGGCAGAACTAGAAGCTCTCAATAGTATGTTCATAATGATAATTACAGTGATCTCTATACAAAATTATACAAATATAGCATCTAATCATAAAACAGATTTTAATGACTATTTCTAAAAAATAAAAGTCGTGATTTAAATTTGGGTTTTTCGTTTTTATTAAATTTACATAAAGTTCTTTTTTAACAATTGTTTTGCATTAAGAATCAATGCTACGCAAAATGTACTAGGAGCACATAGTCTTTGAGGTTAGAACAAATGACTTTTTATTGATTGAAATTGGGTTTTTAAAACATCACTATTATTTCCAAAAATCTTTGGACATTGTATGGTAAAATCGCTCTGGTGATTAAACAACTACAATGGTGAGAAAAATGATAATTGAAAGGAAATAAAAGAGTTACATTAAAATAAATCATTGTTGATGATTTTTATATCATAGGAGTCTTGGAACCATTTTCTTCTTTTTTCTACTGCTAGTTTGTGTATATACATACATCAATTTAAAACTTGTAAAATATATATATGTGTGTAAATATATATATATATATATTTATATTTATATATATATATATAAACGGTAACAACAATTATCCAATTCTAAGACGTTCCATAGATCCATGTGAGAGGAAAAAAAAAACATAATTGGTGCAATCACATGGTTTTCGAATCAGTTCTAACCATTACAAACAACAATACAAATCTCAATTAAAAAATACAAAAAAAGAAAAAGGTTCTTATTTTGTTGGTATCTGTTGATCAAAGACACCTCACCAAAACATGTAAAGAAAACGTGACTCAAGGCGAAATTCAAATGTGAAAATGGTCATAACCAAGAGAGAGAATCCAACGAGTAAGAAAATAATGGACAATCCCCTAAAGAACAAAGTCAACATAATCAAAACACTAAACTTAATTCACACAATCCAGTGATGCTTTTCCTATGCTTAATCCCACCATTGACTGCAAGCTCTGCGAAGGAACGTCGCTCAGTGCGCATCGATGTTCACCTCGTTCCCAAAGTTCGCATGGCATTCGAGAACCGACAACCGCAGCCAGCATTCGTGTGGGGTTCGGCGTCCATGCTCACCTTCATTACTCTTGTGCTGCTCACCTTAATTACTCTTGTGCAGGGTCCCGAATTCTTACGCGGATTTGGAAGCTTTTCGGGTGGAATTGGTTTTGGGTCACCAGGTTTAGGGTTGGCGTGGGTGTTGGGGCGGAGGATTTGCGCTCTAGCTCGCCTCGGGCAGTCCTCGAAAGGTTCTCCTACCGTGCTCTTCTATGTGAGCAGTTCGATCGTGGCACTTCTCTCGTAGTCAGTCTTGAATGTAAATCATTCTTGTTTTACGCACTAAACCCGGGAATTGTCATTTCATGAGTGGTTAATACGAGGCCACGATGCGGATTGATCCATGCTTCTTAGCAAATGAGATTCACCATTTTAGGGTTATTTGTAGAGGTCATTGTGCGTCGTCTTTGATAAAGCATTTTAAACGAACACTCTCGGTGGTGTGTTAGGGGATTGGGATCATGCAGCTAGAAAGCATAATGGTTTGGTGGTTTTTCATCAAATGATGTTGAGGGGGAGACTTTGTATTCAGGAAACAAGGCGAGAGATCACAATTACCAATTTTCATGATTGGTTGTTATTGAGAAGCCTCACTAAGTTGATTTTATACTAAGAAAAATTAGTTCAAAAGCTTTAAGAAGAAAAAACAGGGTAGAATGCATTGGTCTAACTATAATTATGAAAATAAAAATAAAAATCTATTTAAGTAAAGATAATTGAAAATAACCATTGATATGTATAAATAAATTGAGCAATGCAAATAAGAGAATAAGGAATCATGAAGTAAGTACACTTTATGCATTTAAATTTAGTACACGAAAAAAGAACATGAAAAATTACCTTGGTATATAAAACAAAATCCTAACTAGTATAGCAAAACAAAACACATAAAGAACTACAAGGTGGATATTCTCCTTTTACTACATAAACACCCCTATGCCACACATCTCTATAGAAACAAAATAAAACTCTTATTTATACTAAAATATTTTACACAAAAAGATTTGTGTGCACAAACGTTCATAAATTATATTACTATTTAAAGATTTATTTAGAATCATAAGTAATAATTTTATTTTAAGAATTTAAAGCAAAAAAAGTATTTGAATGTAAAAATTATATAAGTCAACCTAATCTACATAAAAAATACAAATTTTTATGTAATACATGTGATAATATATATACACATTTTTTTTGTTGTGTTAAAAGTATTACTAAAAACAATTGTGGGAAAAGAAAGGAAAGGAAGTAAAATAAAATAAAACTCCTTTTCTTCTTCTTCTATTTTTTATTCTAATTGTTACTTCTTTTCCTAATATTCACCCCAATGTAACTGCCCACAAAATAAAAATTGTAGAAGCGAATAAGAATAAAACAACGTGTCGCTAACGCAGTTTAAAACACCGATGTTTTTCTGAATTTGTTCGTTCTAGAAAGGCTTTCTCCAAAAAAATTAAAAACACATAACAAATATGAAAAAAAAAGAGAGAAGCTTGCCCATAGGTACAATCCAACTTTAATCAGAAAACATGTCGTCATTTTCTTCATTGTAAAATACTCTGCTCAAAACACCCGCATCCATCAAGGCTATCTCATAAACTCACCAACTCAATGAAATGGCGAGAAAATCCCTCAGGCGAGGTATCCGACGACAATTTCCAAGATGGAAAGTGCCAAAGCTGAGGAAGGAGGAAAAGGGAGGAAAAGGTCTTATCAGAGACACGGTACCAGTAACGCGGTACCAGCGCAGCGGTATCAGAACTTTGGAGGCTGCAGGGTGTACGCCAGGTTGCAGAAAGGGAGCCAGGATTGCGTGATTGCGGGCCTGGTTGCAAAGCCGGATGTGACAGTGGAGCAAGTTGTGGCGTCAGGCGAACAAGGCCAGGCCAGAGCAGGGCAGGGCAGGGGCTGCTTGGCCGTATCGGCGTCTCGTCCACTGACAGCGCTGAATGCATGCTGCCGGGTCTGGGATGTAGCGCAGGGCACCCTCAATCACGGACACAGTGTGATCTACATACCGCTATCATATATCAATTCTTCTTTAACTTCTCGGTGTGACGTTCCTACCACTTGCACAACGCCCACTCCCACCCCCACTTTCCTCACTCTTTTCCTCCAATCCTTCCTCTCGTGCTACTTTTGTGTGTGTTTCGCGGTTGTGAATGATCTGAGCACTGGAGTTTGTGCGAGATTTGGAAGAGATACTGTCCAAGAGCTCGAAGAGTCGGCTGTCGGTGTGCGGTGTAACATGGAAGCAGGTTTATGAATGTAGGTGTGTAAGTTATCAATATGGTTTACAGCACATTGTAATCAACCGATGCGCGTTGGCTTGGTCGGGGTGTCAGAACGCTTGGCTGATCCGACTCGCTGCGCACGGTGCGAAGCGACTCCACAGAGCAAGCTTCGTTGCATTCTGAGATTGCATTTGAGGTGTAGGATCGAGTTACTGGGTGTGTACCAGGGATCGCGTGGTTATACTGTTGAGAATCCGTGTTGTGAGTTCCCTTCATTGCTCATGCAGCGCGTGTCGTTGTGGTGCGTGTTTCAGCAGGTGCAGTGTTGCATTCGCCCCGATCGACCTGTTCTTGCTGCAAGGCGGTAAAGTGTCTGAGGATTGACAGTGGAGTGCTTTCCAGTTTTAGGGTTTTGTAGTTCGCAGTAGTTCCTGCGTAAGCAAGGACAATGCCTCTGTTTATGACGGACTCGGAGCTGGAGGCAGAAGGTGGAAACGTAGATGCGATCGTGGCGAAGGCCGATGCATTCATTCGAGTCTTACAACAACAATTAGAGACGCACAAACAGGCGTGCGCCGATGTTGAGGAAATGTTCCTTACGGTAGGCCTTTAGTGTTAACTAATATTGTTCCTCAAAGCGGTCAATTTCAACATCGAGCTAAAATCAACGCCTACTAGTGCCGCCGGGCAGACGCTCTGTGTTTATATACCCTCCTGACTGCCACCGCTGATGCTCTTACTGTGACTCTTTAGACATATTCATTGATCTCCTTTCGTGGTCAGTTTTGTTGCTGCATTTATTTATCTTGTAGTGACAACTGTTTTGCGGAGATCATTTCTGAAGCTATGTTCGTATAGCGGAGTATCGTCTAAGTTCTTGTGAAGGGTGCCAAAGGACTCAAGTTGTGTGAACCATCAGCTATGCACTTCCTGTGCAGGCCGAGAAGAATGCTAGAGACGCCGCGCAGGCTTTGCAGGAGTCAAAGGAACAGAAACTCGATTTAGAAGCGAAGCTGAAGTTCAGTCGTAAGGCACGTGGAATCAGTAGTGGCTAATGTGCTTTCTGCCCTATACAAGAGTAATTTTCCCCGGCTACTCTGGTGGTGCTCTCTAGTTGATTAATGCTTTAAAGTCTCACCTAGTTGATTCTGTGTGTTGGTTGTGAATTTGGCAGCAGCTGAATTCCGTCAAGAAAGCTCATGGTGCGAGGGAAGACCAGCCTGGAGCTAAAATTGCTCCGGTAGTTGATGAGTTCCACGTTCAGTGAATGTTGGTGGCTAGGCTTACATTCAACACTTGAAATATGGTCTGAGGTTTTATTTACCTTCGGAGTCTTAATTGTAAGATTTTGCGCTACAGGAAGCGGTTACAAAGGAAAAGGTACAGAAAGTGCCTGTGAAGACCAAGCATATAGTGGTAAAAGCCAAAGAGGGTGGAGTGTTCAATTCTCTTGTTGAAGATGCAAGCACAGGACCGATGTATGCAGTGCTGACGATCTCCAGTTTCAATTAACTGCTTTGTTTGTCTTACTCAGTTTAGGAACACTTACCACTCAAGATCTAAACATTACATACAAGCCTCAAACCATCTATGTTTATTTATCCTCGTCCACTTACCTCTCGTGATCCATCTCGCTGCAGTTTAGCTTGTTGCGATACACTGTTTAGTTGACCTACTCTATTGTTTACTTTGTGCAGAGAGACATGTGCAGCTTCAATAGATGCCTCTCCAGCCCAAGCTTCTGGGCTTTTCCAGAAAACGAGCGACAGTGCTCTCACTCAAAACTGTTGTACTGAAAGTGAGGCGGACCAGAGAATGATTCATCCAGCTCAGAAATCCTTGCCGTCGGAAGTTACTGTGACGGCCACACCACGTGGACTCAGAGCCATCTCTTTAGAACTGTCCAAGGAGGATCAAGATGCCCTTGAGACCTTGGACAAGGAGGACGCAAAGTTGGGAGAAGAGATTGCTGCAGTTAAGAGCAAAGGCGGGACCACTTCCGGGTTCAGCTTCAAGAGCCACGAGCGAGCCGAGAAGCGGCGTGAGTTCTATTCCAAACTAGAGGAGAAGATGCGAGCTAAGGAAGAAGAGAAGCACCAAATCGAGGCCAAAACTCAAGAGGAGGTGGAGAATAAGGTGAAGGAGCTGAGAAAGGGATTGAAGTTCAAAGCCACGCCCTTACCAAGCTTCTACCAAGAATCAGGCCCTCCGAAAGTAGAAATGAAGAAGATCCCACCAACCCGAGCAAGGTCCCCCAAGCTCACCACCTCACGACGAGCTACTCATCGAGGAGGAGGAATAGAGCACGATCGATCAAAATCCCCGGTTGCAACAATGAGGACTACAGACCACCCCAAGGACGACTCCAAGAATGGACTCAAGGATGAGACGAGGAAGTCGCTTCCACGGCGTCCAAAAACCAGTGCCTCGTTAGATAGACGTGCAAGTCTCGGCTTGGGGATTGGCGGTGCAACCAGCAAAGACCAACCCGTGAACGCAGTGGCACCAGAAACGGCTGTTGCATTCTGAAACGAGCTGCTGTAACTTGTCGATGTTCCGAACACGTCGATTCTAGCAAATCCAGAAAACTGTTTTTTTGAAACTTCTTGGTATACATAGGCCTTCAGATGTTCCAAACGCAGTAATAGCTGCCCAGATGGGTTTCAACACTCAATATTGCTGCTGAGAGTAGGCCAGTTGACACGAGATGGACCTATCCTGTCAACGATGCGGGTCCCAGCATCAGTGCCTTATTCTACATATCTAGTGCCGCGTTGGCAGTTGGTCAGGGACGTTTTGGAAAACTGTAGGTAACTAACCGTCTGTGCCTCTGTCATGGATTTTGTCTCGCCACTTCGCAGATTGTGTGTGTGCGTCAGGTTGGAAGTGTATCGAACCATGAATCCCCTGGCAGTGAAACTTGAGCCCAATGACGAGTGCAAAAGATTGCAGGATGAGTGACAGTATCTAGAGTAATTTTTCTGCATCAACGTGAGACATTCAATACGAAGTTGGGCATTTCTAGTATAACCATCGTCGTTTCAGATATCGTTGCGTTACTCGTGACGTTGCCCACTGCACAACTCAACTATGCTTTCTTCTGTCAGAATGTATGTATTTTTGTACGAGGAAACATACGGGTATAGTCAAATCTCTGAAGAATTTCGCTTTTTGTTCTTATTTTTTATGACCTCCATAATTTTTGGATTGGTTTTATTTTCACCATCAACATATTGAAAAATATTGATTTACATCAGGTACATTCAATATACCTTTATACCGTAAATAAAGCTATATGAATGTCATTCTTCATTTTAATGCTATTAGATGGAATCTACTTGTCATATCTTTATGTAAATCAATATTTTTCAACATAATGATACCATCATATTTCATGTTTAGATTCCCAATTGTATTACTTTTCTTTCTTATAGGTTTTCTACAACTTAGAAAATACATTTATTAGCATAGAGATCAAATTTTGATCTTTTTTAGTAACCATGAATATATGTTGCATAATTATATGTTGTATACTTAAAAAATTTATAGTCTTAATTAATCTAAGGATCTATAATTTTACTTCGTCTTAATTGCATCTAATAGCAGTTAATATAAAATGATTTATCAAAATATTGATAGTTTGATAGCTTTAATCTAAAAGTTCTATTTCAATTTAGAATATTTTAAAATGCTTTGTATTTTTTCCAATAATATATATTTTTTTGTTTCATTTTATTCAAAAGTACTTAAAGTATTAAAATAATAGATTATTTCTTTATCTTTGCATAACTTATCAATTTTAATGTAGATTTTGTTTATAATTAAGTCTTAAATATTTTACTTTTTGTCTACTTTTTTGAAAAAAGAAAATATTTTAGATTTTTTTTATTAATTATATTCATGTATTTTTTGATAAGTCATATATATATATATATATATATATATATCTCTCTCTCTCTCTCTCTATATATATATATATATATATATCTCTCTCTCTCTCTCTCTCTATATATATATATATATATCTCTCTCTCTCTCTCTCTCTCTATATATATATATATATATATATCTCTTTCTATATATATATCTCTATATATATATATCTCTCTATATATATAGATATATCTCTCTCTCTCTATATAGATATATCTCTATATATATATATAGATATATCTTTCTCTCTCTCTCTCTCTCTATATATATATATATATATATCTCTCTCTATATATATATAGATATATCTCTCTCTATATATATATAGATATATCTCTCTCTTTCTATATATATATAGATATATCTCTCTCTCTATATATATATAGATATATATATCTCTCTTTCTCTCTATATATATATAGATATATCTCTCTCTCTCTCTATATATATAGATATCTCTCTCTCTCTCTATATATATAGATATATCTCTCTCTTTTCTCTCTCTATATATATATATTTATATATATCTCTCTCTCTATATATATATATCTCTCTCTCTTTCTATATATATATATATATATTTATTTAAAAAATATAAATATTATTAATAAAAGCTTCTATACATTTAAATATATATAGTCTAACATACTTGAAGTTATTTATAATTATGGTTAAATTATCAATGATTTTGTTATATATAAGTTGTCTATTTTTTTTTTTATTAATTTGTATCAAATTCTTATACATAATGTTATATAATACATTTTTTACAACATCAATCAAATCATGCTTAAAATACTTAAGTTATTTATTTATTTTTTTGTAACTTATACATATATGCTTCTTGCCTAAGAATTTGTATTGTTGTCAAATACAAGAACTTAAAGAATGAAAATAAATTTGTAAGATGTCTTTCAAAGAAAGTATGTATATTCAAGAAGAAATTGGAATGATTATTGCTAATGACAAAGAGGCTAAAACTCTTGAAATTACACTAGAAAGAAGATTTGAATTGACAAGAGTGAGGAAGTACATACTCTTACCTTTATATATACTATATAACTAGGAACTAAAAGACAATGTTTTATAAGACCTTGAACACATGTCAAACTTGTAAGATATATGTCTAACTTGAAAGACAAGTTTTTTATATGGATGCTATATGGCCAACATTTATAACATGTGGACAACTTGTTAGGAAAATTTATAATCTACCAATTCCCTACAAATATGTATAAAATCGAATCTATGAATATAAAACTTTTAAAAAACTTCTTCACAAGAAATTATCAAATTTATCTATATTTATTTACTTTTACATAATTCCTTTTATTTAGATAATTACTAGTATTGGTCATATCTATAACAATTGTGTATGTTGTACAAACAAATCTTTTACTTCAATTATTATCGTTTTTTTTTTTTTTTTTTTTCTATCATATATTTTTTACTTTAGATTTTACATTTAAAATATTTTCTACCATATTTTTTTTATTTAATCATGTTTTAATTCCAATTATTATAAAAATCAATATAAAATAATAAATAAATAAATAAATAAGTAAAAATATATAAAATAAATATAATATAATTTTTTTTATTAAAATAAGTAAAAATTTATATATACAATTATACTTATATACAACAAAGTACTAGAGCAATTAAAAATTTCAAAGACTAGTAAAAAAATAAACTAAAAAACTATTAAAAAAAATGTATACCAAATTATAGAAGATTGTACCATTTACAAACAAATATATTTACTTCAATAATTACCTTAATAATATGAGTAGGTAGAAGTAGATTAAAATAGATAAATTTGATAATATCTTGTTGAGTAGCTTCTTAGAAGCTTTATAGACACAACTTTAATTTTATATGTGTTTGTAGTGAATTGATGGATTGAAAACTTGGCCAAAAGTTAGTCACATATTGTATGTATTAGTAGCTTATAGTACAAGCTAATTATGTAGTGCTCATATAAAAAACTTCTCTTGTAAGTTAAATACATGTCATGTGAATTGGATACATGTTGGAGGTCCTATAAAGTGTCACCACATAACTCCCAATTAAATAATCAATCGTTTTTAACATATCTTTTAAATATATAAGCTTTTACTTCTACTAAAATAAAGTAGATACTTATTTCTTATACTTAACTATGAATAATTTGGAAATATAACTTTAGCTTAAGTAATTGGTTCAAAAAAGAGGTTGGAAAATGGTCCACATTAGTAATTAGTATGAATTATTTAGTAGCACCCACTTGATTTAATTCTAAACCAATCTTTTAAATCTTGGTAAATATTTTTCATTGTACAACAAAAAGAGCTATGAGTTGCTTTATTGTATTAATTCCAAATAATTATGATGTTATTGTATTGGCATCTAGTTCTATTGTATATGTAGTGGTCTTAGCTAAGGTAGAAAGATGTAATATAAAAATTACTTATCCTAAGTAAATAACGCTTAATGATTAAAAACTAGGATTAGAGTACTTTAATACATACATCATATCCTTCTCTCCAAATGATGAAAAGTGTTCATCAGAGAAAAGGATATTGTCTTAAAGTGCGAGGTAACTAAGCTTTGTCAACTATCCTGCAACACTCAAAGCAAATACCAGAATCTGGTGTAGAATTTTTATTTGCTTGGTGTGACGATGCTCGCGTGCTTTCGCTCATTGAATTGTTGATAGGTCGAGTAGTTTGGCCTCACTTTTTTATGGTAATTGTGTGTAGGTCCCACTATAAGCTGACACACAATTATCCACAAATAGAGTTATCCACAAAATCTGACAAGCTTTCAGACCTGCGGGCACAGCGAGCTCTGTGTAAATAATCTTTGTAATGGTTTTGTCAGATTTGATTAACATCAAAGCATTATTATTTTATTTTTTTTTATTCACTTGAAAGTCAGTTACTCACTACGGTTATAAAATATCCTGTGAATCTTCATAATTTGAAGGGCTTGACGGGTGATGTAGCGAGTGAACGAACAGCATCAATTTCTTTGACGGATCAGGAGAGGCTTCGGAAGTTCAAGGACCACAATTGTCATCAACAATTCATCAACAATTTGACCTGCAAAATGTGATCAATTACCTGCGCCGATCTAAAGAGATTGCAGTCAAGTCGAAATTATAGTGGTGCTTTGAATGTTCATTGAAGCTAATTTTCAAGTTCAGGAAGGTTGAGTGTGTTTTGAAGTGTTTTGCATGTGAACACGGAGCTCAAATTTTTGAAGCAAGAACGGTTTCGATGCAGAAACATGTATTCTGAGCTTCAGTGTGATGAGAATACTCTTAAAAGCAGGATCCACCCTATCACAGTACTCCACAATGTTTAGTACAACAGGTTTTAGGAACATGTTACTTTGGCAGTCATATATATATATATATATATATGCAAGAATGATGTTATAGAGATGCCTGAAAGACCGTGATACAAGCTATAATATTGGATACTCGCGGAGTGATTCTTTTCTTTTATGAAGATGGTTCAATTTCTGTTTTCTTCTTTTTGATATTCACAAGTATGCATTGTACGCTGGAGCTTATGCCCTGTGATATTGATCAGCTGGAATAGGCTTCTCAGGCTGCTGAGGAAGCAAATACAAGTCTTCCTCGGGAACATGAAAGCACAGTAGCTAATTTGTACGCTAAGAATGAATTTCAAATGCTTTGAGTCCAGTTAATCGATCCTGTCTGGAATTGTTTCTGAAATTGATTAGCCTTCTTGTGGAGCAAGCGCCTCATTCAACGTGTGCAAGTTCGTTGTTTACCACTGCTATCGGCCAACCATTCTGGTACACTTTGTTCTTAAATTCAGGATCGAGAGACTGAAACTTGGACTTCTCTGGGGATTGCTAGGATGGAAATTCGTGATTTGAAGGCGCATGTAGCAAAGTACGAACATCAGAAGCAAGCAAAGGACAGTAACTTGATTAACTCAGGGAACAGTTGTCGGATTTGGACGTAAAACTGCAAGAAGCTTTGCAAAACGAAGTACTTTTGCTTGAAAATTTAGATTACTTAAGTACTGAATGGTTTATGACTATTTGTTGGCGTAGGAGATTCATTACTAGGTGAGCATGGGATGCTTGATGAGAATAGCTAGTACACTTACATTGTTAAAAGCACTAGCAACATCCAAGTAGTGAGCATGATTTCGCTAACTAGTACAACATTGGTTGGTTTATCAAATCGTATGGCGCAATTCTCGAAGTCTTATTTGTAATTGAATTCTGTTGAGTTCTACTAGTGAAAGCCATCTGACACTTTGATTCTGTAGACCTTGTTGTATGGAAGCAGCCTAGAAGTTTACCAAGGTTCTCAGGATGGCCCAGGTGACATGGTTGATCCGATACCGAGGTTCTAGGTGAAGGGAAAGCACACGTCATTTCATACCTTAGTGATAGTTCTGCCCCTCCATCTCCTGGTGTGGGCGAAACTGTGCCAAGAACAGCTGCATTCGTGTCCTCTGTTGCTGTTCTGCTGCTACAAACTGCAACAACATCTGCACTCAAGTGCGCAGCACCTGTAGATGAGACTACTCCTGGTGATGAGATTGCACTGCAGAATAGCGAATCAGAGAAAACTCTGCCTTAGATTAAGTCTCGTCCAGCTGAAGAAAGTATTTGAAAAAGTTTTACAGTTTTCTCAAAATATATAAACTTTGTCCATCCAGTGTCAGTCAAAACACTGCGACTGTGCTCGGTCTTGTCATGCCGTGTGGATGGATCTTATTTGTCTTCTCATACACATAACAAGCCGTTTCATCATCAGTTGTCTTGTAATGCTATACGATGTCTTCGTGGAGCGGCAAACTGAAGCGGGATCGTAACAATGAGACTTTGCAATCAGAGGGGGAGTTGTGTTACACTTTGTCGTCAACTGAGTAGAAATTGGTGTGGACTTGAAACTATTGTTGTTGTGTTGTTGAAGAATTTTGTTACCACAATCTGGAAATAGTCTTAATGTCAGAATCATGTTTGGTTGGCTCGAACATAAGCTTGTACTCAGCTTGGAGCAATTAGTTACACTTTATCCTTTAAATGTGTAATCTCTTTGTTGAATACTTTCATTGTTTAATACAATTTATATACATTTTCAGTTGTTAAGTTTTATACTATTAATAGTAAATTAGATTTGGTGAGAATTTTGTTATGATGAGATTGGTGATAATCTGATATTTTTTTATGTTTTATTATAATTTGATGCTATTATTATAGAATATGGTATTTTAAAGAATTATTTATATATTTTTCATTATAAGAACTTTCAAGTCTTAATTTATACATTATATATTTAATTTTTTTATAATTCTATCTTTTATTAGAAAATTTTAATAATAATAAATGTAAGCTTTCAATTTAATATTTTTTTAAAAATTTTAATAGAGATTAAAAAATAATAATAATTAATAAAATTACAAATGTATTATATAAAAGAAATATAAATAAATAAATAAATAAAATATAAGATCTATGAATATTTTTTATACTAATATTTTAAAATTATACTAAATGATATCAATATTTTGCATTGACTTGGCTTCAATACTATATAATTTGCTCAAGAATTGCATGAATCTTACATTGTTTCTTTCATTTATACTTTAAGTGATGAACCAAGTCACATCTATCTAGCTATAGATGGAGCAAGATAGTATTAAGGGCATGAGAATGCAAGAATTTAGAAAAAATGTAGCTATGCACAATTATTTTGGCCACCAAATTCTTTGGACCTCAACCCAATTACTAATTGTTGGATGATTCTCAAATGACATATTAGAAAGTGTTTGTTGTAGAGAGAAAAGAGACCTCATAATGTCCAACAATTGTTTGAAGCGACATATGAAGAGTACAACATCATTGATTAAAACACTATGAATAAATGAATAGATAAGATGCTTAGAAGATTGTATGGAGTTCTTAATACAAATGGAGATTACATTTAGTAGTAGTAAAGATTAGATGGTACTCTTGTGGTCTTATAAATTTTGTAAATACATGAGCTTGTATATGATTGTGAGCCTCACTAAAGTAAACTTGTTTTTTATTGGCAAGAGTACAAAGACTTACTACACATAATTGTATTTGTCTCAAGTAATTTCTATCATCTTCTTTTTTATTGTATTATTATAAAAAAATAAAGAATATAATATTATTAATATATGAATAAATGAGGGAGTTAATACTTGCAATGCAAGAATTCGATTTTTTATCATAAAAAGTAACAAAATTGCCTAACAATGAAGATATAGAAATCATTGAAGCTACTTCAACATATATACCAAATTGTATTACTTTTTTTAAGATAGAATATTGTTTAAGTGTCAAAGAATTAAAAAATAACTTATTTGAGAAATTTGATGGTATAAATATTGATTGTACAATCAATATTTATAATTTATAATCAAGTTTGATGGTATAAATTTTGAAGATTCTTAAGAATATATCAACAAATGATCAAAATAGTTTAGTAATATTTAATATAATTAGACTTCCTTGAAATATAGTCATTTTAGGTTTATTATGGCTAAAGAAATATAACCTTTGAATAGATTAGATTTCTTATAGTCTTGGCTTTTTTCATAGCATAATATTCTTGTCAAATTATCAAGGTCATGAATCTCAAAGAACCAAAAGATTAATATACTCTTATGTCACTCAAAAAGATTAGTTAATCATTTAAAAATGGTATAATATTGAAGTAGAATGGCTATTGTCAAAGATAAGAAAACTAAAGTCTCTAGAAAGAAAACTAAAAATAAAAAGAGCATTGATAAGAGTGAAGAAGGCATTACTCTTGCTTCCATATATACTATCTAACTAGGAGCTATGTGGCAATGTTTTAAAGAAATTTTAACAAGTGTCCAACTTACAAGACATATATCTAACTTATAAGATAATTTTCTTATATGAACGCTATATGGTTAGCTTATATTGCAAGCTACTAATATTTATAACTTATGGTTAATTTGTTGGCTAAGTTTCTAATTTACTAATCAAATATAAATATATATAAAGTCAAATATGCATCTATGAAGCTTCTAAGAAGCTTTGCTATAAGATAATATTAAATCTACTTATATTTATTTTTTAACTAATACATTTTATTTAAGTAAATATATATATGTCCATTACATAAATATACATTATTTCCAACATAGGATTTATGTTGTTCCTTCTAATGGATATTTATGTTGATCTTTTATTATATATGAGCATTCTTAATTATATCTTTATTATTGCATATAGCTCAAATAAATGATTTATTAAGTCTTTTTTTTTTTATAAAATTATAAAATTTTAAAAAGTAAAAAATATCAACTTATAGATGATAATTATAATTAGGATAAATTTTTTATTGTTGAATAAAAAAATGTACCATGTTATTAGTGACCAACTTTACCAATGATAAAATATTTATTCAATCATTTTGATGGTAGTTGATGGTACATTTCAAATATTACTCCAAAACTTAATTGATTCTTTTAATTTGTTTATCTATTTGAGGATAGAAAATCAAAGATAGTATAATATCTATCTTTAATATTTCAAAAAGTATTTTCCAAAACCTAGATACAAATTGAGTCCTTTTAATTGATATAATATACTTTGAAAATCCATGATAATAATAAATTTTGTTAAAAAAATAATTTGTTGTTTCTTCATATATAACAGATTTTGTACATAGTACAAAATATGCCATAATAGTCAAGTAAGTTGTATTACAAATATAGATTTATAAAAGCTCTAAATGATAAGATTAATAATAAAATTTATATAAATATAAGTATATGATTATTTTGGTATTAAAAATGGTTGAAGAAGCCTATATGACTAATAATAAGAATTATTCTATCTTAAACAAATTTTACATAATAATCATACAAAATATTTAACTCTCTTCTACTTTAAAGTTGTTAATTTTTTTATGATTAATTTTGATTATAATTAAAATATTTTATAATTAGAAAATTTTAATAAGCTTAATTTTTTTTTAATTATACTTCACTTTCTAAAATATATAAATATCTCTTAAGATAAAATAAATTATTCTTAAACTAAAATCTAAAAGTATCATAAAATTTTAAAAAATTAATCTTGATAAATTTATTATTCTTATTTTGTTTTAAAATGGACTATCTTTCTTTGTAGAAATTTTTATTTGATAATTATCATGGATATATATACATTATAATTTTTACCTAGGTAATATGTAGAAGTAGATAAAAATAGATTAATTTTATAATATCTTTTAGAAAAACTTCCTAGAAGCTTTGTAAATAGTGTTTTGACTTTACATGTGTTTGTAGTTCATTGATATGTTAGAAACTTAGTCAAGAAGCTAACCACATGCCACATGTATTGGTGGCTTATAAATAAAACTAATTATATAACATCTGTATAGAAAACTTGTCTTGCAAGTGAAGATACATGTCATATAAAGTCAACACGTTTTTGGAGGTCCTACAGAATGTTGCTACATAGACCCTAAGTAGATAGTATATATAGAGGCTTGAGTGAAGCCTTCTTCAATCTTGTTAACTCTTTTCTTATTTCTAATATAGATTCATGATTATTTAATTTTCTTATCTTTTGATAATAGCTATTCCAGTTTCTTTTTGATATACATACTTCTTTATTTCAATTTTGTCACTTTTCTTTTGACACAAATTTTATAGGTTTACACATCTTTTTTTAGTTCATGTCCTTTAAAAATTGACAAGAATATACTTATAATATTAAAGCTTTTTCTTCTTTTGAATAAAAGTCGATTATTTCTTTTCCTTCATAAGATATAAGTATATTAGAAGTTGTGGATTATCCTCTTTTAAACTAATATTGTTCTTAGTATTTTTTTTATTCTCAAATCTTTTCGTCTACTTATCTTAAGTAATAATAGATATATATGTGTATATATATTTTTAAAGTATTATCATGGTAGAGCTTCTTAAAATAAAAAGTGCAATTGTATAAAAATAAGAACAATTGAAAGAGTTATTGCTTGCAATGCATTAACTTACTTTGTTACTACTAGGAGCAATAAAAATGGTAAAAAGTGAAGATACAACATGATTAAAGCCGCTTCAATATCTACACCAAATCACATCCCTTTTTCTATAGTAGAACATCCTTCTGGTGTTAAAGAACCTAGTATTAGGGACTATATACAAGACAAGGATTCAAGACTAAGAAATAGAGTTAGCTCGACATTAGAATAATAACTGGATACAAAGCAAGAAGGTCTTAGTTAGACTACAAGAAGTAGTCAAGATTGAGGATTCTCTCAACCTCGACTCCTATACATATTAGGTCCTAAGAAACTTCTTAAGAAGTTTTCATGAAGCTTGGAAACAAAGCAAGTCTAAGATCCTTCTTCTGTAACTTCTCAAATCATCCAAAGCCTCCTAGAATCTTCCTAGATCTCCTATAATCTTCTAGAAATTTTTTAGAATCTATTAGAACCTTTTAAAATCTTCTAAGATTTATAAGAATCTTTTTAGAATCTTCTTTAGTTGTATGTTTGTAACATCACCTCCTCCTCTAGCTTTGAGGTCTCTAAGAAGTAATATTGCTGCAAGTCAGTATATGCGCAAGAAGTTGAAGATCTGTCACATGGTTTTTGCTATATATTTTAGTTATTTTTTGCAAGGTAAATAGTTCATAGGTCCTTGTTACCATCGATAGTGCTCCAAGCCTTGTACTTGTCATCAAGCATAAATTTTGATGTCTTTATTATCGAATTATCCTACAAACACTCTTTTTGGACATCCTTCATAGGTAGGTTCTATCTTAAATACAATTACTAGTGATTTATTACTAGATATCCTTCGACATCTTTATGGTTCAGGCCACTCTTCATCTTGGAGTAGTCTTCGTAAGCTACTTGGTTGAGATGGTATGATTGACAAGGTGTCTATCTCTTGACTATTCATATTACATAAAATAGATAAGATTAATAGGGTATGGTCGTGAGCTTGAATTACTGATTTATGTTGTTCTAAACATTTGAAAAAATTGTCTCTTTAAGGTTGTCTCTTCTCCTTCTTTATAAGGCCAAGAACTAAGAATCTTTATGATGAAGCCATCTTACTAAACTATTGTCCTTTATTTTGCCGCTTTTGGTCTAGATAGATATTGTTGATGGAACTTTTGAACCTTTATTTGTGCATTTATAAGGTTGATATCATATCCATGCAAGTGGATCAGATATTCAAGCGTTCTATATCTTATCTTTGAATCTAACAATTCTTCTATATCAAATTCAATATAATCATTGGTTTCAAGCATAGCAGGTGGTGGTTGTCTTTGACTTGGTATGTTTGATTCTTTATACCTTTCTAAAAGTGAATATGAAAGACTAGATAAATCTTCATAGGTGAAGGTAACTCTAAGTGATAAGTTATCTTATTGATTTATTTTTGAATTACAAATGGTCCCAACCTTTGATAGTCCAATTTATCACATGGCATGTTGGTTTTTATATTGCTCCAAAGAAGCCACACTTTGTCACCAACTTGAAATGAAAGATGTTCTTTCCTCAATTCATCTGCTACTATCTTATAAAATTGTTAATCCCTTTGTAGATGAATCTTCATGGTTGCTTGAAGTATGGCCATCTTCGTAACAAACTCTTTTCCTAGTGGATTTGTTGACTTTGAAGGCTCTATCATATCCAACTTTGGATGGTGATCGTAGTTTGAATAGAATGGCATTTGTTGCGTAGATGCATGGATTGTGTTGTCATATACAAATTCTACCAATGACAAGTAGGAAGTCCAGTCGTCTTGTTGATAGTTGATGGTGTACCTCAAATATTGTTGAAAAATTTGGTTGACCTACTCAATTTGACCATCAATTTGAGGGTGAAAGGTAGAAGAAAGGTTGATATCAACCTTAAGAAACTTGAAGAATGCATTCCAAAACCTTGATACAAATTATGGCCTACAATCCAATTCAATGTCATCTAGCAATCTATGATAACAATAGACATTTTCAATAAAGATTCTTGCCATCTCTTTACTAGTAAATGACTTCTTATAATGTATAAAATAAGCCATCTTAGTCAATCAATTAAGAACTATGAAGATAGTATTAAATGAGCTTGATGGTAGAAGATCTGTAATAAAATCCATAGAGATAGATGACCATTGTTGTCTTAGAATAGGAAGGAGTTGAAAAAGTCCATATGGCTAGTATCGAGGGCTCTTTGACCTTGAATAAGTATCACATGATAGTAAAAATTTCTTTATGTCTTTCCACATTTTAGGCCACTAAAAGTCTAAAGCTTTTTATTCCAAGGTCTTGTTGAATCCAAAATATCTTATTGCAAGGAAATTATGGCATATTTGAAGAATGCGTAGGTGAGTTGGTCTTTTAAGAATGAACAAACGTTCTTCAAAGAACATGTAGTTGTCTTCAATTTTAAATTTAGAATACTCTTCAGGAAGATTATTAATAAGATGCTTGAAATTAAGAAGAAGAGAGTCCACAGTTGAGGCTTTATGAACTTGATCAAAAAATGATAAATCCATAGGCATTGATACATTGATTGCTGAAAGATGAAATTGCTCAAGTTTTAAGAAGGTTGCCTATAATTGATTATATGCTACATCGCCTTCTTTTGGTTCAAGGTAGGAATATGTTGATAATGCATCTGATAACTTTTGTTGGCTCTCGAGTTGATATGTGATGTAAAAGTCAAATTGTGATAGAGATATATTCTAATGCACTTGACAATGGTTCAAGACTTGAGTTGACATGAAGTATTTAAGATTCTTGTGATTTGTATATACAATCACCTCATGACAGGTGCCTTCAAGAAAGTGGTGCCATTCTTGAAAAGAATCCATAATGGCAAGTAGTTCTTTATCATAGATTTTGTAGTTGATTTTTGCCACTAAGAATATTTTAGAATGGAATGTAATTTGGTGAAATTTGTCATCTTTTCTATATTGTGACAAGATTGCTCTCAATGCAAAGTCCAAGGCATCAGTCTTTATAAAATAGGACTTGTTAAAATGTGCTTGTATCAAAATTGAAATTGTTATGAAAACATCTTTTAAACTTTGAAAAGCTTTCTTTGCTTTGGGATCCCATTCCAGCTTGTCCTTGCATGTCAATTACATAAATAGAGTAGCAATCTTGGAATAATTTTTAACAAAAATCTTGTAGAAGTTTGCAAATTTAAAAAAGCATTAGATATCATATACAGTTTTTGGCTTTGTTTAATCAATGATTGCTCATACCTTCTTTGGATCCATAAAAAGGCCTTTGTTGGAAATAATATATCCAACAAATTTGACTTGACGTACTTGAAATACACACTTTTTTAATTTTACATATAGCTCAATACTTCATAACTATTTCAATACAAGGCGGACATATCTTTTGTGGTCTTTCAGATTCATAGAAAAGATTAGAATATCATTCAAATAGATCACAACAAAATTGTTGAGATGTTGACAAAATATGTCATTTATTAAGTATTAGAATATGGCTAATGCATTGGTAAGTCGAAAAGGCATGATATTGTATTCAAAATGTCCATACATAGTACAAAATACTATCTTCAATTCATCTCCCTCTTTAATGCATACCAAGTTATACATGCCTCATAAATTAATCTTTGTAAAGATCTTTGTTTAACTAACTTAATCAAGTAGTCTAGATATCAATGGCAATGGATATCAATTCTTTATCATGATTTTATTAAAATCACAATAATCAATAGATATCCATAAAGATCCATCTTTCTTTTTCATAAATAATATTGGAGCACTAATTGGTGATTTGGAATGTCAAATAAAATTCTTAGCCACATTTTCATCAATGTACTCCTTTAAAGTTGCAAGTTCATTTTAGGATAAATTGTAGATGGGTCCAAATAGTGGTTGAGTAACTTCTTGAAGATCAATTGCGTAATCATAAGGGCGATGCTTTGGTAAGATATCCACATTTTTTTTTCAAATATATCTATAAAATCCTTATACGCTTCTAGAATTATTGTTATAGTAGCCACAAGTTCTAATCATGGATTTACATAGGTAACAAATGTAGTGCCTTGTTTAGTTGTCTTTATAAATGCTCTAGCTTCAATAAATAAATATTTTTAAATTTTGACTCATTTGATATTAAAAGTTTTTTCATAGATTTGAAGATTCTATGATCTTCTAGAAAAAATTTTAACTTTTGGAATATCTAATCTATTTATAGATTTTATTTTTTAAGCCATGAGAGTCCTAAAATGATTAGACTTGATTGTGATCTAATGACATTGAATACTACTTAGTTGCTATGGTTGTTGAAGGTTATTTCTAATAGAATCATCTCATGAGTGATGTCTCTAGAAGATAAAGATTGACCATCTATTACTTCTACATGTACGGCTTTGGATTTTTTGACCATATAGATTTTTTGTAATCTAAAAAATTCTTTGTCAATAAAACATATAGAGGCTTTCAAGTCAAGTAATGCATGATACTCTAGTTTTGTGACTTTAATTGTATATGTATAGTAAAACAATGGGAAGGGCTAGCAAAGAGAACATGATCTTTTTTGATTTGTGATAGTAAAGAATTTAGCCACATGATCTCTACTATGGCTAGATGCCTTCATTTTCTTGCAAAGCTTTTGATGATGTGACTGAATTCTCATTCAATATGTATGCTAGTATTTCTTTGAGTAATTATCAACCTTTTGGCTAGATTTTCTAAAATATAAGGATAGGCCAAATTTCTTTTGATGCTTTTTTTCTTACTAAAAAAGAGGTTTGAAGCAAACTGCATCAATCTACATATTTTTTTACTTCTAAATGCTTATTAGAATTGGACAGTGAAGAAGCTTCACAGTAATAAGTATATACATGTGGCATAATTGAAGAATATTTATCTTGTTGTCTTTGAAATAAATGATTATCACACTTCAAAACTTGACTAATGGCTTCATTGAGTGTTTGAGGATTTGGCATAAATAACAATAAGTCCTTAACATTGTCTCTTAATCTCCAATGAAATTGGCTCATCAACTCATCTTTTCTCCAATTTATATCACATGCTAATTGTAAAAAATGTGAGGCATACATTAATGCCAAACATGTTCTTTGTCGAAGGCTTTGAATTTAAGTTGTTGAAGAATGAACCTTATAATGTTCACCAAATGCTTCTACAGATGGTACCAAAAATGCTTCAAAATTGTGCAATATAAAAGAATTCTTCTCAAATAATGGAGCCAACTAAGATAAAGTTTGATCTAAGAGCAAGGTTCCAACCAAACCAATATGAGATGCTTTAGTAGAATATCGTTGAAGTTGAAGCAAGGTGATTAATCGTATGTGATTTTCAAAGCAATAAAATTTTAAGCAGATACCATTGAACTTTTTTGGATGGCTGATCCTTATTTCTTTTGTTGTTATTGTTATCACATCATTACCTTGAGCAGATACAACTCCTATATTTGTTGAAGTAGATATAGTTGTTTGAGAATTTAGAACATCTATTGTTATTTGATGTAGTCGTTGAAGCACTCTCGCTTCTTCACCATTATGTTTGGTCATATATAGTTCTTCATTCTGTTTTAACAAAGTCTGTATCTTGATCTTTAATGCTTCAAGAGCATTAATATTAGAATTTAACTTGATATCTTTAGAATCTATTATATTGACTTTTTCACCTTCCACCATAAAAAATCAATAAAATATATACATTCAAAAAAAAGAAAAAAACCTAATTATGGTATAAAGTAAAAAATCAAAATAATATTAAAAAAAAAAATAGTCTAAGAGAGGATAATCTACAATCATTAGAATGCTATAGTACTTCCAAAAAGAGGGATAATCTACTCTCTGTCAAAAAAGACTAAGCTTCTAATATTATTTTATAGTAGTCTTGATAAATTGTTAGGGACCCTACACAAGACAAAGATTCAAGATTAAGAAATGGACTTAGCTCGACATTAGAATAATAAATGGATACAAGGCAAAAAGATCCTAGCTAGACTACAAGAAGTGAGTTGTCAAGATTGAGGATTCCCTCAAATTTGAATCTTATATGTATTAGGTCCTAGAAAGCTTCTTGAAAAGTTTATTTGAAGCTTGGAAATAAATTAAGCCTGAGATCCTTCTTTGGCAACTTCCTAAATCATCTAAAGCTTACCTTATCCAAGAAGTTAGATGGCACAAGATCCAAGTTTCAAGGATTTATTAATCAAGTACAACTTGTGATTGAACTTCAATCCCAAAGTTATCTAACTCTGAAATCATAAATTAGATTCATTTGTATATTTTTTTTCAAGTTTGGTATTATTATGATTTTTTTCTTTTCTTGAACAATAAAATCTAATATTAAATAATCCAAAAGCTTTATTGACAAAGTTTTGATTTATGTATAGAAAATATGATGTAATTTATCTTGCAACCAATAAAATTCATATCTTCCAACAAAAATTGATCTGTAACATCATACGCTTCACAATTTCAACAACTAGGAATTGATGTCAAGTGAAATAATATTCTCTTTATCATCCAATTTCTCTACGGATTATAAAATGAGGTAAAAAAATTGATGTTCAATTTACTTGACCCTCAAATATTGAATTAAGTAATTGACTTTTCTAAAAAGTGTGACAATCAACTTTTTGAATTTTAATCTAAAAATTACATAAGAGAACCTCTACATTATTACAATTCAATGACAACATGAACAACCTCTCAATCTAAACATTTAGAAGACATGTAAATTGATGTGGTATGTTTTAATCATCTTATTAAACAAGAAAAGATATATTATCATCAAGAAGGATTGTATTTATATTATAGAGAAGCTAAACACATTATTCAATGTTGTCTAAAGAAATGATGCAACTGCAAAATGAAGTGTACGACTGTCAAAGATGAAAAAATGTAAAAAAATAAATTTCTCTAGCTACAATAATGATTGTGCAATTGAAATTTTGTACAAATAAAGGTCCTATCTTTTCTTCAAAATCCTCTTCCTATTTTATAATAGATGTGTAATTAAGACCTAATAATCACAAAGCCTTTATCTTGATAGATTTAAGAGCCTCAACTTACTTTTTATATAAATAGTTTGTTAAAAGCCATAGAATACCATTGATACAAAAAACTAAACCTATACATGTAGAAATCATAGATGGCCATCTATTATCTTCTAGAGATATTACTCATAAAATACTTTCTATAAATATAGTGATAAATAGTCATAATAGTTATGTAATTTTTAATATAATTAGATCTCTCTTTAATCTGATTATTTTAGTTTATTGAAGATAAAAAAATATAATCCTTTGATAGATTGAATTTCTTATAAACTTGATTTTTCTCAGAGCATTATGAATAGATTTGTGAAAAGCCATGAATCTAGTATAGTCAAATCCATACTTGTAGGCACAAAAGCTTTCTTGCAAGTTGCAAAAAAAATAATTGCCTTTTGTTATTTATGCCATATCTTTTTTTAATCATAGAAAGACCTCAAGTAGCATTCCAAGTTAATATTAAGATTTTCAAGTTATTTTTGAAAAAAAAAAAGCAGATATTCTCTAAAGCATTATCTATATGATTGGTCAATCAACCTTAAAGAGAGAAATCAGCCACGATTTGGTCTAATCTATAGTTTATCACAAAATGAATTGGCTGAATTCAAGAAGTACCTTAATGAGAACTTGGCAAAAAATTTCATCCGCTATTCAAAATCTCTTGCAGAAGCTCTAATCTTATTTGTAAAGAAAATAGATGGATCACTACAAAGCATACAACTTGGTCTCCATTAAAGAAGGACTTGAATAGAAGACTACATTTCGAATAACGTATGGACAATTTGAATGTAATGTCGTGTCTTTTGGACTCACGAATGCACCATCTCCTTTTCAACATCTTATGAATGATGTTTTTTGTGATTTTTTAGATGATTTTATTATTTGTTACTAAGAAAATATTTTAATTCATTTTAAGAACATAGAAGAATATGAAATTTATGTTTTTCATGTCTTACAAAAACTTAGAGATGTAAGATTGTATGCAAAGTTGAAAAAGTATGTATTCCACATTACTCGAGTTGATTTTGTAGGATATATCATTTCCAACAAAAGACTTATTATAGATCCAAAAAAGATTCAATTTATTATAGATTGGAAGATTTCAAAAATAATAAGAAATATATAATACTTTTTGGACTATGCTAATTACTATCAAATCTTCATTAAGAATTTTTTTCAAGTTGTGGCTCCTCTTATATGTCTTACATACAAAAACAAACTTGATTGGAGAAAAGAAGCTGAAGCATCTTTTGAAGCCTTAAAGTTAACATTTAATTCTGTATCAATCTTATATTACTTTGACTTTTCTAAGACATTAATTATAGAAACAAACGCATCAAATTTTGCTATAGATATTGTTTTTTTTATAAATAAGAAAAGATGACAAGGTCTATCCAATTACTTTTTATTCTAAGAAATTTTTAATAGTTGAAATTAATCATGAAATCCAGGACAAAGAACTTCTTGTAATCTTGGATTCTTTTCAAGAATGGCATCATTATCTAGAAGATGCTTCTAGTTCAATCATTGTATATATGGATCACAAGAATCTTAAGTATTTCATGTCAGTACATATTTTGAATTATTGCGAGACTTGTTAGAGCATGTCTTTGTGAAGATTCAAGTTTAAGATTATTCACTAGCTACAAAAACTACAAGGTTTGTCGAATATCCTTTCTAGACGTTCTTATCTTATACCAAAAGAAGGAGATGCAACTTTTGATCAACAAAGAATTTTTTTATTAAAACCAAAATAATTTCATCTTTGAGTAATGAAATCAACATTGATTATTAATTCAACTTTTTTCAAGCAAATTCGATCAAATTTGTCCTCTAATATTTTTTTTATGATATCAAGAATACTTCTTTTAAGTCTTATGATACTTTTAAGTTTAAGTTCAAGTACAATCTGCTTTATTTCAAAAGATGCCTTTATGTTCCAAAAAGAAAAGCACGTTTACATGTTCTTCAAGCACGTCATGTCTTTTCAATAATAGGACATTATGGATACAACAAGACTTTAGAGTTAATATCTAAAGATTTTTGGTTGCCACAAATATGGAAGGCTATAAAAGACTTTGTTTAATCATGTGACATTTTTTTGAGGTCAAAAATTCCTCATCATCGACTTCATAGACTTCTTCAGCTATTACCTATTCCAGAATAATTTTAATCTTTTTTTCTATGGATTTCATTATGGATCTTCTAATCTTAAGTTCGTATGATTCTATATTTATAATAGTAGATCATTTTATAAAAATGGTACATTTTGTACCATGCAAAAAATCTATCTTAGGTGAAGAAACTACCAAGCTTTTTGTTGATAATATCTATGAATATCATAGATTATCGAAAGATATTATATAAAATAGGAGGACTTAATTTATATCAAGATTTAAAAGAATATTTTTTAAGATTCTAAAGGTGGACATAAAACTTTCTTTGATCTTTCATCGTCAAATTAATTGATAGAGAAAGTGTATAAACCAAGTTTTAGAGCAATTCTTAAAGTGTACCATCAACTATCAACAAGATGATTGGAGAATCCTCTTGTTATTGGCAAAGTTTACTTATAATAATATAATACATTTTTTTATGCAATAAATATCTTTCTTTGCCAATTATGGTTATTTTCTATGACTTGATATTTTTGACTTTTTAAATGTTGATAATTTTGCAACAAAATATTTGACAAATTATTTATCAAAGTTATATGCAACAATAAAAGCACGATTAAAGAAAGCTCAAGAATAAAAAAATATCAACATGGATGCCTATTAAAAGAAACAACTACAATTCAATGTAGGTGATAAGATATGATTACTTCATTGTAATATCAAGACTACATGTTGTTGTCATAAGTTGGACTAACAGAGGCTTCGATTGTTTCCTATTTGTGTACAAATCAATCTAATTACTTATCAATTATATCTACTAAAATCAATAAAGATCCATCTTATATTCCACATATCTCTCTTGAACCACACAAGACTGTAAACATACCAAGAAGAAGATAAGTCCCACCTCTTCCTATAGAAGTGGATAATAATGAAGAGTTTGAAGTAGAAGAAGTTGTAAACTCAAGGAAATGCCAAAATAAGTTAGAATATCTTATCCATTGGCATGAATATGGTATTAGTGAATGCACATAGGAGCCAATAAAAAATCTTACAAATACAAAAGAGAAGGTCAAAGCTTTTTATCAACGACATCTATCAAAACGAAGATGAAAAATAGCAAATCATTGCTATAAAAGAAATACAATTCAAAAAAGATTGTATTCTACCTTTTATCTTTGTTTTTAGTATCTATATAGTTGTGGCATTAAAGAGATGGAGAATCAATAATCGATGGATTCAACTGAAAAACCATCATTTGCTAACTTATCAAATGAGACATTGTAATTATGTCAACCTTCAAGACAACATAATAGAAATGAAGACCTTCAAGAATGACATATTTTTCCTCAAAACGATGATGAAATATGATACGTTTGATATCACAACCTAAAAAAAGACTCTCAATATTTGATAATTTTATTAGAAGTTATCACGACTCTTAATAGTATTACAAATATTTTGTTTGAAAGAAGTTATGAAGGTTTCAACAATAATTAAATCACAAAGTAGTCTTTCCACTCTAGAATGGGATATTTTGATAATTGAGAGGACCTATCAACTATCTTTAAAAGGAACAAAGATCAGAGTACATGGTAAATATAATTTATTCCATCTTAAACTTCATCAATATATGATCACTACTTCTTGTGGAACTAGTGCTTAAAAGAGAGAGGTAATATCATGGATATATATCTACTATAATTATTATCTAGGTAATATATAGAAGTAAATAAAAATAGATTAATTTCATAATATCTTTTAAAAAACTTCCTACAAGCTTCTTAGATGCTATTTTGACTTTATATGTATTTTTAGTTGATTAATAGGTTAAAAACTTGGTCAACAAGTTAACCATATGCCACATATATTGATAGCTTAAAGAATAAGCTAATTATGTGGTACCTATATAAAAAACTTGCTTTCGAAGTCAAGATACATGTCATACAAAGTCAACATATTTTTGGAGGTCCCATAGAACGTCACCACATAAATCCTAAGTAGATAGTATATATAGAGGCAAGAATGAAGCCTTCTTCATTCTTGCCAATTCCTTTCTTATTTCTAATCTAGATTCATGAGTCTCTAGTTTTCTTGTCTTTTGGCAATAGCCATTTTAATTTTTTTTAATATACACACTTCTTTATTTCTATTTTGTCACTTTTCTTTTGATACGGATTTTGCAAGTTTATGCATCTTTTTTCAGTTCATGTCTTTAAATATAATAAAGGTTGTAAAATACCTTCCTCTAATTTGACTTATCAAGTTATTTGAATTGTCTATAGAAAGAAGAATTATGGATGCCACTCTTGATACAAATGAGAATAAATTTGTAAATAGTAGAGATCTTCACAAGCTTGTCAATATTCTTAGGATAGAAATTTTATATATATCTAATGTCAACCATGGAAGTATTATTTCAACGCATATAAAAGAAGTTAAAATGAAATTTAAAGTCTATATTAAGAAATTATGTAATTAAAAGAAGTAAGAAGATGAAGTTTATAATTGAATCTAAGAAGTCTTATTACTATAAGTATAAAAGAAGCAAAGATAAATATGTTAAAGAAGTTTGATGGAACAAGACTAAAGTTTAGAAAAAAATTATAATTAATAAAGCTCTCTCTAAGGTTGCATTCTTATCAATACTCTAATAGATTTCCTTAAGATGGATTTATAGATGCACTTCTATTTAGAAGTATTTTTTCTTAATTTGCATCTTTGATGGAAAAGGATTTAAGATCTATTTATAATTTGATTCATTCTTAGAAGTCTTTATGGCCAAAATTAAAAAAAAAATCAAGAAAGGATAGCAAAGACCAAATTCATATCTTTACGACAAAGATCATGTTCTACCACTATATATACTACAAAATTCCAAAATTTTGTTAGTAACATAGATTGGAATTATAAAGCCTTTAACAATCAATTTTAATATAGATTCAAAAATAATGTCAAGGATTTATTATTGATGATGTCAATAACACATTCATTGGAGTGATTTATTGTTGAAGTCATTGCATGCAAAAATCAATTCTTTTAAAGTTTCTAAGAACAAAGGTCTAATTCTAAAGGTACAAGTAAAGTCATAGAAATAACTTCTAAGATTTCAGATATTTATTCATTAAGGCCAAAACCTATACAAATTGACAAGATAGATTTCAAATTTCTTATTAAGGTAGAGAAGAATTGACCTTGTCAAGAAGGTTTGTGCTTATATTATAGAAAATCTAAGTATACTGCTCAACATTATTTAAAGAAGCAATATAATCACAAAATAAAAAGCATGGTTATCAAAAAAGAAGATGTATAAAAAAAAAAAAAATTTTAGCTACAATAGGAATTATGTGGCCATAATCTTATATAACTCCTAAAAAAAGTCATATTTTCTCTTCAAATCCTTCACCTTCTTTTACAATAAAGATTTTTTTAAGACCAAAAAATCACAAAGTTTTTTCTTTGTTAGATTCAAGAGCCTCAAAATTATTTTTGGATAAAAACTTTGTTAAATAAGAAGAAATATCTTTAATTATAAAAAACAAAAATGTGCATATAGAAATCATAGATGATAGTTTGTTTTTTTTTGAAGATGTTATTTAAAAAACTATTTTTTAAAATATAAAATATAAAGATTATAATTATTTAATAATATCTAATTTGATGAGATCTCTCTTCAACTTAATTAATTTAGAATTAAAAGGTATTAAAAATAATAATAAATATTTAATATTTATTTAAAATTTATCAATTATTACTTGATTTTTTTTAAAAAAATCTTTAATTACACCTCTACTTATATCTTTGACTTGTAAAAATAAACTTAAATTTAGTAAATAAGCTAAAGTATTATTTGAAGCTTTAAAGACAATATTTATTTTTGCACCAACCTTGTGTCTTGTCGATTTTTTCAAGAAATTTTTTATGGAAAAAAATACATTCAACTTTGCCTTAGGTGTAATATTAACACAAATAGAAGCTGATGATAAATTCCATCTAATAGTTTTTTATTTTAAGAAATTTTCGGCTGCAAATTTGACTACAAGATCTATGACAAAGAGCTTCTTTCATTTGTAGATATATTTCAAAAATAGGTTTATTATTTAAAAAGCACTTTTAGTCTAGTCACTATCTGTACTAATTATAAGAACATCAAATATTTCTTGTCAACACATATTTTGAATCACCACCAAGCCTATTGGAGTATGTTTTATTGAGATTTAATTTCAAGTTTATTTATTAATTAAAATATGAAAAAATATTTAATATAATTTTTTAGATGTTCTTATTTTTTTCACCAAAAAGATGTGTATTATTTAATCAATAAAGAATGATCATTTTGAAACTGGAGCATTTTTATCTTTGATCAATGAAATCAACATTGATTGTTAATATAACCTCTCTTGAGCAAGTTCAATTAAGTATGTCCTTTGATTTTCTTGAAAAATTTGATAAAAATAAATAAATAAATAAGTGAGTTTTTTTTTAAAAAAGATGATAAAATATAAAAAAATATACATATATAAAAAAGAAATAAAAATGGTTAATGCCAAAAGACAAAAAAATTAGAGGTCCTTGAAACTAGACTAGAAGCAATAAAGGAGTTGATAAGAGTGAAGAAAGCTTATTTTTTGCCTCTATATATATTATATTTTTAGGAGTTATATAGCAATCTCCAAACATTGGAATTCTCTTCAAAGGTTATAATATCAAATACATTATATCTTGCAATCTATTCAACAAAGAATGTGTCATTTTTGAGGATCTTCATTTTGATTATATTATCTTAAAAACTGTAAAAATCACAATATTTTAGACAATGAGTGGGCAAATAATAGTTCTTGAGTTGAATATATTGGTTGTAGATTCTCTATCTTATTAGAATCATAAAATACAAAGAATTCAAAATAAAAGATATAATATAGAATGCAATCTTTATTTAACATCCTTTGTTTTATGGCTAGAAATTGCTTGATTTTTTATCTTGGTTTTGATGGATGTTGTTGATAAAAAGTTTTAACCTTTCTTATTGTATTTGTAAGATTTTTTTTTTTGCTCCTATATCTATTTGCTAATATTATATTTATGTCAATAAATAAGATACTTTAAGCTATTTTGAAGCTATTTAAAGTCTTAAACTTCTTCTACTTTGAATCCTTGATTATTATCTATTTCTATAAGAAGTATTGATATTTGTCTTTTTATTGGGATATTCACTATCTTATATGGCTTAAAAAGAGACATGTGAAATACAAGTTGGATCTTTATAGACTCCAATAGATATAATCAATAAGCAACTGAATTGACTTATTTATATACAAAAAATAATTCAAGTTTATGATAATCCAACTTGTCACAAGAGCAAATAGTCTTGATATTATATCAAAGTAATTATACTTAATTTCCAACATGGAATTGAAATTATTCTTTGCAATAGTCATTCGCATTGATTTTTTGTTGTTCTTGAGCTTCTATTTGATATACCTTTATTGTTGTATGTAGTTCAAATAAATGATTTGCCAAATCTTTTATCATAAGATTATTAACTTTTGAAAAGTAAAAAGCATCAAATTATGGATGATAATCATAATTAATAAAAAAAATATATTTATTAAATAAAAGAATGTATTATGTTATTATAAAAAAACTTTGCTAATGGCAAAAGAATTATCTAATCATCTTATTGTTAATTGATGGTATACCTTAAATATTGATCAAAACTTGATTTACTTATTTTTTTGGCGATTAATTTAAAGATTGAAAGCGAAAGATAGTTTTATGTCTACCTTTAGAATCTTAAAAAAAATCTTTAGAATCTTAATACAAATTAAGTCTTCCTATTTGATATAATATTCTTAGACAATTTATGGTAGCAATAGATACTATCAAAAAAAAGCTTAGCTATTTTTTTTTACAAATGATAGATTATATATATAGTATAAAATATACCATCTTAGAAAAACAATATAATATCAAAAATATAAAATCATAGGAATCTAAGATTGAAAAATCCATAATAAAATCCATAGAAACAAAAGATTATGGTGGTTTTAGAATAAGTAATGGCTGAAGAAATTTATAACGTTGATGATAAGATATTTTTGATCTTAAAAAAATGTCACATAATTGTAAAAAATCTTTTACTGTCTTCTATATTTGAAGCTATCAAAAATCTCAAGATAGTAGTTCTAAAGTTTTATGGGAACTAAAATGTCTTGCTATTAGAAAGTCAAGATGAGCTTAAAAAATACATAATTATGCTTTACTTTTTGGAATATATAAGCAACCTTCAAAATAGAATAGATTGTTCTTGAATTGAAACTTAGAAGTATCATGAGATTTTGAAGAATTTTCCTTAATATCATAAAAAAGAAAATCAAAGGATATACTTCACTGAACTTCTTTAAGAAAACTTGATTCAACAATTAATATTGATTTCATTACTTAAAGATGAAATTATTCTAGCTTTAAAAGAATTATAGGTTGTTGATCAAAAATCACATTTCTTTCTTTTGGTATAAGATAAGATCATCCAAAACAAGCATCTAAAAAATATTTTTGTTTTTTTTAGCCAACAAGTGATCTTAAATTCAAATCTTGATAAAAAAAATGTTCTTTTGGGCTTGGCAAATATGTGATAATATAAAATACTCAAGGTTCTTATAATCTATATATATATAATGACTAAACTAAAAGTATCTTCTAGATAATAGCACCATTTTTGAAGCAAATCCATAATTAAAAATAAAATCTTTGTTATGGATATTTTAATTATTCTTAGTTGTTGAAATTTTTTATGAATAAAAAGCTATTAAATGAGGTTTATTATTTGATCCTATTTGTGACTATATAACATCTAAAGCAAAGTTTAATATATTTATTTTTAATAAAAATGACTCAAAAAAATTGACACAATATAAAATTGGTACAGAAATAGAAGATGTCTTTAAAACTTCAAATATTTCTTGTGCTTCTTGATTCTACCAATTTTTTTTTTATAAATCTAATGTATAAGTAGAGTTGCAACTTGAAAAAAATCTTGATAAAGATTTGATAGTAATTGAAAAATCTCAAAAAATATTAGATATTTCTTATTCTTTTTGACATCTTTTAATTTCTAATATTTTGAACTTTCTTAAGATCCATCATGAGTCCATCATTTAAAATTATATATCCTAAAAAATAGACTTGAATAGTATAAAATATATACTTTTTTTTTATCTTGACATAGAATCCTATATCTCTTAGTTTTTATAACATACAATGAATATGAAGTTCATATTCTTATATATACTTAGAATAGATTAAGATATGATCTAGATAAAAAATAATAAAATTGTCCAAAAATTCTTAAAAGACATCATTTATTAGATGTTGAAAAATTATTGATCTATTTATAAGTCCAAAAAGCATGACATTATATTCAAAATATCTATACTTGGTTCAAAATTTAATCTTCAATTCATCTCTTTTCTTGATACATATTAAATTGTATGCTCTTTATGGATCTATTTTTATATAGATTTTAGCTTGATTCAATTAATCAAGAAATCTTGATAATAAAAGTAGAGGATACTTATTATTGATGGTAATATTATTTAATCTTCAATAATTGACATTCATTTGTAATGATCCATCTTTTTTTTTCATAAATAAGATTGGAGCTCTTATTAGAGATTTAGAATGGTATATGAAATTATTTACCAAACTCTCTTCAATATACTCCTTAAGTTTAGCCAATTAATTTTGTGATAAATTATAGGTTGATCCAAACAGTAATTGAATTCTTTCTTGAAGATTAATTGAATAGTCATAGGCACAATGTTTTAAAAGAACATTTTTATTTTTTTTCTTGAAAGCATCTTTAAAATCTTGATATTGACTTGAAATACTACTTAAAATTTTTCTATTATTAGAAATAGATATGATATAAATATTACAAGGTGATCTTTTTTTTAACATACAAGAAAGCTTTTGTACCTACAAATATGGATTTGGTTATATTAGACTTATAATTTTCTATTTATTTAATAATAATCTTAATTCTATCTTAAAAATATTTAAGACTACAAGAAATTTAATCTATTTGAGGATTATATTTTTTTAACTATAATAAGTCTAAATTTATTGGATTAGATAGAAATCTAATAATACTAAATATTATAAAGCTACTATATCCTTAATTGCTACTTTTATAGGAAGGATTTCATGAATAATATTTCTACAAGATAATGGACAATCATCCATGACTTTTCTATGAAAATATTTAATTTAATTTATTAAAAATATACTATATGTTTTAACAAACTTTTCATCTAAGAAACAAGCTGAGAATCTTGAATGTAACAAGACAAAGGATTTGTAATTTTTATCTTTTTAACTAACATCTAGTGTAAAATAAGGAAAAGATTTAAAGAAGAGAATAGGACCTTCACTATGTGTTGTACAAGATTTCAAATACTTGCTTTCTATTATAATTGAACAAACTTGTTTTACAATGCACAATTTTCTTTGACAGCTATATTCCTTATTTTCTCATTGCATCACTTCTTTGAACAATGTTGAGCAGTGTACTTAGATTTTCTACAATATAAGATTAATCCTTCTTAAAGTCTTCTTTTATTAAATGAAAGGTTTGAAATGTATTATATCAATTTGCATATCTTTTACTTTGAATGTTTGTATTGAAAAGGCATTGATATTGCCATTTAATTGAAATAATATTAAGGCTTATTTATGTCACTTTTAGATAAAAATTCAATAAATCAATTATCATATTTTATAGCAAAGTTAATTACTTAACTAATTATTAGAGGGTTAGATAAATTGAGCATCAATTTTTTCATCTCTTTTTATAATCTATAAAAAAAATTATCTAATGAGTATAATATCATACTACTTAATATCAATTAAAAGTTGTCAAAATTATAAAGCATACAATGTTATAAATCAATTGTCTTATTGCAAGATATGAATCTTGCTTATTGAAATATGAATTGGATCTTATTTTCTATTGATAAATTAAAAATTCACTAAAAAAACCTCTAAATTATCTAATATTGAATCATGTCATTTAAGAATTAATAAAAGCCATGATGATGAAAAACTACAAAAAAGTAAATTAATAAACTTAACTTGTAATCTTCGAATTTTATAGCTTTGGAGTTGAAGTTCAAATGCAAATTATACTTGATTGATGAATCCTCAAAATTTTAATCTTGTGCCATCAAACTTTTTTAAAAAGGCAATTTTTGATTTTTTAATGCTTAAATAATATTCTATCATAGAAATAGCAACATGATTAGGTATAGATGTTGAAGCAACTCTAATCATCTCTATATCTTTATTACTTATCAATGTTGTTGCTCTTTGTAGTAATAAATTGAGTTGATGCATAGTAAATATTAACTCCTTGAATTAGTCTTACATTTGTACCATTGCACTTTTCATTTCAACAAGCTTTACTATGATTACATGATAGTACAGAAGATATTTCATATTTCTTAAGAAAAGTACAAAAAAAGACTAAGAAATAAAAGAAATTTTAAATAATATCAATTTAAAAGTGAATAATCTAGAACTTTTAATATGCTTATATCCTATCAAGAAAAAAGATTAATTCTTTCTTAATAAAGAAGAGAAAAAACTTTGATATTATAAATATATTTTTATCAATTTGCCAATAATAAATATTCAATGAAGGCAAATAAATAAATAATTTTTTTTTCAAAAAAAGATAATAAAATAAAAATAAGAATATATAAATATATATATAAATTAAAATGGCTATTGTCAAAAGACAAGAAAACTAAAAATCCTTGAAATCAAACTTGAAGTACTAAATGAATTGATAAGAGTGAAAAAAGCTTTATTCTTACCTCCATATATATTATATTTCTGAGAACTATGTAGTAATATTATATACAACCTCTAAGACCTGTTCAATTTGTATCACATATAACTTAAATTGCAAGATAAGTTTCCTATGTTTGTACCACATTGTTAGCCTATACCACATACTATCAATATATGTAACACATGGCTAACTTGCTTGCTAAGTTTTTCATCTATCAATCACTTATAGACATATATAAAGGTGAAATTGTATCAATAAAGCTTCTAAGAAGCTTTTCTAAAAGATATTATGAAATTAATCTATTTTTATTTATTTTTATTTACTTCTATTTATTTATATTATCTAGATAATTATTGAAATAAATGTGTATGTTTGTGAAAATCCAAGCTAAATACAATAATGAAGGCTCAACTAAAAAAATAGTTTAAAATAAAAAAAAAATCAACATAGATGCCTATCATAAGGAATAACCTTAATTTTATGTTTGAAATAAAATATGATTATTTTTTCATAATATCTAAATTATTTTACCTTGTGAAAAGTTGGATTATTATAAATTTAGACTATTTTTTATTTGTAAATATATTAACTAATGATCTACCAATTGTGCCTATAAAAGTCTTGTCAAGGATATGAATCTTATAGAAAAAAAACCTCAATACACTCTTATGTCATTTAAAAAGAGCATTCAAAGATGATAATATATTAAATTGAAATGGCTATTTTTAAAGATAAAAAGGCTAAAAAGTTTTGAAACAAGATTAAGGATTAAAAAACATTGACAAGAGTAAAGAAGACTTCATTCTTATTTCTATATATACTCTTTAATTTGGAATCACGTGGCAATAGTCTATAAAACTTCCAACATATGTTGAATTTTTTAGATATATGTTTTAACTTGTAAGCTAAATTATCTATATATATGACATATAATTAACTTGTTCCATAAGCGACTAATATATGTAACATGTGGCTAACTTGTTGACGAAGTTTTTAGCCTATCAATTAATTAGAAATATGTATGAAGATAAAGAAATATCTATGAAGTTTTTGACAAGCTTTTTTAAGAGATATTATGAAATTAATCTATATTTATCAACTTCTATCTAATCATATATATAATTATTGAAATAAATATATATGTCTATAATATTATTTTTATTTTTAGACATAAATTTCATAAAAATTAATTATCATATATTGAAAAAAATTAAAATGTAGCAAATTATATTTGTCACATACTCTAATCTTTATTTTCTTTGAAAATGGTTAATAGGTCCTCTCATCCATGAATGATATCTTATATCAAGGCAAGAAAATCACCCTATTATTTTATTTTTGTTAAGGCCTTTATAACTTCCTTTAAATCAAAGATCTTAAACACTATTAGAAGTTGTTTCTGCTTCTAATGAAATCATCAAACATTGGAAGTCTCTTCCAAAGTTGTGATATCAAACGTATTATATCTCACCATCTATTCAAGGAAGGATATGTTGTTCTTAAGGATCTTCATCTCGATTATGTCATTTTGAAGGTTGTAAAAATTAAAATATCTTATTTGATAAGTCAACAAATGATAGCTATTGAGTTGAATCTATTGGTTGTTGATTTTTCATCTTCTTAAGACCACAAATATACAAAAGCTATAAATAAGGATTGAAAGTAGAATGTTATCTTTTTTAAATCTTATTTCTTCTATAGCAAAGATTTTATATTTATCATCTTAGTTTTGATGGATGTCATCAATGAAAAGCCTCAACCTTCTTTATTGCATTTGTAAGATTCTTTGTTGGCTTTCATGTACATTCACTAATATCATATTTGTGCTAATAAATAAGATATTTCAATCTATTTTGGTACCACATAAAATCTAAGATTTTTTCTACTTCAAATTCTTGATTATTATCCACTTCTATAAGAAAAGATGTCATTTATCTTCTTCTTGAGATATTCATTATCTTATGTGATTCGAGAAGAGACACATAGAATATGAGATGGATCTTTATAGACTTTGATAGATATAATTGATAAGCAATATGATTGACTTGTTCACAAATAAAAAAAGATCCAAGCCTACAATAGTCTAATTTGTCAAAAGAACAAGTAATCTTGATATTGCAATGAAATAATCATACCTTATTATCTATGTTGAATTGTCATTGTGTCTTACAATAGGCATCCACATTGATTTTTTGTCGTTCTTGAGCTTCTTTTAATTATATATTTATTCTTATATGTGGCTTTGACAAATGATTTATCAAATCTTTAGTAGTAAGATTATCAACTTTTGAAAAGTCAAAAGTATCAAATTATAGATGATAAACATAATTAGTAAAGAAGGTATTTATTGACTAGAAAAATGTACCAAATTATTGTATACAAACTTTACTAATGGCAAAAGAGTTGTTCAATCATCTTGATAATAGTTGATGGTATATCTCAAATACTACTTTAAAACTTGATTTATCTATTTTATTTATCCATGAATTTAAGAATGAAAATCCAAAGAGAGCTTTATGTTCATCTTTAAAATCTTAAAAAAGGTTCTTCAAAATCTTAATACAAATTGAATCTTCCTATCTAATATAATATCTTTAGACAATCCATAATAGCATTAGATATTATGAAAAAAAAACATAGTCATTTTATCACCTATGATAGATTTTATACATAATACAAAATATGTCATCTTAGTAAAATAATCTATTGTCATAAATATAGAATCATAAAAACTTAAAACTAAAAGATCTATAATAAAATCTATAGAAATAAAATACCATAGTTGTTTTAGAATAAAAAATGGTTGAAGAAGTGCATAGCATTGATGACAAAGATTTTTTTTAATTTTTTTATTTTTATCTTGAAAAAATATTATATGATTTTATAAAAAAAATTTACAACCTTCTATATTTGAGTCAATCAAAAATCTCTAAATATAAGTTCAAAAGTTTTTTTGTATTTAAAATATTTTATTATTAAAAAGTCTTGACATGCTTGAAAAATACATAAATGCACTTCTTTATCTAGAAGATATAAATGATATTTGAAATAAAATAGGTTATTTTTGAACTCAAACTTAAAAGTATCATGAGACTTGAAAGAAGTATTCTTGATATTATGAACAAGAGGATCACATGACATACTTGATTAAATTTTCTTGATAAAGGTTGAATCAATAATTAATGTTGATTTTATTGCTCTAAAATATAAATACTTTGGCTTCAAGAAAATTATTCTTTATTGATTAAAAATTATATCTTCTTCTTTTGGTGTAAAATAAGAATGCCAGAAAAGATGTCTAGTAAATCTTATTATTTTTTAAATTCATAAGTAATTTTGAAATCAAATTATAATAAAGACATGCTCTAATGAGCTTAGCAATAATTCAAAATATGTACCAATACGAAGTATTTAAGGTTCTTGTAATTTGTATATGTAGTGACTAGACTATAAGAGTCTTTTAGATAATGATGCTATTCTTCAAATAAATCCATGATTGCAAGTAAATCTTTGTTGTAGATCTTGTAGTTAATCTCATCTCCTAAAAATTTCTTAGAATAAAAAGCTATTAGGTGGAGCTTGTCATCTGCTTTGATTTGTGACAAAATAACATCCATAGCAAAGTCTGATATATTTTTTTCTATAATGAATGCCTTCAAAAAGTTGATGCAATACAAAATTGGCGTAGTATTAAATGCTATCTTCAAGGATTCAAAAGATGCTTCAATTTCTTTGCTTTAGTCAAATTTTTCTTTACATCTCAAACCTCTAAGAAGAGCTTCAATTTAAAAAGATTTTTGATGAAGATTTTATAGTAATTTGTAAATCCTAAAATATATTATAAATCTTTGGTTTTTTTTTGAGATCTTCCTATATATGATAGTTTAGATTCCATCATAAGACCATTGTTTGAAATGATATATCCTAAGAAGTTAATTTGAGTAGTATAAAATACACACTTTTTTTTATCTTGGCATATAATTCTACATCTCTTGATTTTTATAATACATGATGAACATGAAGTTCATGTTCTTTTGTATTCTTAGAATAAATTAAGATATCATCTAAATAACAAACAATAAAATTTCTAAGAAACTTATAAAATCATCATTTATTAGATGTTAAAAAGTAGTTGATGCATTCATGAGTCCAAAAAGCATGACATTATATTTAAAATATCCATGCTAATTTTAAAACATAATTTTTTGTTCATCTTTTATTATTTAGTAGATATCAAATTGTATGTTCCTTATAGATCTCATTTGATTCAATTATTCAATAAATCTTAAAATTAACAATAGAGTATACAAATTTTTTATGATGATCTTGTTGAATCTTTGATAGCCCACATACATCTATAAAAATCTCTCTTTATTCTTCACAAATAAGATAGAAGCTTGAACTAAAGATTTAAAATGGTGTATGAAGTTCTTAGCCAAATATTCATCAATGTATTCTTTAAATATAGCCAACTTATTTTGTGATAGATTATAGATTGGTCCAAATGGTAGTTGAGCTCCTACTTGAAGATTGCTAAAATAATCATGAAGATAATACTCTAAAAGAAGATATATATATATATATATTTCAAAAATATTTTCATAATCTATACAATATTTTTGTATAGATCTTAGAATCCTACTTAAAATCTTTTTTCTATCAATAATAGATGTGAGATATATAACAAAAGTTGATCTTTCTTTTGCAACAAGCATGAAAGTTCTTACACATATTAATAATGGTTTGGATGTATAGGTCTTATGGATTCTTATTTGCTTAGTCAAATCTTAGATTAAACTATGGAAAAAATCAAGGTTGTAAGAAATCCAGTCTATCTAATGATACTATCTTTTTAATGATAATAATCTTAAAATAATTGAATTAAAAAGAAATTTAATTATATTTAATATTATCAAATTATTTTAATAATTAGTTACTATATCTAAAAAAATAATTATATATGTAACATCTCCAAAAGACAACAAAAAAATCATCTATTATTTTTACATGCATATGTTTGATTTTTTTAATAAAAGTTATATTATATTTTTTAATAAAGTCTTAGTCAATAAAATAGGCTCAAGCTCCTAAATTTAACAAGGCTAAAACTTTGTGATTTTTTGGTCCTAAAAAAACTTCTATTATAAAATAAGGTGAGGGATATGAAGAAAAAATAAGACCTTTACTAAGAGTTATACAAGATTTTAGGTGCATGGTCCTTATTGTTGCTAAAAAAACTTATTTTTTGACACATTGTCTTCTTTGGCAACCATGTTTTTTATTTTGTGATTATATTGCTTCTTCAAATAATATTAAGTAGCATCCTTGGATTCTCCACAATATAGGTACAAACCTTCTTAATAATATTAAGTCTTTTCTTGCTTAGTAAGAGATTTAAAATGTATTGTGTCAATTTGAATAGATTCTAACCTAGACAATAAGCTTCTAAAAACTTAGAAGATATTTCTATGGCTTGACTTATACTTTATAAATCAAATATATATTTCTAATATCTTTCAAAGAATCAATTATTTCATGCAATGGCTTGAGCAATAAATTACTCTAGTGAATTTGCTCTTAGCATTATCAATAATAAATCTTTGACATTATTTTTTAATCCATATCAAAACTGATTGATAAAGACTTTATCATTTTAATCTATGTCTTAAGTAAGATTTTGGAATCCAGTAACATATATAATAGCTAAATATGATTCTTGTTGTAGCAATATGAACTTGATCTTTGCTATCCTTTTTTGAGTACTTTTTCTAAATGTAACTGTAAATACTTCCAAGAATGAATTCAAATCATAGAGTAGTCGTCAATCAAAAATGCAAACAAAAAAAGGGCATTTTTTAATAGAAGTATGCCTACAAATTTAACTTAAGTAAATCCATCAAAGTATTGAAAAGAGTGCAACTCCAAATAAAGCTTGACTTATTGCAAAAATCAACAAAATTTTGATCTTATTCCATCAAACTTCTCGAGCATATTAATCTTTGCTTCTTTTGTTCTTGTATGAGTGTCACTTCTTGAATTTGGTCATACGATTGATCTACTTGATTTTATTAATTTAACAACTTCTTAGCATAGACTCTAAATTTTTTTTATCTTTGTAAGAATAGTACCTCTATGATTTACATCAGAAATATGTGAGATTTTATTTTTAGAATATTGACAAGCTTGTAAAGATTTTTAATAGTTACGAATCTATTATTAATTTTGTTGAAAATATCATCTATAATCTTTTCTTCTATAGTCAACTCAAAAAAATTCAAGAAGTTAAATTAAAAGAGGATAATCTACAATCTCTAATATCAAATGAAAATTTCTATAAAGAAGGATAATCTACTCTCTTTAAGAAAAAAATTAGAGTTAAAAAAACTATCTTATTTGTTTAAAGGTGGATTATTGGCAACCTTCAAAATATAATAATAAAAGTGAGATAATCTACTCACTTCTAAAAGAATATTAGAATAATGAATTAAGACTTTTTTCAAATAATTAAGAATATGAATCTCAAAAAAAAAACTAAATACATTATTGTATTATTCAAAAAGACTATGAAATCACTTAAAGATAATAATATATTGAATTAGAATGGCTATTGCAAAAGACAAGAAGACTATAAAATCTTCAAACAAGAATAAGGATTAGAAACACGTTAACAAGAATAAAAAAGGCTTCACTCTTATTTTCATATATACTCTCTAACTACGAGCTATGTGGTGATATTCTATAAAACCTCCAAAACATGTTAACTTTGTAAGATACATGTCTTAAGTTGCAAGGCAAGTTATCTATATATGTGCCATATAGTTAACTTATTCCACAAGCTATTTATATATGTGACACATGGCTAACTTTTTGATCAAGTTTCTAGCCTATTAATTAACTACAAACAGGTATAAAGCCAAAATAACATCTGTGAAGCTTCTACGAAGCATTTCTAGAAGATATTATGAAATTAATCTACTCTTATCTACTTCTACTTAATTATATGAGTAATTATTAAAATAAAAATATATATCCATGATAAGTTTTTAAAGATTTTTTTCATATTCTATATATCTTTTTTTAAGCCATATAAAATAATAGATATATCAAGAAGACAAAAAATGCCACATCTTCTTATAGAAATGGATAATAATAAAGAGTTTGAAGTTGAAGAAGTTTTAGACTCAAGGCGATGTCAAAATAGATTGAAATATTTTATTTATTAGTGCAGATATGATATTAATAAATATAGATAGAAGCTAGCTAAGAATCTTATAAATGTAATAAATAAAATTGATGATTTTTATTAGCAATATTTATCAAAACTAAGATAAAAGATAAAAAAATCTTTGCTATAAAAGAAACAAAGCTTAAGAAAGATTGCATCTTATGATCTATTTTTGTTTGTAATTTTTATGTATTTATAGCCTAAGGAGATTGCAAAGTAATAACTAGCAAATTCAACTCAATACCTATTGTTTGTTGAATTATTAGATAAGATATTATAGTTTTCACAACCTTTAAGATGTCATAATAGAAATGAAGATTCTTATAAACAACATATTCTTTTACAAATAGATGGTAAAATATAATATATTTGATATCACAACTTTAGATATTTGGTGATATTATTGGAAATAAAAACTATCTTTGACAATGTTCTAAATTTTTTATTTGAAGTGAGTTAGAAAGGCATCAATAGTGATCAAATATGAAGGTGGTATTTCTACCTTGGTATGTGATGCTATCAATGGGTGAGAAGACTTATCAACTACTTTTGAAGGGAACAAAGATCAAAATATATTACAAAGATAATTTTTCATATTTTAGACTTTTTAAACATATGATTGTTGCTCTATGTAGAACTTGTTCTAAAAAGAAGGAATAATGTCATAAACATGTATATTTATCCAAATAAGAAGTATTAGGTAAAAGATAAATATAGATAGATTTAATATTATCTTATGGCAAAGCTTCTTAGAAGCTTTATAAATACATATTTGACTTTATACATATTTTTAGTTAATTGGTAGATTAAAAATTTGACCAAAAAATTAACTACATATTGCATGTATTAGTAGTTTGTGGTACAAACTAACTATGTGGCACATATGTAAAAAAAATTATACTATAAGTTAGACATGCGTCAAAGGTTGTTTAGAACATTGCCACATTGCTTCTAATTTAATAGTATACATGGAAGCAAAAATAAAATCTTCTTTAAACTTGTCACTACCTTTTTTATTTTTAATTTTTTTTGTAGAGACTCTAATTTTCTTATCTTTAGCAATAGCCATTCTAGTTCAATATTATATTGTTTTTTTACTGACTATGTAATCATTTCTAGTGACATAAGTATATATTAATCTTTTGATTTTTTAAGATTTATGAACTTAATAGATTATTCTATTATAATATGAATAATATTTGGCCTTGTGGAAAATTAGATTATGATAGATTTAAACTAATTTTTATTTGTGAATAAATTAATTTCATTGCATATTAATTAAACCTACTAAAGTCTATAAAGATCCATTTTATGTTTTATGTATTATTTTTTGACTTATATAAGATAGTAGATATATTATAAAGATAAAAAAAATATTAATAATTCTTATAGATATAGATAAAAATTATAAATTTAAAGTAGAAGAAATTTGAGATTCAAGAAGGCACCAAAATAGGTTAGAAAATCTTATACATTGTTAGAGATATGATATTAGTGAATGCACTTAGAAGCTATCTAAGAATCTTGTAAATATAGAAAATAACATTCATTTTTTTCATTAATAATATCCATCAAAATTAAGATGAAGAATTAAGCAATTTATTTCTATAAAATAAAAAATCTCAATAAATATTTTGTTCTATTTTTTATCTTTGTTTATAGTTTTTTTGTATTTATAGTATAGAAGGATAAATTTCACCCTTTATTTCAAATTACAAGATGGCCTCAATTAAAAATTTCTTATAATTGGTGGTATAAAGTGAAACAAGCAAATAGCAAGAATAAAAGAAGAACAAACATAAAATAAGTAAAATAAATGAAATCAAGCAATTACATACTTCAAAGCTTAGTTGTAATTTATTCATACGATTTTAATCCAATAAAAAATAATATTAAAAATAAATAAATATATATATATATATATATATTTTTAAATTAATAATTTTATTATCTTTCTAATGACGTAAAAAACATGTAAATCAACCTTAATATAAATAAGTTATGAAGGTTTATAGATAGGAAGTGAATAATTGAAAAATTAAATGAAAATATTTTATCTTAAGGATAATTTGGTTATATATCAAGGATTTGAACCTCATTAAGGCTTACATGTAGTATATATAGATATCCTAAAGAAACCATAAGACTTTAGCTGTATCTTTCTACTTATATCTAAGGTGTTACAACTCATATGGAACTTGTACACTTTTCTTCCTACAAGGACTATATTAGCTATTAGTTTTTCTATTTTTTATTAGTAAAAATATTTTTTTATATTTTAACGTCATTGTGATATTTAAAAATATTCAATTAGCTTAAGAATTATATATGGCCTCTAAATCTTGCTCTATTTCTTCATAATACTCGCAAGGTAGTACAACTTAATTTTACCAAAGTCTTGAGATTTTTTCTAAAAATTCCTTAAAAATTCTAAATTCTAAATTATAAATATTATTTTAATTTTTTAATACTAATAGTAATTTAATAATATATTTTATATCTTTTATAATTTTTTTATAATAATAAAATCTATTTAAATCAAATAAAAACTTTAAATTTAATATAAATTATTAAAAAGATATGAGGTTTTATTTTTATGTTATTTTAAACTTTTAATTAAAATTTATAAGTTTTTTTTTATAAATAGTACATGTAAATAAAAGACCAATGTAGAAATTGGTCTTAATAACTAATTATTAATATATAAAAATGAATAAGAATACTAAATCAAATAAAATAATTACCTCCAAGATTTATTAAGATACTATTTTTTATAATTTTTTTTCTAATAAGACTCTTATATCTTATAAATTTTTTAAAATTCTATCAAATATTAAAATAATCAAAAAAAAATTTCTAATCTTAATATTTTTATATTTAAATAATTTAAAACTATATTTTTAAAAATTCCATTAATTTTGATCTATTGGTAGAACTCACATAGCACCAAAGAAATAGAAAATCAATAACAAGTAGATTCAATTCAAGAGCTATTGTTTATTGGAGTTATTGGACAAGACATTAAGATTGTTAAAATCTTTAAGACAACCTAACAAAAATAAAGATCTTCAAGAAGAATATGTTCTTCTTTAAATAGATGGCAAGATACAATGTATTTAGTATTATAAATTTAGAAAAAAATTCTAATGTTAAGTGATATTATAGGAACCACTCTTTATGGAATTTCAAATTTTTTAGATGATTAAATATATAAAGACCTTAACAATGATCAAATAAAAAGATACTCTTAATATATAATTCTATTGATAATTAAAAGAATCTATGAACTACCTTTAAAGAGAAAAAATTAGAACTTATGGATAATACAATTTGTTGCATCTTGAACTTTATTAGTATATAATCATTGCTTCTTGTGGAATTTGTATCTAGAAAGAAAGATAATATCATAGACATAGTCAATACCAATGATTATCTAAGTAAAAAGATTAAAACAGAGGTAAGTAAAAATCAAAATAAAATATAATGACTTGTGAAGAAGCTTTAAGAAGCTTTATTGATGTGGATTTGACTTTATACATGTTTGTAGGTGATTAGTATATTGAAATTTTAGCAAATAAGTTGGCCCCATATTGCACATGTTTGCCACTTTTGGTACAAGTTGGCTATATAGAGCACATACTAAAAACTTGCCTTATAAATTAGATACCTATTGAGCAAGTTGGAGATGTGTTAGAGGCCTCAAAAAAATTTACCATATAGCTCCTAATTTGATAGTATATATAGAGATAAGAGTGATGCCTTTCTCACTCTTGTCAATGCCTATTTTGATCTTAGTCTTCTTGCAAGAGTCATTAATCTTCTTCTTATTGGAAATTGCTAAGTTAGTTTTAATATTACACTATCTTTAAGTGATTATCTATTCTTTTTAGGTGATACAAGAATATATCAATTCTTTAATTATTTGTGTTTTGTATCCTTGACAAATAGTTAGCACAATTCATTTTTAATAGCTTTAGTAGCAAAATTTAGAAGCTTAGATTTAAATTCTTTAGTATTAAAAATAACTTACATAAATATATATATATATATATATATATATATATATATCTGTGTGTGTGTGTGTGTATATGAGATAAGTTTATGGTTATTTTAAAAAATTATACTTTATTCTATAAATTATTTTTAAAAATATTTGATAAATTATAATAAGATAATTAATTATTTTTTTAGGGATATAAAAAAATATTAAAAATAAATCATACATAATCATTAATGACTAAAATAAAAAGAATATATTTTAAAGATTTTAAAAGAACAAACTAAAAATGAAGTAGAAAAATAATTTAAAAAATGAAAATATATTGGTATTAAATTTTGACAAAAAAAAATTATTAGTTTCTTTGGCTAATTTATGAATAGAAAAAAGAAAAAAGAAAGTTTATGATATTATAAAATATGCTAGTATAGAAAATTTAAATTTTATTATATATTTAATTGAATTAATTAAATATATTATTATTTTTTATAAGAAATAATACTTTTAAGTTAAATAATTATAATATTATTATTTGCAATACAAATATATATGAGTCCACATTACTATTATGTTTTTATTATGAATATTTAGTTGAAATTTATAAATACTTGAATTATTTTATACATAATATATCTTTGTTATTTAAAGTGACTTTAATACTATATATTTTGATATAATATATTAAAATAATAGATTTTGTAAAAATACATTTTTTTTGTAATAATCAAAATCAAAATTGAAAAACCTTAAGAGTGGCGAATTTTTAAAAAGAAATTAGATAAAATCTTAATAAAATAAATTTTAATAAATTTTAATAAATAATTATAAATAGGCATTATACTTATATGAAAGTAATATTGTTATCAGTTTATTATTTTTTTGGCATGCTTAAGCTAAACCATTTTATAAAATTTATCTAAATGGGGCATTGATTTGATACATTTTCTTCAAAAACTTTTAATGACTATATATTTTAAATTTTACGATACTAACCACCAAAACTAAAATTTGATTGAAGGTGCAACTTTTTATATTTTAACAACTACAAATTTAAAAATAAATATCTATCTAACTACTTAATTGTGTTAAAAACATATTTTTTTTTATTATTCATAAGAAATGCTGCCAATACCAAGTATCATAGGGCATTTTAGTGTTGTGAAATTTTGGCCAAGTTGGATACATCTAAAGTAAGCAAGGAAATTGGAAAGAAGCATGATTGATCTATAAGTTACCTTCAATACTTGACACCTTCAATTCACAACCACTTTAATCATGACAATCTAATCAACATATCAAACCTTGTCTTGTTTAGTAAATACAATGATTTATTTAAATTAATTTATTGTATGCATGTAACACAATTATAAATTGTTGATGGACAATACACAACTAACCATTGCTATAAAACAACACGTACTATGTGTGTGAGCATGAATATAATTTCAGGTATTAATAAGACATATCTACAATTGCCTTTGCAGTCTACACCAATTTGGTGTATTGTGCAAACATCCAATATTTTCTTTTACAACATTTACTTTTAATAAAAATTAATATATCTACATGCATGATATTTCTATGGAAAAAGTGCAATAAAAATATATATTTATATATATATATATATATATATGTTTATTATGGAGGAACTAGATTTCGCTAATTGTCCATGGTTGAATTTAACATCCACGTGTGCCCTAAAGTTCCAATGGCGCACTGACACGTACTGGTGGAGGGGGTGGGTGATGAATGGATGTAAGGGTAGGTGGATGGATGAGAAACATTATTGATGCGAATCATCGCCCGCCCACAGACCATCGAGGCGGTATGACATACCAGACGTCACAGGGGCCAGGCAGGGCTGGGCCGGGCATCCTTGGGCGCTTCCATTCAGACCCCCGCCCGCGCTGGCACTCATGTGGCAGTGTCCAGTTTCAAGTGAGGTGAAGTGCGAAGTATTGTTGCCCCCCACGGACTCTCTCGCGCCCATCGCCACGCCTGGAGCTGCGTTTCTGCCAGATCCCGTTTGCTTGCTCCCCGAATCTAAGCAGCGACTCTTGCTGCCTTTGTCATCGCCGTCGCGCGGTGTTTTTTGAGCCGTTTGTGAGGACTTTTGGCGCAGTTGCGCGACTGCGCCTTCGGGGAAGGGTCGCTGCGGAGATATGCGGGATCGTAGATTGTAAGTGGATCAGGGAACACCATCGTCAATTGGAAGAGTTTCGGAGGCTTCCGCACGAATTTTGAGGTTGTGTGAAGCCCAGCTACAATGGTAGGTTTATTTTGGAGCTTTTTTTGTGTGAAATGGTACGTGGTTCGTGATTAAATCAATTGTGCCTGGATGAGGGTTTGAGGTCGGGGGTGATCTTCTTCTCGTGCTTTTGAGCTAAAGTGAGCTTTTCGCGGTTTGCGTCAGGTGGTGCTGGCAGCTTCTATCATCAGCAAGTCCGGGAAAGGTACAGCTTGTGCACTATTAAAATTTTCTTTATTCACGGGGTTACAGTTTTGGGGTGTCGGACACTAATTGCAGTATCTCAGGCCGAGTAATTGTCAAGTCTTAGTTGCTGTGCGAGTGTTTTGCTTGCGGTATGTGGCGGCGTTGAAGACGCTTACGAGTATGGGCAGCATTGCAGGAGTATCTTATGGTTTTCTGAATTGTAAAGAGTGGGTATTTTTTGGGCGAGTTACTGGATTGTCACAAGATATTTGATACTATTCTCCGTGAGAAGAGATTGTCATGTCTTCGAAAATGAGGACGTTACTACGTAGATTTGAAGTCTGACTCTGTCAATTGTGAAAGTCATCGAGATGGAAATGTAACTGGTTTGTAAGGCTTCACAAATTAGTTCTTGGAAAGATCTGGTTTCAGGGTTTGGAAATTTGTTCAAGTTCCTTACAGGTTGTGTCGGAATGAGCATCATCGTATTTTCTTATTGAGTTTCAATTGACCGTTTCATCTACGAGTTCATCCTTAGGAGCCTGAAAACATTTCGTGTTGTTTGCAGCTCTGGTTTCTCGGCAGTATGTGGACATGTCCAGGATACGAATTGAGGGATTACTTGCGACATTCCCGAAGCTTGTTGGTATCGGGAAGCAACACACATATGTCGAGACAGACAATGTCCGTTATGTCTATCAACCAATGGAGTCCTTGTACCTCCTTCTGGTGACCAACAAGCAGAGCAACATTTTAGAAGATCGAGATACCTTACAACTGCTCTCCAAGCTCGTATCCTACTTGAGTCCAGCTTTGTCATTACTAGTCTTCGATTTTTCAACGTGTACTTTTCCACATGGAGAGAATACCTGGTCAGAGTTTAATTTGGATGTTATGAATGGGATTGGGTATGCTCCTTGACCTCTACTAGGTGCCTGAGTATGTACCATCTCTCGACGAGGAGGGCATCTGCAAGATGGCTTTCGAGATAATATTTGCTTTTGATGAAGTTATTTCTCTAGGTCATAAAGAGAATGTCACTATTGCACAAGTCAAGCAGTATGTGGAGATGGAGAGTCATGAAGAAAGACTGCACAAGCGCATCATGGAGAGCAAAATTAACGAGACAAAAGACTTAATGAAGCGCAAAGCGAATGAGATTGAGAAAAGCAAGGTATGTATCAGTTTGAACTTGTTCATTAATTCATAATTTTACATTCACACGTCATTATATTCAGCCTCTGAACAAGATCGATTCTGTGCAGTGCCAGTATGAATTCCACAAATTTGTGCCGTTTGAGGCATGGCATCTAGTCGTACGAAACCAAGCATTAATATTCGGATCAAACGTTAACTCGATCAAAAGTTAAAGATTTGTTAAAGATTGTTTAGTCACCTTCTTAAGCTTTGCTTGATTGGATTAACTTCTTTACTGCCGGCATGTTAGGGTTTGATAGCTTGAATTTTATATACGTAGATAATCTTTCTTTTTTTAGTAATTTTGTATCACGAGGATGTGAAATCCTCTTTCACTGGTTCAAATTTCATTCTAAGTTAATCCTATTGGTTGAGTAGCATTTGCATTGTGCGTAACCATCACACTATTCTTGGTGCTTACTAAAATTTTGTGCATGTGCTATGCAGATTGAGAAAGGAAGAGGGGACAAAGGAAACTTTGTTCCTTCCATGCCTTCAATGGGATCCAGCAGGATTGATAACGGCTTCGGCGACCCTTCAATTGATGGTGGCATGAGAACCAACTCTTCTGGATTTGGACCAGGTGTTGATGCTGATGTCTTCAAATCTAAAGGTGTGTTTGCTGTAATTTTTTTCGCCTTTTTGCCAGTGCGGTTTTAGCTGGTTGTTGTGTTTAAGACATCTTCTACTAGAGTATTTGATTCGTGGAACTTCTTCTGGTCTGCTGTTGCAGCCCGTGTCACCTCCACCTCAGCTCCTTCCAAGGGAGGCATGCAGTTAGGCAAGTCCACCAAGACAAATCAGTTCCTGGAATCTTTGAAGGCCGAGGGTGAGGTCATTGTTGAAGATGTTGCCCCTGGACCCGTTAGATCAGCAGCGGCTATCGCACCCATCTATTCTGATCCCATTATGGTGGGTGTGGAGGAGAAGCTTGTGGTCGTTCTGAAGAAGGACGGCGGTCTCGAGAATTTGGAAGTACAGGGTAACATGTCTCTGGTCGTTCAGAAAGAAGAAGATGCTTACATTCGGGTTCAGGTACTTAATTCTTTCATGGTTTTCGATGTACGAATCTCGATTCATGTAGAGAATTATTATAATGTTAGCAATGTTGTTCCTATTTGTCTTGGAATTGTCACGTAAAGTATTCCTCGGGTTCATGGCTGATGCATTACATTCTTTCAGGTTGAATCAAGCGCGAACAAGTTGTTCAACTTCAAGACACATCCAAATATCGATAAAAACCTGTATTCAGACAGTAACATTCTGGGTCTGAAGGACCCAAGTAGGCCGTTTCCAACTGGCAATCCACTTGGTATCTTGAGGTGGCGCATGCAAAGCAAGCAAGAGTCACTTGTTCCTCTAAGCAGTGAGTCTTTCTTGATCTTTAAGACCTAGTGGTACATTTAACTTCTGTGCAATAGCAACACACGAAAATGAGCTATTTTTGGTTTATACTGCACAATTTGCATTGTTTTTTCTGATTAATTATTTGTTCGGAGATTTCATGTCAATAACAGTGGTTTCAATGTCGCCTTTGGCACTTCATTTACTTTTAGTGCTGTGTGCTTTATCTTTTATTATTGTTTGCTTGTGAATATGCCTTTTGGTCTGTTTCTTGGACTATCAATGTAATCTTCTGTGCCATGTGTTGTTTCAGTCAATTGTTGGCCATCGGTGTCTGGTGGGGAATCTTACGTTAACATTGAATACGAGGCCTCTAGATCATTTGATCTCCAGAATGTTGTCATTCATATCCCATTGCCTGCAATTCGTGATGTTCCAACTGTGAATCAAGCGGATGGTGAATGGCGGTGAGTTTAGCTTACTCTTGTGCTCTGTTACACTCTTTTCTTCTCTTTTTTCAACTTCTCTGCTGATCTTTCTTTCTCTTTCTTCCATCTTGATTCCTCCCTTACTTTTTTAAGACTGAAATTGTCTCCTTTTTTGCTTTTTAATGTTTGAACCCTGATCCATAGTGTATGCTGTGCCTCCAGATACGATTCCAGGAATTCATTATTAGAGTGGACCATCACGTTGATTGACAACACCAACAGAAGGTATTACCGTTCTACTTCTCCTGCTTTATTTTTTACATTAATGGATATGATAAATTTTACGTTGTATTTAAGGGTTTTCATTCGGAAAAGACCGATACTTCTAGTTACACGTATTCTAAAATCTAATATTCGACTGGTTATTCTTTTATTGCAGTGGATCTATGGAGTTTGTGGTGCCTGCAGCAGATCCAAATTCGTTCTTTCCAATAGACGTCAAGTTTTCATCAAACAAAACTTTCTGCGATTTAAAGGTAACTATTTACAAACTTCTCCAGTTTAATATGCAGTAAAAAGGTTTGATGTATCCTTCAATTGTGTATGTATGTCTTTCCGTTCAAATTTTTATGCCGAAGCAATATCTGCCTCGATGTCTCTGGCAGGTTGGATCTGTAGTCCAAACTCAGAATGGCAATGCGGTCAAATTCGGAAGACGGACGCAATTGTTGGTGGATAGTTATCAAGTTGTATAAAGTTCACGAATACATAGAATGGGTACTGACTTATCTGCAGTGAACTCTCGAAGAAAGGTAGGCGATTTTTCTGTTTTCTCTTAATGATTTAGATAGGTGCGGTAGATTATGGAGAGCGTCGGTGGAATACTGGTTTACTTCCTTGATGTTGTAGTGGAGAGCGATTGGATCGTGTGTCTCGGCGCCATCAACTACTTAGCTCTGGAGGTTACCTTGCATTTGCTCGAGCTACAGAGATGATAGATTGTATAACTGATTTTTTTGGTTATGATGTAAAAGTTCGGAAGATAGAGAGCATTTGTATGATTGAATCGGGTAGGTGAATCATGGCTGGTAAAGTCGTCGAGTATTTATCTCCATGTTGCTGCAGTTCAGTCTGGATGCCAAGGAACTTTTTTTTTGTGACGTCCACCTTTGGAAGATCGAACTACTGTCATTAATTTATAAATTGAATTTGTCTCTTAGAAAAGCTAGATTCTCTTACTAGGAAATAAGAACCCAGCAGGACTCTTTTCTTACTATGGTCCGACGGAGGTCGAGGTTGAATTGCATCGTCTTTGCTATCCAATATCTTCCGAAAAATGCGGCATTTTCTTTTCACATAAAAGTTATTTATATGCTGCAGTTGGAAGAGAGAATAATCTGAAGATACTGAAATAATTCCAAATCAATAACTATTTGTGATTAAACCCAAAACTGTGTTGTTAAAAAATAGATAAACATGTTACATCAGACATTGTGATAATTGAATGTTTATCCCAGTATGGTCTGAGAGGCTGTAATAACTTTTTTAAATGAGGACGTAAATTTGAATGAAACATACAGAAGCTTTCTGTAATCTAAAGATGTTTTATTGCTATTTTAGAAAGCACAATATACTGTCTTGTGTACTTTTTATTTACTCAAGTATTTCACTTTCATTAAATTACAAACGTAACTTTTAAGAACATTTTTTACGTACTTAGTTATGTTTCTTAAGCATTTAAGGGTAAGGTATGAGTTGCTTTTTCTCATCTCTTTCAGTAGAATTGGAGACAAATTGTATACTAATCCTATATTTTGTTCTATAAATCAACAATTTAAAATATTTGTTAGGTTATTTTTATATGCAATCATTATTAGTGTTGTTGTATATCTATTCTTACACTTTGACAAATTAAAAACTTTTGTCAAGGAAATAAAACTATGAAATATGCTTCACAAGTAAAATGAAATAAAAATTTACAAATTTGGCACATGCATTAAATATATGATGAGGGCGTACTTGGGATGTAACATAACAAATGGAGTGTTTCACTTTATTTACAGAAAAGTTCAGTGCTCTCTATCTTTATAAGAACCTTAGGAATCAAAAGACCTAAAGTATGAGAGTTTACGTGTATACTTTTGTTGATAGAGCACATGCGTGCTAATCCTGTATTACTTCTAATATTGTGTTACCTATTTATTTATTTTTATTGGAAATTTTATTATAATATAGCTGACAAACATGTTTGTCTATGATGTACACTTTAATCAGTCACATCCGAAAGTAAGAGTCTCACATAACCAAATTATTTTCTACTATTGATGTGAAAATATAATACTCTTCAATTTAAATATATTTTTGCATATCATTGAAGAAGTTTGTTCAACATTAGTTGTTTTCGAAAAGTACCATTATGCAGAAAATTTTAATCACTATTGCAAGAAATTGCTGTTTTTCTACATTTTAATTTATTTTTCATGAAATTAAAAGAAAAACACATGATTTTTTTAATAATAATATATTAAAAATGCATGTTTCAATTATGGGTATTAAATGAATACTTTTAAAATCCGTTATTTAAGTTTTCAATTTTCCAAAGTCATGATCTTGATGCATTTTGCAATCAAATATCAATATTTTCCATACTTTATTCAACATCAATAGAATCTGAAAACTCTTTGGAATCTTCAGTTTTGATTAACATCAATTAATTTAAGTATCACACTGCATTAAGAGTTCCTATTGCAGAACAAAAGTTGTATATATATATATATATATATATGTATGTGTGTATATTCTACTTTTAAATGAGCCGAATATCACCAGAGAACAATTGTTTAATTGGATCCCCCACATGATGCCATTTTTCACAAATTTGCTATGAAAAACTGGGGGGAACACTACAGAGATGGGTTGTGCAATGTGTACCCCTACAAGAAGCAACATCATACACTGAACCTGGACCATGGCCCCCACCCTGGGTCCTCTGTATCTGGTCCCTGTTTTAAAAAGAGGCCCATACCTGATCCACATGCACCACACAGACTTTCCCAATAATTCAATATTTACTCTCTATGAAGGCTGCAAGGCATTTTGTAAAAAGACACCCACCAAAGTAATTTGACACCAACAATTGGGTAGTAAGACTCCAAACCATAATCCAGATGCATCAAACCCTAATTACTGTACAGAAAAAGCTCTAATTCGAGAGCATGAGGATTTTACCATGGTTGCTAAAAATCATCTAGAAGACTCATTTGGATGTCATCCAAAAGCACATTACTGGATGAATGGAATGCTCGCAGGAGTCACGTTCCCGGCGCGATTCTTTCCAATCTATCCAGAGTGGCAGAATCGACGGTAGGGTTGACATCGCTAGTCTGAAGACTTGGATGATACTAGAAGAATAGGAAGGGGGGATGCATCTGGTCAAGTCGCGGAACCTTCGAACCCGTGCGGCAAGCGCACCGGGTCGGGGCCGACGAGCACCTGGCGCTGGCCCACTCGGCAATCGCGGGGGTTCCGTGAATCTCCGACTCCTGTGGATTGGGGGAGCAGGGGCGGAGCTGTGCACGGGTGCCCGGGTGGGGAGTTGTCGGCTGAGTCGTTGCGCTTCAACGGCCGCGCTCCGCGAACGCCTTCGTGCGTGAAGGCCTCAGGCTCGGGCTCTTCTACCCCTTCGCCTCCTCCTCCGTTGCTGCCTGTTCGGAAGAGTAGAGTCTCGTGATGAGGAGCAAGCATCTTGTTGGCTCAATCGACGGATTCCGTGAGTTTAATGAACTTTTTCCTGCACTCGTGGGAGCAAGTCATGGATCGAACTATCTATTTCTGGCTCGGGGAAGAGTGGGAGTCGATGGGGCTGCATATACATCGCCTCTCTCGCAGCGTCAATCGGTAGATTCTGGACTCGTGCGCGTACAATTGAGTGCGGTTAGGGTGTCTGTTGAGTGGCGAGGAGTTTAAATGGTTTGTTTCTTTCGTGTGAGTGAGTAGGAGGTCATGATCTGTTTCTGTTGTCGCTGTCAGTCACACGGAATGTCTTCAATTGTTGCGGTCAGCGTCATACGGTGTGCATTGGTTCGGTGTGCGTGAGTGTGCGCGCGCGCGCGTTTGCATGTGAAGGCCATTCTCATTGCGGTAATGCTGGCAAGTCTGCGCGGGAATTGTCGTTTTGGTTGTACGTAGCTCGTTCGATGAGTACTTAACGCTGCGGGGTGTGCAGCCCTTGTTTTTGAACCCTCGTGAATTCCATGCGTTGTGTTTCTCTCTTGCTGCGTTCACATGGCACCTGTTTTTGCTTGTCTGATAATGTGACATGCCCTGCAGTGCATGTTAAGTCGAAGATCGAGGGACTGAGGGGAATTACACTTGCAACTGAATAAGGCACCTGTATTTGTATGGATCATTATTTACAGCACAAGGAATTAGCTGCGATTTTGTTTTGATGTGTCATTTAAGCGCATGCGGTTGTGCTTAGCGGAACTCATGTTCAGTAGAGTGCTCTGCAGTTAATTTCAGAATGCTGACGTACTATGGTCTGCAGCAATACTATCGTGGCTGAGTCTTTTCCCCGCAATACCTTGCAGCTCTCAGGGGTTGCTATAGTAGACTTTCTAGATTTTCATGCATACACTACGCTCTTGTGTGTCTCAGTGTTGCGCACGCCTCTTAGTTTCTGTCCATTTCAAAGCTTTGATGTTTCGCGGCACCCCTATCTTTCGCCAGTCTGGTTGAATTAGCACTTGAGCTTACTACAGTGGCAAAGAGCGCTTCATGATTAAGTAATCAGTGGTATCATGACTCGGGGTGAGCAATTTGCGAGACCAGCTTCAGGATACTTGATGTCCTACAACACTTATTTTTCGAAACCAGCTCCATGTTCTCCTATGAAACCGACCTCAAAGGTCCTGCCAATATCAAGGGGTGATCCTTTTCATGTCGTTCACAAAGTACCTGTGGGAGACTCTCCGTATGTGAAGGCCAAGCATGTTCAGGTGCGATTTTCAGTTCTAGTATCCTCTTACATCTTTGATTTGTTCCAAGTACTCTTTTGCGTTCAGGCTTGCGTACGTGTTTTTCACTCCATTCGCATCCGTCAGGTTGGGTTTTCAATCGCTCAAGATCGATGCGATTAGTACTGTATAATTTTCCATGAGAGTTGAATTTTATTTCTATTTATGCCTACTGCGATTGTGGCATATTTTCTCAAATTTCGCTCTTTGACTTGTGCGCGTAACTTATTTACTTCATACTATGATGCTGCTTGAAAAAACATTGGTAAAGACGTCTAGATCATTCCACTCTTGATGTGATTTTTCGCAACTTCCCTGCACTTCACAAAAATTACATGAGAATTCTGAGGGTTTCAAAAAGATGTACGCAATTGGGCTCTGTACAATGTGCGGTTGATTGACGAATGGAAATTGTATCCAGTTGGTTGATAAAGACCCTGATCGAGCGATAGCACTATTCTGGGCTGCCATTAATTCAGGAGATCGAGTTGACAGTGCTCTTAAGGACATGGCTATCGTGATGAGACAGCAAAATCGACCACAAGAAGCTATCGAGGCCATCAAGTCGCTACGTAGCCGCTGCTCTGACCAGGCTCAAGAATCCCTGGACAATGTTTTACTTGATCTTTACAAGGTGCACAAGATACTGAACTATGAATGCTCAACCGATGCTGATTGAAGCTAAGTATCAGATTTAGAGCAATCTTGCACTGAATATCTTGACGTTTGGAATTTGAAGCGTACCATTTGATATCCATGATCAAGTGTTGTAGTGCCAACAATTATGCTTCCTATGAAAATACCTCACTCTTATTTGATATATTTTGAGTCATGCAGAGATGTGGAAGGCTTGACGATCAAATTGATCTGCTGAGACACAAGCTTCATTTGATCCATCAAGGGTTGGCCTTCAATGGGAAGCGCACGAAGACGGCCCGTTCTCAAGGCAAAAAATTTCAAGTATCTGTGAAACAAGAAGCAACTCGCCTTCTTGTAAGTGTGCAGTTGTTACAGTTACCGAAGTCTCTGTTAATTTTCTCCACTTGATACGATTTCGTTCATTAGGGGATGTGTCTTTTGACAGCATGGCCATGCGAAGTTGAGGACGAAATTGGGAAATAATACTGGGTTTGTAACGGAGTGGTTAGCTATGTTGCGGGACTGAAGCCACTTACTGATTGTACTTTTTTATTCATTTCGCAGGGCAATCTTGGATGGGCATACATGCAGCAGTTAAATTTTGTAGCTGCTGAAGCCGTGTACAGGTAAAGAAAAAAAATTCTTTGTAACTAAACCCATGTTTATTCATAGATGATGGGTTTACATGTCCATGGAAATGAACGTTAATTCGCAAGTCGCAGGAGAAAAAAGATGATTCCCTTTATTGTTCAATGCGAAAAGCGTGATTCTGTCTGCTGTGTCGCTTGACCTGGTGTGCTTAGCAGATCCATATCATCTGTCGCTTACTTGGAGTGTTTTTGTGTGCGACAGGAAAGCATTGTCAATTGAAACCGACATCAACAAAGTTTGCAATTTGGGCATTTGCTTGATGAAGCAAGGGCGTCTGGAAGAAGCTAAAGCCGCTCTTCAGAGAGTGACCGTAGCGTATAGTGGCATTCGGTGGGCATCAGATTCTCAACTTAAATCCTATGAGCGCGCCCAGGATTTGTTAAAAGAGTTAGGGTCCTCCATAGGGTTGAAGGGATCTCATGATGATATTCTACAACAGTTGAGCTCATTTACCATTCCAGGTTGTAACTCAGATGTGAGTGCTCACGACTCAACCTTGTGGCAACCTCAGCCAGCCATGCCACGTCAACCTCGTCGTGCCTCTCGGTCTGGTCTGGAACAAGTTTCTCGGTCTAATATTGACCCGTCTATGTCTGGTGCCTTCGTAGCCACTTCAGGATTTGGCCCTGCGCATCATACCAGACATGACATGACCGGGAGCTACAGAACACAGTCTTGGCTACAAGATGGTAGCTGCTCTGGAAGTTCCAGTGGTTGGGATGAAGATGATTTCGATGACGCATCTCTTGATGAATTCTCTGATGGATCAGATTTTCAAGGGTATCCGCAGGAGTCAATCAGTTCCAACCCCATTGCTTCTGAGAACGAGGAGATGCAATGGCATGTTGAGACCAGCTTGCGGGAGTGGTTGGAGAAGGCAATCGCTTTGAAGAATGGTCTGTATGAGAGACAGCTTGGGATGGAAGGTGAACGTGAAGCTTACAAGTCTTTTCCTGTCGCAACGGCGACCCCGCCAGCACGTGACATGGCATCAACTACTGTAGCTCAATCTTGTATCCCAGTTGCAAAGCCAACACAATCCCTCTCTTCGAAGCTTTCTAGGACGCCAATTAAAAAGTTCTTAGATATTGCTAAACCTCTTCCTTACCAGCACTCAAACTCAAGGGACGTTCCCTCACGTCACGCTGACGTTGAGAAACAGAGGACAATCAAAGTTGAGGAGGAAAAGAGTACTTGGGATTTACTGGACTTCACTTTCAACCCTGGTGACCTCGACTTCGGTCGAGCCAGTAACAGGTTTGAGACCAATGATGAAATTCAGGACTCTTCTTTTAATCGTGAATTTGCAGAAAGAATTACTTTCATTTGACGACCTTTTTGCCATAGAGATAAATATGAGGCGGCAACGAAGATTCCGGGTCGTACGCTTTTCTAGTGATCACTCTACCTAAGACCTTTCAGGTGTGGGACTAGTCTCAGCTGTGAAAGACCAGCAACCGTAAATCACAGCCACACTTTTACATCAGCACTTAAGAACGCTACTGCAGGAGCGGTGGAGCAAGTGTACATGTTTGATAAATTGAAGACAGGCTGCTCACGCCACACTCATGAGGTAAATAGACTGGTATACCTCATTGTAGATTTTATTTTCAGTAACACTGGATGTAATCTTGGAGAACAATGTGGGAGAGCTAGAGCACAGTTGAAACGATGCGCAAGCGATTGTTCGCGATCTTGAGAAACACAGTAGGTGTAAACTCAGTTACGTGGAGAGGCAGAGCAGCTTATCACCTCGAGTGCAAAGCACCAAATCATCTCTACGCATCGCAAACAGGTCCATTAGTTTCACGTGACTCATTGTTCTGCACAAACGCCATGTGTATAATTGAGTTGGAGATGATTTGAAGAGATACTCGCCATGTTACTGGCTTAGTATAGTCTTTATATTGTTACTTGAAACTTATCACTGCGTAGTGTGAAGGTGAATGACCTCCATGGGAGAAGGCAATCTAGGTTTCAGACTATGGCTAAACATTTCCCTTGGCAGCAGTATTGTATTGTAGTTGTTAAATTCGAACATTTTTCTCGTGGGTTTGTCCAAGCTTAACGTGTGAATAAAACTGTTTTGAATTCTCCTAGGTCTTGTACAACTCTTGTGGTCAGGGATCAACTCATCTCTGATGATGTTCCCGGCATCAGCGCGTTATATAAGTGTGTTTCTTACTAATGAAAATGTACGTGATGGGCTGTTGTGACATGGAAATGTTTGCGAAGCTTTGCATTGTGTGGTAAATAATATTATACACATCTTTAGGTGAAATAAAGAATAGTTTTGAACAGAGAGTATCTAGAATACAAATAGTGAAATCAAACCCTTACTTCGTCATCTTCCTTCCTATTCTGTTGTGCTGTGTGTGTGGCAGAGGCATCACCCCCCCCCCCCCCCCCCCCTGCTTCTTCACCTCAACCCTCGTCCTCCCTTGCGTTCATGATTAACGATGTGGCCCTATGTAAATAAAAAACTCCGCCACATTCTCAAAGCTCCGAGAAAAACGTGACATGAACCAAGACGCATCACATCCAACACGTGATAGTTATAGTTTGAGTTTGTGCAAAACAATACAAAGATTTAACCATAACTCTATACAGTTATGATTAACCCTAAACCATTCTAAGTATAGAGTTTTTCTAAATCATTGCATTGACTAAAGAGTTCAGAGCTTTCATCTAATAAATTGGTTCCGACCATTTGGGGAATATCCTCAGAACACGTCAAACAAGATGGAGAAATTTTGATAGATCCAAAGACAGGCTCATCGTCACTCACAACGCTAACGATCATACCAAAAAGAGTGCATGAAACGTCTACCAGACACAAAACATCACAGCTCCAGACTCCACGACAAGCTCGTGCCTGATCAGGCTCTAACAAATATCCTACCCAGCATCCACGACCCCACGAGTGGAAACCAAGTTAACACCTCACCTCACGGCCAAACAGATCTCGCTTGAAAGCAAACTCATACACGAGAGCGGGAGGTCGAACGCAGGAATTATGCAATTCAGTCAAGGCGAGAACTCCGCGGTGTCAGACTGTGAACCTCGAATAGCACCGAGAATAGTTGGAGCATTTTCAAGAGTAATTTTAATGGTGCTTTGCATCGAAAGAGAAATTGTCGACTGCTCTTGCCGCGTTTCTAGAGTACTCGGCGGCTTTCTCACATACGGACAGGGAGGAATTCATGAAGTATAGAAGCTGCATATGAACATGCAAAACCCCATACAGTTAGAGTATGATTAAACCATAACTCTAAACCATCATTTATACATGAGTTATCAAAATTGATGGAGTTGCATTTGTTGTTTTGCAAGAGATTAAGGACCTTGCCAACTACTATTGGAGACCTCAAATGTATTAATTATTAGAGTTGGACAATTGTGATTCATTGAAAGAACTTCCACTATTGGTGGGTTGCATTCACTACAAAAATTAAGACTATGTAGATGTTGGGAAATAGAAGAACTTCCAACATGTAATTTAATTAGTTTAGAGGAACTTGATTTGCACTTGTATTATAATTTAAAGACCTTACCGGATACAATTAGAAACCTCAAATGTCTTAAATTATTAGATTTAGGCAATTGTTGATCATTGAAAAGACTTCCACTCCTGATTGTGTTCCAAATGTTCTATTCAAAGGAAGTTATGAAGGCCTCAACAATGATCAAATAACTGGGTGGTCTTCCCGCCCTGGTATGGGACACTACCGATGGTTGAGAGGCCCTATCAATCATCTTCGAAGACAACAAAGATCAGAGTATGTGGCAAATATAATTCGTTGCATCATAGATTTTCTCAACATATGATGATCGCTCCTCATAGAACTCATCCCTAGAAGGGGGGATAATGTCATGGACATACTCATGTAAGCCAGTAATTACATATATAAATATGTAGAAGTAAGTAAAAATAGATAAAAGTAAGTTAATTCTATAGTATTTGATATGAAAGCTCTTAGAAGCTTCATAGATGCTGCTTTGACTTTATAGGTGTCTTTAATTGACTTTTTGGATTAGAAACGTTGTCAACAAGTTGGCCATGTGCCACACACGTTGTTAGCTTGAAGATCAAGCTAACAATGTGGCCAACACGTAGAAAAACTTGCCTTGTAAGTCAAGGCATGTGTCCTACAAAGTCAATACTTATTGGAGGTCCTATAGAACGTCGCCACGTAGCCCCTAGTTAGATAGTATATATAGAGACAAGAGTGAAGGCTTCTTCACTCTTGTCAACTCCTTTCTTGCTTCCAGTCTTGTTTCAAGGGTCTCTAGTTTTCTTGTCTTTTGGCAATAGCCATTCCGGTTTTTCTTTCAATATATATACTTGTTTATTTATATTTTGTTATCTTTCTTTGAGTGAAGGCTCACTTGTCTGAATTGCTTTTTCATCGAGTTCTTGTCATTGACACTAGCCTCTTCTCTAACCTTGATGCTGATCTTCTAGTAATAACATCTCTCTTTTGCACTATTCAATTGATCTCAAAATTCTCATATATATAAGAACACAAGTCTATTATTTATACATATAACTTTTACTCAAATCCAACTAGTAGATTGCAAGGAATCTTAGAAATCTTCACTAGACTTAAAATTCTACTTTTTGAGACTTTGATCTACTTAAACCTCAATAATCTTTAATTCAACTATTAGATCAAGCTAAAATTGACAATACATATTAAGCACAACTATAACCATTAATTCACAAAATTTCATTTATAGATCTACTACAAAACTCTTGAAATTGTTTAAAACATCAATCCTATTTTATTTCACAAAAACCTAAGTCATCCAAAACAATCTTGACTTTATAAAGTTCTTACAAAGTCATTACAAATTCAAATTATACAAAGCTAATTCTTATAGAAATCCTATCTAGTATGCTTTCTGATCCCTTTCTTCGATCTCTAAAAAAAATCCAAGAATTATTGTAAGTGTGTAGTTTTGTGCCTTGGGGTCTAATTTCGACCCAAGTTGACAACTGGTCCTCTCTGGGTATCAATTCTTGGCTTCTTGAGGTAAATTTTACTAAAATCTACTCTTAATTCCTTCCTACATATGCCTATATTATTTAATTTTCTAATTTAATGTATTTTGCCTTATTTATGGTCCTACAAAATAAATAGAAACCCATTTTATAAAAGGCAATATTAATACTTTTTAATATTACTACCCTTTTGACTATTATCTATATTTCTAAGATAATTTGTATAATATTTTGAATTAAGATCTTCTATAATACAATAATTTCTATACTCTTTCATCCGTTAGCCATATTATATCATGGCAATGGAAAAATAGAAGAACTTCCAATATCTATAGGCAATTTAAATAGTTTAGAAGAATTTGATTTATACTTCTATTGTAACTTAAAGACCTTACCGGATACAAATGGAGACCTCAAATGTCTTAAATTATTAGATTTAGGCAATTATTGTTCATTGAAAGGACTTCCACTATTAATTGGTGGATTGCATTCACTACAAAAATTAAGACTAAGGAAATATTCTAAAATTGAAGAACTTCCAACATCTAAGGGCAATTAAAATAACTTAGAGGTATTTGATCTATAAGAGTGTTATAAATTAAAGGCCTTATCAAATATAATTAGAGACCTAAAATATCTTAAATTATTAGATTTGGAAATTTTTATTTATTGAAAGGACTTCCAATATCACTTGGTGGATTGCATTGACTACAATAATTAAGACTAGAGAGATGTTTTGAAATAGAAGAACTTCTAACATCTATGGATAATTTAAATAATTTAGAAGAACTTGATTTGTCACTATGTTTTAACTCAAAGTCTTTTCTAGATACAATTGGAGACCTCAAATATCTTAAATTATTAGATTTGAACAATTGTCATTTATTGGAAGAACTTCCACTATCAATTGGTAGATTGCATTCACTACAAAAAATATGGCTATTTTTTTGTGGAAAAATAGAAGAACTTTTAATATCTATGGATAGTTTAAATAGGTTAGAGGAACTTGATTTGGAAGGATATATTGAATTAAAGACCTTGCCGGATTTAATTATAAACCTCAAATGTCTTTAATGATTAGATTTGAATTATTGTATATTATTGAAAGGACTTCCTCCATGAATTGGTGAGTTGCATTCATGACACTTACTAAGTATGTTGATGCATTATAATAGAAGAACTTCTAATATCTATGGAAAATTTATATAGTTTAGAAAAACTTGATTTGAAAGGATTTAAAATATAAAAGTTCTTATCAATTAGAATTAAAAATCTCAAATATCTTTTATTATTAGATTTAATTGAATGTGAATCATTGAAAGGACTTCCACCATTAATTGGTGAGTTGCATTGATTAAAAAAAATATGACTATTTAGGTATTAGAAAATAGAACTTCCAACATCTATGGAGAAATTATATAATTTAGAAGAACTCAATTTGCACTTGTGTTATAACTTAAAGGTTCTGCATACAATTGGAGACCTCAAATGTCTTAAATTATTAGATTTGAACAAATGTTATTCATTGGAAGGACTTTCACCATTAATTGGTGAAGTGTATTCACCACAAAAAATAAGACTAAGTGTTAGGAAATAGAAGAACTGCCAACATTTATGGAGAGTTTAAATAATTTAGAGAAACTTGGTTTGTAAGGGTGTATTAAACTAAAGACCTTACTAGATACAATTGAAGACTTCAAATATCTTTAACTATTAGATTTGAGCAGATGTGATTCATTGGACAAACTTCCACTATAAATTAATATGTTGCATTCACTACAAAAAATAAATCTATGAGGTTGCATTAAAATAAGAAAACTTCTAACATCTATGGACAAATTACATAGTTTAGAAGGACTTCATTTGGAAGAGTGTGTTGAATTAAAGACCTTATTGGATATAATTATAAACCTCAAATGTCTTTTATTATTAAATTTAATTAGATGTAAATCATTGGAAGGACTTCTACTATCAATTAGTGACTTACATTCACTACAAAAAAATATGGCTATATGCATGTATTAAAATAGAAGGACTTCCCAACATCTATAGATAATTTATATAGCTTAGAGGATTAGAGGACCTTATAGTTTAGAAAGATGTGTTGAATTAAAGACCTTATTGGATATAATTGGAGATCTCACATATCTTAAATTATTATATTTGAAAAAATATAAATTATTTGAAAGACTTCAACTATCAATTCTTGGATTACAATTCATAGGACTAATGATTAGGTTAGATTGATTTAGAATTGTACATAATATATCATATTATTATGGATTTCATTAAGATCAAAATATTATCAATAAATAAATATAATATAATTATGAATTTGTATTATAATATAAAATTTTTTAGTGCGCCAAAATAGATTTCTACATGTGTCTTGACAAAAAATTAGCATCTTAATATTTAATTTTTAATTTTTATTTTTTTTATACAAAACCAATGTAATCACGTCTATAGTATGAGTTATTTTATTGCTCTATATTTTTTACTTAATAACTACTTTTTTTTAAGTACTTGTCTTATTTTATAGAATATTATGCATGTAAGAATCCTTAAAATTTGTCAATTTTAATATATATTCAATATCATCACATCTTATACTTAGAGTTTTATAATGACTATTAAATTTAGAAAGATAAGTAAAGAAACTAGACAACTATCTTTACTCTCATTCAATGTATATATATATATATACACACATGACTACAAAAAAAATTAATCATTTGATTTTTCACATTAAATTTTTTGTAAAATTCTAAACAATTTATTCATGTATTTTATGATACAATCACGTAGTAGTATACAAAAAATATGAAAACTTACTTATTGAGAAAATTTAGTAATAAATCTAAAATTGGAATCAATTTATAATTAGATATATTAATTATTGTTATGTATTTTTCTTTAAAATAAAAATTGTCCTGATGTCTAGAAGAACCTTGAAATCAATGTCCAAAGACACTTAAGAGGCACAAAACAAATCATAAATATGTTTTTTACTCCTTCTTGCTCTTTCTTTGTATACGTAAAATTATATATATATTAAATTCTTGGCATAAGATATGGTTTTTCTAAATACCAACATATAACATCTGTTAAAAAGATTGTATGTTAAAATGATTATATGTTGGTATTTACAGATTGTGCTCTGATTAGAGTATAGTCTGAAAATGTATAACCATGCAATAACTAATATCTCTTAGATCTTAATTGAAGTAAATTACAACAATAATGTTATTTATCATTTTCTTTGATCTTTTCTTTTGAAAACCATATCTCTGATTTACACTTGTAATAGTTTTTTTTCTAACTCTATTGTTTTTTCACAATCTACACATGGAAGGTGTAAATAATAAGCCTCAACTTAAAATTTTAGTCTTCTTTTTGGCAAATCATGTTATTTTTTTAACTTCTTCATGATTGAAAATGTATGAAAGAAGAAATCAATAAATCAAAACTTTTTCTACTTGTTGAAATAAATTGCTCAGATCTTTTGAAATTGTGATTTGTAAAGATTTATTTATAAAATCATTAATGCATTACTTAAAAATATATAACATATTCTTAATTAATGTAATACAAATTCAACTTTATGTGTCAATTGAATATCATTATTTATATTTAATGTACTGTCAAGAATGCAAAGATAATGAATTGAAAGGTTGAGAAGATTCGAAACATGACCATATACAAGAAACAAAACAACAATTGGATAGTTCCAAAATATTGTTTTTTTTGTTCATTTATATTTTATCAACTAGATCTTAAAGAAGTTTTTATAAGAAGTTTTAAGAACAATACAAGATTTTAAAGAAGTAATAGTTCTAAATTAAAAAAATAAAACAGTTAATAGTAATGGAAAATAAAAAGTTTCTACAAAACCATCTTTTTCTTTTTCTTTTTCTTCTTCCTTTTTAAATTCCCAAATTACCACAGAAGATTTTAAGAGATTTTTCCAAGTAAAACTTGTTGGTTGATTAATCTACTTACATTGCATGATATATTCATTTTTACAAATTTCAAGACATATCATTTTTTAAATATTTATAATAAATAGGAGATTACTAGATGGACATGGAGGGTGCCCTGGAAGGGGAGGGAAGGCAGGGAAGGGACCCCTGAATATCAAATAGGAGATTATCAGACGCTCTACTACACAAGATTATCACACTAAGTGTGTAATTTTATTTGAGTTATGTAATTCTCTACAAACATACCATCCATCACAGGATTCAACTCTCTGTGGACTCCATGCAGAACATGCATGGCACCAACCCTAACAACCCCCACATTTCTCATCACAGGTTTCCTTTTTGTTTTGATTATGGATTGCTCTCTGAAATCTGGAACAACACCAGAAAAGATGAAAACTAAGGCATTCATCATGGTAAATTATGTTGCTTTGCATGCATCTACCTCTTAATTCCTTGGTGGGTCATGAGGTGGTTAACTCCAATCTGCTTCCAGTATGGCAGCAAAGAGTAGCAGTTCCTTACTGTTTGATACTGAGCAGGCTCTTTGAGCACTTTGTAGAGCCAGCCCTGGTAACTGTGGACACTATTGGGCTAAGAAACGAGTTGGAGACTATTACAAGCCGCTTCAACCGGCTGCCTGTGCATTTAACATCTTGCTTATAATTAGCGATGGGCTTATAATTAGGGTTATTCCAGGGCCCATTCTACCACTACACATTCTGGCCCTCTTCACGCTCAACTGAATCACGAGTTTTCCCAACTCCCCCGCACCTGGGCTTCTTCTTATCCTGACTCCGCTCCAACGCCGTGGCTCTGGTTCCCTCCGCCTCCCCCTGTTGGTATGTACATCCGCCGAATACTGGTTGAAACGCGGCAAGAGCAGTCAATGATATGCGCCGAATACTGTTTGAAATGCGGCAAGAGTAGCCGACAATTTCTCATTCGATGCAAAACACCATTAAAATTACTCTTGAAAATGCTCCATCTATTCTCAGTGCTATTCGAGGTTTACAGTTTGACACCGCGGAGTTCTCGCCTAGACCGAATTGCATTATTGCTGCATGGGCCCTCCCACTCTCGTGTATGTAGCCTCTGTGCGCTGGGTTTGAGGACTTTCGTTGATTTTCACCCCTCTTGTGTGCCCCTGCAACCCATCGTCCCCGAACGTGTAAGCAGCGACCTAGTTCTTCTGATTCAGGTTTGTATTCGCTACCAGCGTCCTACGTCTGTTCTTTGCTCATTTCGTGGGCAGGATTTCGAGTGCATATGGTCGGATTAGTAGCGGCTCTGGAAGGGTGCGTGTTGTGTGCCCAGAGTCCGTGACTTTGCTTTCAAGCGAGATCTGTTTGGCCGTGAGGTGAGGTGTTAACTTGGTTTCCACTCGTGGGGTCGTGGATGTTGGGTAGGATATTTGTTAGAGCCTGATCAGGCACGAGCTTGTCGTGGAGTCTGGAGCTGTGTTGTTTTGTGACTGGTAGACGTTTCATGCACTCTTTTTGGTATGATCGTTAGCGTTGTGAGTGACGATGAGCCTGTCTTTGGATCTATCAAAATTTCTCCATCTTGTTTGACGTGTTCTGAGGATATTCCCCAAATGGTCGGAACCAATTTATTAGATGAAAGCTCTGAACCCTTTAGTCACTCAGGGTACTTACGAAGGCTACCAAAACTCGTGTAATATATCTGACGGTCGCCAGAGCTGACGCCTAGGTTTTCATGTCTTGCAAAGTAGCTCTCGAGAGTGTGCATTGGTCGGTGTGGCCGATTTTCGGTGTGGCTGCCCATGGCTGGCATTTCCTGTTTGCTGAGAGAGCATGCATAAGTAGCTACCTAAATGCCAGTCCATGTGCACCACTCCCAGCGTCTCCTCTCAACCTCCAAAGATGTAAGATACTCAGGTTATACATAGTTAAGTTTTCTCGGTTTTCAGAAGTGTGCAAATCGTTCTATCGTAGTACAAATTTGTATTTCACACAAACTAGCTTGATGCAATCTGTATAAACACACCAACCCACCAAGGGAATATGCACTCCTGCTAGCAGAGGGTCCAACTTCTCTGCAATCGCTGGATATGTAAAGTGACGATTGAATCAGCTAATCCCATCCGTAGACAGGCCCACGCCCCTTCGATTAAACTGGCTTTAGGAATGTCTTCTCTCAGATACTCATGATTTTCCAGGCACTCAATCGAATAGTCTGTATCAGTAAACCAGCTGGGGACACCTTGATTAAGCTAGCTTCATGTCAAAAAGAGTATCAGCCCACATGTGTGCCTTTTCTAAAGCTGCTCCTATACTGGCACATTTGTGCACGCGTTACAAGTGTGTGTGAGGTGCCCATCGCCAAGACTCAGGGTTCGGCAAACAGGAAATACCAAGCACACCGAAATTGAACTGAAGGGTATTTACTGAAGGGGTGCAGATCAGGGTTCAGATTTAGTGAACTGAAGGTCGCGGAGGTCCTCTCGCAATTCTTGATGTTCTTGTGATGAGGTTCACACTGCTGGGGTTGGGATTGATGGTCTTATGTGGTTTTGGACAAACGCAAAGAGTGTTTATCGAGTTTGAGATAATCTGCTGCTAATGTGCCCTTTTCATGTATCTGAAGGATCTTGAGTGTAAATTTGGTTCTCTTCGCTAGGTGTACGAAAGGATGGCGTCAACGTCGTTGTTTAGGTCGTGGTGGTTTGGGAAAGCAACCAACCCTTCTCCTTCGGATGGTGCAACGAAGCCAGATGGCATCAAAGAGGTACAGTGCTATCATATTTACAAATCCTCCATGTGTGGAGAAATTAGGAATAACAATTTGATTTGAGGGATATTGTAAGTAACAGTTTGGGGATTGTATAAATAACTTTCGATGCCATTTAAATTACTCCTGAACATGCCCCATCTATTCTCAGTTCTATTCGAGGTTCACAGTCTGACACCGCAGAGTTCTTGCCTTGACTGAATTGCATTATTGCTGCATTTTCAAGTAGAATAATTAGAGCAAAGATTGTTACCTCTAAGCTTTTGCATAACTTTTGTTGATGCAGATCGTTACTGGAGTGTATAATCTAAGTGAGCCTAAGCCTCCGAGTCAAGTTGAAGTGGAGATTGTGTTCATTCATGGATTACAATTATATGAGCGTAGTGATGCATATTGGACAACTTGGATGGGCGGAAAAGATTGCAAAGAGTTTTGTTGGCCAATGGAATGGTTGACACGAGACTTTCTTGGATATCGGATATGGTCGCTTTCTTATGACTCCACTGCTTGGAAAGGAAGTGACAAAGGAAATGTTGATTTGTATGCAGCAGCAGAGACTCTTCTACAAGGGATAGTTGAGCATGCTCACATAGGTGAACATGAATGTCCTATTGTGTTTGTTTGCCATTGTCTTGGAGGCTTGATGGCAAAGGAGATAGTAAAACTTGCATTTGAAAAGAGACCAAAGTATGAGAATTTTTTGCAAAGGATAAGAGGGTTTTTCTATTATTCTACACCTCATCATGGGTTACAATCTAGCTAGTGATGGTAAAAAACATTCTATGGATGGAAAGATGGTTTGTGAATTGAAGGTCATCAATTAAGGTATTTGTCGTCTAAACTCAACTTTTCAACATATTGGAAGAGAAAGTTATAACAACAAATGGAAACACTATGCTATTTAAGAGGCTTACAAGACTACAATACCACTTCACGTGTAAGTATACATTGATACATCATTACATGCTTGTACATCTACATTTTTAAGTTGATGGCCATATTCATGCAAAGGTGTTGTGATATTCATAACATTTGGTTTTGTGTAAATATTAATCTAGTAAAAACTTTAAACTGTATTAGAATAAAAAAAATTTATGTAAAATTTATTCACTCGTTGAATTATTTTGTTGTTATAGTTAAATTTATGTATTCAGTTTGTTGAAGAGGGTTCAGCACGACACATGGGTGACGACTTTTATGACTGCTCCCACTAATCACTTTGAAGTATGCAAGCCAAGCAAAAAGACTTGTGTTAGTTATCATGTGATAACCAAATTTATTGAGGAAGTTTTGAAAGATTTCAAGGAAAATTATCCATGTCTAAAACAGCTTCCAAGTTCTTTGGTACAAGTGGAAGAAAATATTCAAGAAATTTGGAAGAAATTGGAAGCACATTCTATTGTTGGTTTGGTAGGCATGGGGGATATAGGAAAGACAACATTGAGCAAATACTTGTATAATGATGAAATAAAGAATAATCATGTGAGACATCAATTTGAAAAGTTTTGTTTCTTGGAAGATGTGACATCTCATGGTGTTGAAAAATCACAAAAAGAACTATATTGTGCATTATGTGACAAAGTTTGGAATGGAGAAGAAAATAAAGATAAGCAACTTAAAAATCTAAAAGATTGCATTATTATGAAAAGAGTTTTATTGGTTCTTGATGATGTAGGTGATGAAACACATTTGAAAGAGTTGCAAGTACATGCTTTCAAAGACACTCAAAATGGAAGCAGTGATTGTGACTACATGACGATAAGATATATTATATGACTACAGTGAAGGTATTTATTATATGAAGTATTTAAATGATGACCAAGCTTCAAAGTTATTTTCATTTTATGCTTATCGTGGACTTAATAACAAGGAGTGCTTTGATCATAAAACAAAAGTTATAACAAAGGCATGTGGTGGATTGCCTTTAAGCCTTGAAGTAATTGGAAAATATTTAAGGAAATATAGAGAAAAGATATTGATATAGTTAGGGATGCATGGAATGAAGCATTGAGGAGATTAAAAGAAGCAAAGCCTTTTGATGGGCGTAATGATGATGAGAAGTTATGGTCAAGGTTAAAAATTAGCTATGATGTTTTGGATGAAGATGAACAAAGGATGTTCTTGGATTTTGCTACAATCATATGTGAATATAAGAGTGTGACTCATGAATCTATGCACAAGGATATGCTTGCACGAATCTGGAATTCAAGTATAGGAGTTGAGAATCTTATAAACATGTCTCTAATCAAATGGAATAATGAAATTGAAGGTTGTGTAATGCATGATCAACTACGAGATATGGATTGAAATATTGTAAAAAAAGATGGAAGTCGACTATGGGACAAGGTTAATAGACTACAATTTTCACCTCAAAATAAGGTAAGTAAAGTTTTTTAGAAATTTAAGATTAGTGAATTCTTAACAAAAATTATAGATGTGATTAAGTTAAAAATTGCAATCCATTTTTTTTGAATTAGATTGTTTAAATGATATTGTAGTTGGAAATATAAAGATTATAATTTTTTATCCAAAATCTTTGGTTTTTACAAGACTTTGCAAATGTGGAAGATTTGGTGATGTCTATAATCAAAAAATCTAAAATGGATGAGAGAAAGGATCAAAGAAAACAAAAACAAATTTCAAAAGGATTGTTTGAGTTTAAAAAATTGAGATTGCTTTATTTGATTACCCATGATGATAAAGTTATGGAAGAATATACACAATTAAACTTTCTTTTATTAAATTGGCTTTGTGTAGCTAATAAAAATATTAAAAGTTTAAATATAGAGGTGGAAATTATTGATAAAACTACGAGTATTAGAGTTGTATGAATGCATTGATTTAGAAAAACTTCCATTATGTATACAAAAGTATCCAAAAATTGGTGGAATTGCATGTGTTATTTTGCAATACATTAAATACCTTGCCAACTAATATTGGAGATCTTAAATGTCTTAAATGTCTTAAATTATTAGATTTGGGCAATTGACATTCATTGAAAGGACTTCCACTATTAATTGGTGGGTTGCATTTACTACAAAAATTATGACTACATGGATGTTGGAAAATAAAAGAACTTCCAACATCTATTGGTAATTCAAATAGTTTAGAGGAACTTGATTTACGTTTGTGATTTAACTTAAAGACCTTATCGGATATAATTTTAGACATGAAATGCTTAAATTATTAGATTTGGGCAATTTTCATTCATTTAAAGAACTTCCATTACCAATTGGTGGGTTGCATCAACTACAAAAATTAAGACTAGGTAGATGTCCGGAAATAGAAGAACTTCCAATATCTATGGGCAATTGAAATAATTTTAATAGAACTTGATTTACTAGGGTGTACTAAACTAAAGACCTTATCGGATACAATTGAAGACCTCAAATGTCTCTCTGTGGATTCCAACTCCAACCACCCTCACATTTCTTATTATAGATTTCCTTATTATTTTGATTATGGATTGTTGTTTGATAACTTGGACAACACCATAAAAGGTGAATAATGTGGCATTCATTTGATATACTATGTGACCCATTGAGGAATAAATAGGTGGTCAACTCCAATTTGGTCCCAGTATAGTAGCAAAGATTAGTAGTTTCTTAGTGTTTAATATTGAGCAAGCTCTTTGAGCACCTTCTAGAGCTAGCTCTAGTAGAGATAAGTAGGTTTTTCTATTGACATGTTTTCTTATGATTGTACATTCAAATTTTAAAGTAAATGCCCTAAATCAAGCAATGGTGTATATAAGTTCATAACATTTGTTGTTGTGTAAATATTGATTTAGGAAATTTTGAAGTGCATTGGATTAAGTTTTCTTACTTGTTGTTTATTTATTTAATTACTTCTTTTGATATTTTACATAAATTTAGAAAAAAAATATTGTTGAAGACACTTCTACTCAACCTATATACAAGTTTATGATTGCTTGTATTAATCACTTTGAAGTATGCAAGCCAAGAGAAAAGACTTGTGTTAGTTACCATGGGTTATGTAACTTTATTGAGGAAGCTTTAAAAGATTTTAAAAAAAACAATATATGTTTTTTGAATCTTCTAAGTTCTTTGATGTGAGGAAAAAAACATACAAGAAATTTGGAAGAATTTGGAAATAAATTCTATTGTTTGTTTGGTCATTATATATATATATATATATATGAAGTACTTCATATAACTTTAAACTTATAATTTGGTCATTAAATCTATACGCAAGGATTGGCTTGCACGAATTTAGAATTCAACTATAAAGATTGAAAACCTTATAAACATGTTTCTAATAAAAAAAAATAATAAAATTGAAGGTTGTATAATACATGATCAACTATAAGACATGGATTGGGTAATTATAAGAAAAGACAAACGTTGACTATGAAAAAATATTAAATTTTTGTCACAAAATAACTTGAGCATACTTATTAAAAATGTAAGATGTGTATAATACCTAAGAAAATCATAGATCTAATTAAGTCAAAATTACCAAATCAATTTTTTTTATTAAACTATTTAAATATTAGTATAGTTGTAAATGTAAAGAATATAATTTTTTAAACCAAAACCTTTGATTTTTATAGAATCATAAAAAGTAGAAAGTTTGGTGTTGTTTGCAATTAAAAAAACTTAATTTGATAAAAATAAAAAATAAAAATGATCAAAGAAAAAAAAATGTATTTAAAACGAAGTAAATTATTTTAATAAGTTGAAGATGATTTATTTGAGTACAAATAATGATGAAGTTTTAGACCAATATATACAATTAAGTTTTCTTAAGTTGAATTGGTTTTATGTAGCTCATATAAATATTAAAAATTTAAATATAAAATGGTGGAGATTACCTACAAAATTACAAGAATTAGAATTGGACTCTTGCAAAGATTTAGAAAAACTACCATTCTTTATAGAAAAATTTATTAAAATTGAAGGAGCTTCATTTGCAAACTTGCATTAACTTAAAGACCTTACCAAATACTATTAGAAACCTCAAATGTCTTCAATTTTTAAATTTGAGCCATTATATTTTGTTGAAGAGACTTCCACCAGTAATTGATGAATTGAAATCACTACAAGAAATTGTGATGGAGGGATGAATTAAAATATAAAGACTTCCAACATCTATGGATAATTTATGTAATTCAAATAAAGCTTTATTTTTATTCTTGTAAAATCTTTAAGATCTTATTAGATACAATTGAAAACTTCAAATATCTTGAATTATTAGATTTGAGCAGATGTGATTTATTGGAAAGTCTTCTACCATCAATTGGTGAGTTGAAATCACTACAAGAAATAGTAATAGATGGGTGTATTAAAATAGAAGAACTTTTAATATCTATAAAAAATTTATGTAATTTGAAGAAGCTTTAATTGGATTCTTGTAATAATTTAAAGTTCTTACCAAATATAATTAAAAATTTCATGTCTTCAAATTTTAATATAAAGTAATTTAATTTAATTATAAAAATTATTATCAATTAGTTACTTAAAATTACTATAGAAAATTAAGATGAATGAGTGCATCAAAATAAAAAAAAATTCAAAAGCTCTAAGAAATTTACATAATTTGAAGAAGCTTGATATGCTTGCACTTTCATATAAATTTATAGATCTTAACAGATATAATTGAAAACCTCAAATATATTTAATTATTATATTTAAGCAACTCTAAATCATTGGAGAGACTTCTATCATCAATTAGTGAATTGAAATCACAACAAGAAATTGTGATGAATAAATGCATTAAAAATAGAAGAACTTTCGACATCTATTGGCAATTTATATAATATGAAGGTATTTTATTTAGAAGGATTTATCCTATTAAAGGCCTCTCTAAATACAATTAGAAATCCTATTAAACTTGAATCTATTTTGAAAATTTCATATTAAATTATATTCATGTATATATTTATTAAATTTATAGCTATTTTTTCCTTTTTTATATTAAATTATATTCAATATTTCATATTAATAAATATATACATAAATAAAAAAGGAAAAATCTTAATATAAATGTCTAAATAAAAATTTAATACTAAATTTAGATAATAAAAAATAATCTAATTATCTGTTATTTTATTAATACAATTAAATGTTTTATTAATTATTATTTCATGCAATAAATTAAATTAACCATCTTAATCAATTAAAATTACTCTTAAGTAATATTTTGAATTTTTTTAATAACGTCTATATGCTATGTATGTTTTTTTTTTAAAATTCATTTTATATATGATTTATTGACTATAGAAAATATTAAATTTCTTCATTTAATTCAATCAATGTTTAATTAAAAATATCTATATACCATATTATCATATTCCAATGTTTATTTGATTTTCTATCTTTTTAAATATTCTTTTTAAAATACCTTTGTGGAATTTTATATTTTTAATTCTAATAGTATAGACTTGTGTAAGAGTATATTTTAAGAAATCATACTTTAATATACCATCAATTAATATACAATACTTTGATTTAAATATTCTTGCAAAAAATAGCTATAAATCACAATCATAATTTTATTGATCATTTGGAATTTACTATTAATTTTTAGAATATATAAATATAGAAAAAAATTAAGTAAGTTTGATTAAATCCTAAATAATATTAAAAAAAATTTACATCCTTCTAAATTTTTTTTTGTTTCTTTTAAAAATAAAAAATTTGTATTTTAAGGTGTAATTTAAATTTTTGATTTTTTTTTAAAGTTGTATCTCTTATTCTATAATACAAATCTATAAATAATTTAATCTGATGTACTTTTGTAAACCTCGAAAAAAAACAAATATTCTATATTTAAAAAATTAGTTAATGAAAAAATCCTTTTTACTCTACATTGATAATTATTTTAATTATATAATTATATAGGCATTAATCAATTGTATTCTTCTAATTCTTTGTTTAAAAGAATAAAAATACAATAAAAAAGTAAAAAAATTATATTTATTTACAAGAAAATTACAATAATTTTATAATACTATTTGATTTTGTAGTTTTTCTATTTTCAAATTCTATTCTAAATCCAAAAAAATAATTATAACTTTAGGCAATATAAGAAAATTATAGTGTTTTTTGTAATTAATTTTTTTTAAATTAAAATATATACTTAATTTTTTATTAATTTTTAAGCTCTTTCTATTATATTAATATTATAATTTTACCAAAAAAAGAAATAAAATACATATTTTTTAGTAAATATTGTTAAAATTCTTGTATTTTTTAATTTAAGGATTTTTTTTAAATTCATTATTTAAATGAAAAAAATGAAAATTAATTTATAATTGAGTATGATTTCAGTAAAAATTATCTTTTAAGAATAAAAATATACCAATTATATATTAGAACTTTTTTAATATCTAAAAATAATAAAAATCATAATCTTTAAGAATATTATTATTAAATTTTATTGCCAAATATGTATCTAGATGAAAAATGATTACTATAAAATAATTTAGAGAGACATCAAATTATGACAATCCAAAATAATTGTTGCCAATGTAGGAGCAAATTAAAAGTCTTTCTACTTAATTGAGAGATTTTAAAAAATAATTAAGAAGATTGATTTAGGATTAATTTAAAAATCAGGATTAAATTGTAGAAGAATTGAAAGACAATATCTTAGATTTTTGGAAGATTCTTATATATTTTATTCTACTTTCTATAGAAATTGACAAGATTCTTTTTTATGCAAATCCTTCTTGTATTATATTTATCTACCTTCTATTTTAAGATTTATTTTATGTAATAAGCTCAAGTACCAATTTAGAAACTTTCAAAACTTTCTTATAAACTGTAAAATCTATGATAATATACAACTTCTTTAAAGTTGCTTTTAGACTCTTTCTAAATTGTGTTCTTTTGTTCTTAATTAAATAATTTTTTTATACAATGCCCATTTTTTATTAATACAAATATTTTAGTATTGTTATACTTTTGTTCTTCGATGTCCTTGCTGTATTTTAATAAAACTTGATTTGGCCAAATTTCTTCTTTTATTTACAAGGATATTCTTAATTTAGTCTAATTTAAAGAATTTTTAGTTTTTTAAACTTTGGCAATATCCATTTCTACGTAAATATATATATATATATATATATATATATATGTATTTAATTTCTCTCTAGAAAATATTTCTTTTAATTAATTACATTCTTCATGTTCTTATTTTTGACAAATTAACAAGAGTACACTCACAATATAAAACCTTTATCTTTCCTTGATTAAAAGTGCATAACATTTTTTCATATCAAGGACATGAATCTTAAAGAATTGAAAGATCAAGACACTCTTATGTCACTCAAAAAGATTAGATAATCACTCAAAGATGATATAATATTAAATTAGAATGACTATTGCCAAAGACAAAAAAATTAAAAAGTCTTGAAGTAAGACTAAAGACTAAAAAGATATTGATAAGAGTAAAAAAAGCTTCACTCTTACCTCGATATATACTATCTAACTAAGAGCTACAAGGCAATATTCTATAGGACTTCCAACATGTGTTGACTTTGCTACATACATATCTTAACTTACAAGACAAGTTATCTATATATATACCACATAGTTAGCTTGTTCTACAAGTTACTAATGCATATGATACGTGGCTAACTTATTAACTAAGTTTCTAGCCTATCAATTAATTATAAACATGTGTAAAGTCAAAGCAATCTCTATGAAGCTTCTAAAAAACTTCTTTTGAAGTTATTATGAAATTAATTTATTTTTATTTACTTCTACTTAATCATATAGGTAATTATTGGAATAAATATGTATGTCTCTAATATTTTTTTGATAAGATATAAGCATATTAGAAGTTATAAATTATTCACTTCTAAATTGATATTATTCTTAAAATTTTCTTTATTCTTAAGTTCTTTCTTCTACTTATCTTAAGTGATATTAGATTTGATTGATTTATTTATTTATTTATTCATTTTATCATGGTAGAGTTTGTTAAAATTAAAAATGCAATGGTACATATGCTAGTACAAATGGCAAAATTAATGCTTCCAATGTATCAACTCAATTTACCACCATAATGAACAACAAGATTGGCATGAAGTGAAGATATGGAGATAATTGGAGTTTTTTTAACATTTATATCAAATCATATTATTTCTCTTATCATAGAACATTATTCAAGCATTAAAAAATTAAGAGTTATCTTACTAGAGAAGTTTGATGGTACAAGATCAAAGTTTTAAAGATTCATCAATCAAATATAAATAGTGAATAGACTTCAACCTTAATGCTATTTAATTTAAGGATCACAAGTTAAGTTTATTAAAACATTACTTTTAAGTTCAGTTTTATTATGATTTTTATCTTTTTTTAAATAATATTATTTAATATTATATAATTTAGAGGCCTTTTTGACAAAGTTTTGATCCATATATAAAAAAAATAATTTAATTTTTATTGCAACCAATAAGATTCATATTTTATTAAAAGACAATTGATTAATAATATTTGCTTTATAATTTCAATAACTTGCAATTGATATCAAGTAGAATGATGCTCCATTTATTAATCAATTTTTATATGAATTATAATATGAGGTAAAAAAATGATGCTCAACTTATTTGACTCTCAAACATTGAGTCAAACAATAAACTTTGTTGTGAGTGTATGACAATTTTCTTTTTAAATTTTGATTTGAGAGTTGCAAAATTGGGCTTCAATATTTTTATATTTCAATAGTAATACTAACATATTTTTAATACATACATTTAAAAATAAATGTGAATCTTACCATTGAACCTTAATTAGTGGATTGATAAAAAGCATAATTTTAAGTCATTTAGATATAAAAATATTAAGATTATAAATTTTATTAGATTATTAAATTATTTATTTGAATTTAATATTGGTTGTAAATTACAAGAGTCTTATTAAAAAGATAGTTATTAAAACAAAATATTAATAAGTCTTAGAGGTAATTATTTGAATTAGTTTGATATTATTACTTATTATTTAGTATTAATAGATAGAAAATTAAAATCAATATTTATATTTGCTTTCTATCTAAATTTATTATTAATAATAATCTATTAATTTTATTTAGTGGTTAAAAAAATATAAAAAATAACTTCATATTTTTTTTAATTATTTATATAAAATTATAAAAAAATAATTAATTTAAATTAGATTTATTAATGTTAAAAATCGCCAAAATAAGAAAATATAGCCTTAAATTGTTATTCAAATTACAAAAAAAAAAAAAAAAAAAAAAAAAAAAAAACTCAAAATGTATATAGAATTTATTAGAATATTTAAGGAATTTTTAGAGTAATTTTCAAGATTTTGGTAAAAATCAGTTTTTTTACCTTGGAAGCTATTATGAAGAAATTGAGCAAGATTTACAGGCCATACATGTTTCTAGAACTAATTGGGTATTTTTAAACACCATGGTGAAGTCAAAAATACAAAATTATTGAATTTACTAGTGAAAAATAGGAGAACTAGCAGCTATGCTAGTCTTTATCAAAAGAGATATATACAAGTCCTATATGGATTGTAGCACCTTGTATGCAGTTAAGAAGATAAGACAAAGGCCTTCTTTCTTCTTTAAAATACCTTTATAAATTAAATTTGAACATTAGTGAGGTTCAAATCGTTAATCTATAAGCAAGTTATCTTTGACATAAAATATTTTTACTTAATTTTTTAATTATATATTTTCCATCTTTAAACCTTCTCAACTTATTTATAATAAATATTATAATAAAATAATATTTTATTTTAATATCTTTCTAATATAATATTTAATATAATTTTTATTAGAAAGATAATAAAATAATCTATTAAAAAATATAGCTTTTAAATTTAAATTTTATTTTTATTTTTTATTTTTATTAAATAATAATCTACTAAAAAAATTATAGTTAAATTTTAGAGTGTATATTGAATATATTTTTTTTTACTTATTATATATAATTTCTTCTTTTATTTTTATTTTTATTTTATTTTATTTTACATGACTAATCAAAGCAACTCTTACTTGATGTCATTTTATAATTTGAGATAAGTAGTGAATTTTATCCTCTTGATAGAAGATATGCAAATAGACATGGTACATTTTAAACTTCTTACCATGCAAAGTAAAACTTATTGTCATCAAGAAGGTTTGTATTTATATTATAAAGAATCTAAGCACAATGGTTAATATTATTCAAAAAAGTAACGCAACCACAAAATAAAGAGTATCATTGTTAAAAAAAACAATATGTTAAAAAATAAGTTTGTCTACCTACAATAGAGATTGTGTGGCTAAAGTCTTATACAACATTGAGTAAAGATCATAGTCTTTCATCAACATCCTCTTGCTGTTTTACAATAGATTTTTTATTAGGACCTAAGTATTACAAAGTTTGTATCTTGCTAAATTCAATAGCCTTAGTTTGTTTTTTAAATAAAGATTTATTACAAAAAATATAGAATATTTTTAGTAAAAAACTAAATTTGTATATGTAAAAGTAAGAAATGATTGTTTGTTATGTTGTAGAAATGTTATTTATAAAATCTTTTATATAAATGTAGCAATAAATGATTATATTAGCTTTGTGATATTTAATATAATTAGCTATTTTTTTGAATTAAAATAACTTAAAATAACTCTTAGATTGGATTTTTTATAGTATTGATTAGTTTTAGAGAATAACTAAGAGTTTAGTTAATTAAGTAAAAAGCCATAGGTCTAGTGTGACAAAATCTTTATTTATAAATACAAAAGCTTTTATGTATGTTACAAAAGAAGAATTATCTTTTGTTATTTATACTACAATTATTTGTAATAATAAAAAGTTTCTAAATTGCTTTTTATATTAGAATAGACCTACGAGGAGTATATAATTTGATATACATAAAAGAATAATTTGAATAGAAGATTGTATTTTAAAGCAAGTATGAACATTTTGAATATAATGTCATACCTTTTAAAATCACAAATACATTTGTTATTTTTTAATATTTAATAAATGATATTTTTTAAGAATTTTAGATGATTTTATAATTTTTTATATAAATGACATTTTAATCTACTCTGAGAAGACATAACAACATGAACTTCATCTTTGTCATGTGTTTCAAAAACTTAAAAATATAAGATTTTATACCAAAATAAAAAATTCTATATTTTATACAACTTGAATTGACTACTTAATACACATTATTTTAAATGATAGTCTTATGATGGATCTTAAAAATATATTGACTATTATAGATTGAAAGATTCTAAAAACAATGAGAGATATTCAATGCTTTTTGAAATTTATCAATTACTATTAGATTTTTATTAAGAAATTTTCTTAAATTGGAGCTCAACTTACATGTATAACTTGTAAAAATAAACTTAAATAGAATTAAAAAATTAAAATATTATTTATTTATTTATTTATAATTTTTATTCTTTCACCAAACTTTGATTGCATTGACCTTTTTAAAGCATTTTTTATGAAAATAGACATATTAGACTTTGCCTTGGGCATGGTATTACATCAAATGAAATAAAATGACAAACTTCACTATTATAGATATATATCTATTGTAATTATTACTTAGATAATATGAATAGGTAGAAGTAGGTAAAAATAGATTAATTTCATAATACCTTCCAAAAAAGCTTTGTAGAAGCTTACTAGATGCTATTTTGACTTTACATGTGTTTACAGTTGATTGATAGGTTAGAAACTTGATCAATAAGCTAACCACATGTCATATGTATTGATAGCTCGCAGAACAAGCTAGCTATATGGCATCCATATAGAAACCTTGCCTCGGAAGTCAAGTTACGTATCATATAAAGTCAACATATTTTTGGAGGTTCTATAGAACGTTGCTATTTAGATCCTAGATAGATAGTATATATTGAGGCAAGAGTGAAGCCTTCTTCACTTTTGTCAGCTCCTTTCTTGCTTCTAGTCTAGATTTAAGAGTGTCTAGTTTCTTTGTCTTTTAGCAATATTCATTCTAGTTTTCTTTTTAATATATATACTTCCTTATTTTATTTTGTCACTTTTCTTTTGACATAAATTTCACATGTTTATACATCTTTTTTTAGTTCATATCTTTGACATTCACTCAGTAGCTTTTTATTCAAGCAAATTTTTAGAAATCAAGATCAATTATAAAATCTACAACAAAGAAGTTCTTGCAATTGTAGATTTGTTTTGAGAACAATATTATTATTTAGAAGGTGCTTCTAATCTAGTGATTGTTTATATAGATCATAAGAACCTCAAGTATTTTGTGGCAACATATAGTTGAATTATTAATAAGATTGTTGAAGCATGTTCTTATCTAGATTTATATTCAATGTTATTTATTGATCAAGAAAACAAGAAGATTTATTAGATGTCCTCTCTAGACGTTCTTATTTTGTGCCTAAAGAATAAAATATAACTTTGAATAAACAATAAGTTATTTTTTTTGAAATCAAAATAATCTTATTTTTAAATAATCAAATTAATGTTGATTATTGATTCAACTTTTTTTTTACCAAGTTGAATCAAGTATGTTCTCAAAATTTCTTATTTATGGTATTAAGAAAAATTCTTTTAAATATTATGATACTTCTAAATTTAAAATTTAAAATAATCTAATTTATTTTTTAAAAATACTTATATATTTAAAAGTATAAAGTATAATATCAAATTCTTCAAGCTTATCACAACTTTCCAATTGTAAGACATTTTGAATATAATAAGACCTTAAAATTAAACTTGAGAGATTTTTTGTAATTTCAAATGTAGAAGGAAATTAAAGACTTTGTACAATCATGTCATGTTAGTTCAAGATCAAAAACTCATAGTTGTCAATCTTACAAACTTTTCCAACTATTACATATATTAAAAGAACCATGGTCTTTTATTCCTATGGATTTTATTACAAATCTTCTAATCTTAAGTTTATAAACTCTATATTTAAGATAGTAGATTGGTTCATAAAAATGGTTTATTTTGTATTATATATAAAATCTATCACAAGTCTCAACAATGATCAAATATCAAGGCTATCTTTTTATCAGAATGTGGAATACTACCAATGACTAAAAAGACCTATTAAAGACCTATTAAAGACCTTTGAAGAGAATATAAATGAAAGTGTGTAACAAATATAATTTATCATATCTTAGACTTCTTTTATATAAGATCATTACTCTTTGTGAAACTCATTTTCAGAAAAGTAAAGAGAGATAATATCATAGTGTCATGGCCATAATCATGTAAGATAATAATTACTTATAGAAATAGGTAGAAGTAAGTAAAAGTATGTAAAAGTAAGTTAATTCTATAATATTTAATATGGAAGCTTCCTAAAAACTTCCTAGACGCTGCTTTGACTTCATAGATGTCTTTAATTGACTTTTTGGATTAGAAACGTGGTCAACAAGTTGGCCATGTGCCACACATGTTATTAGCTTGAAGATCCATCTAACTATGTGGCCCACACGTAGAAAAACTTGCCTTGTAAGTCAAGGCATGTGTCCTACAAAGTCAACACATATTGGAGGTCCTATAGAACGTCGCCATGTAGCCCCTACTTAGAGAGCATATATAGAGACAAGAGTGAAGGCTTCTTCACTCTTGTCAACTCCTTTCTTGCTTCTAGTCTAGTTTCAAGGGTCTCTAGTTTTCTTGTCTTTTGGCAATAGCCATTCCAGTTTCTCTTTCAATATATATACTTATTTATATATATTTTGTTACCTCTCTTTGAGTGAAGGCTCACTTGTCTGAATTATTTTTTCATCAAGTTCTTGACCTTGACAGATTGACAAGAGTACACCTACAATATTAGAGCTTTGTCTAATCTTGATTAAGAGTGGATTACCCCTTTTTTTTGATAAGATATAAACGTATTAGAAGTTGCGGATTACCCTCTTTTAAACTGATATTGTCCTTAGTATTTTCTTTGTCCGCAAGTCCTCTCTTCTATTTGTCTTGAGCGATATTAGACATCTTCTCTCTTCTAAGTGTTATCATGGCACAACTTCTTGAAATGAAGAGTGCAATGGCACAAATGCAAGAGCAATTGAGGGAATTAATGCTTGCAATGCATCAACTCAATTTACCACCACAAGGAACAACAAGATTGGCAGAAAGTGAAGATATAGAAATGGTTGGAGCTGCTTCAACATCTGCACCAAACCATGTCCTTTCTCCTATGGTGGAACGCCCTTCAAATGTTAGAGAACCAAGAATTACCCTATCCAAGAAGTTTGATGGCACCAGATCCAAGTTTCGAGGATTTATCAATCAAGTACAACTTGTGATTGAACTTCAACCCCAAAGCTATCCAATTCCAGGATCGTAAGTTAGATTCATTGGTACGCTTCTTTCAGATTCAGCACTATCGTGGTTTTCATCTTTTCTTAAACGATGAGATCCAATATTGGATAATCTAGAGGCTTTTCTGATAGAGTTTTGATTCGTGTATGGAGAACATGATGCAATTCATGTTGCAACCAATAAGATCCATATTTTACGACAAGGCAATCAATCAGTAACGTTATATGCTTCACAATTTCGACAACTTGCAACTGATATCAAGTGGGATGATGCTGCACTTATTAGCCAATTTCTCTATGGATTACAATATGACGTAAAAAAATTAATGCTCAACTTATCTGATCCTCAAACATTAAATCAAGCAATTGACTTTGCTGTGAAGTGCGATAATCGCCTTTTTGAATTTCGATTTGAGAACCGTACAAGTGGACCTCATCATTACTATAATTCAATGGCAACAACAACACCTCTTCAACACATACATTCGGAAGTAGAGGATATGCAAATTGATGCAGTACATTTCAAACCTCTTAGTGAGCAAGAAAAGACTCGTCGTCGTGAAGAAGGATTATGTTTATATTGTAGAGAACCAAAGCACACTGCTCAACATTGTCCAAAGAAACGACGCAATCACAAAATGAGGAGTATGGCTGTGAAAGAAGATAAATAGTCAAAAAACGAATTTGTCCAGCTACAATAGGGACCGTGCAGCTGGAACCTTGCACAACTTCTAGTAAAGGTCCTATTCTCTCCTCAGAGCCCTCTTCTTGTTTTACATTAAATGTTATTTTAGGACCTAAACATTACCAAGTCTTTGCCTTGTTAGATTCAGGAGCCTCAGCGTATTTTTTAGATGAAGAATTTACTAAAAGACATAGCATATCTTTAGTAAAGAAAACCAAACTTGTTCATGTAGAAGTCATAGATGGTCGTCCATTGTCTTCTGGAGATATTACTCAAGAAACCCTTCCTATAGAAGTAATAATCAATAGTCATAATAGTTTTGTAGTATTTAATATCATTAGATCTCCCTCTAATCCAATTATTTTAGGTTTATCGTGGTTAGAAAAATACAACCCTCAAATAGACTGGATTTTCTGAACTCTTATTTTCTCTAAAAGTATAACTAACAGTGTAGTTAAGCAAGTAGAGAGTCATAAATCCAGTTCAATTAAACTCGTATTTATAGGTGCAAAAGCTTTCTTGCATGCTGCTATGAAAGAATCACCATACATTATTTATGCTACACTCGTTTCTACTGGTGAAAAGACTTCAAGTGGCATTCCAAGCCAATATCAAGAATTTCAAGATGTATTTGAAAAAAAGAATGCGGATACACTCCCGAAACATCGTCCCTAAGATTGCTCAATTGACCTTCAAGAAGGAGCACAACCGCTATTCGGACCAATCTATAGTTTATCACAAAATGAGTTGGCTGAACTCAAGGAGTATATTGAAGAAAATCTAGCCAAGAATTTCATACGCCATTCTAAATCCCCAGCAAGAGCTCCAATTCTATTTGTGAAGAAAAAAGATGGATCATTGCAAATGTGTGTTCATTATCGAGGACTCAAAAAGAGTACCATCAAAAATAGATATCCACTACCTTTAATATCTGGACTTCTTGATCAGCTGAATCAAGCTAAGATCTATACAAAAATAGATCTTCGGGGAACATACAATCTAGTACGCATCAAAGAAGGAGATGAATGGAAGACTGCGTTTCGAACTAGGTATGGACATTTTGAATACAACATCATGCCTTTTGGACTTACAAATGCACCAGCAACTTTTCAACATCTAATGAATGATGTTTTTCGAGAGTTTTTGGACGATTTTGTGGTATGTTATCTAAATGACATCTTGATCTATTCTAAGAATCCAGAAGAACATGAACTTCATGTTCGTCGTGTGTTACAAAAATTAAGAGATGTAGGACTCTATGCCAAGATAGAAAAGTGTGTATTCCACACTACTCAAGTTGATTTCTTAGGTTACATCATTTCAAATGATGGACTTATGATGGATCCTAAGAAAGTTCAAACTATTATAGATTGGAAGATCCCAAAAATGGTAAGAGATGTTCAATGTTTTTTGGGATTTGCCAACTACTATCGGATCTTCATCAAAGACTTCTCTCGAGTTGTAGCTCCACTTATACATTTGACTTGTAAAGACAAACTCCAATGGAATCAAGAAGTGGAAGTTCCTTTGAATCTTTAAAGACAGCGTTTGTTTCTGCACCAATCTTGTGTCGTGTTGATTTTTTCAAAGCATTCTTTATGGAAACAGATGCATCGGACTTTGCTATGGGTGCGGTTTTATCACAAATGGGAACAGATGACAAACTTCATCTAGTAGCCTTTCATTCAAGAAAATTTTCAACAGCAGAAATCAATTATGAGATCCACGACAAAGAACTTCTTGCAATTGTCGATTCTTTTCAAGAATGGCATCATTATCTAGAAGGCGCTTCTAGTCCAGTCACCGTGTATACGGATCACAAGAACCTCGAATATTTTATATCAGCACGCGTATTAAATCGTCGTCAAGCTCATTCGAGCATGTCTTTATCAAGATTCGAATTCATCATCACTTATCAGCCAAGAAAACAACAAGGTTTATCCGATGCCTTGGCTAGACGTTCTTATCTTGTACCAAAAGAAGGAGATGCAGCTTTTGAGCAACAAAGAACAATTCTCTTCAAGCCGGAGTAATTTCATCTTTGAGCAATAAAATCAACATTGACTGTTGATTTAACTTTCCTTAAGCAAGTCTAGTTAAGTATGTCTTCAGACCCTCTTGTTCATGATATCAAGAACAATTCTTCTAAATATCATGATCCATCTAAATTTGAATTCAAGAACAACCTACTCTATTTCGAAGGACGTCTATATGTTCGAGAAGGAGAAGCACGTTTATGTGTTCTTCAAGCTCGTCACGACTTCCCAGCAGCAGGACATTCCGGATATAATAAGACTTTGGAGCTGATATCCATGGATTTTTGGTGGCCTCAAATGTGGAAGGCAGTTAAAGATTTTGTACAATCATGTGATGTTTGCTCAAGATCAAAAATTCCTCGTCATCGACCATTTGGACTTCTTCAGCCATTACCCATTCCAGAACAACCATGGTTTTCTGTTTCTATGGACTTCATCACGGATCTTCCAATCTCAGGTTCTTATGACTCTATATTCATGATAGTAGATCGTTTTACCAAGATGGCACATTTTGTACCATGTACAAAATCTATCACAGCTAAGCTCTTTCTTGACAATATCTATCGCTATCATGGATTACCTAAGGATATTATATCAGATAGGGGAACTCAATTTGTATCAAGATTTTGGCGGACTCTTTTCAAGATTCTTAAAGTGGATATAAAACTATCCTCAGCATTCCATCCTCAAACTGATGGACAAACGGAGCGTGTTAATCAAGTTTTGGAGCAATATTTAAGATGTACCATTAATTACCAACAAGATGATTGGACAACTCTTTTGCCATTGGCAGAGTTTGCTTACAATAACACGGTACATTCTTCTACAAAACAAACACCTTTCTTTGCTAATTATGGTTATCATCCACGACTTGATACTTTTGACTTTTCAAAAGTTGATAATCGTGCTGCAAAAGATTTGGCAATTCATTTATCACAGCTACATGCAACGATGAAGGCGCAGTTAAAAGAGGCTCAAGAACAACAAAAGGCCAATGCAGATGTCTATCGAAAGGAACAACCATCATTCGTCTTGGGTGATAAGGTATCGCTACTTCATCGCAATATCAAGACCACTCGTCCTTGTGACAAGTTGGACTATCGAAGGCTGGGACCATTTTCTATTTCTGCACAAATCAATCCAGTTGCATATCGTTTACATCTACCAGAGTCAATGAAAATCCATCCAATATTCCATGTATCTCTTCTTGAACCATACAAGACATTGGACATACCAAGAAGACGACAAACTCCACCTCATCCTATAGAAGTGGACAATAATGAAGAGTTTGAAGTAGAAGAAGTCTTAGATTCAAGGCAGCGCCGAAATAAATTAGAATATCTTGTCTATTGGCGTGGATATGGTATTAGTGAACGCACATGGGAGCCAATAAAGAATCTTGCAAATGCAGCAAAGGCGGTGGAGGCTTTTCATCGACAACATCCATCAAAATCATGATGAAAACCTTCTTTATAAAAGAAACAACATCTAGGCAAGTTAACATTCTACTTTCAATTCTTGTTCGTAGCTTCGTTGTAGTAGTGGCGCTCAGGAGATGGAGAACCAATAACCAGTGGATTTAACTCAAGAGCCTTCATTTGCTGACCTGTCGGACGAGACATTACGATTGTCACAACCTTCAAGACGACACAATCGAGATGAAGATCTTCAAGAACGACATGTTCTTCCTCGAATAGATGGTGAGATACAATGCATTTGGTATCACGATTTGGGAAGGGACTCCCAATGTTTGGTGATTTTTCTAGAGGTAGGAACAACTCTTGATGGTGTTCCAAATATTCTATTCGAAGGAAGTTACGAAGGCCTCAACAATGATCAAATAACTGGGTGGTCTTCCCGCCCTGGTATGGGACACTACCGATGGTTGAGAGGCCCTATCAATCATCTTCGAAGAGAACAGAGATTAGAGTATGTGGCGAATACAATTCGTCGCATCATAGATTTCCTCAACATATGATGACTGCTCCTCGTGGAACTCGTCTCTAGAAGGGGGGGTAATGTCACGGCCATAATCATGTAAGCTAATAATTACATATAGAAATAGGTAGAAGTAAGTAAAAATAGGTAAAAATAAGTTAATTCTATAATATTTAATATGGAAGCTTCCTAGAAACTTCCTAGACGCTGCTTTGACTTCATAGGTGTCTTTAATTGACTTTTTGGATTAGAAACGTAGTCAACAAGTTGGCCATGTGCCACACATGTTATTAGCTTGAAGATCCATCTAACTATGTGGCCCACACGTAGAAAAACTTGCCTTGTAAGTCAAGGCATGTGTCCTACAAAGTCAACACATATTGGAGGTCCTATAGAACGTCGCCACGTAGCCCCTAGTTAGAGAGTATATATAGAGACAAGAGTGAAGGCTTCTTCACTCTTGTCAATTCCTTTCTTGCTTCTAGTCTAGTTTCAAGGGTCTCTAGTTTTCTTGTCTTTTGGCAATAGCCATTCCAGTTCCTCTTTCAATATATATACTTGTTTATATATATTTTGTTACCTCTCTTTGAGTGAAGGCTCACTTGTCTGAATTATTTTTTCATTGAGTTCTTGTCAATTTCTTTGTTATTTTAATCTAATTTCAAGATTTTTTAATTTTTTAATCTACGGAAATATATATTTTCAATTTCTTCTTGAATATATATATATATATATATATATATATTAAACTTTATTATTTACATTCTTCAAGTTCTTATTCCTGACATTGGCTTACATGAAGGTCCAAATGGTTGTCAAATTGGCACTTAAATCTACTACATAAAACTAATCTTAAATTAAAAGGTAAATAAATGTAATACAATGCAGATTTGCATATAATTAGATCTTATCAATTTGTATAAAAGATAGAAAAAAAATGTACAAGTACCTCCCAAAAAGTTAGAGTAAGATTTAAAAACATATACAAATTTAACAAATGCAGTTATCTAGCTAAAGCAAAAGAAGAAAAAAAAAAAAAAAAAAAAAAAAAAAAAAAAACTTTCATCTCAATATTATTATATGATTGGATGTATGTTGCAACTACTTAAAGTTCTTAGTTTTTTAATTTCATACATTATGGAACAATAAGATATAAAAAACTAATGATAAGATTTATATTATAGAGAATATTAATAGAAAGTAATAGAGCAAGAGTGTGAGAAGAATTAAGTACATCCAATTAGATGTCTTAAAACTCTCATATACAAATTAATATAAACTAATTAGCCTAAATTGATTACTATGCATTATAGTCTAATAAAAACTATTAATTTATTAATTAATTAAGATTTACATATCCATCTAAATAACAATCATCTAATTAAAATTAATAGTATACATATGTTATTAAATTTTAGAGTAAATTTTATAAATCAAATTTGGTTATCTTTTATTTTTTTATTTTTATGATTGTAATAATCAAATAAGGTTTCTTCAAGATGTATTTTAGTTTGATTATGTGACTAGTTATTGAATCTAATAAAATGAAAAAATATATAATATATATTTTTTTACTAAAGATAATGTAATGTATTTAGTTATTTCATCCAAATTATTTTACAATCAATAATGCATTAAATATTTATAATTGTTATTTTTTCTTTTTTTTCTTTTTTTTTTTTGCACGTTTTGTTATTTCATTGCTTCTTGTACAATCCAATCCATGACCAAAAGTGCCTATTCAAGGATTCAATTTGAGTCTATTTTCACAACCAATTCTTGCTTTCAAAAACTTATGGAACAGACTTGACATCAAATAGTTTATCCTGAATATATGTATTCAAGGTGACATTAGGTGTTTTTTCTACTTCCTATTGGTTTTTGGAATAAAATATCATCAATGGGACATTATGACATAATCACAATTTTATTACTCAATAAGCATCTCTCACTTCTATAATTGTTGCAAATATCTCAAGCAAACTTAAATTACTTTTTACTTGCAACTTACTTTGAACTAATGAGTATAAATGACAAAATTTGGGTTAAAAAACAGCTTAATTTAAATATGCAATTAGGTATCGCTTATTTATTGAAAATCATAAAATCTATTAAAAAGAAATAAAATTACAAAATATTTTCTAGAAAGACTTTACCACAATATTTTCTAGAAAGACTTTACCTTCTACAATGAAAAGGTTGCGTGAAAGTGGTTGGCAATTGAAACTCCACAAACAAAATCCATAAGTTTGGAAAGATTTTATCTTTTTTCCTATAAAAATAATTAGAGAGTTGCATATATATATATATATATATATATATAAACATAAATCTTCACATGACTCTTTCTATGGTTGTCTATGCAAGTTTGCAATATTCAACATCCACAATAAGTTTCCACTGACATAGAGTTATATTGTGGTAAAGACTGACTTATATCCCCGGCTGGGGGGGTGGGGGGGGTGGACCCGGGCGGAGAATTCAACCCGAATACCTGGTGAGATATTTTCACGTCAGGTGGGCTTGCAGGAGATTCTGGATTCGAGCACCAACAGTGTGAACGGGAACAGAGAATCCGACCCCCAACCCACGGGCACCCATCCCCACATACAAACATGGTCTTCGAATCCCGTGGCCCGCATTCTATAAGGGTTTTCTGGCACCCCCGCTTCCTCAGCCCGAACAGCTTCGCACTGTTCGAGCAGCTAGCCACAATGTTGGATTTCTCGCATCGTTTCTGAGCACGTATCGGATCTGTTGTTGCGTGTCTTCGTCTACCTCGCATCTCATTATTGATATTGTTGCATTTTCTTCATTTTGACGTTACGGTGGTCATTTCCGTGCCGCGATTGTGGTTTGCGGTGTCGAAGTTTGGAGGGCGATGCGGATCTGAGGGTAAAGGGATTGTGCGTCCCACGAGCCTTTGTTGGGTGTTCTTTTTGTGATATTTAGGAACAGGAGAGACTGGCATTGTGTTTATTTTTCTTGGAAAGGTGAAGAGGAAAGACGCTTCTGCTCAGGAGTTGGAGAGGGGTCGTATGTGGAGCTTGAAGTGAGCTCTCAGCTGCAGAAGAGGGAGCGGGTGCCGTGGTTCCGCTATGGAGTTTTACTTCTACGCCGTGTTTGGGATCCAGGTCATTGCCCTGGTGGCCCTGGAGTTTGGGAAGTCTGGCAAGGACCGGATCACCACGTCTTCTGCTTTCAATGCCTTCAAGAACAACTACCTGGTCGTCTACTCGCTTATGATGGGTAACAAACCGTTTTGCAACTTAGCCTGGGATTCGCGTCTTCCCTCTGTCTTTCTTTTTCTTTTCTTTTCTCTTTGTTTTTCTGTACCGTCCGTAAACTGTATAAGAATTGTTCACCGTGTAGTCTACCCTACGCATATGACCAGGTCCATCCATGAGCTTACATGACTGCGAACCGTAGTTGGTGGTTTTCTGCGACACATTTTGACGCGAGTTGATGGAGCTTTGCCAATTCTCTTATTTATTTTTCTTATCGTGGTTCATTTAATGCGGTGTTTGAAGCGCGCTCATGAGTGAGATTACTCTGCTTTGTCGTCAATAATTTGGTGGCACGTGATCTTGCTGAGGATTTGGACCATTATGGGTTGGCATTTAAGATAATGCATAGCGGTATTGTGCTCGTGTTATTTGCTCCATCCGCGGTCTTGTGGCTTTAGATCTTACATTGAATGCTGTGGAATATTTTTAGATTTTTTGTTTGGGACATTTACTACTTTTTACGTCCACTTGTTCCAATCATGAACTGTGAAGTCCGTGGGAAATATTCATTTAGAACATGCTTGGAACTAGTTTCATTATCCCATTGGAATGAATCTGCAGTGTTCTCTGCTCGATTTCATCTTGCTACTTGTCCATTGCGGATGGACATGTTATGTATTATGGAAAATGCTTATGGGGCTTCCTTTAGGTCCTCTTAGATGATGCGACACCCGTGAAACTCATAACTTGCTGTTGCTTATGTGTGCAGCGGGAGACTGGCTGCAAGGACCATACGTGTACGCCCTATATGTCTTTTACGGGTACAATAAAGGTGATATCGGAAAGCTTTTCATAGCTGGATTTGGATCATCCATGCTTTTCGGGACTATTGTTGGATCTCTTGCCGATCGATAGTAAGTGTTCCATGCCATCATTTGCATATTATCAGGGGTCAATCTTCACGATCTGCGCCAATGTGGTGATCCACATGATATTTACAGTCCCTTCGGTTCCTTGCATAGCTTTTGCCCAAAATGACTTTTACTATATCTTTTTACGCACCATCATCACTTGAGGTATGTTTTTTCTTTTCTTTTTTCTTTTCTTTTCCTGTAACACTTTGTAACGTTTCTGGTTCCAACCTCTTATGACAGTGGGCGCAAGAGGATGAGTGTCATTTACTGTATTACATACATGCTGAGTTGCTTTACGAAGCATTCTCCAGAGTACAGGGTGTTGATGTTGGGACGTGTATTGGGAGGCATCGCCACATCACTGCTTTTCTCTTCATTTGAGTCCTGGCTTGTTGCTGAGCATTTTAAGGTTACCTGAGTCTCTAACTATTTTAGGTTTTCTTTGTGACGCGGATCATTCTCTCTGCAAGTACATACAACAAGTAATTGATTTTATGGCTGAAGATAAAATGGTGTTTTACTGAATCATTGTGCGTATGTGTATGTGTATTTGTATGTCGAATTTAAAACTCATTGACGGTGATTTCTACTTGTCGTCAATACAGAGAGGTTTTGAGGCACAGTGGTTGTCATTGACTTTCTCCAAGGCTATATTCTTGGGTAATGGACTGGTTGCTATTCTTGCTGGATTAGTCGCAAACACTCTGGCGGGTACTTTCGGCTTGGGCCCCGTCTCCCCCTTTGATGCCGCAGCTTGTGTTCTAGCGGTCGGCATGGCGATAATTATTTCTACCTGGCCAGAGAACTATGGAGACCAGACAGAGGGCAAGAGCTTCACCCATCAATTTACGCAGGCAGCTTCAGCTATTGCTTCTGGTGAGAACTTAAGTGCTTATGGACGAGTTTCAAGACATTTGCACTTCATTCTCGCGGTCAAATGAGGTTGCAAAGGTCTTGTTTCTATCATTTATTTACTTAAGTACTGTGCTTTTGTTCGGCACCAAGTTCGTGGCATGTAGGAATTCTTAATTCTGGTCTCCATTGTGTCTTTGGATTGACAGATGAGAAGATTGCTTTGTTGGGTGCCATCCAGTCCCTGTTTGAAGGATCCATGTATACGTTTGTATTCCTTTGGACACCAGCCTTGAGCCCTAACGATCAGAAAATTCCATTTGGCTTTATCTTTGCCACTTTCATGCTTGCTTCTATGTTGGGAAGCTCTTTAGCATCTCGTCTGATGTCACGTCCACACTTGAGGGTGGAGAGCTACATGCAGATTGTGTTTATGGTCGCTTCGGGTTCTCTCTGCCTTCCAGTCATCATCCAAGTGAGTTTTCTTACACAGCTTCTCTCATTGGCAATGTTCATGGCTATACATGGTTTGGTAATCTTGGAATTTGTGGTCAGGACACACACACACACACACACACACACACACATATATATATATATATATATATATATATATATAAGTGTGTGTTTGTAATTCGAAAGTCTTATCAATTGGGTTATACCGCCTCCTAGAAAATGGAACGGAGCACTTTCAAAATCTGTTAATTTAACTTGATTCATGATTTCGGCTTTTATTTGTTGCAGTTCTTTTTGCCGGATTCGCCCTCGGCTAGCATTACGGCTGGGGGGCGACTAAACCTCCTGGGTTTCTGTATATTTGAGATGTGTGTGGGAGTTTTCTGGCCATCTATCATGAAAATGAGGTCCCAGTATATCCCTGAAGAGTCGAGGAGCACAATCATGAATTTTTTCCGGATTCCTTTGAACGTATTTGTGTGTGTTGTACTGTACAATGTAAGCCACTACTTCTTTAGAAAAATACTTTCTTTGTCGCTTTTTCTTTATTCTGGGAATAACAAAGATAGGAAGTTACTATTGGAAGTTGTCAGATGAGACTGAGTTTTCAACAGATTTCTGACTTCTCTTTTGGTTTGTTGTTGGCTCCTTCAGGTCAGTGCATTCCCTATCAGTGTGATGTTTGGAATGTGCGCAATATTTCTGGCACTGGCTGGTGTCTTGCAGCGCCGGCTCTTGATGGTTTCTGACAAGCACAGAAGCAGTGAGTTAGATTCGCTCTTGACTACCTTACATGATGTTCTAAATGTTAAGTTTGTCTTGTATTAATCGCAGGACATGTTCGAATGTGCTGGGACAATTTATAATGTGTCATAATCTCTTCTTTTGCAGGGTCAATTGAGACGTGGACGACTGAGAAGGGAGCTGAATTAGAACCCCTCAACATTTAAGTATGTATTTAGGTTGCACCCTAGGGATAGAGTAACATAGTAAAAGGGAGTGTTGTTCCTACTTGTTGACCTTAGATAAGCATTCTTCGGATGTTAGTGATCGTCGATGTGACATATGGTAGAAAAATCTTCGATTCTGTTATAGCTTTGGACTCAAGTTTGCATTTATTTGAGGACTTACCAAACTGGTTATTTGTACTTGCATAACTATCAAATTACTTTTGCATTTATCTCAACGCTTTTGTCTATGCAGCATTTTCTCAGTCCAGTTTCTGATTATCACCTCATTCTTTCTTGCCAAGACTATCGAAGTCTTAAAATTTGGATGTCTCTTGTCTTCCATAACTTGAAGTCAAATGACTCCAATTCCACTGTTCATGAACCTCTTTTTTTCTGTGTAGGTGATCCATCACTAGCTCAAACTCTACTGTTAACACATGGAACCAAGATAAAGCAATGGGTCACGACAAGCGGAATCTCTTTTCAAGAGTTTTTCTTGATACTCACCTTGGTTCTACAACGTACTGCTTTCAAATTCTAAGTTGCCAACAAAACGCTTAAGAACCTGAAATTTGTAGGCTTGCCACCACCTAATGCTTCCATGTTTAAAAACATGATTCATGTCTTTAAGTGAATGTAGAACTGTTTTGCTACTCAACTTTAGTCTAGAGTGTTAAATTTGAATCAACCTTATTCTAGAAAGATATACAACTAGAATGTTAAATTTTAATCATGTAAAAATTGAATATGTGTGTGTGTATGTATGCTTTGATAAAATTTCACCTAATTGTACATGCGCTTGTGTTCTGATTGTTTTTAAATAATGGATTAATTTTGATAAATTACGACAAAGTCACTTTCATTGTTGTTTTATTATTATTATTACTAACCTTAGACGTTTTATGAATTTGACTTGAAAGTGAATAAAATTTCAGCACCTCAAAATATATCAAAATATACTTCTTATGGTCTGAGAAAGAATAAATTCAAATTATGCAAGAGACAAAACTTTGAAAACTAATAAGTAGTTGAGAAAAAAACTAAAAAGTCAATAATCAATATTTTTGTTATTTAGTAATATGGTGTTGAAACATTTGTAATATGGTGTTGAAACATAGCTTAAAGAATTCAATTTTTTACTCATTTGAATGAAGACCAAAAGAAATTAAGGACACCAAAAGTTTAAGTTATCTTAGAACAATGAAGAAAATTTACATTAAATATTTTATTAGAGTGTAAAGCACAATATAATATGTACTGATTAGTTATTGTATCTAAGTCAGAATTATGTTACAATTATCATTATTATTATTTGACATTAAATTTTGTTAAATATCTATTACTAAATTTAAAATGGAGTTAAAATAAAGTTTTTTTACTCTAGAAAGATCTGCTTTTCTTCAATAATAAGTGAAACATTTAGGCTACATGTACACCCCAAATTGCTATACACACACCCATTATACCTATATGCACCCCAATGCCTCTAATTGGCTACTTTGCTCAAATATTGTGATATGGGTCATGAGTACAATATCACAATATAACACACACAATATAACAAGGTTTAAAGCATGCTCTTGACTTAGTCCCAATGCAAGTCCTATTGGGACTAACACTTGCACTAAAGGCAAGGTAAAGGGTTGCAAGTGAGTGATCAATTTAATAAACCAACTAATTAGATGCCTCTATTTTCTTAGATGTGTGTAGCAATTTGGGGTGTGCATGTAGCTTGCACCTAAGTAAAAAGAGTGAAGCTTCAATTCTTTAAATATTCTTTATATTCATGTTTAAAGCAAACATTCATTATGTATTGTATTTTGATCAATATCATTTTTCAATATTAAGAGATATCTTTTTTAATGAAGTCTAAAACATAAGATGGTACTTCCTTGTAAATACAAGCATCAATACATACATTCTTTCAGGCTTTTTCTTGTTGCACCATCATGACAAGTAACTAAAGTATTATAAAAAAAATATTGTCAATTAGTAATACTCCTACTACTACTTTATTCTCATTTTACCACCACAAACATTATGCCAGTTTAAATCAAACACATTCAATTTACTTAGAGTAGAATCAAATAAAATGAAAAAGAAAGAAAGAAAAAGCAATGTTAAAAAGTTTGAGAACAGGACAAAGATCCAAAAAAGAAAAAGGAACGGAAAAGAAATGATAAATGCGAATTAGGGCCCACGGAATTGGTAGAGTTAGGGGGCCCTCGTGCACCGAAGACCGCATTATCCGCGGCCACACCCGCCGGTTTCCCCAACGAGGAGAGGAGCCCTTCGCCGCATAATTGTGGAAGAAAGCTGCCGGGCACCGAAGACCGGGCTCTCTTCGGCCACTCCCGCCAATTTCTGCAAAAAAGAAAGGGAGCCCTTGGCCGCATTTCTGTGGAATCATGTTGCCGCGACGAGGGAAGGAGGCAGGCCGATGGTTTGCTTCCCCAAGCGTCGCGAGCGGCTTTTAGGTTTTATACTTGTTATTTAGAGTCAGTTCAGTAGATTCACCGCATCTGACAAGTCTCGGAGTCAATGGTCGGAAAGGTTTCAGGAGAATATAATTTATTACTCCTCGAATTTTCCGAGAAGTAGATTACTCGGGAAATTCTTCGCATCGTGTGGGGTCGCTGTTTTGTGAGGCTCTTTTCGTTGGCTGGGAGTATATTATTGTGCGTTTCTAGAGACGGAGCTTCGTGAAGCCCTGCTTCGTGCACAGTGTGCCCTGGATTAACCTTAGGTTTTGCAATCCAGTGTCGAATGTCGTCCTAGATGTTGGAGATTCTGGTTTCTACAACGTTAGCGATGTAGCGTCTGTGTAAGTACTGGATAGTGTGATGAGCACATCGAAACCTTCTGAACGAGTCGAGTTGGGAAACTCTTCATGCTCGATTCAATTTTTTGTGAAGTTTAGCAGACCTCAATTCTGGAGCTGTTGCATCGTGCACGGAGGTGAGCGCCTCTGTTTTGCCGCCGCTATTGACTTAGTCGCCGTAGCTTGTAAGACGGTGTTATTGGAGTATGGGAGGCATTTGTTCGGAATTCAGGGGAGATATCAGAGTGCGATGTGCTGAATTTTTTTCTTTTTTCTTTTTTCTTTTTTATTGAATTTGTGTTCTTATATATGTCTGCTATGGAGTTTTTCTCACATTACACTCTTAGCTTTGGAATTCTGAGGAGTGCTAGTGGATTTTCAATTGCCTGGTTAGATTTTTCCCGTGTTGATTTGCGCAGTCTGTTGGTGTAAATTAGGTCTTGAGGTGTACTCTCGTGTTTGTATTCTGAATTTCATTGTGTACGCAAGAAAACTAAATTCGAAGATGTCTAGCGATTAGATCGCATCCAGTCTTGGTAGATTAGTGGCAATCATCATGTTTATGGAACTGTGGAGCTTTGCACAGTATTTAGTTGGATTGCTCGTGCTCGGTCTGTAGTCGACACAAGATGATTCTTTGGTTGACTAATCTGCTCTTTGCCTACGAGAAAATTCCATTCTGTTCGTTAATCTTCTTATCATAAATCTCTGGCTCTTCATTCGAAAGCTTAAGTCAAAGACGCCAGAGTTATCAACGAGAATTGCTATGTGCAGACCAGGAGAAACGAAATGGATAACTGGAGTAAACCGATTACGTTCTTTGAGGGTGGCACCTTAGGACTGCGCATGTGAGCGCGAGTGTAAGTGATGAATTTATGAAGTCGACCGTATACTTCAGGGCTCCAGCAGGATGGCAGGAGCTCTAGAAGCCTTCTTTACTTGATGGCGGAAAAAGTGGCTAATCTCTAATGCTTCTGGGGAACCCTAGAGTTAAATAGTGTTTTCGCAAGAGAAAGGCAAGGAAGCAATGTCATCCAGAACTCTAGCGGTATAATTGAAAGTTCAGAGGAGCTTGGGGAATCGTGTAGGAGGCATGAAAATGGAATTGGGAAGCTGATCGTATCATGTGGAAGACTTAAAGAATTAGTGTTCAAATTATTCCCCTAGAGATTGAAAAAGCTGCATAGGGACGAACAGCAGGATTGGTGGTTCTGGTGATTTGGAGATTCGAGAAAGAGAGAACTACGAAACGGTGCTCGAAGATTTGCAGGTTGTCAGAATGAGCTAGTTCCTACTGTGATCGTTGTCAAACCTGCCAACCTGGAGGATATTTCAGGGCAAGTTTCTGAGGGGCTGTATATGAGGTCATCATCTGGAGAGGAAGAACACTCATCAAATGGTGCCAAGCTTTGTCTTAAAGCAACTGAGGGATTTAGCTGCTGAAGAAGGTGATTTGGAAGCCAGGTTCCTGAGAATTGAGCATATTGTCGAGGGTCAGGTTGAATTTGAACAGCTAATCAATGAAATGTGGTTCAGTATGCGTGCTGAGAACGAAGCACAGGGGATGGAATGAAAAGAGAGTGGTTTTGAAATGGAAAGATATGAGGAACAGATTGAAGATGAAGTTGGGATATTGCAGGGGAAGATTCGGCGGCTAGAGGACGAGTTGCGTCTTAGTCTTTCTAGAAAGGACTTCGTCCTGCAGAAGAAGCAGAATGAGATCGACGACATCATGCAGAGCATGCTAGGTAATAAGCGCGTTAGTGATGAATCAAGACTGGAAGTTGCAGCTGACAGAGATAGTACTGTATCCAATGATTCGATAGTGGTAGCTGCTACTTCAAATCAACAGACCGCAGCTAGCCCGCAGAAGGCTGGCTTTCTTGCGTTTGAGGAGATGGTTAAGGAAGGTGATGAACAGGCGAAGAAAGAACGGCATGTTACTCATTCCACCTCGCAGGCACCCACCTCAGAGAATGCTTTACAGCAAGATCCGCAGGGGTCGCACGAGAAGGAACGTCAGTTGGAGAGTAGATTTCTCGCCATGGAGAGGGAGGTGAGTAGGGTCTCTAGTATGCTAAGAGAGGCGGAGTTGGCCTTGTCCGTCGAGCAAGAGAGACGAAGAGAAGCACGTTTGGAAGTGGATCAAGTGCTAGAAAATTTGAAGGAAGAAAAGAGGATTCGAGGTGAATATGAAGAGAAGCTGAAAAGGTTAACGTCTTTTCTGAAGAGTATGAAGGAGAAGTTAACGCCTGATGTTGAGGATGCTGAGGAAGACGTCGCGAGCAAGCTAGCATCTGTCTCGAAGGACCTGGACAAGGAGCTGCAAAGGATGAGTTCCAAGAAGCTTAGTAAAAGAAGGTCTGAACTAATCGAACAGTCCACTCGATGGAAGTTGCAACGGGATGCAGCAGTGAAAGATAGGGATAATCTGGAAGAGAAGCTTAATTTGCAGTTGAAAAGCGAAAGGGATAGAGAAGCAGAGATGGAGGCGATGTGGGTGGAGAGAGAGAAGAATTTGATCATAAAATGCAGTCACTTGGAGGCTGCCGTCGGTCACTGGGAGTCGAAATACAAGAAACGGGACACCGAAGCGTTGCAAGAAAGGAAACTTTCTGACATTGAGCTGGAAGCATATCGTACACAATGGTCTGATGAGAAAGCTGGTTGGGAAGCGTTCGTTTTGAAACGGGAGCAATGGCTTGAGGAGCAAGTTATGAAGTGGACATCTTTGCTTGATGCCAAGGATCGAGGATTGAGTTCTCTCAAGCAGGAGCTCGAAGAGTTGGAGATATCGTTTAAAAATGTTAAGCATGCATTAGAGAATCCTCACCAGGTTCACGATCAGCCGAAACAGATGCTAGAAACTTGTTCACAAACGGATGCATCATGTGAGAGTTTCAAAGCAGACAGGAGTTCGGAAGATAGTGATGGAGAAAGCTGCCAGAGCGTTGAGAAAATTGTCCATGAGGTTGACACAATTGAGGATGAACAAGTTGCAGAACTAGATCCTGGAATATGTTGCATAGAGAAACTTAGACGAGAGAAAGAGGAACTTGAGGAAAAAGTTTCCAATACCCCAACGCTGATGGAAGAGATGCAGACTGAGTTTCAGAATAAATTGAAGCAGTTTGACATTGAGAAAAAGAATCTGGAGGTAAAATTATCATCTAAGACAGCTGAGGCAGAGGACCTGGTAGCACATCTCAATGCTAGAGAACGTCAAATTGAGGCTCTCATGCAGAAGTTTAGAAACGAAGTGTTGAGCATTGATAGAGAAGTTGAGAAAGAAAGGAAAGAAAGAGAAGAAGTGATGGAAATGCATTTTGCTGGAAAGCGCCGTCTTGTTGCAGAAATCCGTGAGAAAGAAGAAAGTTGGCAAAACGATCTGGATGCAATCACGCAAGAGTTGCTTGAATCAAGAGAGTGGGCCAGGCAGAAAGAAGAGGATATTATTAATTTAAAGGAAGATTTAGAAGCACTTGATGAGCAGAAGAAAGATGAGGAGGAGAGATTATCTAGAAGGATCCATTCTTTGTTGAAAGAAAAGGATGCTCTGACGGCTGCACTCGAGCAAGAACAAAGGACTCGGGAAGCAGCTGAGGCTGAATATCAGAGGCTCGAGGAGGAGCATATCATACTTCTTGAGGAGTTGAGTGCCGAACGACAAAGGAAGCTGGAGGGCACTGATTCCTGGGGTAACTCTAACCTGCAGGCAGCTGTTTGTCGTGTAGCCAATGTTGATAAACAAATTGAGGAAGCTATGGATGCAATTGTAAGCTTAAGAGAAGAGCTGGATAATAAAGAAACACAACTTATTCAGGCTAAGATGGATAAAGAGGCTGAGTGGGAGAGACGTCAAGCAGCTTTGGTTCAAGAATATAAGGAAATGCTAAGCATGCGAGAACAAAAATGGCAGCAGGGGTGGATGCGTAAGGAGCAAGAACTCCTAGCTGCAAACGACAAAATACTGCATCAACTAGCCGACGAACGTGGGGAAACAGCATTAGTGCGAGGAGCCCTAAGAGAGCTGGAATGGTCTATCAAGCATGGTGACATCGATGTTAAAGCCAAGTTAGCGAATATATCTAAGAAGGAAGGAATGGTGAAGGTACATGCATCGCACTTGGAGGAGGTGGATCAGTATATACTGGATCTTCAAAAAAAATTGGAAGAGTCGGAGAAGAAACGAAAAAGTGCTGAGATTGCTGCATCAGTACGAGAATTGAAAAGAGGAGCTAGCCTTGATGCTGTTCTCATTCAAGGGGACAGGGACAGGTCGTTACCAAACATGGTCAGGCATGACGGACTTCTCACATCACATCTTTCTTTGGAGGGTGGAACGGAAAGCTTGCGAATACGCACAAAATCTTCTCTTGGAGATAGAAATGGGCGTAGTTTTTCCAGTATCAGGGAGATCCAGCCAGCCGCATACTGGGATGTCGAAAATCTCAGCGGGTACATCCCTCTGCCGGCCTTTTCACGGTTTTTATTTCTTGCATTTTTTTTGCATAAGAACAGAAGATGGATATGCAAAGCAATTTCGTGCTGCTGAACACTCAGTTTTATGGGATTAGATGTTTCCTTGGATAACTTTGTAGGTGAGTTATGTACTTGATCTGAAGTGTCAGCAGTATAGTAAGGCTCTTATTTATTCTTCCAATGTGAATTTCGTGGAACTTGGAAAGGGAGCTTATTATGAACTATTTCCCAGGTTGATGTGCTGTTCGTACAGCCTCGCTGCTTTACTTTTTCAGTAGGAGTTCCTGCCTCTTTCTTCTGGTTGTTAGGTTTGTATAGATGAACAAAGGGCAGTGTGCATGTACTTCTTGATAATGATGAGTTCTTTTGAGTGCAGTGCTGGGCGTCACGGTGGCAGTGTCGGCTCTAGCACTAGTCACGGTCAGCCTCGCGATGATTACTCTCTTTCAGTCTTGCCTCCTGTTTCACCTGGACGACGGCAGCAAAAGTGGCTTGTTGATGCTGCTTGGTTGGAAAATGTCCGCAAGGTATTTAAGAGCTTCGTACATTAATAGAAATGGGTTCTTGTGAGAGCGTCTTGTTCAGGAGCGATTCTCTGAGCAGCCCCAAGATGATGATGATAGGAAAAAAAAAGTAGAAGCATTAGCAGTGTTATTAAACTAAAGAACGTAAATCAATATTTGGTGATGTTCTCTGTACATGCTGCTCGAAGTATATACCTGTTTGTGCCAGGAGGACTTTTTGAGTGAGAATCCATGGCACAAACAATTTGATTAACCCTGCAATTCAGGAAAATGTTGCAAATTTGTGAACAGTGATGTACAAATCTTTTTCAATGCTCACAGTACTGTCAGTTGTGAGAGAGTAACTTAATAGAAGTTGGTGTTTTGATTCAGGAGCAAACATTTTTACGGCAACAGCTTGAAATTGAGCGACAGCGGCTCTGTTCATTTGGTCAGGTGGGCATAACTTTCTTGCATGGAAATTATTCTTTTGGCTTTCCTTTTGGCTGTGCAAGCTTGTGACATATTTATCTGGATTGTGTATATTCTAAAATCTTTGTTACGAAGTTGTATGTTCCATTTAACGCTGGATTTCTACGGACATTGAATTGTTGGTTGTAATTTCATGTCAGTTCATGGAAATTTTTAAAGTTGATAACCCTCCAATGGATTGGTAGGTCGATGCGGAGAATAGGTTGATAGAAGCAGCGGTTGTACGGGCTATGGAGGAGAAGCACGAGAGCGAGTCCAAAGTCCTGGATTTGCAACAGGAGGTGCGCTGGTCCCAACCAAATCCTCTCTTCTTTTGCACTCCCGGTTTGCATGCTATAACAAGCTGCTCATCACCCAGAGGCCCTTCGACAAAGGATCTGTCAAGCCATAATTCAGTATTCCCGAAACTTTCAGGAGAATTGTGAAGGTCATTACAGTGATTTAAAACGTCAATGTGCTGTTCCCGTTCAGGGGAAGCTATCCCACCGGCTGTTATCTGTGCTTTTTGGTAGGTTTTCTTACGGTTCTCTAGTCAAACATAAGATAATAAATACCTCAAACATAGAATAATAACGCTTAATATTGAATGTTGATCTTTCTAAACGCCAATCCCAAAAATGTTTTAAGAGTGCAGCTCTTAGAAGTGTTGGTGTCGACTGATAGTACAACATATAAAGAAAGGTTGAAGGAAGAACATACCACGGGGAATAATAGCTTTTTGCGGATGGGGGTTGTAGATCACAATTTTTCACAAGAAACAGTATTTCACGAAGGGCCCTACAATCCATCGCAACCCTAGTTCTGACAAACGATGCAGTTAGAAATTGGAGCCTGAGATGGTTACTTTATAGCCAGGAGAAGTCCTGCCGTTTCATTAATAGTGACGCACCTTGTTAAGCTGTGGACATGTTACCCTGTTGTTGGTGTTTACAGGTATTAATGCTGCGGAAGATGCTGGCTGCCAGGTCCGAGACAGCCTGTTGATTACATTCTTAGTTTGAAATGTACCATGTGTCAGCTTGCTGCAAATTTTGTAGAGCACATTCACAGATGGGGAACGAGCTACGTTTTTCTAGCACTTCTAAGAGTTCATGATTCACTCATGATTGTGATAAAAATCACACTTGAAGTGGACTTCCAAATTTACTACTATGTGTGATCTCGTATCATGCATGCACACTGGTTCTCAGCGATTTGCGAAGTACCTACGGCTGCTGATCTTTTCCAGATGATAACTCTGGAAACCTGAAGAGTTTATTTTGGCCATCTTTGAGTGGCTACTGTACTTACCCACCAAAGCAGGAAAGTTTTGGGTAGGGTTGATACTGTTTCCTTGTGTATCATGTATCCACTATTACATAATCACTTTCCTCACAAAGAGGAAATCTCTAAAGCAGACGTTCATTTCTAGTCCTCAGGACTTGGTTGGGACTGAATTGCTACCGATGAATTGTGTAGGCCTGTGCCAAGAATGAACATGAGTGATTGTCACAGGTTGAATGAAGGCTGAACCAATTCATGGGTTAGAAGCACTTCCTCAACCTTTTGTTTTCAATCTCTTGCTTCTGGTATATTTTTAATTTCTTGCCTGCCACGTTAGTGGAGATGCTCCATTAAAAAGAGACCTTGACGAGTATAACGACTTAAGCGAACCCTTACTAAGCAGAGATTGTTTTGACAAACCCAGGAACTGGTACTGCACAATCGCACCTTGAAACATAGCCTTAAGCAGAATATCAAAATTTTGTCGCTGAGTTGTAATGACTGTGGGTGCAAATTCGTACAAGCGAGTTCAACCTTGTACAAGCTTTATCGAAACCACGCCGCACCGCAGGTATGTGTGCATAAATATTTATCTAGTCATTCTGTGAGATGCTAACACACGGTACTAACCAATCTAATTCTCCTAATCAACGTGGATGAGGAAGCACCGCTCAACTAGCTGCCATTCCTCGTTTCTAGAGGTGCATTCCAGCAGTATCCTTCTACTACCCGTATTGAACCCTCTGGAGAAACGAGACTCTTCACACACACGATACGTAATTCTGTAGCAATGACCCAGGCGGTCCTTTCCAGCTGCTTTGTTGCTTCTAATGCCTAGACGCTGCGGATGACCCTCCTCTGGCGTGGCTAGAATGGTACGTAACAATACTGGACAGTGATACCCCTCTTCGTTGCTGAATAAGTAGGTCCAGATTGGACAGGTTTTCATTCATGCTGTCCTTGGCAACTCCTTCACGACGATGGTGGGGGCGGCGCAGAGACCAAGTTCCAGTGGTCATGGCTATGGGTTTCCAAGGCAGCAAGCTGGACGGAACAAGGAGATGCGTTTTTTAGTGGGGGGTATGATTACGAGGGAGGTACTTTCACACAAACTCACCCAATGAAGCATGCGCAGCGTGTGTCTGCCCAGTAAGCGCTCCATCCTCGAAGCTCCCCACTACTCCATCTCCTAAATCTGGTAGAAATTTTCTCGGCTGCTTTTAGCCTTTCTCGAAACCTATGCAGCTGACCAAAATCGCCCCAGTCTGTGAACGCTGCGGAGTGGACCGAATACTTGAATTTGCAGCTTCACCGCCTGTTTTGATACCCCAGTCGCAAAATCCTCGCACCGCTGACAACAGTCACTTTAGGTGGAGATCTGAGATCAGCTCTGTCTAGTTGCGGTGATGACCCGAAATTACTCCCAATGGCTCGTCTGGCGAGCGCCTCAACCACCGAGCCACACGTCTGGGTACTGCGCATGTGCAGAGACAATGGAAATTCGCGAGCATATTTTTATTTTTTCCTTTATTTTTTCTTTTTCCCATTTGCTGCTTTGCTTCTTTCCGTAGATGGAGATCCGCTTCGTCTCTTCATTGGAACAGCACCCAGCGATAAAAACAAACGATGCTTCATTCAACTAAGCTCGTCATCCACCTGAGCACTCGAAAGGCGCCGGAATTTACTGGAATCACACAGGCGGTCCAGCCAGGTCCATGGATTGTGAGCTAAGTTTAGAGGCAGAAGAGGAGGAGAAGGAAGAGGGTAGAATTGGCACTAGGTTTAGAGGTGGAGATGGAGGCGGCTACACCAAACCTCCCCCTAGGGTCATGGTGTGCGGCAAACTTAACTTTGAAACGGCCTTGGCCTTCTCACCCCATTCATGGCGCAGTACCACATGGCTCACAGTCCCCTTCTTCCCTCTTCTGCATCCATCTCCTCCTTCATCCACCTTCGTACCCAACGGGGGGTGTTTCACCAAATATTACCCCTCCATCACTCACTCTTTATTATTGCGTTTGGACTTAGGATAACTTACTGCATTGTGACTTCATTGAAAATATACTTTACAAGTATTTTAGATAGCTTATACTAATCGTTGTTGTTATTAAAAAAAATAAATTAAAAAGGAAAAAGTGGTTTACATGTCCAGTAATGGTAACAACCTTTGCTTAATGGTGGGTTTTATTTTATTCATTTCAAACCATGAATTTCTATAATGTAGAATTCCGCTTCAGGTGAAACTATTGGATGTTCTTCGTCTTTTGTTTGTTTCTTTGATTTTGTTTTTTTGGTATTTTATTGTGTATTTCAACTCGTGATCGTATACATAAGAACGAGGGAAATACGAAAGTATGGCGCTGTTCGTAGGAGTGAGTTAGGGAGAGAGAGAGTATGGTAGCATTCGAGGAGTCGGTGTCAGAAGCGCCAACGGCAAGAGAGTTCACGAGGCGCCGTCGATGGAGAGAGGGAGCCATGTGCGTGAACTTCAGTTGCAGAGCATCCCGCCGGCATCGCACATCGGCGCCGTTGATTGTGCTCTTTGTTCTGTCCTGAAATTTCCCCAGCTCACCGAAATTGTAGCCCGATTTCTTCGTTTTCGCTTGCTGGTAGTCGGTTCAAAAACATTTGTGTGTCTGTGTATACGTGTTCATGTACATACAGACCCCGTGAGAAGTTAAAACACCAGTGATTTCTTAAATGTTGATAATAAATGAACCTTTTAGGTTAAAATAGTATTAGGGAATGTTGTTTTCTGTGTGTGTGGATACAATGATAATTTTCTTTTTAATTTAGAGTATCCACTTGTTTGTTTGTGCTTTTGGGCTACAGAGGAATAGGTATTCAGCTCTTACAATGGTGATTTTTTTTTTTTTTTTTTTTTTTTTTTTTTCATTCATGGTTGGATTTTGGGCAATTTTAACAAATTAATTATATGCTTGTTTTTGCTCACACTCTTGTGTTTGCAAATTTTGGAATGAGGGGAATAGAAGCCAATGGGGCCAAGGGATGAGCCAAGGTATGAGCCAAGTTAGGGCCAAGGGAAAGGATTAGAGAGAAGCGATTAAGCACCAAAAGGGGGGGATCAAAACATAACTATATCATAGATAGTCTATGGTGTACATGACTAGAATCAAGCTCAAGACCATTCTAAAGCTAATAGTATCCTTAGCCATTTGCACCAACCTTTCCAAATGCACACTTTGGACTATTATCTTGCATTATTTGAACTAGTCAGGGTTCTATCTAGCCTACTACATATTCATTGCCCAAAGATAGTTGGTTAGGTAAAACCACAATTGATATTGCATATATATATATATATATATATATATCTTTTTTGAAGAACGTTAAGGCTTAAACTATGCAATCATTTAATTAATATTGCAAATATTTGTATGCTTTCATAAATAATAGTACATTTTATAAATACATATTGTGCTAAATATATATTAAGTGGTATACTTTTGCTTTAGATTTTATGAAGTTATTACTACATTGCTATGCAAGTGATACACAATTATTATTATTATTATTATTATTATTATTATTTTATCTAATATATAGAGATTTATTGTTTTTCTTGTTCAACATATTGATTACAATATATTCTTGCTAAGCAATTATGATACAATAAATCTTGGAACAGTTTCAATAAAAATGTGATAGTCTAAGATTAGATAGCAAAAAATTTACATATGAATATATTCATAAAATGAAAACATTTTCTTTTTCTTTTTCTTTTTTATATGTAGTGAAGATTACTTTCCATTTGCATGTTGGGAACAATTGCATTACATGATTTGGAATTAGAACAATTAGGTGATATTACTTTTATTTTTTACACAGAAAGCTAGAAGAAGAAATTTACAAGCATGAAGCTAAAATTTTCAGGAGCCTTAGGAAGACTAACCTTGTAAATAGGTTAAAAATATCAATAAATAAACATATCTACTATTAAAATTTGAGTCACTAAATTCTATTGCTAGTACAAATCCAGTCAATGCAACAGAATTTTGTCATGTTAGTCTTGTGACAGCAAGCTCGCTCTTCTACATAGAAATTAAATACATTGACCAGTTTTTATCTACTAATTAAAATAACAAAATTTGCAGGTCTATTCTTCAAGTTTCATGCAAACCAACACATCTCTAAACAACATCTGTATTACCTCCTACCATTAACAAAAATATTTTTTATTAAAAAATTACGCATTTATCTATATACATATGTATAGATATATATATGCAAACAGGAAAGAAAAAGTAATCGAAAAAGACGTAAAAAAGTATAGAGCGAAGTCAAAGCTCACACTCATACTATCGTGTTACACACAGCGGGAATTCAAACCAAATCTACACAAATTCCATATGTATCGAACATCGCACAATACCATGCCGATACATACCATACCATGCCGATACATACCATACCATGCCGATACATACCATACCATGCCGATACATACCATACCATGCCGATACATACCATACCATGCCGATACATACCATACCATGCCGATACATACCATACCATGCACTATACGAACACACTAAGAGTACGGATACGAAAGCGCGCCGAATCCGTATGTATCGAGGCGTCTTTCGGCGAGTTGCGGCTGTCATGGCTCTTCGTTGTACATATAGTGCATCTGCTCCCCGAGCTATCAATGTGGCCTCTCTTCCCCTGTTGCCGCTCTATCTCCACGCCGCGGCTGGTCACCACCATTGCACTCGATTCACAGAGAACCTTGCGATTTATCAAGCATTCTGGCTCTGGATTTGGTGTTCTGACGCCTCATTGAACAGGCTTTCGGGAGGGAGACAGTTCGTGGAGATGGCGTAAAGCGTGTGGTCGGTCTAGGTCAGTGGAGTCGGGGAGATCGTGGAATTGTTAGTGAGAATGCGTGGTGGTGGTTGGATGGCGAGTAGAGAGCTCATCGCGTAGTCTGTTGTCGGATTGTTTGCCGTAGGGAAAGTCTCTGCTGGCGATCGGGTGCGACGATTTCACAGTGGAAGAATTGTGGCATGCTCTGGGAAGTGTTTGGCGTGAATTTCGAGTTAGAGGAAGGTGGAAAGCTGGAGGTGGAGTTCTAGGTGACAGACGGATGTTGTACTCTGGATCGTGATGGATTGGAGGGGCTGCAGGTAGAGATTGGGACATGAAATGTGTGGACTAACGATCGCGGTAGTCTGGGAGTAAGCGAAAGGCAATAGCTGCTGCCATGACGACCATGTCGCCTCCATCCGCGATCCTGTCATCTCAGGCGTTGGCGAATTCGTTAGTTGTGTTAGCGCAGCAGGTTGCTAACTGTGGCAGATCTCAAGTGTGTCAAAAGCGGAATGCGGCGAATCTTTCCCGTAGAATTAAGCTGTTGTCTCCGTTGTTTGAGGAGGTACGGGACATGAATCCACCAATGCCCCCATCAGCTCTTATCTCTTTCCGTGAGATTTACCACGTAATGATGAAAACTAAGGAAATGATAGAAGCTTGTGGTGAAGCTAGCGTCTTCTTATCAATCTTTCGGAATAAATCCACTTCGGAGAAGTTCGAAAAATTAACAGGCAGCCTGGCAGATGCTTTAGAGATATTGCCTTTAGATCTTCTTGATATTTCTGACGAAGTCAGAGAGCAAGTGGAGCTAGTTAAGATGCAGGTTCAAAGAGCGAAGCTGTTTGTGGATTCACTAGAGGATGCGCTTGCGGAGGAGGTGATCGAGCTTCTAGCACGAGTTGAGAGAGAAGAGGAGCCTGACACTAGACAATTGCAAAGTTTATTTGCTAATTTGGGGCTTAAAAATGCTAGAGAATGTGAGAAAGAACTACAGAAGATGGAGACGCAATCGGAGTCGGACGATGACTCGGAACACAGTCTCGCTTCAGTCACCAACCTCATAGGGTTTGTCCGGTATGGCAGGTGTGTCCTGTACGGGGTCACGGAGATGGAAGATAGCAACTGGTCTCAAGAGTCATCTGTCGAAGACTCTTGTGAATTCTCTTCGAGTGGAAGAGTTGATGTCATTGCGAATCCACCCGATGAGTTCCGTTGCCCTATCTCACTCGACCTCATGCGTGATCCCGTGATTGTTGCCTCTGGTCAGACATACGATCGGGTATCAATTTCAAAATGGATTGAGGAAAATCATACCACATGCCCTAAGAGTGGACAGAAGCTTGGACATCTGAATTTGATTCCTAATTATGCTCTGCGGAGCTTGATAACTCAGTGGTGTGAGGATAATCATGTTCCATTCGATAAGCCTGAGAAGAGCTCCAAAGGCGGAGCAGGTAACAATCAGGTTGCGAGCTCTAAGGCCGCTCTTGAAGCAACCAAAATGACAGCGTCCTTTTTGGTAGGTAAACTCGCGACTGGGTCTCCCGAGGTGCAGAAACAGGTTGCATATGAACTTCGATTGCTTGCCAAATGTGGCGCAGACAACAGAATGTGTATAGCAGACGCAGGAGCGATTCCGTACCTGGTTACGCTTCTTTCTTCGAAGGATCCAAAGACACAAAAAAATGCCGTGACTGCGCTTCTCAACCTCTCAATCTATGACAAGAACAAGTCTTTGATCATCAATGCTGGTGCCCTGGACCCTATCATAGCTGTCCTCAGGTTTGGAGGGAGCATGGAGTCGAGAGAAAATGCTGCAGCAACGCTATTCTCCTTATCAGTGGTGGATGAATATAAGATAGTTATTGGAAAGAGACCTGATGCTATTTCTGGCCTTGTGACACTGCTTCGAGATGGGACACCGCGGAGGGGAAAGAAAGATGCAGCTTCTGCCCTATTCAATCTTGCCGTTTATCATGGCAACAAGTCACCTATTGTTAATTCAGGTGCTGTTGCGGTCCTAGTTTCGCTCCTCAGTGAAGACGAGGCTGGAGTTGCAGACGATGCGTTAATGGTCCTAGGCCTTGTGGCAGGATCTACTGAAGGCCTCACGGCTATTGCTGAGGCAAATGCTATTCCAATCTTGGTCCGCCTGTTGAGAGTAGGTACTCCGAAAGGGAGAGAAAATGCAATCGCTGTGTTGCTCGTACTCTGCAGAAGTGGGGGAGAAAAAATGGTTACTGCTGCGATTGAGTGCAGCACTGCAGTTTCTTCACTGTGCTCGCTTCTAACGATGGGCACTCCACGAGCGAAGCGTAAAGCAAGCTCCTTACTAAAGCTTATACACAAAAGGGAGCCAGAACACCATAACCCTCCGAGCGCCAATTTTATTTCTAACGCTCATTTCGGGCAGTTGGCTACCAGGCAGTAAGCGTAGCGAGCTGTGTAAAATCTAGTTACTTCCTTATAGGATATAGAGGATCGAGAGTAAAGTAAACTTTTGCACTCATCGCAGCACATTTTTTGTGCTCCTGTATACGATAGCAAAATCTGTAAATTTCATTTTCATCCAAGAATTTTGATGGAAATTCAGCAAGAGTGTCAAATATTTCTTTCATCCTCTGGATTTACCTTCTGGGGTTTGAGTGCATGCCCTGGCGTAATTCTGCCGAAGTACCCTGTCGAGGAGGAAATATCAGAGTTGAAAGTCCTGGTCGCGATCATAGTATTACACAGCGATCAATTGTTCCGACTCCGGAAACAGTGTAAGTCCAGTTCGTTTGAAAACTCATCATCGCCGTGGTTAGTATGCTTGTACTACAGCATATCAATTTACATTTGCCTTTCCATTCAAAACTTGCATGTATGTACCTAGGAATGGTTACAAACAAACTCGTTGCTGATTCTGCAATAAACCTTCTAGCCTGACTTGGGCTATGTGTGGGATAGACACGAGCAGATCTTCAAAACTGTAAATGTAAAGCTTTAGGTATGTGAACTAGCCGCCCTTCCCTGTACTTGTCAAAATTTCCACAATTCTACAGTGAATGTGTTGCTGGTTTGAAGTCACGCATCCGATGTCAAAGTACAGATGCGCTGTCGCTCTCTGAAGTAAAAACAGCATTCTAAGACCCAATGAGTAAATGCACGCATGTCTCATAAAGCCAGAGGCGACAACTCCCATTTTGACACTGTGACAGAAATTACTCCCGCATTCTGACACTACTCAAGCCAATCTTGACCTTCAACCTACCCTTCTGGAGACGCAAATGAGGACAACAGATTTAAAAACCGCATGAACTGCCTGTGATTCAACACTATCATGCACCGCCTGTATTTAAATGAAGTAAGACACACAATGCAAAAGCTCAAGTGAAGGCTCAGAACGTGATCAAATATCTTGGTGACAGATATTCAAATCTCAAACTAGTTAATTATTAACACCCAAACGTCTTCGTTGCTTCATGAGATAACCTAAAGTACTAGTGGAAAAATTCACTTAAACAAGTGCTGCCACAATGGAATAATCACAATCCAACACGCATTCCAGGCACATGTATTCCATGTTAAGACAAAGGGTGTTAAGTTTATGTTTGAAAAATTCAGTTAGGATCCACTTTATTAGAAAATAGAATGCTTAGCAAAAATGATGGTAATAATAACAACATTTACAAATGCTCATTAGCTGCATCCATGAGCAACACAATCCAAGGATCACCCTCAGAGCGCACAATTTACAGATGGGCCTCCTTCCTCGCAATGGATCCATGCTGTACAAACAACATTCTCAAATTTGACGACCAGGAAAATGGCTGCGATGGTCGGAGTTGATACATGGCCTATACGCCGCTTCTGCACCAACAAAATTTGACTGCTGCATGTACGCCCAGCCGAGATTGCCCTGCAACATCACTAATGAAAGGCAGCTCAGACACATGTCCGTCTCGGTCATCCGATCGACAGACCGTCCATGCTATCATGCTTTGCTCTCAACGGTCCGATCGACAGGTGCTGATGCCCCACCAGAATACTACTCGCTTCCTGCGAGATCAAGACTTGAAACTTCTTCCCCTGCGATCTGGCCGTCTTTGAGCGTTTGACTATCCCCTGGTGGACCAGATGCAGCTTGTGCGTAAGGACGTCGATCTGGTCATCCAGCCTCCCGCATCTCTGCACTGCCTAAAAGGGACAGGTTGAGACCGCCGCTTGACCTCTACCTGGCCAAGCTGGCGCCGCAAACAGTTACCGTTAAAAAACCCCCTCTCATCTACTTTAGCCCACGCACCTTGTACAGACCGAGGAGCACGTTATCCAGAGACTCTTGGGCCTCGTCGGAGCACCTGTTACGCAACGACTTAATCGCTTCAATCGCCTCCTGTGGCCGGTTCTGCTGCTTCATTACTATGGCCATATCCTTCAGCGCACTGTCAACTCTGTCTCCCACGTTCACGGCCGTCCAGAACAGCGAAATCGCACGGTCGGGGTCCTTGTCCACCAGCGGCACAAAAACCTCATATGTCGTCTGTATAATGCATGACACCGACGTTCCTCGGCGTCCGCTCTGGTGGGCGGCTGAGGAAATCCGAGAACGCATAATCAGAGCCGTCGTCAAAACCTTGCTTGTCCATCATTATCCCTCGAACTCAGATCTACATAGTAGTGCTCAATTTTCTCATGCTATGCATCCAATACCTTTCGGTACATCTATTCCGAATTGCACATCTCAGGTCCAATGCACTTCGGTATCAATGGCAGCATCGAGTTCTGTTTCATATCTACAAGCGAAGACATGAGTTTAATTCGTACCTTTACGAGCTCTCCATGGGATTTAATGCAGAATTGTGGGGCCCATTGATGACCAGGCTGTGGTAGATCCTGCAACTGTGCACAGCTGGTTTCTTTCCCGTGACTTTAGAGTCAAGGTTTTAAACGTGTCTAATTATTCCATCCATCACATGCAATTGAAGCGAACCTGGAAAGCCTCTTGTGACTTGAAACGGACCGCTTGCCGAAGCTATTGGGCCGTCACATTCGTCGCATTCTGAATGCTTCCTTCGAGGCCATCAAGACCATTCTAGTTGGCAGATTATGCCACAGCTCCAGTGGAAAACTCTGGGTAGAGTTGTAGACGTTGCAATGAAACCGTTTCAGTAAAGGGATTGGAGGGAGAAAGTGCAAAAAGATTGACTTAAAAGGTGTCGGTACGGAGTGAAGAATCGACGAGGCGGCGGTGATGACGATGAGGCAAAGATCCGGATCGATCACATCGAACCGGCACAGCTGGCGTTGTCTTGTGGATTAGCGGTTGAAGAGCAACAGCTCCGTTCTACGCCAGACCTGGAGCTCCTGGATTTCGGCTTTGAATGCCGGGATTGGCAGTTGGCATCAAGAAATGCGCCATTTTGTAATTGATAATCTGTTAAGAAGATCTTCCATATCTAACGGACCTCTGACATTCTTTGGGCCTTCTTGTTAGTTTCGAACGCTGGGGCTGGCCGTGGGAAGAAGTTCATCCGTTATTTTGGGTTGTATGGAGGACAGTGGATGGATAATTATCGGAGTTGGGTCAACCTGTGCGTTTGTTAGTTTACGATATATTTGTAACAAAGTATATCCGACGAATAAGATAAATTCTAGTTCATTTTTTAGCATGTGGGGTTGTGATGGTTACAAGATGTAATTACAAGATGGTGGAAGATATATGACAAGAGCGGCGCACTCCCTGCAGCCTTCTTCTTCATGCCATCATCTCAATGGAGCACTCGCTCTCTGCGCGCTCCCTCTACCGTGCCCGACGCTACCATGCAGGATCCATTTGAACCGTCGTGCTTCCTGAATGGAACCCGTGCAAAGTTATCGCACTCGGATTCGGACTACACTTCGCCTGCAGATTCTGATGGGCCTCGTGTGCGAGAGAGCAGAAACGCCCAGGATTGTGCAGTGACTGGAAAATATCATATGAGGCAGCATGCGTAAACACTGCAACAGTCATTACAGACTGCGTCCACAGTCAGGAATGTCATCATTAAGCTGCCAAGTCGACTCTTGGTGCCGACTCTGCACGCAGCAGTATATCTCAGGCTGAAGTATCTCTGTGCATCAACGCAAGGCTCCTTAACCCGGTGATTGCGCAGTCCCGTAGAGCTCTGCTTTCGAAATGAAATGGTGGTGACGAGTTGGTCGCTCAGAAGGCGCTTCATTTTTAGCACCGACTATGGTCCACTCATGTTGGTTATCACTAATGGGATTCGCACTGGCCCGGCAGCCAAAGCTCAGCGTCGTGGGCGAGGAGACAACCAGGATGTATTGGCGCTTGGGGACGCAGGCACGAAAAGATGTGCTACGAAAACGAAGAGACAGTGTCCTCCGAAGACAGCGCCGAGGTCCGACTACCCACTGAACTTGGTACACACCCCACGCTAATGGATTTGCATCAAAATGCGATAACAAATTACAGTCAGGAGAGGTTATCCACAATCAAAAACAGCTTCAGAAGTCACATTTTCAATTTGAAAGTTCTAGAGTCAGAGGGGTTAGGTGATGCAAAGCGATGTTCTATGAAGTTCGTGAGTTGCTCAGGGTAATTGAGGCTTTCGAGTTGGCATAACATGGGGCTGGGCTATGGATCAAAGATTAAAGTATATAAGGACGGAATGATTCTCTGCACGTTACACCTGATGACGGTCACTGACGCCGTCACGCGTATCTATAAAGTTCCACATGGGCAGGGACGACAACACATGCAGAGTCTGGATCTGACACCGTTTCCTGATTCCCTCTGCAGGAGCTAACGGCAACGGGTGGGCAAGGTCCTGAGAGCACAACGAGAATTTTCCTGCTGCTCGCCGCGGACTGTCTCTGGATAACGTCCACTTCCTCCCGCCTGGACATGCTCGGATCAGGATCCAGCCACTGTAAAGACTGGAAACGAGACAACAGCGAAAGCTGAGATGTGTTCAGAAAAATGACTGTTGGTGCGGGTTCCTGAGCACGAGATCCATTAGCAGGCACCAGCGGCGTTTGTGATTCTCCACAGAGGTGATGCATGGAGCATCTTGTACATGGTTGCAAAAGATGTCCATAGCAGTGTGTGAGGAGGCCTTTGTGTTGAGACTACTCAGGTGAGGTGTCTCCGATGAGAGCTTCACAGTCTCTCCAAAATCCATCACTGTTGCTCAGTGAGCATCACTTTGTAGTTTGCTGTCAACTGTTTAGAGCACATTCTGGAAGGAAATGGTAATGTGATTATGTGGAGTTTTTTTTTTTTTTTTTTTTTTTTTTCATTTTTTTTAATCTTTCAATGAAATGGGTTCAGTTTTCCAAAGATCATTCACCAGAGTTTGACTAAGTGTTTTGAGTTTGTGTGTCTAGAGGGGTGGTGATTTATTCATTCAGTGCATTGGAGATTGTAATGGCATTGTTACATTTAAGTGGGTTCTGTGCTCATGGACGGTGCATGGCTTGAGTGGCATGGCATTGCCCCTTTTGTTATCTTCGTCTTTGCAAATACACTTTGATAAGAAATTTACATCTTCGATGGATTGTGTTTAATTCTTGGTTGCATGGTTTTTTGAAACATCTGATCTGTTTGTTAATTGATGGATTGATTAGAAAATTATGTTGTGCACGTTTCAAACCTTCTAAAACTCAAAAAATTATAATACATAACAAATATTTTATGATTATTAATCCATACATATATAAAAAGAGAATATGTGAATTTTTTATTTCAAATTTTATGGTGGTGAAATAATGATTTGATTAGGATCCATTCTGGTACTTTGAAGTTCTAATAATTATGTCTATTTATTTAAAAATATTTTTTTATTATAAAAACTAATTAAAAAAATTATTATATAATTTTCTTAGTTAAGTATAGCAATGAAACTATGTACAAATTTATTGATTGTAAAAGAGATCCATTGATTCTAAATGTTTGTAAATAAATATAATGAATTAGTATTATTAAAGATTACTTTTTATACATCAATTAGACTTGTAAATAAATAAAAATAATATGCAAAGTTAATACATACAATCTCTTAAAATTTTAACAATTTAAAAATATTCTAATAGTTTAAATATTATAGAGTAATTTATTCCATATTATTTATCTATGCATAATAATATAAGAAATCTTTTAAATTATGATATTAAAAAAATTATATATTATAAAAAATTATTCAAATAATTTTTAAAAAATATTAATAATACATTAAAACTTAATTTAAGTAAGGTATTACTGATTTTATTATAGTTTTTGCTAATACTACCACAAGTTGTCATAAACTTACATTACATACCATGATGTACTTTTTTCAACCATTACTATTATTTCCAAATTTGACTCTATTATCTTGTTAGTCTTAGTTAATTTCATTAGCCATTGTTTATGAAAAAAATAATAGATAGGTCACTTATAATAGAATCATATGAAAGGAACCACAACATGTTATTATTATTATTAGTAGTATTATTTTCTAATATGTTGTGTCAAAAAATACTAATAAAAAATATCCATCAAGAACAAAGATCATAATAACAATTATTTTTTTAGAGATAGCCACCTATTTGATAAGCCACCAATTATTATAAATAATAGATCAATGCATTATGCAATTAACATATGTAGATGTGGCTTTAAGACATATCTTTGCAATTGTGCAAAGCAAGCATCTATCAACATTCTTAATTCCAAAGAAAATATATAATATAAAGAAAAAAAAATATTATAAGATTCTTGTTAGTCATTTGTTAATTCACATATTGCTTGATGAATTGAAGATGAGCAATTAAAAAAACGAGATTCAATGCAATGCAAATAACAACATTTTGCATTTATTTTTGCACATCTAGATTCAATTACTTTGGTATTTTATTTCTTAGTTCTTTTAATGGATTATTTATACAAAACCAATATTTTTTGTATATTCTTGTTAATTATTATTGAATAAATATATTGTAATATTATCTTCTATATAAGCTTTTTCTTCATTAAAGAGGATACTACCTCTAGGTATATGTGGACTTTTATGCAAATCAAGAATTTATTTTTTGGTATCTAATTTTTAATATTCTTGGTCACATATGCTAATTTAATATTAGCCAATGTCATTTCAATTTTCTTTTTTGACTCTTATCACTTAATCTTTTAATGAAAAATTGACAAAAATAAACTAACAAAAAGTAAGAACTTAGGTAATCATTCGTTGTATTAATAAGCTAGTATAATTTCAAAAGCTATAAAAAGAAATTTATTCTAATTTTTAAAGATGTTAAAAAACTTCTTAGAAATTTGAGCAAACTTTTTTTTTATTAAAACACAAGTTTGTAAGCTCATAGATTAATAATTTCTTTTATCTCAAAAAAACTACAATACTATGTATGGAAAGAAAACATTTAATACCAAAACACTTCTTTGAAGTATCTAATAGAAATTTCTATGCTACGTAAAAAAATAAATTCTTGCTTATGTATAAAGTTATTGAATTTATAACACTTATTGTTAAGGACATGAATCTCAAACAAATAAAAATTCAATACACTCATTTGTCACTTGAAAAGAATAGATATTCACTCAAAATTAATATAATATTGAAACTAAAATGGCTATTATCAAAGACAATAAGACTATAGAGTCTTGAAACAAGACTAAGAAATACAAAGACATGGATAAGAGTGAAAAAGGCTCCATTCTTCCTTCCATATATACTATCTAACTAAAAGCTATTTGATAATGTTCTATAGGACTTCTAATATATATGCAATTTGTAAGACATATGTCAAATTTATAAGATAAGTTTCCTACATTTATGCCACAAGATATCATCACATGTAATACATGCAACATGAGGCTAATTTTTTGGCCAAATTTTTTAACCTACCAATCAATTAAAAACACGTATAAAGTCAAATCTGCATCTTTGAAGTTTTTAAGAAGCTCTATCATGAAATATTATCAAATCTACATATATTTACCATCTACCTAATACTTCATATCTAAGTAAATATATATGTCAATGACATTATCTCTCCTTCTTCCTCCCTCCCTTCTAGAAACAAGTTCTATAAGGAGCGGTAATCATATATTGAAGAAGTTCAAGATGTGACAAATCATGTTTGCCACATATTTTGATCTTTATTCTCTTTAAAGGTGGTTTATAGGTCCTCTTAGCTATCAATAGTATTCTATACTAGGACAAAAAAACCACCTTAATATTTGAAGAGAGTTATGAAAGATCAAATAAAACATTTGAAATATTGTTGGAGGTAGTTCTTAATTCCAATAAGATCACCAAATATCAAGAATCTCTTTTAAAGTTGTGATACCAAATATATTATGTTTCACCATCTATTTGATGAAAAATATGTCTTTTTTGAGGATCTTCATCTCTATTATATTATCTTGAAGGTTGACACAATTACAATATCTCATTTGATAACTTAATAAAAAAAAGTTCTTGAGTTGAATCTATTGATTATTGATTCTTTATTTTCTTAGCAAACAAAGATAAAAGGTAGAATGTAATTTTTATTAGACATCTTTTTTTTATAATAAAAGTTTACAACTCGTCATCTTGGTTTTGATGGATGTTATTGATGAAAAGCATGAACTTTCTTTATTGCATTTGTAAGATTTTTGGTTGACTTCTATGTATATTTACTAATATCATGTGTATGCCAATAAATAAGATATTTTTACATATTTTGGCACCGCTTTAAATCTAAGATTTCTTTCACTTCAAATTCTTTATTATTATCCACTCCTATAGGGAGAAATGGCATTTGTCTTCTTCTTGGTATATCTATTGTCCTATATGGCTCAAGAAAAAACATATAAAATATATGATACATCTTTATAAATTCTTATAAGTGCAATCAATAAGCAACTGGATTGATCTATTCATAAATAGAAAATAGTTTAAGTCTACAATAATCCAACTTTTTGCAAGAACAAATAGTCTTGGTATTACAACAAAGTAATTAGATCTTACTACTAACATAGAATTGAGATTCTTCTTTTGAAATAAACATCCATATTGATTTTTTTATTATTGTTGAGTTTCTTTTAGTTGTGTCTTTATTGTCATATAAAGCTCTAATAAATGATTTGTGAAAACTTCTATTATAGGATTATCAACTTTTAAAAAATCAAAAATATCAAATTATGGATGATAATAATATATATTTTTTTTTTGTTGAATAGAAAAATTTATCATATTATTATAAGTAAATTTTACTAATGATAAAAGAGTTGTTTAATGATCTTGTTGGTGATTGATGGTACATCTCAAATACTGCTCAAAAATTTGATTCACTTGCTCCATTTGTCCATTAGTTTGAGGATAGAAAGCTAAAGATAATTTTATGTCCACCTTTAAAATATTAAAAAGAATTCTCAAAAATTTGGATATAAATTAAGTCCCTCTATGCAATATAATATTTCTTAAAAATCCATATTAATGATAGGTATTGTCAAGAAAAAACTTAGATTTTTCAAGACTTATGATTAATTTTTTATAAGGTATAAAATGTACAATCTTAGTAAAATGATCTACTATCACAAATATAGAGTCATAAAAATCTTAGACTAAATGATTCATGATAAAGTCTATAGAAAAAAAAGACTATGGTTGTTTTGGAATAAGTAATGGCTAAAGAAGTCCACAAGGTTAATTACAAGGAATTTTTAATCTTGAACAAATATCACATAATTATACAAAGTCTTAGACTTTCTTTCATATTTAAAACCACCAAAAATCTATAGATATTAGCTTCAAAATCTTATTGTATTCAAAATTTTTAATTACAAAGAAGTTGTGATGAGCTTAAAGAACATATAACTGTTCTTCATCTTCTAAATCATATAAGCAACTTTTGAAATGAAGCAAATTATTTTTGAACTTGAACTTATAGATATCATAAGATTTAAAAAAATTATTCTTAACATCATGGATAAAAAGATCAAAGGACACACTCAATTGAACTTATTTAAAAAAGTTTGAATCCACAATCAATATTAATTTTATTTCATGAAGATGAAATTTTTCTAGCTTCAAGATGATTTTTTTTATTAATTAAAAGTTTTGTCTTATTCTTTTGGTAAAAGATAAAAATATTTAAAAGAAGTATTTGATAAATCTTATTATTTTTTTATTTGATAAATGATCTTAAAATCAAATCTTAATAAAGATATTTTCAAACAAGCTTAGCAATGATTCAAAACATGTCTTGACATGAAATACTCAAAGGTTCTTGTAATCCTTATATATAAAGATTGCACTAAACGTACTTTTTAGATAATTATGTCATTCATGAAATGAATCTATAATTACAAGAAGTTTTTTTTTGTCGATCTCATAGTTGATCTATATTAATGAAAATTTCTTTGAATAGAAAGCTACTAGATGAAATTTTTTATCTACTTCTATTTGTAATAATATTGCATTCAAGACAATCCAATGCATCTATATCTATAAACATCGCCTTCAAAAAGTCAATGCAATATAAAATTGGTGTAAAAATAAAAATTATGTTTAAAGCTTTAAATGATATTTTACTTTCTTTATTCTACTCAAATTTGACTTTACAAGTCAAATGCGTAAGTGGAGCTATACCTTGAGAATTTTTTTTAATGAAGATCCAATAATAATTGCCAAATCTTAAAAAAATTATACATTTTTAATTATTTTACAAAACTTTTAGTCTATGATAGTTTGGGTTTTTTTAAGATCTACCATAAAGACTACATTTGAAATGATTTATTTTATAAAGTTGACTTGAGTAGTATAAAACATATACTTTTTCATCTTGATATATAATCTTATATCTTTGAATTTTTTTAATACATGATAAACATGAAATTTATGCTTTTTATAATTTTAGAATAGATTAAGATATCATCTAGATAACAAATAATAAAACCATCATGAAACTCTCAAAAAAATCATTCATTAGATGTTAAAAAGTAGTTGGTACATTTGTGAGTCCAAAAGGCATGATATTATATTTGAAATACGCATACTTGGTTAAAAATATTGTCTTTTATTAATTAATTTATTTTTATGCGTATTAGGTTATATGTTCCTCATATATTTATTTTTGTATGGATCTTTACTTGATTTAATTGATAAGAAGTTACAAAATCAAAGATTAAAGATATATATTCTTGATGGTAATCTTATTGAACCTTTGATAGTCCACATACATCTGCAATGATCTGTCTTTCTTCTTCACAAATAAGATATGAGCTCTTCTTAGAGATTTTGAATGGCATATAAAGTTCTTAGACAATTTTTCATGAATATATTCCTTGAGAGTGATCAATTCTTTTTGTGATAAGCTGTAGATTGATCTAAATGGTAGTTGAGCTCTCTTTTGAAGATTAATTGAATAATCATATGGACAATACTCAATAAAGATAAATGCATTTTTTTTTCTTTAAAATATCTTGATAATCTTGGTATTAACTTGGAATATCACTTATGGTCCTTCCACCATCAAAAATGAATATAGCATATATAACAAAAGCTGGCCCTTTTTTTGTAGCAGGTATGAAAGATCTTCTACCTTTCAATAAAATTTCGGTTTATTAGACTTATGGGTTTTTACTTAACTAATAGAATCTTAAATTAAACTATGGAAAAAATCAAGGTTAAAAAATATCCAGTCTATTTGAGAGTTATATTTTGTAGCTGTAATTATCCTACAATAACTAGTGTGGAAAAAAAAATCTAATTTCATTAAATAGTACTAAGTGTCACGGACATACTCATGTAAGCTAGTAATTACATATACAAATAGGTGGAAGGAAGTAAAAGTATGTAAAAGTAAGTTAATTCTATAGTATTAAATATAAAAGCTTCCTAGAAGCTTCATAGACATTACTTTGATTTCATAGGTGTCTTTAATTGATTTTTTGGATTACAAATGTGGTCAACAAGTTGGCCATGTCTCACACATATTGTTAGCTTGAAGATCAAGCTAACTATGTGGCCTACATGTAGAAAAACTTGCCTTGTAAGTCAAGGCATGTGTCCTATAAAGTCAACACATATTGGAGGTCCTATAGAACGTCACCACGTAATTTCTAGTTAAATAGTATATATAGAGATAAGAATGAAGCCTTCTTCACTCTTGTCAACTCTTTTCTTGATTCCAGTCTAGTTTCAAGGGTCTCTAGTTTCTTTGTCTTTTGGCAATAGCGATTCCAGTTTCTCTTTCAATATATATACTTATTTATTTATATTTTGTTACCTTTCTTTGAGAGAAGTCTCACTTGTTTATTTGTCTTTATCATGTTCTTGTCCTTAACAGATTGAGAAGAGTATACCTACAATATCAGAGCTTTGTCTAATCTTGATTAAGAGTGGATTACCCCTTTTTCTTGATAAGATATAAGCATATTAGAAGTTGTGGATTACCCTCTTCTAAACTGATATTGTCCTTAGTATTTTCTTTATTCTCAAGTCCTCTCTTCTATTTGTCTTAAGCGATATTAGATATCTTCTCTTTTCTAAGTGTTATCATGGCAAAACTTGTTGAAATGAAGAGTGCAATGGCACAAATGTAAGAGAAATTCAGGAAGTTAATGCTTGCGATTCATCAACTCAATTTACCACCACAAGGAGCAACAAGATCGGAAGGAAGTGAAGATATAGAAATGGTTGGAGTTCCTTCAACATCTGCACCAAATCATATCCTTTTTCTTATGGTGAAACGCCCTTCAAATGTTAGAGAACCAAGAATTGTCATACCCGAGAAGTTTGATGGCACCAGATCCAAGTTTTGAGGATTTATCAATCAAGTGCAACTTGTGATTGAACTTCAACCCCAAACCTATCCAACTCCAAGATCGCAAGTTAGATTCATTAGTACGCTTCTTTCAGGTTCAGCACTATCGTGGTTTTCATCTTTTCTTGAATGACGAGATCCAATATTGGATAATCTAGAGGCTTTTTTGGTAGAGTTTTGATCCATGTATGGAAAACATGATACAATTCATATTGCAACCAATAAGATCTATATTTTACGATAAGACAATCGATCAATAAAGTTGTATGCTTTACAATTTTGACAACTTGCAACTGATATCAAGTGGGATAATATTGCTTTTATTAGCTAATTTCTCTATGGATTATAATATGAGGTAAAAAAATTAATGTTCAACTCATTTGATCCTTAAACATTGAGTCAAGCAATTGACTTTGCTGTGAAGTGCGACAATCGCCTTTTTGAATTTTGATCTAAGAACCGTACAAGTGGACCTCAACATTACTATAATTCAATGGCAATACCAACACCTCTTCAACACATACATTTGGAAGTAGAGGATATGCAAATTGATGTAGTACGTTTCAAACCTCTTATTGAGCAAGCGAAGACTCGTCGTCGTCAAAAAGGATTATGTTTATATTAAAGAGAACCAAAGCGCACTATTCAACATTATCCAAAAAAATGATGCAATCAAAAAATGAGGAGTATGGCTATGAAAGAAGACAATATGTCAGAAAACGAATTTGTCCAGCTACAATAAGGATCGTGTGACTGGAACCTTGCACAACATCTAGTAAAGGTCTTATTTTCTCCTCAGATTCCTCTCTTTGTTTTATATTAAATATTATTTTAGGACCTAAATATTACAAAGCCTCTGCCTCATTAGATTCAGGAGCCTCGGTGTGTTTCTTAGATGAAGAATTTACTAAAAGACATAGCATATCTTTAGTAAAGAAAACTAAACCTGTTCATGTAGAAGTCATAGATGGTCGTCTATTGTCTTTTGGAGATATTACTCATAAAACCCTTCCTATAGAAGTAATAATCAATGGTCACAATAGCTTTCTAGTATTTAATATCATTAGATCTCCCTCTATTCCAGTCATTTTAGTTTTATCGAGGTTAAAACAATACAACCCTCAAATAGATTGGATTTTCCAAACTCTTACTTTTTCTAAAAGTATAACTAATAGTGTAGTTAATCAAGTAGAGAGTCATAAGTTTAGTTCAATTAAATCCATGTTTATAGGTACAAAAGCTTTCTTACATGCTGCTATAAAAGAATCACCATATATTATTTATGCCACACCTGTTTCTAATGGTGGAAAGACTTCAAGTGGCATTCCAAGCCAATATCAAGAATTTCAAGATGTATTAAAAAAAAAAAGAATGTGGATACACTCCCGGAACATCATCCCTATGATTGCTCAATTGACCTTCAAGAAGGAGCACAACTGCCATTCGGACCAATCTACAGTTTATCACAAAATGAGTTGACTGAACTCAAGGAGTATATTGAAGAAAATCTAGCCAAGAATTTCATACGCCATTCTAAATCTCCGACACGAGCTCCAATTCTATTTGTGAAGAAAAAAGATGGATCATTGTAGATGTGTGTTCATTATCGAGGACTCAACAAGATTACCATCAAGAACAAGTATCTACTACCTTTAATATCTAGACTTCTTGATCAGCTGAATCAAGCTAAGATCTATACAAAAATAGATCTCTGAAAAGCATACAATCTAGTACGCATCAAAGAAGGAGATAAATGAAAGACTGCGTTTCAAACTAGGTATGGAAATTTTGAATACAATGTCATATCTTTTAGACTTACAAATGCACCAATAGCTTTTCAACATCTAATGAATGATATTTTTTGAGAGTTTTTGGACGATTTTATGGTATGGTATCTAGATGACATCTTGATCTATTTTAAGAATCCAGAAGAACATGAACTTCATGTTCGTCGTGTGTTACAAAAATTAAGAGATGCAAGACTCTATGCCAAGATAGAAAAGTGTGTATTCCACACTACTCAAGTCGATTTCTTAGGTTACATCATTTCAAATGATGGAATTATGATGGATCCTAAGAAAGTTCAAACTATTATAGATTGGAAGATCCCAAAAATGGTAAGAGATGTTCAATGCTTTTTGGGATTTGTCAACTACTATCGGATCTCCATCAAGAGCTTTTCTCGAGTTGCAACTCCACTTACATGTTTGACTTGTAAAGACAAATTCCAATGGAATCAAGAAACGAAAGTTGCTTTTGAATCTTTGAAGACAGCGTTTGTTTTTGCACCAATCTTGTATCGTGTTGATTTTTCCAAAGTATTCTTTATGGAAACAGATGCATCAAATTTTGCTCTGGGTGTAATTTTATCACAAATGGGAACAGATGACAAACTTCATCTAGTAGCCTTTCATTCAAGAAAATTCTCAGCAGCATAAATCAATTATGAGATCTATGATAAAGAACTTCTTGCAATTATGGATTCTTATCAAGAATGGCATCATTATCTAGAAGGCGCTTCCAATCTCGTCACCGTATATACAGATCACAAGAACCTTGAGTATTTTATGTCAACACGTACATTAAATTATCGTCAAGCTCGTTGGAGCATGTCTTTATCAAGATTCGAGTTCATCATCACTTATCGACTAGGAAAACAACAAGTTTTATCTGATGCCTTATCTAGACGTTCTTATCTTGCACCAAAAGAAGGAGATGCAGCTTTTGAGTAACAAAGAACGGTTCTCTTGAAGCCGGAGTAATTTCATCTTCGAGCAATAAAATCAACATTGATTGTTGATTTAACTTTTCTTAAACAAGTCCAGTTAAGAATGTCTTCAGACCCTCTTGTTCATGATATCAAGAATAATTCTTCTAAATCTCATGATGCCTCTAAATTTGAATTCAAGAACAACCTACTCTATTTCGAAGGACGCAAATATGTTCCAAAAGGAGAAGCATGTTTACGTATTCTTCAAGCTCGTCACGACTTTCCAGCAACATGACATTTTGAATATAATAAGACTTTGGAGATGATATCTAGGGATTTTTGGTGGCCTCAAATGTGGAAGGTAGTCAAAGATTTTGTGTAATCATGTGATGTTTGCTGAAGATTAAAAACTCCTCGCCATCGACCTTTTGGACTTCTTCAGCCATTACCTATTTCAGAACAACCATGGTTTTCTGTTTTTATGGACTTCATCACAAATCTTCCAATCTCAAGTTTTTATGACTCTATATTCATGATAGTAGATCATTTTACCAAGATGGCACATTTTGTACCATGTACAAAATCTATTACAGGTGACAAAATAGCTAAGCTCTTTCTTGTCAATATCTATCGCTATCATGGATTACCCAAGGATATTATATCACATAGGAGAACTCAATTTGTATCAAGATTTTGGTGGATTCTTTTTAAGATTCTAAAAATGGATATAAAACTATCTTCGACATTCCATCCTCAAACTGATGGACAAATGGAGCATGTTAATCAAATTTTGGAGCAATATTTAAGATGTACCATTAACTACCAACAAGATGATTGGACAACTCTTTTGCAATTGGCAGAGTTTGCTTACAATAACACGGTACATTCTTCTACAAAAAAACACCTTTCTTCGTTAATTATGGTTATCATCCATGACTTGATACTTTTGACTTTTCAAAATTTGATAATCCTGCAGCGAAAGATTTGGCGATTCATTTATCAGAGCTACATGCAACGATGAAGGCACAGTTAAAAGAAGCTCAAGAACAACAAAAGATCAATGCAGATGTCTATCAAAAGGAACAACCACCATTTCACTTAGGTGATAAGGTATGGCTACTTCATCACAATATCAAGACCACTGGTTCTTGTGACAAGTTGGACTATCGAAGGCTGGGACCATTTTCTATTTCTACACAAATCAATCCAGTTGCATATCGTTTACATCTACAGGAGTCAATGAAAATCCATCCAGTATTCCATGTATCTCTTCTTGAACCATACAAGACAGTGGACATACCAAAAAGACGACAAGCTCCACCTCCTCCTATAGAAGTAGACAATAATGAAGAGTTTGAAGTAGAAGAAGTCTTAGATTCAAGGCGGCATCGAAATAAATTAGAATATCTTGTCCATTGGCGCAGATATGATATTAGTGAATGCACATGGGAGCCAATAAAGAATCTTGCAAATGCAGCAAAGACGGTGGAGGCTTTTCATTGATGACATCCATCAAAATCAAGATGAAAACCTTCTTTATAAAAGAAACAATATCTAGGCAAGATAACATTCTACTTTCAATCGTTGTTTGTAGCTTCTTTGTAGATGTGACGCTGAAGAGATGGAGAACCAACAACTAGCAGATTCGTCTAAAGAGCCTTCATTTGTTGACCTGCCAGATGAGACATTACAATTGTCACAACCTTCAAGACGACGCAATCGAGAGGAAGATCTTCAAGAACGACATATCTTTCCTCGAATAGATGACGAGATACAATGTGTTTAGTATCACGATTTGAGAAGGGACTCCCGATGTTTGGTGATTTTACTAGAGGTAAAAACAACTCCTGATGTTGTTCCAAATGTTCTATTTGAAGGAAGTTATGAAGGCTTCAACAATGATGAAATAATAAGGTGGTCTTTTCGCCCTGGTATGGGACACTACCGATGGTTGAGAGGCCCTATCAATCATCTTCGAAGAGAACAAAGATCAGAGTATGTGGCAAATACAATTCGTCGCATCATAGATTTCTTCAATATATGATGACCGCTCCTCATGGAACTCGTCCCTAGAAGGGGGGATAATGTCACAGACATACTCATGTAAGCTAGTAATTACATATACAAATAGGTGGAAATAAGTAAAAGTAAGTAAAAGTAAGTTAATTCTATATTATTTAATATAAAAGCTTCTTAGAAGCTTCATAGACACTGCTTTGACTTCATAGGTGTCTTTAATTGATTTTTAGGATTAAAAACGTGGTCAACAAGTTGGTTATGTGCCACACATGTTGTTAGCTTGAAGATCAAGCTAATTATGTGGCCTACACGTAGAAAAACTTGCCTTTTAAGTCAAATCATGTGTCTTACAAAGTCAACACATATTGGAGGTCCTATAGAACGTCATCATGTAGCCCCTAGTTAAATAGTATATATAAAGACAAGAGTGAAGCCTTCTTCACTCTTGTCAACTCCTTTCTTGCTTCCAGTCTAGTTTCAAGGGTTTCTAGTTTTTTTGTCTTTTGGCAATAGCCATTCCAGTTTCTCTTTCAATATACATATTTGTTTATTTATATTTTGTTACCTTTCTTTGAGTGAAAGCACCCTTGTTTGAATTGTTTTTTGATCGAGTTCTTGTCCTTGATACTAAACTATTATGATTTTTAGTTATTACATCTAAAAGAATAATTTTATGGATAACATCTTTAAATGACAATAAATGACCATCTATGACTTCTACATGTACAAGTTTATTTTTTTAACTTTTATTTTATTTTATTTTACTTTTTGACAAAGTTTTCATCTATTAAACAAGTTGAGGCTCCTAAATTTAATAAGACAGAGATTTTATAATTTTTTTGTCCTAAAAAAAACTTTATTGTAAAATAAGGTGAAAAATTTGAAGAGAGAATGACCTTTATTACATAATGTACATGAATGTAGTTGCAAAATTTGTATTGTAGCTGAAAAAAAAAAAAAAATTTGACATATTATCTTCTTTGGAAATCATGCTCTTAATTTTGTCATTTTTTTGTTTCTTTGGATAATGTTGAATAATGTATTTAGGTTCTCCATAATATAAGCACAATCCTTCTTAATGACATTGAATCTTTTATTGCTCAGTAAGAGGTTTGAAACATACTATGTCAATTTGCCTAGGTTTTGGCTTTAATAAATAAGCTTCTTGAAACTTAGAGGTCATTACTATAACTTGACTTGTACCTCTCTAACTAAGACTTTGTTCTTAGCATCCTTTAAAGAGTTCATTGTTACATGCAATGGCTTAAAAAATAAATTATTTTAATAAATTTGATCTTGATATTGTTAATAATAAATCTTAGGCATTATATTTCAACTCATATTGAAATTGATTGATAATGGCTTTGTCATTCTAATCTATATTCTAAGCAAGATTTTTGAATTCTATAGATATATAATGGTAGAATAAAAATAGAAATTTGGTCTCTACTACCATTTGTTAATTACTTTTTTCAAATGTGGCCATAAACACTTTTAAGAATAAATTCAAATCATAAAAGAGTCATAATTCTTTTTCATTATAAGTAGAAACCAACAATGATCACTTCCAAATAGAAATACATCTATAAATCCAACTTGAGTAATCCATTAAGGTATTGAGAAGGATGCAACTTTAGATAGATCTTTACTTGTTGTAAAAATCTTTAAAACTTTGATCTTATTCCATCAAACTTCTTTGACATACTTATCCTTACCTCCCTCATATTTGTAGTAGTAAGACTTCTTAGCTTTAATTGCGAACTTAATTTATTTGCCTCCTTCAATTATACAACTTTATTGTATAGACTTTAAACTTTATTATTGACTTTTTTTATAGATATAGGAATAGTATCTCTATAGCTTACATTAGAAATACTTAAGATTTCTATCCTAAGAATATTAATAAGCTCATGAAGATCTACAATTGTTGCAAATCTATTCTCATTTCTGCCGAGAGTTTCATTCATAATTTCATTATACATAAACAACTCAAACAAATCCACAAGTCAAATTAAATGAATGTAATCCGTAACTTCTAATACCAAATTAAAATTTCTATAAATAAAAGAAGTCTATTTCTTTTAAAGAAAAAATTAGTGTTAAAAAACTAAAATATTAGTTTTAAAGGTGGGTAGTCTACAACCTTTAAAACACAACAATAGAAGTAGAGTAATCTACTTACTTCTTAACAAAAAAAGAAAAATGCATTAGAATTCTTCTTAAATTTTCAAGGACATGAATCTCAAATAAATAAAAATTCAATATATTCTTGTATTATTTAGAAAAAATAGATATTTATTCAAAATTAATATAATATTAAAACTAAAATGGCTATTATTAAAAACACAAAGATTAAAGAGTCTTGAAACAAGACTTAAGATTAGAAAGGTATTGACAAGAGTGAAAAAAACTTCATTCTTACTTCTGTATAGACTATCTAACTAGAAGTTGCATAGCAACAATCTATAGAATCTCCAATATACATCCAACTTACAAGACATGTGTTAAACTTACAAGACAAGTTTTCTACATTTTTGCCACATGGTTAGCTTGTACTACAAGCTACCAATACATGACTAATTTGTGGACCAAGTTTCTAATCTATCAATCAACTACAAATACATATAAAATCAAATCTATGTCTACGAAGCTTCTGAAAAGCTTTACTATAAGATATTAAATCTACTTACATTTATCTTCTACTTAATATTTTTTATCTATCTATATATATATATATATATATATATATATCTATAATACTTATACCTAGAGAACACCTAATTATATCAGACATATTATACAAGTTGCTTATTATTGAGTTTATGTAACATGGATTATATTAGGCATTGAAATTACTAGTTTCTCAAAAGCAATTGCCAATTGCTAATTGCTAACACACTACTTCTAACGTATACAAATATCTTTAAATACATGATGGACTTACTAAAAGCCTATATAAATGTTATTTTTATAAGATATATTCATTTTGCTTAGAGTTATTTATATATACTAGCATATGCATGATGATGCACAATAGCTAGTGCATAACAATATATATAACTATATTCAAGAATTTCATTGTAATCATTGCCATCTTAAGTATCAATCCTTCTAATGGTTTATTGTACAATAGTTTATTATATGCATACAAATTGCACATATTTAAATATGCTAGATTTCAATTTTTACAAATCCACTTCTATTACAATCAAACATATGGTTAATTAAAGCCCAAAACAAGGTAAAGTAGTCAATCAATTGGAACATGTGTACTTTTGAATATGCAACAAAGAAAGTATGGAAGTTGCAAATAATATGGCTCTTATAACTACAATAAATAGTTGTATCTTTATCATAATATAAAATCTCTAATTATGTAGCTATTGAGTATTTTTAATGTAATTTAGGTTTGAAGAGACTTAGTTTAAAAGTACAATTTGATCTTTGTAATAAGATTAATGTGGAGGTTGAAAGAAGGATAGTATTCCTCCTTGTTAGAAGTTAAGGAACAAAGCTTTCAAGTTAAATAAAATTAGATGTTTTCTTTTGAACATATCTTATAGGTATTAAAAATCAAATTTTAGGAAAAAATAGTATAAATAATATATATGATGTGATTTTCTTTCTTATTTGTATTTTTTTTAATTAATATTATTTTGTCTTTCTTTCAAAACCAAAATTGTGAAGATTTTCATTATTTATAACAATAGTTGTTAATATAAAAATGTATCTTGCTTCTAAGTCTATTCTAGCCAGATTTATTGTTTTTATCACAAGCATCAAGGATGTAGTAGCTAACGAGCACAATTAAAAAGTACAAGGTAGTATAGTCAAATTTTGGTATAATAATAATGGTAAAAAAAATGTTATTGTATTGTAATATAATTTTTAGGAAAAAGAAAAAAATAAGAATTATATTATAGAAGAGATCAATTTAAAATATTTTAGAAAATTACTTTAAAAATATAGATAATAGTCAATGAGGTAGTAAAATTAATAAGTGCAGATACTGCCTTTTTGCAATATGAGCTTTTGTTTACTTTGAAGAATTGTAAACAATATAAGATAAAATAGAATATCAAATTTAATATCATGGATATCTTAAGGTAGAATTCAATAGTAATTTCAGCAAAATTTACCTAAAAAAATTAGATGTTGATACTTAAAGAAGACCAATTATTAACTTGGATTGAAATTAGATCTTGTAATACAAAACTATACCTTTACAAAAACATCTAAGGTTTTTTTTGTTAAAGAATAAGGTTACTAAGGAGACTTTAGGAAGGTTTTTTTGGCATTGGTTTCAAGTAATTTGGATTATTTTTAAATTTTTAAGAGCTTTTTAAAATTAGAGATATTTTTAGTGATTTTGGATTTTTGAGGAATAAAAGAAAGTTTACATATTTGAGATATTTGTGAATATTGTTGTGGATTGACGGGTAAAATTTTGTATGAAGCAAAATTATGGTATATGACTTAAATTGGAGCAACTTATGGTGGCAATACCAAAAACTATGGTGGTATTAGCAACATCCTTTAAGCTTGGCTAACATAAATAAAAATAGGAGTCATATTTAATTTTTATAAAAAAAATATTAATAATATTTTTTGAATCTCTTTAAAATGACTTAATAATATTATATTAGTAAATATATCTATTTATTTATAAATAACTAATATAATATAACAAGATTTATATATTTTTCTTTATTTATTTATTTATGTTATAATAAATAATCAAGACGTCTATCTTCAAATTAATTTTACCAATAAAATTTATTTATTAAAGTTATAAAAAGCTTGTATATATACAATATGTTTTTTATTAAAATTTTTTTTAATATATATTTTGTATATGATATAAAGTTTTTAAACTATTTATAAATTAATAAAAATAAATATAAAATTTTAAAGATAGATTTTTTAACATAGAAAGTTTATTTTATATTTTAAATTAAGAATTATTTTAAAAAATATTTAAATTTTAAAAGAAAAAATATTTAAAAAATAAATTATTACGTGATTTTATTTTTATTTTTTATTAAAGTAAAAGTTGTTTGTTAAAATATATCTACTATAGTGTATACTATCCAATGAAATTAACAAATTATCAAATAATTTACAACTATTATATTAAAAGTATTATTGGTATCTTAAATACAATAGACTTTAATCTTAAATGAAGTTTTTGTAGTATGCGTCTATATTGGTGTTGTTTGTATCTATTGCTTGTATTAGTCTTCAAGTACTATGTGTACTATAGATATAGTTAAACTTCTATTATCTACAAGATATGAGTGAATTACAAAATGATAATTATTTTTCAAACATGAGATTTTATGCACACTTTTTTTTTCTTCTTGCAAAAATACGACAATGCACTCTACACATATCTATCAACTTTCAAAGTTTTAGAAAATCATTTGTCTTAGATAGAAGATAGTTTGCATTCTTAATAGTAGTCCAATAAAAACAAGCTTGCTTGTTGGAGCTATTATGTATGTGAGTCTCTAAAACAAAGTGCCTTGCAATGATTTATACAACTCAAATTAGACACAAACCATTGCCACATTCCAATCACTACACAAACAAGGAGTATTTTCAATTCCAACTTCAATTTTTAATAAAATTTGTCTCTTGAAATTTATATCTTAAAATCTGGAGGTTTGTTGATGCAGCCATGTATCCTTCAAAATCTATGGAAATAACACAACTCTCAAACCTATGATCTTTTCTATTTATCTTTTATGCTAGAATTATTACACTTTTTATTTTTTATTTTTTTACTTTTCAATTATGACCTTGAAGATAAGTGGGAGTAATTGAAAAAACTACCAAAAAATTCAAAAAGCTTTGTTTTACCTCTCAATGAGACAAAAAATAAAAAATAAAAAAATATATATATTCTATAAAGATTTATGCAGTTGCATATATATATATATATATATATATGTATGTATATTATTTCATTTTACAACTATCTATATTTTCTTCTTCTTTGACTTCTTCTTTAACATTATCTTTAAGTATAATGATTTTTTTTAAATGTTTTTAGAAATTTTTTTGCATGTATGTATGTTTATTATAGTTATTATTATCTTAATTATTTTTTGTAGTTTTGATAGAATATATTTGAATAATTTTTTTTTATATTTTATGTACTATATTTTATTACTTTTTTGTGTTTATTGTATTTCAATCATCTTCTTTGATATATTATTCCTGAAGCAAAGAAAGTAACTTCAATCTCAACCATTTATTATTATTAAACCAAACAATTATTAACAACCAAAATATTACTAAAATAAAAACATTGCTTTAATAGGCAAAATTTTCATTATTACTATTAATTTGTCTTTTAATATATATATATATATATATATATATATAATATTATGATTATCTAATCTAACTTTTTAACCTTATCATTTACCACATTATCTAATTCCAATACTTTTTTCTTCCAACACCACATTCGTGGAAAGCAAAGATTAGAACCAACGAACAAAAATAGAAAAAGAAAAAGAAAAAACAAAGGGTATCCAACTTCATTGCTCTTTGAAAACCCTAAATTGAATAAAACTCTAAATTGAGTAAAACCTTGAAGTTGAAGCAACAACTTCGATGGGTATTGCGAGGGTCCACAAGCGCGACGTCGATCCCTCGCAAAATCCACATCAAGCATCACCAGATCATCGTCATCGAAGAGTATAAAAGAAAGAAAAAAAAAAAAAAAAAAAAAAAAAACAAGAGGATGAAGCTTTGAGCGGTGCCGCCACGATTCCAGCATTTTGTCGTGCACACGACCTTCACGCAATCTGCGAAGCGAAGTTTTCGTCGGCACCCAATCTGTCGCCCCATTCTTCGTTTGCTCGCGACAATCGTGACATTTGTTCACCCCCAGTACCTTGCGAGAAATCGCCAATTTGTTGGATATATACTTCCTTCATCTGGCAGCAGTGGAGGAATCTTATCGCTGGGGTTTCGAGAATCGAGAGTTTTGTACGAAGAATTCGAGGGAGTTTGGTTTGTTGGGTTCGTTCCTTCGTTCGTTCGTTGTGCAGCCATGGCGTCGGATGGATCTGTCGCTGAAGGGTCGAAGCTGAAGTCGGCCCAGCTTCTCGAGATGGTGAGGACCCATCTCACCACGGATGCTGGCAAGGAGCTCCAGAAAAAAATTGGGTTCGTCTACCAGATCAACATTGCTCCCAAGGTTTGTATTCAAATCTTTGGTGTAATCTCTGGGTTGTTCGATCTGGGTAGTGGAGTATACGCATCGAGAAGATCTGAAATCTGCTTTAGAGATTATTTGAGTTTGAGTGTGGTTGTTCCTCCAATGGTAGGATAGAGAGACCCATGTTCTGTGTCTTGTGTAATCCTTGTTTACCGTTTCTAATCCTGTCTCCCATGTGTATTTAATGGCGAGATCAAGTTGGTATTCCATCTACTTAGTGTGTGAGCGTGATTGTGGTTACAAGTTGCGGAATGGTTTGTGTTTTTTCTTTTCTTTTCATGCGTGTGTTTTATAGTTAGTTGAAACTGTTGATGCAGAAAATCGGTTTTGAAGAGGAAATCTTCGTGGTTGACCTCAAGAACTTGAAGGTTTACAAGGGTGAGCAGTATATCGTGTGATGTTTTGCAGTTAAGTCGACTTGCTTCGCAAATATATGGTTAATTCGCATTGTTAGATGTGTTAGTTCTGCAAATCTAGGTATGAGTCTTGGAGACTGTATGTGACGAATGGTTATGTTTTGATCTGGGATGGCAGGCAAGGCCGAGGGCAAGCCTGATGCTACCTTCAGTTTTGTTGATGGCGACTTCATAGCTGTTTCCAGCGGAAAAATGAACCCTCAAATGGCTTTCATCAGGTGTGATTATCTTAACCTCGTTTTATTGTCCACCCTTCTTCAACGACAGAAGTGTTTCCGACCCTTGTGACAGTCTCTCTTCTTATTGTGACGTTACTATTGGGGTGTTCATGATGGAGGATTGGAGTTTGTTTTTTACAAGTCTTGACTATCTGAAGGTTTGTTATGTATCAGCTAGGTACTGAACAAGTGCTTGACAATGCTTGCAGGGGCAAAATGAAGATCAAAGGGAGCATGAGCGCAGCTCAGAAGTTCACCCCCGACATTTTCCCCAAGCCTGCTAAGCTTTGAAGAAGCTTTCCTTATACGTCCATTTTAACATTTCCCCTTTATTATCAAGGTCGCTCACATGTAGTAATGACTGCCCACGGCATTAATGAATGACCATCATGTCGTGCGCATGTATAGGCTTTTAAATCTGGGTTGTACTTTGCAGGAACCAAGTCCCTTTGCTGGCCAGTTATATATATATATATATCTGCCAAACAGCAGCCATTTTTATCAAATTAATTACCCATTTCTGAGACACCATCGACTTCCATTATCAGTTGAGACATTGTGACGAAGTCGACTGTGATGTGAAAGTGTTGCCGCTGGTCTTTTAAAGGATTGGACCCTCTTTTTTGATCTGAAATGAACTCAGTCATCTTGAGTCATTCGCTTCTTGGGAGCAGCTCCGTGCTTCAGATTTTGCTCTTTCAATTTTCTCGAACTTAGTTGCAAATCTGATCGCTTTGGAAACGCCATGTCTCACAAAATGCTGTAGGAATTAGGTGTGCTTGCCACTTCGACAGCTGACCATCACTATGATGTTTATCTGTTATTCTTGTGTACTGTGTGAAGTTAATACCCGTAATGAAAATGTTTTTTTCTTTCTATGTTTCCTGCATATCGATGCACAGTGGCAACACATGTTTCAACGACAGGGAATAGATTCCCCTACCGATCCTGTTGATTGAGTGGTTTTGACCCTTGACAATTGTAGTTTAGATTTCGTGTTAAAATTATAATGATCTAGGCTTATTATTTTGTTGAAGTCTCTAATCTTCCAATTATTATTTTTTTCATCAAACTTTTTTTTTTTAATAAAACTGTGTAAGATTTGAATTGTTTTAATAGATTTTTGTTTGTTTCCATTGACATTATATTTAGAACATTTTTTAATATTTAATCATAACATTTTATATAATGGTTTTAATCTTATATTTTTATTATTGTCTAGTTGTTACTAATCATAGTATGTTTGTTGTCGATTTCACTACTTCCAATAATAATATCATGAAATAGAAGTTTAAATCTTGTTTGTTACTTTTTTTAAAATAGGTTAGTATTAATGAACTAGATCTTTCTTTAGTTTCTTTGCAATTTTAGTTGGCTAGTTAATAAAATGATCTAATTTTATGATCTTTTCACCGCTAAATACTTTCAAAACTTACAAATTATAATTTCTTCCAATTCTTGTTCTTATTTGCAAAGTTTATATTCCTTGCAAATAGTTGCCAAGATTCTTTTTTGCTATGTGTTCATTACAATCCTCTTATGTCAAAAAAACAAGATAAAATCCAGTTTTTTTACTTACTCACATGTAGTTCCATATCTTAATCCAATCAAGATTGTGGTCTAAGAAAAAAAAAATCATAAATTAATATCTTTTTATTAGGTTCTAAAGAAATGTTCTTTTCTTTATAACTTTCTTTTTTGTGTTTTTAAACAATCTTTTCTATCAATAATGAGACATTCCTCCAATTTTATTGTTTCAAATTAAGACTAAGATCTCAACATATAGTTATTTTATGTCAATCTCATCATATTACAAACATCTTTCAACTTCAAGTTGCCTTGGCAAAGTAGATACAAGTTGTAGATTATGTTAGATTTTGCATACAACTCTAAGATTTTAAAATAATTTTACAAGCCTATTGAACTAAAAGAAACAAGTTAAAGAGATTGAGAGCCACATTGAAAATACACACTATATTTATAGCCACACTTAGGTTATCTCTCTAACCCTAAATCCCAAATCTCTTACAATTTCCTAATATACATTAAGATCTAGGATTCCACATTATAATGTTTTTGAAAAAATCTAGTACCTAGAGCTTAAAAGTGTAAATTAGATTAAGAATAAAGTCACTAAAAATAAAACTATTTTTATTGTACAAAAATGGTAATTAAATATTAATTCTTATTTAATGTATTTTCTATCATTTTATTTTTTAAAAATAATATCCCTTATTCATTAAAGAGTTTATATAAATATAAATATATATATATATATATATACACACATACTAAAATTAATATGATTTGTATATTTTCTTTAGCAACTCATAATATTATCATTAGAAACTTTAATAAAAACAACCTTGAAAACTCATTATTGTTACATTCTTCAAGTCTCCTACTACTAATGTTACATATTTAAAGAACCTCCAAACTTGAAATATTCAATTCCAAACCTCCATGCCACAACTATTACATTAAATGCTCCAGCACAGCCACACTTGGTATTTGAAGAAATTACCCTTAATTGTTTTATAAAAGTTATTACAATACTGAAGGTTATAAAGGCTAGAATGGGTTTTGTTTATTAACTCGAATAATTTAAAGAAAAAACAAAAAAAACCCAATATTCCAAATTTTAATAATAAAAAAATTAATAGAAATTTTTATTATATATAAATATATACATGTACATGCACTATTTTTAAACTATATCAAATTATAACTTTGAATTTTATTCTTATATATATATATATATATATATATATAAACATACAGATATATACTCAAATTCTGAAATTTTAAAATTCAAAATTAAGACATTAAATCTAACACCAATTCAAACATTATTTTAAATAAAATAATTTTTTTTTGAATTTCTTACAAATGGTCAAAATTCAAGCCAAAAAATATAAATTTACTGATAGCTAATTTTTATTATTAGCTCAAATACAATACATATCTATTTTTATAAGATATTTAAGTTTAATCCTATTATGTATTAAAACATGCATGATTCTACATATTTTACCTAATACTTGATTCACATCATGATGTCATGACTTATTTGTAGTGGATAGTTTTATATTTCATAATTCTGATTCTTTTATTATGCATTAAAATTTATTAAATAATGCCAAAAGTGAAATCATGTCAATTTTTGGTTTTTTGTACAAGTTTCTAAGAATAAAAATTAGTCTAAAAATCAATCTAAAAGAATCTTTAGTTTGCAAATAATAAAAATTAGCTATCAGTAAATTGTATTTGAGCTAATGTATTTCATTTTGTCGGTTTGTGCTTCTGATGCATGAAAAATAACATTAATTTTATATTACATATCAGATAAGATCTTGTTTTACCAAAGCTAGAAATATTCAAAATCATGCATTGTTCTTTTGCAAGATGTAGTTTTAAAAAAATTCTGTTGCTTAATATTAGTGCTAGTAATTTTTTTTAATTAAAAACTATAAATTATAAAATGCCTTTTTAATGTCTTCTTTGTAAATTTTTCTTACACCAATAATATAAATTTTATTTTTTAAATTATTTACATCTTTTATAATATACTTAAAATTAAATTTTGGAAATTTAGTAAAAATATTTATATTTTATGTTTGAAGACAGGGGATTTATTTTGTAGATATTGTTAATGGCTTTCACACAATGACTTTGATTTGAAACTATGATTCTATGAAGCTTATTATTTTTACTTATCAACGATTTTAATGTACTTTGTTTTACAGCAACTGAAGTTGTCCATGTTTTGTCAATGACCCAATTTAATTCCAAGTATTCCTCCAGGCCTTAGATGATTTATTGCACATGTCAATTTAAATTCTTTTAACAAGTTCTTTCTTAATTCAATTGCAATCTGAGTACTTTAACTACTTTCAGTTATTCAAATCGACATCTTTTGACATCAAAATATTTTTAAATAAAAACAATTTCACTTATAAACTATAAAATTCAATCAATTGATCTAGCAGATGATAGACAACAAAAATTCTTTTCAGAATTGAAATAAAATGAAATGAAATAATATTTATGATAACTTATAAAACATCTTAGCATGCATAAATATCTTTATGAAAACTTTTTCATGATACATCAAATTAATCATGGGCTTTTTATTATTACCTTGTTTGTAAGTATACCTAAAAATCATGTATTAATATAAGTAATCAATATATACACAAAACATATTTATAAAATGTCACATATATTGTTTAGAAAATCTCATATACAAGCACAAAATAGTTTTAAAAATTTACATATATTTTATGTCCACATAATGATGTATCACAATGTTCAATTTTTATTGCACTTTAATTCCATATTTGTAAAATTATGCTTATAAAACACACACTTTACGATTGAATGTATTTTTAATATCGAGATTGTATTAACATATTAATAATAACATAAGTTTACGATTAAAACTTTACAACAGAGATGTGAAAAAACAAAATTTATCATCTAAAATTAGAAAGCCTATTTATATTTTAAATTGTAAATTTATACAAGATTATTGTTTTATTTTTCACCAAGATTAATAACATTATGAAATGCATCAACTAAAATTGTCAACTAATGCTACTTACAAATATACATGTTTTTTACAAAACATGGCATCAGATAGACTTATGTCGGCAATTTAGTTTGACAAAAATTGTTGGAAAGTAGTACATATCAAACTAAATTAAAGTGAATGGAAAATACAATAAATTATCGAGATTCATCCTCCTTAGTGCTTAGTTTAGGGTTTCATTCTCAAGTGTGAGTTTGTGTACATGGGAATGAAGCCCAAGAGTGCTATCGAGAAGATGTTTGAATTTGTGTACATGAAAATGTAAATAGAAGTTGATTCTGTGTATTACGATATACGGGATCATACGAAATTATGAAGTGACCCCATATATCCCGTTCGCATCCGTTTTCTGCGATTCGTGCAATCAATCCTGAGTTTCTCAAATACGTCATGTCCAGAATAATTCACGTTAATAATCTGCAATATTTCTTAGGGAATAATCTATCCGACATATAGCTTGAGAAACCACAGCATGCACGAAATGGGGACAAAAAGAATGGCTAATTTATAGAAACAATAGTCCTCAAACACAAATTGACACTGATTGATATACAGCAAAACGGAAGCTGTGTAACATACACAGATGCCACCGCAAGGAAGCACCATACACAAGCTTGAGAGGCCATTGTCACACATACACCAGCGAAAGAGCAGCTTTTGTTCACTAGAATTCTACGCATTAATCCCATTCTTCGTTTAGCGCCAACATATGACACATTCAGCGGCTGCTTCATGCTTCGACAACTTTTAAAGAGCTACCTCCAAGCAAATGATTCCAGGTCGTCTGCCTAAAGACCTCTAGGCAGCTCCCGACTGAGGTTGTTCTTGAGTTGGTCCGTCAGTGCGGAAACCTCTCCCCTGACCTCTACCCTGACCTCGGCCTCTGCCCCTCCCTCTGCCGCGACCTGGCATCATGTCCAACATATTCAGATGAAGTTTCAAAAAATCCAGTAGCGACAAATAGATAGTCATGACGACACGGTCTTATAATTATACAAGCGACATCTAAACATACCTGAGTATGACGTCTCCTGGGGAAAGTCGGTCCCCCGACCTCGTGGGGGTCCATCCGCATTGGGCTCATCGAAGCCACCAGCATCTTGATCTCTACCTCGGCCTCGGTAGGCACCACGACCCCGACCTCGACCCCGGCCACGACCACGACCGCGGCCCCAGCCACCATCAAGTCCATTGTACTCAGAATTTTCCACATCATTACCTGTTACCAATGTCGCAAATGAGAAGGTGCCAAAATTATACAGGCTTAATATCGAATATCTGATATATGAGCATTACCGAGGACATAAACTCTCGAAGGTTACACAGAGCACAAACCGTGAATAATTAAAGCAGATTTTAAGTTCCTCACATTATTCAGGTAGCAGAGTAAATATGAAGGATCAATTATTACCCACCTCTACCTCTGCCCCGACCTCTGCCTCTGCCTCTGCCCCTCCCTCCCCGTGGCGAGCCATCTGAAAGGCATTACGCCAACCAACAAGTACTGTGAGGAGCATAGATGCTTAAATCAAACCAAACAAACAAGTCAATATCGTAGAGTACTGTCAACCTACTACAGAAACTGCATAGGAGAAAAACAATTACCTCCTTCGTAGTCAAATTCAACCAGCGGCTTGACCTGATCTGCAGGAAGAGGAGGCTGGTACCTGTTCATCATTTGCAAACACTTAAAAGTGTTAAATAGAGATATTGAACGAAAGAAAGACTAGCACTTGTTAATAAGACTAGAATCGATCTTAACACAACGTCGCAAAATCCTCTCAAAATTGTCAACACCCAAAATCTAAGTACAGTGAAGGGGCCAGTTCCAACCCTGACAATTACATGTGAAACTGTCCATAAATTTAGGATAAAGTAATAAGTAAAGACGTTCCAGAGAACGAGCGGAAGGCCATATAATCTTACCCGATAGACGACTTCTCCAACTCTTTAGTGGATAGTGTGATCGTAATCATAGAGACATGTCGAGTGGTTTCCAAACTGTAAAGAACCATAGATTTATCAGAGGATTGAACATATGCCACTGACTAATTGCGATCAATATTATCTAACCATCACATCCCATTCTACAAGGCTGAGTCCACAACAATAGGCCAGTACAGCCAATCCAACCAAGCACCTACAATTGCTACATAAGATACTATTGTGTTAATTCTGTTCATTCTGGAAATGGCAAAAGATGCTTACGGCAGGAGTCCTTCTTCAATTGGCTCCCAAAGATCTGTGATATCGGTAGATCCAATTGACGTATTTTGGTGAAGCCCAGCAATCCTCCTCTGAACACACCAGAAAATCTGTTGTGAGAAAATTTTCCTTCAAGTTGAACTCAACAACATTGTTGAGTGATATAGAAATTATGAGCATGGGAAGACTGTGTGATATACACGGCAGCTAATAGCTCCTTCCATCCTCGTCTCTAGACAAATTGTGTCAAGCGGATAAACTGAACCGCTTTACTAACTAACGCTCCTAGGAACATATAACACAGTGGTGTTCAACCACGTTAAATTTTAAATATAAATAAATAAATAAATAAAAAGCTAAAAGGATTCGCTGAACTAAACAATGCCAGTAGGACTCACCTTTATGATTTCTGCAATGGTAACCGTCTTGTTGATAGCACGACCCATTGCCTTCAGTACAATTTCTGATGACCCCTTGTCCTGCACGATCAGCACCAAGAGAATGATTAAAATGGGAGAACGATCTTCTTTTTGTAGGAAGAGGAGGAGATTTTTTTATAAGATAATCTTTGTTTCATGTGACAATTAGACAGCCCAGCAAATAGAGATGCATGTGTTTAACAACCTACATGCATGCAAATTAAGATATTGTAACCATGTAAGACCATTAAACTACAATTAAGTTCTGGGGCCGAAGGACTCTGCAAGTTACATGCTGAGAGAGGAATAAACTACAAGGTGATAAATAGAGAGGCGAAAAACTCAATGCCAAATGACCGGTAACTAACAGAAACTGTGGACTTTCGACTCACCCTTTGAAAATACTAAACAATCAACCTTAAATCAGGAATGACAATTCAATGCGGGACAATAGATGTCGGAGCCGCGCAAATCGATAACGCAAATTCCGCCACATGTTGTGCGAAATGTACGGCTCAATAAAGAAAAACACCAATCGTACGCTAAGAGATACGACAGAGTATACCAAATCAATTTCTCAAATTAGGTAAAAGACGTAGCATCATCTCCTGATTAGGATTACTACGAGGTTGTTCCTAAGATTAGAATTATTACTAGTAAGCTTCTGTACAATGTATAGATAGGTCTATGCATCAAAACCTTAAAGAACCGAAGATGTGCGAGGCAAAACCTAATGAGCAATTTGGAAATGACGGTGATAGGTACCTGAAGAAGAGTGGTTGCATATGTAATGTAATTCCGCATCTTCCCTTGAGTAGTAATACGGATTTCATTTTCGCTAATAGGAATTTCGGGCCGTGGTTTCTCCACCCGCTGGTACCGGTCCATATTGAACTTTCCCTGTAGCCTTCAGGTTGCCTTAATCGAGAGTCCTCACTCCCGATGCAATGGTATAAAACCCTAGGAAAGATCTGTCACACATTCCAACCAAAAAAAACAGTTATCAATCGACTAGTAAAACCCTTTCGTGAAACTTAACCAAGGGCAGAATTCCAGGAGACAATTAACACAAAAGACTTCAGTAATCTCCAGCGGACAATTATCTACTTTTCACACGGGCAACAGCGAAATGACACCCCAAGAAATTGACTTCGATATGTCACCCCCGACATGCATTCGTATTACCGTAATTGCAGAGCTACGAGGAACTTGCCAATAATAACAGCGCAATGCTAAGAATATGACACTTTGTAGGCCAGGAAGAGTAAGGCAAGAAGAGTGTCCCCAAGGTTAACAAGAGTTTGGAGTGAAACAGAAGCCACGACCTTCGCGGTGCAAGTAACTGAACAAGGCGGCGCGCGCACCCAAGCTTTTACAGAGCGAAACTATGCAGCCTAACGCACTCTCATGCATAACACCTAACCATCCTCTCGCAGGACTCCTGTAACACACTATAAAAGGCACCAAGCACTCAATACACACTCCGCCAAAAACGCGCGCCGCCACAAAGACAACAATCATCACCGTTGGCCCGCAGTATCCGCCACCGCTAAGACAAAACAAAAAAACCAACATAAAACCGCAACCGCAACGGCGTCAAAGCCACTTGACCTACTCCTCAATTGACAGGAAAACTACTGCGAGCAAAATAAAAACAAAAATTAACAACTGCAAAAACTTGCACCCCTTGCAGATCACCGCTCGCGCCGCAGCGCAGCCAGGAAGCAGCGACCATTACAGAGGCAGCAGTCGAGAAATCAAAACCCCAGCCACACGCGCACGACGCACCGGAAGAAACAAACGACGACAATTACGACGACGATCCAATAGGGCAAGCTGCGAGAAACTGCAAGCAGAGGTGAAAAAGTAGGAGGAAGAAGAAGAAGCAGCAGCACGAGCGGGCGTAAGAACCTGCGGGAAAGCCGCTCGGCAGAAGAGAGAGTAATGGATGGTGTCACTGCTAGTAGGCAGCCAAGCCAAGCCAAGCCAAGGAGGAGGAGGAGAAGGCGGCGGCGGAAGGGATTGCAAGAGAGCGTGAAGGATACAGAGTGGCCAGATGCGAGAACGCTCTAAAGCACGAGGTGCGAGTGCGGACAGGCAGGAACAGGAGGAGGAGCAGGAAGAGAAGCAGTAGCAGGGTTGCTTCTGAAAGAAAGTGTCACAAGAAAGACCGGAAGAATCAACAACAACAACAACCAGGAGAGGACCCCGAGCAACAACACCACCACCACCACAACCAGGGCATGGAACGGAAGGGAAGCGAAGGGAAGACAGGGCTCCAAGGAAGGATGGAGGGAAGGAAGGGAAAAAGGAAAAGATACAAAAGCACGGAAAGATAACCAGAAGAAAGAAACCCCCTGGGAAAGATATCGCGGTGGAAGGAAGCGAAGAAAGGGCCACTGTGGCCAGTCACCGCACCACGCCTCGGACCCGCGACGGGTGTCGCGCGTTCTGCAGCCCCCTCTCCGGCCCCACTCGCGATATCATTCATTCTTTCTCCACGTTCATCGTTGGTAATTCATCCATTTTTACTGTACTTCGATGCTGCCGTGTGAACGGGACCTTCGTGGATTTTTAGAACTAAGCGAGTAAGAACTCATTTCTGTTTGTTTGTGTTTGTGTTTTGTTTTGTTTGTTTTTTTTTTTTTTTTTTTTTTTAGGGTTGGGTTTGACGTGGAATGGTATTTGGATAGGGCTAGTTTTTTTTGATTGGGCATTTCTTTTGTAAATTGGTTATTTCCCAACTTGTTCCTTGTTATATTCTTACTGCAAAACTTTTGTGAGCACTTCTTTGGCAAGTGTATTGCAACGTTTGTTTGTGAATTCAAAAGTAGTTTGAATTTTTTTTGTTATATTTCTTAAATTAATTTGAAAATTTTAGTCCTTTGTTTCAAAGTGAAACCTGTCATTTTCATCATTTTAGTTTGAATTCTATAAATTTAATTTATTCCAACATATAATTTTGTCTATTGCTTAAGAATATATGATAAATTACTAAAAAAGTTGAAATTGAAATTGTGCGATTCTTGCGCCAAAAAAGCTTTTCAGAATGTTGTAGATACTCTTTATAAAAACTACACATTTTAATTATGATTATGGTTGTAGTACATGATTAAACAATGTCTAAATTTATACAATTTTAATATACATATATATACATACACATGCTTTTCTAAAATCAGAAAATCAGAAAAATAAAAAAATAAAAACAAAACAAAACAAAAACAAAAACAAAACAACAAATAAGCAACAACAACAACAACAACAATAACATCTCTATTGAACAATGTTAAAATATCATCCATTGAGCTTCTTCTATATTTACATAGTCTTAAACACAATATTTTAATTTATAATCAACAATTGTAATCTATGGTAGAAAATGCTGTATGGGGCATTTTTTTAATGCAACGCAATTTTAATTATTGTTTAAAATTGGAAAAGACACCATTTACACCAGCCATGCAAAAAATTAATGCAATTTTAATCACCAGAGTTTCTCTCAAGTTACAGTCTTTTCAAATAACTTGGTGCAAACCAAACAGTTTTAAAGTATACCAAAACCCTAAAGTGCTTCCAAACTTGACTTGTGAACAAATATCATTTGTTAGATTATCACCCACAATGATTTTGTAATTGGCCCACTTCCAACTCCTTGCCACCACATTGGCAAGGGACAAAATTAATAAAATCCTTTTCTGAAATAAACATTCTTTGATTTAAGTAAATATTCTTTAAAATGGCAAAGATAGTTGACAATTCCCATGAGGTCTTGGGTTGAAACTTGAATGACAATGTTAGCTTTGATTTTACTATGTCTATGTCTATGTATGTATGTATGTATATATATATATATATATATATATATTATATTGTTGAGATATTGCGTCTTCTCTTTGACTCTACTTATGGATTGTATTACTTTAATGTCCTCTTAAGATTCTTCTCCCCACCCTTGGACCAACTGTAAGTGGACACACTAAAGTTTTAAGACTTGTGCCGAATTCTTTATTTGGATGAACACTGATTTTTGAATATTCATCTTGTCTGGTAACCAATTTGGGGATTGATTCACGGTGAGTATGTCAGAATTAAACAATTCAGAGTTAATCAAAGAGGGTTGGGTCTCAAAATTACACTCACTGCATCGCTATACTGGGCGCTATGAGTGGAAAAAGCTACAATAGAATAGGGCTCCGGTGAACTGTAGACTGTAGGAATGACAACATCCTGTTTGTTGCAATAGATCTAGGATTAGTGAGAGATATGGTGGACCCATCTGCACCTCTGCAAGTCACAAAGCATATCAGCTCTGTTTGTCTTTACCCCAAAACAATCCAGCTTTCCGTTATTTCCATAGCCAGCAAGATGAAACCTGATATGATAGTTGGCTTTCTCTTCTTTTTTGTCACTTGAACAGAAATGGTTCCAAGGTCATGTTTTGAGCTAGAAAAATAAACAGGATTGCAGGACTTCGCAGATTACAGATCCATGCAACACTTCCTCCATACACACAGAGTTCATAACTCAAAACAGGTGGGTAACACACCAGAGTGTTGGCGGAGTCTCCGAGATTAGAAACTTTTTTGTGGCTAGAAGAAGAAGATGTTGCAGGTTATCTCACGTGGAAGTAGAGTCGGTGAATGAGGACGGGTTTCGTGCTGCCGAACAGCGTGCCCACAGCAAAAGAGCATTTCTCGTGGTTGTGTGGTACCTGGTGGAGAATGTCTGATGTTCGCTTCATTTAGTTGTTTTTATTTTTTTGTCCCTTGGTGTTAAGCACCGCACCACATGCGAGGTTGAGGCCCACCATCTGTCAGGTTACAGCGGTTTTCCATGGAGAGCATCCTCCTGAATCCCACGGTGACTAACTCCAGATTTCGTAGCTACTGCAGGCTGTGTCGTTCTCGACTTTCAACGATAGTGAAAATATGCTCGGTTAAAGGTTAACCTTGGAAGCGGCTGTTTTATAAGTTTTAATGATCACGCTTGGGAATCTTTCATGAGATTGCCACAGACTGGAGTACTGATTGGGCTTCTTTCTTCTGCAACAAAACGCTGAATTGTGCTGCCAGTGGCTGAAGTTGTTGCAACTGGCAAGTAGAAGAATCAATTCCAGGAGCAAATCAATGAATGGCCTTCCTCAGAGGGTCCCATATGGTTTCACTACAATCCAATGTGGGCATACGTAGCTACTTTTATTGTCGCTATGATTAGTGGTGATGACTGGAAATGCAGAAGATTGCATCAAAACTGTGTTGACGCGGTAGACAGGATTTAACGTTGCATGATTACAAGATCTGGATGCGGTTCTTTCGTATAGTTCAATTGCGCATTTTATAACCCTAATGGAGATAATAAAAACCATGATAAGAGTTCACTTACAGCTTGGGGTTCCTCTTAGTGTGTGGAATGAAGGTTGTGTAAAACCTTGGAGGTTCTGTAACAATAATGCAGTCTGAAGACAGCTCTTTACTACAAAGAATCTTTAAGAGGTCGAAGTGCAGGCAACGAGGAACCAGGAGAGGGTTTATACTGTTAAGTATCACAATAGTAGGAATTTCAAGTAACGAAAGAGGGATCAATGCTTATTATCCTCGGTACTAGTGCTATACATCTGCGAGGCATTGGATTTTATGTCCGACCCACCCAACTGTAAAAAACATTCTGGCAGTCACGGACAAAGAGAGAGCAAAGGTAACCTTCAGGTTGGTATTCAGTGGCTCCATAGGTCTCTGGGTACTCGTGAAGAGAGATAATCTCGTCTGACCACTGGGATCTTCACCGATGCGCACGGCTTCGTCAGCCAATTCAACGTGCAGCGCATGCGTATCGAATTTGGCCACGCATGGAATGGCCATTTCATGCGCAATTGCGAATGATGCACCTGCAATTTCTCCTCTCTTCGCAACCAAGACCTAATTACCTTAATAGACTGCCGACAGAGCTTCATTTTCATTGCGCAGCTCCGATTTCCTCCGATCTCGATAACCACGGCACTCTTCTCCATGGTATGTTGCAGTGAACGCGAATTAGTGTATCAAAACGTGCCCGTATTGCATTGCAATCCCTTTCAAGGACCATGACGTGGGTTCACAGGCTCAGAGCTGCATCGACGATGCACCTCTTGTAAAGCAGCCGCTATGCCACCAGCGTCTACTCCACAGGGACCCAATCCCCACAAAAAATTTCAAATCCTTTAAGGTCTAAGATTTGTCACCGTAAACCCATCGGGCCACGTCAACACACAACCCAGCAAACAGTATCCGTTACAGCAAGTCTGGAATTTAGCTCGATAATGGTACCGAGTAAAATGCAAGGCGTCGGAGCTCGTCCATGACTGCAGTGCAGCCATTGTGGGTGCCATTGCTAGTGGGAATTTACAATAGTTGGCTTAATAAATCTGATACTTCTATGATTTTTCTCCAATTTTGCCGAATCATCAAGGTGCTAATGTAATTTGACTGCGAGGAAATAACCTCATAAACTCTATGATTAGACAACGTAAACAATGTTTTGTTTGCGCGTTAATGACGATGCTATTAAACTCATCTCAATTCGTGTACCAACATAGGCATTAAAATCTTTACAATTGTTGACGAAGTACCGTCTGATCAATTGAAGTTCAAGGTTTAGTTGTGCAAAAATGAACAGAAACAAGTAATCAAGTTAACATTGCACTACATTGAAACTGGTTGGAGTGAAATTCTACGTCGGGATTGTTAAATACAGATTCATTGGCGTACCCATTTTGATGTCAGGAGTCTATTATAGAACAGAACATTCGAGCAGTATTATTGCAAGCTGCAAAAAATGCACAAACAAGTGGATGAGCAAGGCTTTGGAACAACTTTGATTAAAATTCCTTAGCACATAAATACTACGTCGATTTGGTCAAAATCTCCATTCAATGTTAGACGTACCCACTAATATGTACTAGCAATCTGTCTAAACCACGATAGAAAAGAGTTCATGCCATAAAATCTCAGCTGGGAGTGCGAAAACCACTGTGAACTAAGGATATGTTGCAAAATACGCGTTAATAATGCTTACTGGTACTAATTGCAGTTTCAAATTGATGGGCTGAGTTTCAAAATTATCTAATGTAACAAGACTGATCCAATACCAAACCTCATAACTCTAATTTTCTGATTTAACACTTCCAAGACAATTCAGTCCACCAAGTTGCTACAAACTGGTATTTTGCATAAGCACCATGAAAGTTGCTTACGCAGCAGCTTTCACAGTTTCCTTGACTGGTGTTGAAGACTGTGGGAACGTTGGTGGCTGGACAACACAAACAAGTGGATCAGCACCACAGATGATAGCGAATCGAAGGTAGAACACATTGCAATTCTATGAAATTTCAGACTAATTGATTTCTAACGTCATTAAGAAATCCAGACCCTGCAAAACAATGTTCAAAGTTCACTTACAGCTTGGAGCTCTTCTTCATGCTTGGGGATAAAAGCTGTGTCTACTTTGCCATCCTTGAAGTCCTGAAATAAAATTGGACTATTAGTTCCAAAGCGAAGGACAAGCACTGATGGGGTATGAGCAGAGAGTCCACCGCAAATAACCCTAGGCTTATCAATCTACAAGAGGAACTATATATGTTCTAAAATATGCTTTCCAAATACTAACTCAATACATGGAATGCGAAGGACTTGAAAATGATGGAATCGCATCGCAAAGAAAGAAACTAAGTTATTGAAAGAACCTGGATGTCTAGAATGAGTTTGTGGTAATCAAGAGTTGTCGGTATGCCTGGGACAATTCCACGAATATCCAGATTAGTTTCCGAGCAATATTCATTACTGAGACATCGCTGAAAATGAGATTTAGATGACGAGACTTGAAGACTCCAACCACAAGTACTGATTACGAATGGATGCGGCTGCCATTCACCTGTAATAATGGTGTCATTCAGAGCTCGCTTCATCCTTTCAATAGCCCTCTCTCTTGTTGGGGCCCATACAATCAGCTGCATAGACAGAGTGACTTTTTCAGTATAACAGCATCAAGTACATTATAAAAAACTGGATCCAAAAATCAAATATTAAATATTAAAAACGGGAGAACGAAACTGACCTTTCCCAGCAAAGAGTCATAACTGGGAGGCACTACGTAGTCTGTGTAGATGTGACTGTCCATCCTCACGAATGGGCCACCGGGAGGCAAATAGCCTGTAATACGGCCTGCACATGAAAAAGAGGACCTGTCAGTTGATGCAATTGCTAATAAACGGCAAACAAAAGTAGCAGCAGAACATGAGGAAAAAACCTATTGTCCATTCTTGTTATGATTCTTGCTAAAATGTCAATATATGCTCCCAGCGGTTCCAGCCCAACAACGATGAAAATTAATCAATCTTCTGTTTCTCTGTCATTCTTATTATACGAAATCTCGTTCATTTTACATGTATTGTGACAGATGCGTTAAGCGTCTGTATAGTTAGTAAATAACTGCTCTGACCTGGTCCAGGACGGAAGCCTTGGAAGGCATCCTCTGCGTTGATGCGGCACTCAATTGAATGTCCCCTTAGTACAATTTCGTCCTGCAACGCCAGGCAGCAATGAAATCAATTTAGCTGACGAAGACGGCGTCGGGAATTTCACACTCGTAATATGAATCTGACATCATATACTTCTGCAAAAAACCAAGAAAAGATCCTCCGAACCTCCAACTCCAGTCAAGACACTACCTGAGTAAACCTTAGCTTTTCTCCCAATGCTGCACGAATCTGCTCCTCAATCAGATCGACGGAATAAATCATTTCTGTCACAGGGTGTTCCACTTGAATACGTGTGTTCATCTCCATGAAGTAGAAGTTGCCACCCTCGTCAAGTAAAAACTCCACTGTACCAACTCCAATGTATCCAATAGAGGCAGCAGCAGCCACAGCAGCATCACCCATTGCCTTTCGCAACTCCGGAGTTAGAGCGGGGGAAGGGGCTTCTTCCAAAAGCTTCTGGTTTCTTCTCTGTTGTCAAAGGAAAAACGACAAATTCATTTGCAAGTTCAGCAATTATTCACTGGTATGAAGAGCGTATGGAACAAATTCAAACTATGCTGAACTAGCATTGGTTGGTGGTATTTCTCTACAGAGCTTGCCACCAACAACAACTAAGGGACTTGGAAATCTCTGTACATCTCATAAACGATTTTTAATTCAAACAAGATTTCCATCTACCTGTAGCACCCATCAAGTTACCTGAATACTGCAATCACGCTCGCCAAAATGCACGACATTTCCATATTTATCAGCCAAGACCTGCAATTCAAATAAGGAACGATGTTTTCAATTTAGGAAACCTGAGTCTAATGCTTTCAGTGTCCTTATAAATGTACGTTGCTGTCCAGGGAATCTAGAATATCAGAACATAGGTTGCAGATCAACAAATCAGTCATACCTGAAATTCAATATGCCTGGGATTCTGGATGTATCTCTCAAGATAAACACCATCATTACCAAAAGCAGCGCCTGCCTCACTCCTAGCTTGCTGCACATAAAAGAAGACCATGTACTTGAGTGATCTCATTATCTTTCTGCACGAACCTCAATTTTCTTATCCTTAAAGATAGTAACAGCCAGGGAGGGAATGTCTGATTCTTGTGAGCTCAGTCAATAATGATCATAAGGTAAGTCCAAAACTTAGAAAAATGAGTATCATAAGTTTCTACCAGATTATAAAAAGGTAAACAATACATACCTGTAAAAGTTTCACAAACTCTCCAGGCTCATTTGCCAGTCTCATTCCACGACCGCCACCTCCAGCCGTGGCCTAGTTCACAACAAGAGGAAGAGAGAAGTTAGCTAGAAGGGAATAAAAGAGGAAAGTGTAGCACTTGGAATTAGTAAACTGATGATCCAGGTATCAAGGGACCTGCCCAGCTGATAAAATCCCATGCGATTTTCGTGAACCTAAAGCACTCCAAACTTGAAGGTACAGCAATCAAGAGGTCTAAAAATTAATAAATAAAGATAAATCAAAATACTTCTCCTTAGACTTTCAAATACGAATAACATGAACTTAAGATTGGGATCATCATCAAGGGCAGGAAACAGCACCCAGGGCTCCTATTAATTTCTCTATTGCTTCATTTAAAATAAGAAGCAAGAGAGACATACATGATTAAAAGCGCGAAATAAAAACAAACTCATATCTAAAAATCTGAGATTCGAGAATAGCGAAAGAGTTCTTTGTGGAAATTCGAACAATCGAACGATCTGGTGTCATGTAAGCGCTAGACCGGTGAGGGTTTGATGTACACATCGAATGAAATGAGAGGAATCCATTTCGATGATTGGAACTTACTTTGATCATAACTGGAAAACCAATCTCGTGGGCTAGTCTCACTGCTTCCTCGGTGCTCTATTGAACCAAAAAACATAGGGTGAGAGTAATGTTTGAATGATAAAAATATTGCTGCGTCTTCATATACTGCCATTTCTTTCCGGTCCTTCATCACTTGAACAGGTAGTTTAAAACCCAATACGAACATCAAAACTCTCCATCAGACAGTCACATCACCTGGACAAGACCTTCGCTGCCTGGCACAGTAGGGACTCCAGCCTTCTTCATAGTCTCTCGCGCTGTTGCCTTGTCTCCCATGACGCGGATGCTGTCCGACTGCAGACCACACAGATTCAATCCAGACTTTAAAAGTCTACAACGACATGCCAGTGCGGCAATGCCTACAAGAAGTAAAGACGCTCGAGGTCGCTATCGACATGGTAGCTGATACATGAATCATTACAGTTGATGAAGCGTGCAAAAACGGGAATTGGGTTCAACGAGTTAGGAAGAGCTGCTCACATTCGGCCCAATGAAGTTGAGACCGTGGTCCTTGCACATATCCACAAAGGTCGCGTTCTCCGCCAAGAAACCGTAGCCAGGGTGCAACATCGTGCACCTGTGGCTGATTGCAGCCGTTATTATGTTCGGAATATTGAGGTACCTATTCAGAACAGGAGAATTAAACTCGTCACGATAACCTCAAAACACAAGAAAGGTAGAAGCTTTCATCAATCGCCATATTCTGTTCACAGCCAGCCGACCGGATCCTTCAACGATATGTACGCTCACAAATAAGAAAGCGATTAACAGGCGAAGTGAAACCAAAAATCAATAATGACACTGCCATTTTCGGCACAGATTGACAGAAGAACAGATAGTAAAAAGCATATATCACGAATCTGGACGCAACTTTGACAGCGAACAACAAACGCGCCTTTTGATGACTTCGATTTGCATAAAACAAAACCCATGCGTACAAATATCCATGCCTATGGAATTGCCCGTGACTTTAGCTTGCGAAATATAACCGCTCTACAAATGCTAGTGCATTGCAATTACTTTAATGACGACTTTCCTTTGCAACCAACAAACACCTTTGAAACTAGGATATCAGGGAGCGATAACTTCGAGGTGGTACTGTGTGGTTGAAAGACATAGAAAAGAAAAGAAAAGTATACTCACGATTGACTGCTAGGAGCTTCGCCAATGCATACGGCTGAATCAGCCAGCTGTACGTGCAAGGCTTGCCTATCAATCGTGGAATGCACGGCCACGCAAGGAATGCCCATCTCATGCGCAGTGCGAATGATGCGCACGGCAATCTCGCCCCTGTTCGCAACCAAAATCTTCTCCCCTTCACAGGTAGCGGACAGAGCACCATTGCGCGCTCTCGAATTACCCTTCTTCTCCCCAACCAGAACACATTTCTCAACAGCACGCTTCAGAGAAAGCGACCCCGTCTGAAAGCTACCGCTGCTGCATCGCATCCCCTTTCTAGCACCACCCAGGAGAACCGCAGACCGCTCCTCGCATTGACGCTGCACTCCATTCCCAGACGCGAAAACACCACAAGCACGCTACCACAACCCAACAGACCCACATCAGGACCCTTAAACCCCTCCATAACTATCACTAAAACCTCACCAAACTCCACCTAACCCACCAAAACGCAACCCCCCACACATCAAATACCCCTAACCCAATTCGCACAAACAATATCAACATATCCCCATCTCCTCTACAAACAAACCCACACGAATCATTCGCAACAACAACGCCTGAATGCGCCATTCTCAATACACCACCAAGCTGAAACTGCAAAGACGGCGAAGCAAAGAATACGAAGAAGAAGAACACTAACCGTAGAGCATGTGAGCTGCTGGAGAGTCTCCATGGCGACGGAGAGGGAGGAAGCAGAGACACGATTGCGGGGACAGTGAAGAGTGAGGATGCAAGGCAGCTAATCCGACGAGGTAATGGGGGGTGGAGAGAGAGATTCAACGGAGACGGAGACAGGGCCGAGGTTGGCGATACCAACGAGGCCGAGCTCTCTAAGCGATCGGAATTGGGGCATCATGCCCGCACCCCGCCCGTTCGATTCGAAACCCTGGAAAGTCCGTCTGAGCGGTCCGGGTATCGTTGGTTATGGGATACAGTCCTCAATTTGCGTCCATTTGGATGAAGAGTAGATGAATGAGGGTCACGGTAGGTCGTTGTTTTTCGCTTTGTGGATGATTTAAGGTTCTTGCCTGGTTTTGCTTTGTGACGTTGTGGCACATTATTGACACTGAAACTTATTTTCAGAAAATAAAATAAAATAAAATAAAATAAAAGAAGAAGAAGAAGAAGAAGAAGAAGAAAGAAAGAAAGAAAGAAGAGGATAAGAGAATGTAAATTAGACCCAAGTTTTTACTAAATTGAACCACCCATGATGATGAAAAAAAAAAACAATAAATAAATGAATGAATGAATTCTAGATTCATTTTTCCACTACTGGATCCTAAATCAATGATAACCAACCACATTATTACCATATTCTTCATCATGGGTAGGTTGATTTAGTGAAAACCTGAGTCTATTTAACATTTCCCAAAAAAATAACATGGCCTTAATCATGTATGTAGATCATTGTAACTAGATATATGTATTTTTTATCTTGGAAATGGAGGTTGAGGTGATTTTTGCCAATTTGCTGAAGACCATGTAGTTTACACAATGACTATTTAAATATATGTATATTATTTATATGTGTGTTGATAGTCACCTTTAATTATTTTATCATTTAGAATAATTCATTTGCTTCATTTTTCAGTCATGAGTTATGTAACGTTTTCTTTTTTTTTAAATTACTTGAATTATGTTGCTATTGTTTAGGTAGGTTCAATATTTTTCATCCACTTTTGTTTTTTGTTTTATGTTATTTTAATCTTCAATGTATGCTCATCATTTTACCTGTTTTAGGTTTAGATTTCAGGGCAGCCCTTAAAATCATGTATGAGTTCAATCGACCAACACAACTCACCTCACAAACACAACAATTATCATACACCCATCTAATGACATACGAAAAAATTTATTATTTTATGTTGCAGTTTAGAGTCAGCATTAGGACCAAACCGCACCGTGAAATTTATACTACGAACAATTGATGACAGTAAACTATTTTTCCACATAGACTGCTCGTTGTATTCCTGTACAATTTTACAACTCATTAGTTTTTAACATCACTTACATAATAAAACAGATTCTTCGTTTCTTCTATATCATTCATCCATAGATTTAAAAGGATGCAAAGGATGATAATAAATAAAATAAAATGAGAGATCACCCAGTTTCCTGCAGACTTGATTTGCGAGTCTAATATTTATAGCTTTTGTTTACTATCTAAACCACGTCACCCTTATTGACCCAACCTTGCATTATAGATTATATTCCAACTAAGCTTACTGAAAATCTAGAAAAGCTTAAACATCAGTTTGAGACTGCAGATGAAAACAGCACAAGTTTCTGTTAGTTCAAACACAGAATCAAAACTTCCAATCCACACCACTCACCAAGCAGTCAGGTTTGAAGGCAAGCGAGAGCATATTACAGCACATTTCTCAGCAGTCTGGTTCATTCGTCTGTCGCCTCAATGCCTATATAATACAAAAGGTTATGTAACGAGAACTACCCAAGTGACGAACGTAAAATGTTTATCACAACAGGCATTTCTCAGTTATGCAAGAGCATAATTCCAAACTGAAGTCTACTGGAAAATCTGAGCAATGAGATCGCACTTCGAGCCCTAGAATTGCTACCCAAAAGAATCACTTGACAGCTGCTGAAACACTTCGACTGTCACAGGTTGTAGTACACCAAGCAAACTGGTACTGGATTCCGTATCAAGGCCCGTGTTTTCTGCAACGTTTCTCCCTGTGCAGTGAGTGAAAAGAGTCGAAAAATGCTGAACTTCTCCTCTGTCGATGCTCTGCCAATGCTAGCAAAAACATGAATTGTGATGCTTACACCAGAAGTCTTGAGAGTTGTGACAAAGATGGAATACCTTAGAATGCATACGCACAGCCAGACTTTGAGAATCACTCGCGGTGAATACCCAAGCCGTATTTCAAAAGAAATGATATGACTTGTTGAAGGTATTCAACTGTTTTCTTCTTAATGCACAGTTGCCAACCTAACTCCGCAGCCAGATATTGCATTGAAGTTCGTATGCATAGAACATGATTTTCGCCACTTTAATCGACTTCCCCAAAAAGAGCACCTTCTTCTCTGAAGAGATTACGTAAAGGTCAAAATTGTAAACTCACTAGAATTTGTCGAATCTACTGTCTCATCATACTTCCACTTGAGAGAAAAAAACAAATTTTGCAATTGTTGAGGGGCTAGGCATACCTCTCAAAAAACGCTGCATTCGACTCCATGGAATGAAGGCTTTTCTCTCCATTTACATGAGGTGAACACTCCCTCAAAAGGTCTCCATAATTATATCCCCCATTTATAACTGACATCCAACAGTCGATCTGCACAAAGAGCCCACCAAACATGATTCTCAGTGACATGACGTGTCTTGTGCCTAGCAATGCAAGCCACTCCAAAGACAGACATCGTTCGGTTTACTGTTTAATCTGCATTACTACGACAATGAATTAATGATTACTCTTTTTCACGAAATCCAAGGACTTAAGGAGGAATGTCCATGCTTTTGAGAACTCATTCGGCATTTTGAGTAGATGGAATGTGACATATAGGGTAGCAGGAAATTGTTGTGCAGAGGTAATCCTCATTACACACACCTGAAGCTTAATGAGTGACGAACATTCCAGACGTAGGCCATGGCAAGTGGTAATGTGGAATGCTGACCACCTAGTATCGCCTTGGTGATGCAAATGGTTTGGAATGATGCCAACCTCCACAATTTCACTCCTCATAATTGTGCCTTGTGGCCTTAAATCTAAACCGTTGAGGTATCATTAGATTTCCAGACGATATCGTCCAAATTTAAGCAAATTGAGAATACTGGTTATGATGAAACTTAATTAAGAAAAGCGAAATCATACTTTAGTGGATGTCGAGACCTTCACTAAATTTATCAGTAAATAAAAAACATGCACGAACATTTAAGCCCTGCTAACGCATAATGACATGATTAGAGCCATCGCTTTTGCCGACATATGCGAATATGTTCTCTAGAAACACATCGGAAAAAAAATTAAGATGAAAAACATGTCAACAAAAGCTGGATAAAGGAATCGGATTTCCCACCTGTTGCCCGCAGAAAGAAACATATAGATGATCCTCGAATCACAACAAAGCGCAGCAACCAGTCATCAACATCTGTGTCATCCACAGGGGGTTCCCCTGACAAAGCTGTCCATCTCTGCAAAAGGACACAATGCTTATTTATTAAAATAATAAAATTACCGGACTAAAAAAATCCAATTCACTGCTCATGACATCTCCGGAAATCCGATAGGTAGACAGCCAGTGTTCAATTTCCAATGACACCAAATACATTCTACACCAGTTCCTTTTCCAACGAATCTCAACCCATTTAGTTTCATCGGAAATTGGCTTCAAAACGTACTCAACAAATAAATTACTTGATATTCAGGGGCTTGTAACATGTAAGCTTACCGTCCGTGTGTGCAGGTAGCAAGAAAGCTGAGAGGTCCGTAGCACTTCGTCAACATGATCCAATCTGCCATCAAGATCTTGAGTTAAATACTGACAAAATTGTCCTGAATCAAACTCCACATCTCGCATATGAATATTCGGTCCAAATTTCCAACCCAATAGCATAGCTGTTCAATTAATAAAACTACAGGGATTATCCCCTACTTGAAACAGTCATCTGAAGTTCACATCACAAAACAGAAAAAATCTCATATCCTTCATCCTTCATAAAACGGAAATAACACAACAAAGTTATAACATCTTCTACACAATCGCATCGAACAATTCATCGATTAACAATTCTCTTTCTTATAACAACCACTCAATTATCAACATACTGAGCGAGATGTAGATTCTCCCGCTCCTCAGCGCCCACAATTTCTCCACGCAAATGTTGCACTTCTCTTCCTAGAGCCTCTTCCTGTAATCAACACAAATAACGAGAATATTTGAGATTTTGTTTCTTTACTGCAGTTCTCTCAGCAAGAACGAGAGCAAGCTCAACACCACTAAGTACCTCATAGCCAACAGCCCAACTAGTACCACACTTGTTACAACGGATAACATTAACGAAGACCACAGGTTGTTCAGGATAATGAACCTGGTCGTCTTTTCCCCACTGGAGTCTTGGCAACTTCCATTGTTTTAGAGGAGAAACTGATGTGTCATGATACTCTTTGAGATTTACACTTTTGTCAGATCTGATTCCATGAACCGCAAGTTTTAATGAGCAAGAATTCAGAACCATCACCATGTAGCACTATCTACTTAGCACAGGGTTGAAGCTGGAACGATGGGACCCATTTTCTCTAAACAAAACTAGCAATAAAAACGTGCAGATCCCTCAAGTCGAAACAAGCGCACGGAAGCTCACAGAACCACAAGGCACAACAAAACAAAGAGATCAATCACCGAAAAGGAACCAGCAAATCATGTAAATGCATATACCCAGCTTTTCTGTACGAGCCAAAATTCAAAATTCAAAATTCAAAAAAAAAATCAAGAGAAAAATACTGATGGTACCTTGCACTTTGCGGTGTGTCGGGAGGTGTAGCGCAGCTTTCAGTACTTCTGACCTTAACACGACTTGGCCAAGAAACCAACGGACGTTCACCTTGGGTCATTAGCCACCGTCTGGCCACCTGCGACACAAGTTCTGCTTCACGTCACAACCAAGGAATAACTTGAACTGCTAACTTGATACACATTGCCTGAAAAAATCTCCTCAAACTTTATGTCCAGATCCAAAAGTGTTTCAAAAATCGCCATGACAACTCATAACCAGTGGAATCGAAAGAATTGGCCAATTAAAACAGAACTCGAATGTAAACTTCTCGAGAAGAACCGCAGACAGGAACAACCTCTCGAAATGGTTTCACAATACACGGAAGTTAGAAAACTGAAAATCAGTTCTGAAAACACTAGAGTTGTTCTCCCTCATCAAAGTTTGACTAAGATTTGAAAAAAACACACCTTCAATAAAAGCCACTCTTGATCAGTCATGCTAGCACATGCTTGATGACTTCGTTGCAAGGTTAGTAAGGTCAAACCATCCACCCCTTCACTTATGAATTTGCTAGAAATATCTGCTTGGATACCACGAATCGATTAGAAACTCGACCCAAACGGAATGCATTTAGTAATAATCCTAAGATAGATAAAAACACATAAAAATTGACAGTACGGAACTCATGCGTACCGTTCATAAACAGTTATTGAATGCGCACTACGATTTCGACTCGTAGCACCTTTTTGTCTAATCCGAATCAAATCACATACTCCCGGACAAACATGAAATGAGTTGTTTATATGATGGAGATTATATGATGTTTGTATGATAAGACAAGCTACCTTTCAATCGATCGGGCTCTGCTGGCACACTGTGTAGGAGCCAATTATTCACTTGCTCAACCGACCACTGAAGCACGACAGTAGTCTGGTCAGGAAGTAATGGAGGCGAATGCGACCGCGTTTTCTCAGATTCCCACGAATCCTCTTGTGACTTGCCCTGTTCTTCCACACAAGGAGTCTGCAAGGGGTCTATAACGCCAGACATTCCTGCAAGAAACCAATCCCATTAAGCAGGAGAGGGCTTGTGGAAACCTCAAGCTAACGTAAAGACCCGTGTACATGCTTGCTACATGCGTGGAGTACAGTGATCAAAATGCGAATATGGATGTCTAAAAGTACTCAAAAGAGTCGTCAACTCAACAATAAAGATTTACAACCGATGCCGATGAGTCAGCAAAGATTTAAAGCTACTGGCGACAGTTACAGTTTGGTTCCCCCCCCATGCTATGGCTTTCCAAACACTCAACCTAAAGGACCACAATTCGGCTAATCCGACAACCATAGATAACAGGTTCCGACATCCTACTTGCTAACATAGAAAATCCCCGGCAAGCAAGACGGAACACAGATTCCGCGTTAAAACCTGCTCTCGGCATCAAATCTAGCTTAAAAGCGCTGCAATGAAAGCGGGAAAAAGCTCCTAAACAAAAAGAAATGAACGCCAACAGAAATAGGGGGTCCGGGAATGAAAGCGGCTAATTCTACCGCTCCGAGTGATGAAGCCGTGTACCTGAGACAGGAAGAAGAACGATCGCTCGCGCTTAAGCGTCCTCGGAGCTTTCTTGCCCTGTCTCTCTCGACTTCCCCGCCACTGTCTCTCCCACTCGCCCTCTGGGCTCTGAGCCTCAGACTCACTAGTCGTCAGTTTACTACCAGCCAACCCTCCGCGTGTATGCATACGAGAATACTAATACAACTACGAACGAAGTGTGGTGAAAAAACTTCAACACGGTCCGATACGTCACCATGCAAGGCAAGCTCCAGTGCAAAAAACAGTGCGAACCAGCAGTCAACGTAAAACAAGCCAAGCGAACGTCAAAATTACCCTTTCAAACGTAAAACTTGGAACAAAGACACCCTCAAAAACTCAGAGAACTCTCATTTTTGGAAAAGAAAGAAAGCTTAATCTCCCCGTCAAACTTCTCTCTGTTTCCTTGGCCGACGACATGGTGTAGAACCTTGGAAACCTTGCACATGGCAGCTATGAAGAAACCACGATGCTTAGAACACTGCACACGGGTGTGAAGAATATCAATGCAGAGAAAACCCCCCCATAACCCCCACTTGATCACATTAGGATATCACCCACAATCGGATCTGAATCTAATTTTAGAATAACCAGTTGGAAGCAGCAACGTGGCTTGCATTTTGTTCTGCATCCTCCTTGGAAGTTGCTCTCTGCCCAGAAACATGACAAACCAATGCGTTCATAATCCATCGCAGAATTCTATGAAATTACTGTTTGACTGTGGTGCTTACCTCCACTAGCGAAGGTCAAAACAGGGGGGCTAAACGAAGTTGCCAATGGGATTACGAATACCCATCTCCCTATTTCAGCGCCAAACTTAGAGGCTGGGACCATAGCTTCGAAGCACTCAACTTGGTTGCTGAAGCTGAAAGCTTTAATTACTCCGGCATAATTATCATGCTTGAAGCGATTTGTATCAAGTAGGTAATTTGTCCTTCGGCACGGCAGTCAAGTATATCAGTTTCTTTTGAACTTTTTTCCTCCATCTCTTTTTTCCCCTTCTCCGTAGGTATGTAGGTAACAACGGAAGGTCGAAACAGACCCTCAGCAGGGTAGTTCTCACCGACCAGTTGATAAGAGCGTGATCCATGGAGTCAGGAGAAGACAAAAGGACCGTCAACCAAGTGCCTGCAACCCAATGGTCAGGTCACCATAAGACTGGTTCCCTTGTCATGGTCCTCGACGACGTGGGTTTACCCGTTGCGCAGCCAAAACTACTGAAGTGGCCCCTGAAAGAACCAAAACGGAACCCTTTTAAAGAAGTGGCAGCGGCAAATGGGGCAGCGCGACAACGGATCACAATGCGGGAGATTCCTTCAGTCGCCACAGTATTTGTCGAGTCATTTAACAGAGTGGAGGATATGCTTTTCTTGGGTGTTTACCGCAAGAATCTCGGCATGAAAAAAACGAAACCCGTCGCTCTGCCAGTTTTACTTCTTCATCCGAGACTCTGCGGTACGCGGTGTTGCCCTGGGGATGGAGCGTTCCTCCAACTCCCAGGTCACTGCCTGTTGGTAGAAAGCATACGGTCTCGATGAACGGTTCATGAATCTCGGATAATCAATTGCAAACCCCAACCCAGACACGCAATTCTCACACGCATTGCCAAAACGGAATTCGGATTTGCGCGACGAGGCTTATGCTGCTGTGCTCCGATCCAGAATATGAAAGAGGCTCCAGTCCCACGCTCAGTCTCATGCTCAGTTCCGTGGTTGTTATCATGCGCATTCTCGCATGCAGTCCCAGGCTCGGTCTCACGCGCAGTCTCGTGCGCAGTTCTGTCTTTCATCATTCCACATGGAGAGTTTTCACGGCCTAGGCAGTTTTGAAACCTGGAATCGTACTGGAATCGAGCGTGGTGCCACGTAGCGAGAGGACGTCGACATTAGGACACACAAGTGCAGTCAATGTGACAATGCCACCTCATGTGTGAACAGAACCGGCTAGAACCACGTCAGCCAGCATGGGCTTCCGAGTTTTTAAATAATACACGAGGCTGGAGATTTGAGGTGGTACACTCTGCTTGGCGTGGGCTACGAGCCCAGTGTTGATATCCGTAACCTTTTACTGATATCCGGGACTATTGTTGATATCTGGACGACTTGTTAGTGGCTCATTTGCTCACTGCACGCGTCTCCAGGTCCTCAAACTTCAAAAATTAAGTTTTTGAAAGTGACATATTTTAAAGCATTAAAATTAGTTGATGTCATTTGAAACACATGTTTGTATATGTGTATATGTATATATATATATATATATAGAGAGAGAGAGAGAGAGAGTTATACATGTACACAAACTACGTCTAAATTTTTAGAATTTTATTTATTTATGTTAAGTTACTTTTGTTTGTGTTTCATCTTAATGTGGAACATTGAAAAAAATGCAAATAACAAGGTGAATGATATTGATTGTTTTCAAAATACAAAAAGCTCTGAGATTTGTAAAAACTACCCTACAGGGAAGAAAATTATAATATTTGCAAGTTGCAAATGCTAGGTTACCTTTCCATCACCATCATCTATCCATCATGGTTTTTGGGATTGTTGGTAAGAACCTGCTTGAAATGCCATGTTACTAATCAAAAGTTTGAGACAAAAGAATCCAAATTCAAAACATGTGTAAGTTGCAATTAGACATACTTAGTCAATAAAATAAATTTTCTTATTTTTAAAATTTTTTTCTGTGCACATGAAAAAACTATCATTGTTATTTTAATGACACATGTTGGAATAAATCATATATGCCTTGTGGATTGATGGATGTGAGGAAAAATAGAAAAAAAATGAGTGGGACCAACAGGCACCACTAAGCAGATTAATCAGTTATGAAGCTGTGATAGAAAATTACCACCCCCTAACAATTAGCAAATATATACAATAGTGCTTCAATTATTGGCCTTCAACAGCAGTGTTTTAAAACTGGATACCCCTTAGTTAACAAATCTTTAAGCAAAGTAGTAGGTATATCCCAATTGTGTCAAAAAATTAAGAAATAAAACGAAAATGGAGAATGATGTTTGATAAAGTAAAATACGCATTTTTCACAGAACAATAGATGTAGCATCATAACCCTTATTATCGTACATGGAATACATACAAACATACGTGTATTCTATATAATACACACAGTAGGTTTGACTGGTCCAGCTCCCGCTATTCTCGCGAGTTCGGTTGTGCTATGAAGTTCCCCTAACCCGTTTCCCATTACAGCCAAGCGTTCCCCAAATTTCCCGCAAGATTTGAGTGAGCGCGCGCAAACTGATGGGACCGTCCCGCCACACTCCCGCCATCCCCTCCTCCTTTCGTCTTCGTGTTCGGCCATGGCAGTTACACCATAGCCACCCGTTCTCTCGATTTTTGCTTCAGCAAATTTTTCTGTGTGCGCTGCGGTTTGCTTACAACTGAAATCGTCGTCTCAGTGCGAGATCTGTTATAACTTTTGAATTACGTCGAGTCCACTTCAGATGTGCTCGTGTAGTGGTGTGTGAAGTAGTTGAGACCGTTTGTTCTTTGGGATCCGTTTGTTTTCGTGTGCGCGGACTCCGGAGGCTTGTGGGGAGGATGGAAGACGGGGAGAGTGGCTTTTGCATGACGTTGCAGCGCAGCAACAGGTCCTGTTCTGGTAGATAGGGCAGCCAGATTTGCAGTTGGTACGCCGGTGACCTTTCGGAGAAGGTTTAAGGTTGCTTTGAAACGGTCGCATTGCAGTGTATTCTTCACCTGCGCCTGTTAATACTGTCAGGTATGGTCAGTTACTTGATTGACGCGTTTTGAAGTTGACTTGTGCATACTTTGATAGGCCTCGAGTGTGTATCACTGTGGATCTTGGGTTCACGGGGTAACTCGCGATTCTGTAATCTCTATGAAAATTTTGTTTTATTCCAGCGAGCGTTATTACATTGCTTTTTCGAGACAAGTTCGAATTGAACCTCCAATACATACTGCTAGTCCTTGCCAACCTCAGTGCTGTTACCAGGGAATTGTATCTCAACGTGTATCTCGAGTTTTTCGTGAATTTCCTTCCTACCTTGCGTGAAGCTTGCAATTCATTAATTCAACCATTGTTTATTGGCGTATGCCAGGACAGCAGTAGGCACATGTAATTCGAGTCCATCTCGATCGTTCCCTGGAGTTTTGCAAGCTCGCTAATCGTGCAATGGATGATGGTAGCATGCCGAGTTGAGGTTCCTGAATACTACTGGAACCGCAGCGGTAGCTCCCTGAGTGTCTCTTAGGAGCGATTTATATAATTCTGTCTGAAAAGATGAAAAAATTCTCGTTGATAATTATACTTCTAAACATATGGCAGCCTTCAACCTAATGGAATCAAGTCAAAGGGCACTCCATATTGCAATTTTGGTTCTGAATAATGGAACAGCTTGTAATGTCGAAGAACTCCAGCAACAATGCTGTTTGTTTCCAGTCTGTGCACGTGAGATACAAGATCTCTGTGCACTGAAAGGTTCACCTCTGCAAGTTTTAGAGGATAACAGGATTGGTCTTACAGCCGATTTTTTAATTGGGCTTCGGTCACGACTCGAGACTTATGGTGGGGTATGTACTGGGACACTACGCTCTAATAGAGCAACCTTTCTGGTTCCAGCCGTGCCTAGCGTCTCCTTGGTCTCTCCCCCTGCTAAGGGTGGTGTTGCACAGGACTTGGACATTAAAGAGGTACATTTCTCAGCCTGCATCATTATTTTTTAACATGCTTTTTCACATTCCCTAATATCTTTTCTTACGTTTAATAGTGAATTTGGTGAAGCATGTTGTAATTTCAGTCAAACGCTTGCAGAAACCGGCTTTGCCGAAACGGATTCCTGAGTTTCAAGACTATGTTGTGCTGGGAGAGGAGGGGTCAGGTGTGCCTTGTCTCACGTTGTACATCATTGCGTTCCTACACTGATAACATGCTGGATTTAATTTTTATTTCACAAACCTCTTGGTGATTGTCATACTTATGTTGCAAGCCAGGAGCTGTTGCATTGCATGTTGTGAATTCACATCTTTTCTTTTTCAATCGAATCTCTCGTGATAGTGATCGTGGCACCTGTGTTATCCATATTCCGGAGTTCAGGGGGATATGGCACGGTATTTAAAGTAAAGCGCAAGGGAGATAACCAACTTTTTGCAATTAAATGTAACCTTTCTATTTGTACCATGATTTTTAGCATTATTGCCTCTACAGTTGTTACTTTTTGAGTCGACAGCTTGATATGTTTCAGTATGTCCCTTCCATGGATTGTGAGATCGACTTGTTTCTATTTCGTTGTCTGAATGGGACCATTCCTGTAGGTCCCTTGGAAAAGACTACTCCTGAATGTGTTAACCATGAAATCAAGATGCTACAAAAACTAGGGTAAGTTTCGTGTCGCTCTGTTCTGAATCTTTTGTCGCTTATGTTTTAGGAGTATGATTTACCTTGACTCAATTCACGTGAAATTTTTCTGCCATCCCAAATCTATCAATTTGCACAACGTAACCGGCAGATGATACCTTCTCGAAGCCTTCAAAATGATTCCTCTTGAAAGATGTTGACGTAATGTATTCACAAGAACATATTATTTTGCGTATGCTTTTAAACCAGAGGGCATGAATACATTACACGATGCGAAGAAGTGGTATGGGAAGTCCCTACCCAGGATAATGAGGAGGGCTTGAAGGAGAATCTGCGCCCCAATCTAGTGTTACAGTATGTTGAGCATGACAAACCTGAGGTAACAATCTCAGATTCTAGTTTCTTGTGGATTTAAGAGGGTTCTCCTGATTAAGGAGAAATGCCTGCTTCTGATCCTGTCTGGCTACTCTGTAGCGTTGTGATCTGGAATTTGTGTACCCCTGATCTATTTATGTCCTCCCGTCACTGGCATCATGAGGCAGGTGTTGAATGTCTTGCTCACGAAAAGTTTGCGCTGGTGTGATAGATCAACCTACATTCGCATGATTATTGATTCTGTTCAGGTCTTAAGGAAAGAAATAACGGTTCAAGAACTGCAACTATATGGCTATTGCTTGTTTAAAGCCCTCGCATACCTGCACAAGCAGGTGGAACTCGTGCCCTTATTTCCGTTTTTCTGTAGTTACAGCACCCTCAGAGTTTCAGTCTGACCGAACTCATGTTTCTTTCATCAGGGGATAGTTCACCGTGACGTAAAACCGGGAAATTTTCTATTTTCTCGAACTAGAGGCACTGGATACCTTGTTGACTTCAACCTTGCATTGGTGAGATGAATACTCAGGCTCCGTTTCCTTTCTTTAATGGGTTGACTGTCATCCTTGTTAAGTCACTAATATCGACAGCGCAACTTTTATGATACCCAATTTGACATGACTGAAATAAGAAGTAAATACATAAATAAATAAATAAAATTTTGAGTCTGTCGTTCGTGATGTTTCATCTATACTTGACGTTTTATCCAGACTCCAAGCGTCTCTTCAACATTTATATCTACTTATCGTTTGTTCTTGTGGTCACAGATGACGTCAACACCAACATTAGCTTCAGGTTGATCCTGGTTTTTTGTTAAAACTTTGTTCATCTTATGAGCACGATATATTGTCCATTCCTTTCAAACATATTCGAATAAGTTTTGAACATCTGAGCACCTATTTGTTGCAGGTAAATCGAAGAGAGTAATATCCAAGCCTTTAAAAGATTTAAGTAAAGAAGAGACTAACAAAGAATTACGGATAACGTCTTCCAAGAATGTGCTTGGTAAGCGTGTACGCAAGGAGATAGAGTTAACCCCTTCTAAGCGCCATCAAATTTCGAATGGGCGTAATAATCAAGCTGGACAATCTTGCAACAGCAAAAGTCCTCGAGCTGATGCTCTGTCCAGGTATGGGTTGCCTTCTCATAGTTCTGGAGCATCGCTGAAATTTTAGAATAAGATATTTTTTCTAGATTCACTTCAAGTGCCTTGTAAGTAGCTATCATTGAGTTTTCCTGCTCTTCTTTTTGTTCAATTCAGGCATCCTGACAAGGGGGCCGTTTCACCTGTTCAATCGGAACAGCCATCTGTAGCCGGACAAAATAATAGCATCCGGACAGTTACAAATTTAAACCCAAGGGTCAATGGTGTGTCCACTTCAACGCTTGGAGAAGAGTACTCCAGAAAATCCGCTGCAGTGAACTCTAGCTCCAAAGCTCCCACAGTGTGCGATCCCGTTGTCCTAACTCAAAGATCACGCCATAGTCGACGCTCCTCGAAAATCGTTGTGAGTCGAGAATCCATCATACTTGAATGAACTCAATTGATTTAAAGTCAGGACATAGCGTTGTTGTTTTAAGTTTCGGTGACAGCTAAAAGCTATATTGAATTTTAACTGTACAAGGGGATCCAGTCAGAGCTGGAAGCAGTCCTGTTTAGGTGTTGTCCGAAAGTTATTTGATATGCTGTAACGGAGTGAATATCATCTTGGCACAACTTTATGTGGTCCGAAGTGGCTGGGCACATTCTCGTGTCATCAGATCTAACGTATTTGAAGTTGCCACTCTCAGACTTCCTTAAAAGAGCCGGATGATGGACATCCTCCTCAGTCAGCTCTGGGTGATCTTGCATGGATGCCTCCAACTGTTGGAGTGCTTCGATTTGCACAGTATCTCAAGAATCGTAACCAACCACAATCGTCTGCACCTACTACTGTCCCCCCTGCATCCCAACGTAAGCGCGTTGCTGCAATACAAGATAAGAAGAACACGATTGCCCGAGCACCTGTATCTCCGCCTCGACCCAGCACGAAAGGTACAGTTCCCTGCTCATAATTCTCTACTACAAGCTGGAGTATTTGTAGATTCTGGCTCCGTGAAGTCCTGTTGGGTTTTCTTAGCTAAGAATGTCCGGCTCTGACATGCATGACATTATGAGTTACATATAATGTAATTACCAGTTTTTCAGTTGAAACCCGAGATGTTTGATTCTGTGGGCTGACCATGTCATTAACAAAGTTCTATGCGAATATTCAATCACGTCTTAATGTAATTATGTTTCGCGTAAATCTAACGTTCAGGTGTTGGAGTTCGTCGACATGTACCTGTAGCAAAGGATGGACCATGTGCTGGAACGAAGGGTTACCGTGCACCTGAGGTAACCCCTTATACATTTTGATTTATCTTTTGATCTAACATCTTCAATTTCTTTCACAAGTTGTCAGTGATTTCAACTCAATTATCCTCTATTTGTTGATCGTTCTTGTAGTTATCTTACATACCATAGCATTCTATCCTTCTCATTAGTCTGAAAGCTTTAGTACTTCAGCTCATGGTGTATCACCTCAGCTTTTCGGTTAAAATCCTTCAATTTCTCTTAGAAATCTCATCAGCATTACGAAATTGGCATGTTCTGATAATCATTCTACCTCCGAGGGTTCCAGGTATTGCTGAAGTCCAACATGCAAACTACGAAATTAGATATTTGGTCTGCAGGCGTGAGTTTGTTGCAACTAATTGCAGGCAAAGCTCCCTTCCCGTCAAACAGCAGCGAACAGTACGATCTACCTCACAATATTCCTCAATTTGCTGCTATTTATCTGTCTGTAAGGACATAGTTGCCATGATTTAGGTGATCAATAAGTGTTACAATAATCGAAACAAGCCCTGTATCCAACTCAGGTGGTTGTTTGATAACGATTTTGCAGAGCTTTGAGGGATATTGCTAAACTTCGGGGTGTGGATGACTTGCTAAAGCTGGCAGGAGGTCACGACTGTCTCCACAAACTTCCCCCAGTATGCCCACATCTTCAGTTCCTCTCTGTTTTAGGAATGCAGTATACAATTGCTGTTGGTATAACTGATCAACATCATGCCTAGGAAGCTATGAAAATAACGTGGAGATCCGTCAGGACAATTTGAGGCAACTAAGAGAAGAGCATGAAGCTAATTTTTTCTCTCGTACTTGAAGCTTATTGTACTTTGTGGTACATGGCAGGGTTTTGAGACACTGAATTACAAATCCACGACAGTAATGGACTGGTGTAGTGCTCATGCAAGAAGACCTGAGATGCGGGACACATTACCACCTGACTTATGCGACTTGCTGGAAAAATGCTTGCGGGTCGATCCAAAAGTCCGAATAGAAGCCTCCGAGGCATTGAGCCATGAGTTTTTTAATTCGGTTGAAGAGAGACTGGCGGCGCGTGATCCTTGTGCCCCTCCCCCTGTCAGAACAATCAGTTAAATATGTTCCTGAAGTTCTCACCGCTTCAATCATGTAACATGTTCCGGGAGCATGTTTATTGGTGTAGGTGAGTTTATCTGCCTCTTGCTTTAGCACTTGCATGTAGGGAGGCTCAAACCTTCATAAAAGTGAAGTGCAATTGGAGAGCAGATGAGACTATATTTTTCGAGTCGGCTAGCAGAGTGTGTACCTTCGACGCACCTCCGAGAATTTATCCATCATTGTTTTTTAGTTAGACATGCCACGAGAGCACCGACCCTAAAATAGGAAGTGCTCTCTTGTACAGTGTAACGCTACACTGTCGACGAGCTTTAGTATCACAAAACACGAACTATGCATACTGAATGTAAATTATCCTACAAATGTCATCAAGACATTTTACTGGAACAAGCTTCTTTTGTGAATAAACTTTGCGGTCTTAGGACACTCCCCTATGTTGGATTTGTGGTGACAATCTACAGGTATTCAAGGTTGGATGAATACAAATTGCATGAGGTTTTTTTTTTTTTTTTTTTTTTTTTTTTCCCTTTTCACTTACATGATTAATTTCTTGACCTCTAAACTCAGTGGAAATGGGTCCGAGTGCTTGACCTCAGGACTTCAAACACGCTGCGAAGGATTTTGTATGAAGGTATTGTCTTTGTTGGGTTTAAAAATGAGGTGTACACGCAATTGACTCTCAATCCAAGAGAACGCCTCTCAACCGAAGCCATTCAAACGAGCTGTCGGAGGGATATTCTTGCTGTTTTACTAGGTTTGCTCTTTTGCAATACAAACCTCACTGACGAATATGTTATTAGATGTAAGATGCAGCACTTTTTTTTATTTTTTTATTTTTTATTTTTATTTTTTTATTTGTTGTTGTTTGTTTGCTGTATTTGCTTGGAGGGAGATCCCATATTAGGGAACCGTTTAAAACAATTTACTGCGTATAAACGTTTTAAACGTGTATTTATCCAGAAGGTCATTTTAAACGGGTATTTAAAACGTTCTAAACCATTTCAGGGATCAGTGACGTCTCCGAACAAGGAGAGATCTCAAACATCCTCATTTTGCTCTACCAAATTCCACGACATCTTCCACCGCTATAGTTTCTATAATTTTGGCTTCAATTCGCTCAACAAGTCCTTCGTCCATGACCTCTTCAAACTCACCCAAAACCTGAAGTATACGTGGTTCTGAATAATCCATCACCAATACGTCTTAGCGAGCCGTTTGTGAAATGAAGTTCGTCGATAATTTTCCATTTGACGATTCAGTTGACGGGAATTGAAATCGACTGCAGTTTGTTTCTCTACAACAGGACCACCCATACGAATGCGTTGCTTGGAACGGACCTTGTTTCCATTTACAATTCCATTTGAAAATAAACACAATCTACAGCTAACTGAATAACAGGCTGATAGAGTACAACTAATGTCGGTGATGTCTTACACACCACCAAATCCAGAGCCTGATCTCAATTTATCTAAACCATAAATAGGGAGTTAAACTCTCATCTATCTTCTAACTCAGTTTCTAGGGCTTCCAGTGAAATAGGGCTCTTGAGCGGCATACACTCTCTTAAGTAACCGTCAAGGTGTTCGGAAAGTGCATTCTGATCGATGTTCCCGTTGTGATAGGACTTGCAAACAAAATATACAAATGTTTGAATCAAAATGCCGATCAGATGCACAAACGTGCACAGCAACAAGAGGAACAATCTGAAGAAGAACCTTCCGAAGTAGTTGTGAACTTGAAGAGGCGTTCTTCTCCTGCAGCTTCAGGTAAATAAAGTATTTCACGAGCTTTGAAGCCAGAAAAGGACATAAATTTGCTCCTTGAATCCAGATTTGGACTCAGGTGCACATCTTTCATGGCAGCCAGATGGTCAGAATAATTCTTATTGATGAAACGCTAGCAATACAACGTGAACTTGCACAGCATATTTTCATACAGACCCGAGTCTACTTGACTCAAAATTTTGATGGCGTTGCGACCCAATTGCATCACATCAGTGTTGCAGTGTTGCCAACTGATAATTGATGAAGGGTCAGGTTTCGACGCACATCGTCAAACATTGGATCCATAGTGTACAATAATGCATGCACTGGATGAGTATTGCGTTCGAAGCGATACACCAGCTTACAGTCACATACTCCCTCTATAAACCACATTAGCGGCATAATTAGGGCTAGATGGGACTGGACAATTCACTTGATGACAGCCAAGGCGTGCTATTGAGAGATTAAGGAGGTCTAAGGGTTTCTATGCCAGAGTTGACCTAGGCCTGAGTCTTGACCTGATTCGCCCAGTCTACTCAAAACTAAATATATTCATTGGGGGATTCAAACATGAAGCTTTTGCAAAACCAAATAACTAGGATTCAGCACTTGATACTTTGAGGATCACTTGAAATATCAAATCCAAAATATTATTGCTTAAACTTTATTATCTATTGTTATTTTGTGAAGTATCACTTGATATTTTGGTGTGGGATGGAGTCAAAGAGAGAAGAGAATTAAGACAAATCTTAAATAACGTAAGTAACCTCCCATTTTTTCTAAGTACATCCTATCAATCTTAAAAAAAATCCTAAATTCCAAATCAAACTCTAATCAATTCCAAATAAATCCTAACCAATTTTTAATAAAATTTAATCAAATCCTAATCAAATCCTAGAAAACCTTATTGGCCTTGAAAATCCAATTTCTCAAATCCGAACTTACTTGAATTTTAATAACCTTTTATTTAATTATTTGATCAAGCTCAAATTTACAACTTATACTACATACAACTATATACACAAATCCACAAATTTTTACTTATAGATCTGCTACAAATCTCAAAATATTCTTCAAAATATAAATTCTTTTTATTTCACAAAAATTGGATTAACTTCAAAAAACTTTGATTTTGCAAAGATCTTACAAAGTTATTATAAATTCAAATCATCCAAAATCAATGCCTATAAAAAGTCTACTTTAGTATGTTATCTATTTTTACTCTTTGATTAACAAAAAGAACATAAAAATTGTCGTAAATCCATAGTTTTGTTTCTCAAGGTGTCATTTTAATCCATATTAACAATTGGTTATTTCCAAGTATTAACATCTAAACTTTCTAAGTAATTTTTATTAAAAATTGGTTATTACTTTTATCTAAAGATATCTATGATATAAATTTTGAATATATATATTATCTTGTTTATGGTTCTATAACTAAATAGAAGCTCTTTTTAGAAAAAAATAGTATTAGCTTTTATTAATTTTATAACTTTCTTAATTATTATCTATATTTTTAAGATAATTTTTTAATATATTTTAAAACAAGATCTTTTATAATATAATATTCTCATCTCTCTTTTATCAAATAGTCATGTTACAATACGACAACATCAAAGTATTATACTACAAATATTGCTTCTTTTGTCTATCATTTTCTTGGGCTTTATCTTGTTGAATAATCTTCCTAAAGAATTTGCTCAAGTCTTTGTATACTTAAGTAATCTTTATTGCTTTTTCTAAGGTGGTTTAGGATTATACAATCACCTATTGAAGGTGATTATTTTGTTGTCAAATTTGTTTAGAAATCAATATTTATAAACTTTTATAATCAATCTTTTACTTTATTAAAAAATGCTCAATAAGGATTCTATATTTTTTATAAAGACTAGTAAAAGCCTCTAATAATAAATTATTTAATAGTTACATGCTTATTTAAGACTACTTTCAAGCTTTGATAGAAGATAGCCTCAAAGTTTGAAAGATACCTAGGCAAAAGTCTACTTTTATCCTAAACACTGTCGAAAAAGGTGAGACTTTTGGAAACAAGAGCCCAGTTCTGTCCAAGATGATGACGAGGCAAGCTAGAGATGATTGCTTTCATCTTATAATAGCTGACATAGAATGCATTGTGGTAAAATTTTAGGAAGACATTATCCCTAACTTGAAAAGCATGCAGACATCAGACTAAAGAAAATCCTTCAAAGATGCAAAAATGTTATAGCAATATTCATCGGTAATATGAATCTAAAGGACATTGTACCCAACCACCCAAGAGTCTTGTCCTTCTAAAATCCATTATATATTTTGTGACTAATTTGGGAAAGTGGCATTTTGGCTTTGGATTGAATTTGGATATTTTAGACATTTGATAATTTTGATCTAGATATTAAGGTACATGACAAAGTTTTGACTCAAGTTTATTTTATTTCATTTGGCTCAACTTATCAAATTTTTAGTAAAAAATGAGACTTGAGTTGTTTGACATCAATGCCAATGGATATTTTGGACATTAATATAGATAAGTTTACTATACATTGATGTTGATGTAAGATTAATTGAAGCTGGTCCAAAATGGTGATGGACCTTTTGTTTTGAGAATAATATAGAAAAAATATCATTTGGAGATTTAAAGATTTTTTTTTTTAGATAGGGATTTCATTATTGGTTGCCTATTAAATTGGATCATGGAAGAAAATAGATGATAGTGGTGGAAACTTGAAGAAGCAAATATGGAGCATAGAAAACTAGATAAGAAAATAAGAAAAGAAGATAGAAAGTTTGGAAGAAAAAATAAATAGATATCTTAACAATGAGAAGAGAAAGTTGCTCAATAGATAGAAAGTTCATCTTTAGGACAAAGAAGTAGAACTCATTTGGATGAAAGCACAATGCCATCAAGTGAAAGAAGGATAAATCTTGCAAGGATAAGGTTGCTTTAATTACTTGTCATTTGAGGCCCTTTTACTTCTCTTTATTGTCTTTTAATGTTTCCAAGGGTTGTTGGATTTTTGAGTTCATCACTTGTTTTTATATCAATTGAAATTTTGAGGCACCTGATATTATCTTGTTTGAAGAAATATCAATTTCTTGCATCAGTTAAGAAATAATAATCTATTTTATACTTATAACTAGGAACAAAAAAATAGAAAAATAAATAACTATTATACATTTGATGCTTTGATTTTGCCATATGGAAATAAAAAATCAAGATGATACAAGAAAATTTCACTATTAAGATGAAAAGAGATATAGATAAGATAAAGAAAGTAAGATCATTTTAAGTTAGTTAACATAGAATTAAGATCAAATAGGTAGTAGAATGTAATTTGTTAGAAAAAAGGTTTACAAGGATGTGAAAAAGATAAAGGTGAAGCAGACATTTGTTAAGTTTTAAGCTAATTTTGCTAAAAAGAAGAATTACCAATATAATTAGGAATTCAAAAGTAATTTCTAAGACCTTGTATTTATACAATTGACTAATACAATGGATGATTCTTTTACCATGAGTTACTGCTATACCAAAAATAATGCATCAATATTTGTCATCTTTTGTAATAATTAGAAATTTTATTAAAATTCTTGTAATAATGCAAAAATTAAAACATACTATGAAAATATGGAATATGGGCAAATAGAACCTAATCTACAAGAGTAGTCTATCCAAACTTGGTGGAGATACCAAGGATCATCTTGGTCACTTTTTGGATTTCCATTTTTAATCTTAATAACCAAAGTATTCTTTTTTCATAAAATAATTACAAAATCTACTTTAGGACTTCAAAAATAAACATCAACTATGATACTTGAACTTATATCTTCCCCTATTATATGATTTCTTTCTTTATTTTTATTAAGAATTATGAATTTTAGCTTAAAGTCAAAGTCAAATTGTAGCTCTTTCTTCTCTAAAAGCTAGCATTTCCACTAAGATGTAATTAATAAGATATATTTTTTGCTTTTGTATCCATTTAATATTCTAAATGTAATTGATGACAATAATTTGATATAATTTCTTTCTTCTATTAGTATTTTTTATGAATTTTCCAATTTCATTTATTACATTCCAATGCTTTATTTTGACAAGTACCTACATCCATTTATAATATGAATTACTTGAATAAATGCTAGTCCATGAAGAGAAAGCTAGCAATATGACCTTTTGTCTCAACCAATCATACTTTGTGCCTAAGTATGCATGTATAACAACATCTAAGTTTGAACATGATGTACAAGCATCTTTACATATACAACTAAAATAAAAAGGATGTAAACAAGTCATAAAACAACCTTACAAATGGGCCACCTCTTAAAGATTCACAATAAAGCATAAACATTATCTACAATAATTAGTTCCATATTAGAGAATTGCCTACAAAATAATTGAGATCCACAAAGTAAACTATCCAAATTCATCTCAATCCTAATTCTACAACCATGACATAAATCTTTGCTCAAATATCCAACAACCCTCAAAAATATTAAAGATAACTAAGATAAGTATACATACTTTAAATGACAAGTGATTAGAGCAACCTTGTCTTTAAAAAATTTATACTTCTTTCTTCCAATAGAATTGCACTTTCACCTAATGAAGTTCTGCTTCTTTGTCCCAAATTTGTGTTTTTTTTTTTCTCCATAGAATAGAGATTTTTTTTCCATAGAATAATTTTATCTTTTCAAGGTCATGGAATCTATTTATTTGCTCTTCCAAGCTTTCTATCTTCTCTTTTTATTTTTTTATCTATTCTTCTACGTTTCATATATGCTCTACTATGTTTCTATTATTTTTGTTGTATTTTGTGAAGTTTGTTTGAAAATGCACTAAACATTTGATTATAGAAGGTAAAATAGAACTTACAATAAGAAGATCCTAACAACTCTAATAAAATCCTAAACAAATTTCAATTAAATTATAATAATATTAATCAATCTTTAATTAAATTCCAAAAGAAGTTTCAAAGAATTTATTAAAAAATACATAAAATAAATATAAATTAACTTTAAAGAAAAAAATTATATATATAATAAATATTTAAAAAAATCAAAAAATCTTACAAAAATATTAAAAATAAAAATTCTAATTGAATTCCAATAAAATCTTAATATAATTTTTAAAATTTTTTAAATAAATCCTAATAAAATATTAATAAAATTTTAAATCAATTCTAATCAAATTCTAATAAATCCTAATAAAATCTTATCAAATTTCAATGAAACACCAAATCAATCCTAATCTTAGATCAAACCTTAATAAAATCTTAATAAAACCTTAGACTAAATTTTAGACCATATTTTAATCAAATCTTAATAAAATCTTAAATCTTAAGCTTAAATAAAATCTTAATGAAATTCTAAATCAATCCTAATAAAATTCTAAATTCTAATTAAATCCTAAATAAATCTAAACAACCTGAAGAAAATCTTAAATAAATCTTAATCAAGTACTATAGCTATTTTTAAATCTCAATAAATACTAATTGAACCATTAAACTTGACTTAAATTTTATCCAAATTTTAATTTACATGTAATTTAAAAAAATATAAAATTTGAAAACAATCAAATAATCAATTGAAAGAAAAGCTTTCAAAACCTCTTGGATATTAGTTATCTTCCTTTTCTAATTTGAATGTTGATCTTCCAACAAAGTTTTCTACTTATTCAACTATTCAATTGTTTTAAGAATTAAATAGTATATATGTATTCAAGTCTAAATTGTTCTCAATAATTTTTTCTTCAATCAAATTAGCAGATGTTGCAACATTGCAAAAACTCTTATTCACTTTGAATTTCTATTATTTAAGATAATAACCTACAAAAACTCTCACAACCTTCAATCTAATTTTTTGATTGACACTAAGTTTTTTACACATATTTATAATAAGCACAATGACAAACTAAAAAAATTTCACTTATAAATATACTATAATATTCACAAAATCATCAAATTTGTAAACTTCTTTTTATTTCTTAAAATCCAAATTCATTGAATACACCTCGCACTTTGAAAAGCTTTCAAAACCTCAATATATCTTTAAATCACATCAATTCAATTCTTAATTTTTTTTTTTTTGATAAGTTTACTTCCAAATTCTAATCTTCAATCAGCCAAAAAACCTTGGAGTTACTATAGTAGATGGTTTTGTACCTTAGGTTCTAATTTCAATCTTAATTCACAACCGATCTTCTTTGGATATCAATTCTTGGTATTTTAAAGTGATTTTTTCTAAAACCTATTTTTAATTCTTTTCTAAAGATACCTATGTTAATTATATGACTCATTTATTTTGACTTAGCTAATTTATTTCCTTATAAAGTAAATATAAGTTTCTTCTACAAGAAGGTAATATTAGTATTTATTATTTTTTACTATTTGCTTGTCTATTATCTATATTTTTAAGATAATTTACTAAAATATTTTTATTTAAGCTTCTCTATAATAAAATATTTCTTTTCTTTTTTTACCTAATGGTTGTATTACTATACAAAACCATCATGCATTCTCTTTTACAACCTAATTTGATATGCAACCAATTATGAGAGTTCCATCAAAAGAACATGATTCTTTCAATTTCTAAATAAAGATTTTTTATAATTACTTTTAAAATATAAAGCCTCATCACTATTTTGGACCAACTTCAACTAATTGCACACTAGCAACAATGTATAGTGAACTTATCAATGTCAAAGTCTAAAATATCCAATAGCATCAATATTGACGAATTCACATTTTACTTGTGAGCAAGAAGTTCTTGAGTTGAGCCAAATGAAATCTTAACTCAAAACTTGAACATGTATCTTCATATCAAAATTAAAAATATCAAATATTTAAGACAACCAAACTTAATCCACAACCAAAATACGACTTCACAAAGTTAGTTGCAAAACATGTAATTGTGTGACAAGCATCTATTTGTCATGTATGGCATACTAAAGCTACATTAAAGATTCAATGCAAAATAACATTGTCTCCAAACTTATCTAAAAGCTGTGTCCAAAAATCCAATTTGGATGCTTCATAGCTTGCTCAATTCTCATCAGGTACCTCTAGAAATTCTCCTCTGCCATGAACTAATATTAGATGAGATGTGAAACTTACAAGTGATATATTGTTATATAATTTTGTACATTCTTAAGTCAATTGCACAAGAACATATAATTGTTGATAGCATTGTATAGCTTGTGGATCTACTATCTATCTACACCCATTTTTTTCCACTCAAGGTCTCAATCCTCTTTCCTTCCTTCTTGCTTGATCTACTCTCATCTTCTTTTTTCTAACATCAAATCCAACACTTTCAAGCTTATTTCCAATTCCATATTCTATTCTCCTTCCAACTCTAAAAACTATATATTAGCACATTTTTTTTTTTCAACAATCTAGCAAAAAAAAAGATAGAAATGAGCCAAAAAAAAGTAATATAAATGCTTCAAAAAAACAAACAAGACATGCTAAGAAGAATTGTTGAAATTAAGTACATATTTTGATACTTGAAAGCTCTCTAATAAATGCACATGGCTACTATAAGTGATGATATAAGAATTCTTTAACTTCAAGATGTAAAAGATGTTGTGCCATCTTTAAAAAAAAAATTCTAAGAGATGAGAAAGTTATTGCATCGTCCTTGAGACAAGATTTCTTTAAGACATGAATTCTTTCAAATAATTATTGAATATTAGATGAGATCAACTCCAAAATATTTATCTTTGCTTTGCTCCCTCTAAAATTTTATTTACAAGGTATTATTATGGTAGAAGAGCAAGATCTTTGTGTATAGGTACTTCATTTTTCTCTTATGCATGATTGATTAATGAAGCCAATTAAAATTTATTATGCTCATCTTACCATATTTTGAGTATTTCAAAGAAGCAAGAAGAAGATTTGGTGATTGATTCAAAAAAAGGAATGGTTTTTATGTTAGTCAAAGGAAGAGTCTAAAAGAAGAAAAAAAGTAGGTATAGTTACAATTTTCAATAAGAAAAAAGTGATTGAGTTGAAAAAAGAATAGAATTTTATGCAAAAAGAGATTATGAAGCTAAAGAATTTGTCAAAGAATTTACTCAAGGAACAATTTAGCTCCTAGAAATATATATTGTTTTATATATATATATATATATATATAATATCAATTGTAATTATCTTCATAGTTTAGGTTTCAAGAATTAGAATCATGTGAGGATTAAGTTAGGTTTGATAGGATATGAATGTTTTGATTTTATAACTTTATTACTTTGAGTTCTTTTATACTAAGATTTGACTATCATTCTTGTTTTCTACTTTGCTTGAGAAACATATTTAACTCCTTTTTTTGTCATTGCCTAGAGCATTGTAAAATATTATATATTGTTTCTTCTTTTTGTAATATTTTCATTGATAGTAGATTTATTTTAGATTATATAGGATTATATAAATCAAATGTTATAGTGACATGTATCAAATGTTAGCTACCACTTCTAATAACTAAAAAGATTGTTGTTTTTATAAGTCTTTTTATTAACATTATGCAAGATTAGATATGCACTTGCTCCTTCTACTTTAAATTCAAGAATTCTTTATTTTATATTCAAAGGTTTTTAATTTTTTCATATATTTTTTGTGATATTTATTAATATTTGGATTCAATTTGATTTTAAATTTACAAAAATTTATATGTTCTATTATTTTAATATTTAATATTTGGAAATTATGAAAGAAGTTTGAGATATTGTTTTAATTCTATTGCAAACTTTTCCTTCTTCAAACCTAAAAGAACTAGAGAGTGTTATTTATTGGTTTTTTCTTTATTCTATCTCCAAAAAAACTCCCTCTTTTTCAAGTCCTTCTTGTTGCTCGCTTTTCTTTCTACCGCCTACTTTTTATCTTCAAATAATCTCTTTTTATCTATTACTAATGTCATTTCTTTTGCTTCTTTTGTAACTTTAGCCTTTTCAATAGATGCATCAATGAAAGCATGTAAGAAGGTATTTTGCAATTTCATGCTCATGTTCTCAAGATTCAAAGGAGCCTTACATTTGTGGTTTCCTTTTATAAGGATTACAAAGGCTGAAGTCTTTCTTATGAATGGAATTGAGCTGATAACTTCTTCCATAGTTGCTACCAAATCAAAAAGAGATGTATTAATGGAGTCAATTCTATTAAGAAGGTTTTCTAAAAGATTGTGAAATTGCCAAGCCTTTGTTTTTTTATTGTAAGCTTCTTTTTTATCATCTATTGTGTTGTCTTCTTCTAACATTAGACTAACCACATAGTCAATTGTATATAAAGACTTGATGGTGGATTTTTATCTAAAGAGCTTCTTCATCCTTTTAATATAGATATAACTTCTATTGAACTTCTGCTCAACTATGAAGATCTCTACTTTTTATTTCCTTTGATGGTATCGTATCTTAACTGCATAGATTTTGTCAACTCTTTCAGAAGCTTTGCCTTGTAAAATTTAAAGTCACTCATTCATAGTCTTATGATCAAAGATGAAGGTGTCTTTGGCTTAAACAATTAATCACATATGCAAGCAAATAATAGCCTAGTATTTTAATTTGTAGAGCAACACTAATCTTTGTTGATCCAAAAATGCTAAATATACTATCAAAGTTTTCAATGTCTTCAAGTTAAGAGACAATATTAAAAAAAGTCATTGCCTTATTAGAGACTATTTTATTTGATGTGATAGAATTAGACACAATAAGTTGTGGATGGTTGAATAAGACGTGGTATCAAGAATGTGAAAAAAGACACTAAAAAAAGAATTTGCCAAATAAAAATTGGTAATTGCAATAATAATTTGGAAGGAACAAAATGAAAATTAAAAATGAATTAAAGACAATAATATTTCTTTGCAAGAAATTACAAAATTTTATATTTAAAATTTAAAAATTTTAAATTTGGGATATTTAAAATATCAAATTTAAAATAAAAAAGAATATATTAGAATATATCAGTAATATTTTTGAATTAATATAAATTAATATCTCTAATTAGTAAGGACTTATATTAAATATAAACTACTACTAATATAAATATTGATCTAAAAAGATATAAGAGCTTATATTATTTTGAGATATTTTAAGTTTGATCCCTCTTAATAACTTGATTTATTCATTTTGCTTCACTACGAACTAGTCAATACCAAAAGCATCTTCTTGCTTATGTGGAAGATTTAATTTATTTTAAATAAAAAATCTATTCAATAAAAAAGCTTAGAATATGTTTAAAATGGTATTTCAAACAAAGACATTTGAACAAATAAATTTCTATCTTATATACTAATACTCAATTATTACTTTGTACTATTTTTATAATATAAATAGAAAATAATGTCAATAATAACCTCTTATTTATCAAGGTTTCTACATAAACTATTAACTATTGTGATATATATATATATATATATATATATATATATATATATATATATACACTAGAACTTTTATTTTATAATTTGGTAAAAAATTTAATATTTAAAAATAAATTCGAGTTAAAATTAAATAATTTATCATTTTTTTATATGAATTATCTTTAAAACTATTTTGGATGAGGTTGAAGATATTTTATTTTAAATTCTTGTAAGCCTTAAATATTTGATAGGTTCATAGTCTTCAACTAATTATTTTGTATTATGATAGCAAGAATCATTTATCAATAATATTTTATAATTTAAATTACTTCTATCACATAATAAAGATGATTTATTTTGATATGGCATCTCTTCTATCCATGTTTTATAGATTTTTAAGTATTTAATTAGTGTATAAATATTATAACACACTATCTAATATATTTCAACTTTTCAACTTCCAAATAAAATTCAAAGCACAACTTATTATTATAGTGCTTTATTTTTATAATACTATATTATGAAAAGAAATATAAAAATAAATAAACAAAACTTTGCTATAATCTATCCTCTTTTTCTTATACTCTCTTTATATTTTTTATACAAATTTAAAATTAAATCTATAAAAAATATAATTCTAATACTTATAGAAAAAAATATGAGTTTTTTCATTTTTATTTTATTATATTTAAAAAACCCAAATTTGACAATTCAAACTTTATAATATTTTCTTCTAAAAAATAGCTTTATTTAAAATAAATTTTATTTAGAGATGGTTTTTAGATAGAATTATAATTCTACTAAAACCAAAAGAAATAAAAAGAGAAATCTAGTATTTTAAAAAATTAAACATCTTGTAACAATCTAAAAGTTAATTATAAGTAATAAAGTCTTATTTCTTATATAAAATAGCTCAAGAGAGATAAACCAACGTGATAAACTAAAAGAGACAAAAACCATCTTTGATTGGTTGCATATTTCATTGTTTTCATCAAAAATAAAACAAAAGTTGAATGATGCAGCAATTCACAAGGCCTTGATAGACCTAGGTTTATAGATTTACATGGCTTTAATAGCACATATGATTTGTTTTTTATAAAATAGAGAGATGTATTAGGGCATGGTTTTAAGCAATGCTTATAGAGATATTGGTTTTTGGTGTGTCTAAGGCTTAAGATTCAAATGTCATCTATGGCCAAGTTTGTAGAAAGAGGTACTGAAGATCCATAGAACATTGCATATAGCATTTAACTTAAGTTTTTTGGTGAAGATGACCTTGCTATTGCAAGTAGCCAATTGTAAGATTAAGCCCTTTTTGAATTTTATCTAAGTATTATGTGTAGTTGATTATAAAAATAATAATAATTTAACCACTTTCTAATTTTAATAATTTTAAATAATAAATATTTTATTAAAATATAATAAAATTATAATTTATCTTTTTAGTTTATATTTTCTTTCTTGCAAGGTATACTAAAAGTATCTCTTTGTTGTCTACATATCTTTTTTTTATATTTCTATTTAAACCTTAAATTTTAAAATATATAAATAAAATTTTATCATATTCATTTATAAGATTTTTTTATAGATTAAATTATTTTAATAGTTATTAAATGATAATATATAAAAAAATATGTAATTTAAGATTAAACAACAAATAATTGTTAATCTCTTTATAAGAATTTTAAAATACTTTGAAAATATAATCCATATTTTTTATAAGTTAATTTACATTGGTGACTTATGGATTAATTGCAATTTTTGAATCTTTCTTTGATTTAAAGTATCTTTTCGAATACAATTGTTCTTAGAAATGTAATCTTTGTGATTAATGTCTACTTTATAATGCATTAGTAGAATACCTTTTAAGTTACTTTATTCATTTAAAGAAATCTTAAGTATTATTTATAGATCATAGGAAAATTTATACTTTCTAGCAATCTATAGAAAATCAATTGTAGCAAAATAGATATCCAACTATTACCTAACACCAGATGAATAGAAAATCCAAATGACTCCTTACACTAAAACATTTCATTTATTTCTAAATTCCTAATCATATCTAATTACTCACAAATGATTTTGTGTGTTTTTATGTTACTTTTTAAAAGCCTAAACCTTACAACCTTCCTACTAATTGTTTTAGAAACTATCAACAATTGATTACTCATTAATCAGTTGATTACAAACTAATGGACACAATATCCAACATCAATATCTATGGACACACATAGATAGATGAGAGACAAATGAAGTGAAGATGTCAAAATTCAAGCTATATACCCTCTTTTGCAAAATTGTGGAAAAGCTTAGATATAATTAAAGATATTGTTATTGCTACCACAACCCCATATCTACCACATGCCACCTTTGCTCAAAACTTTTCAAATCAATCAAATTTTTATTGTTCAATACCATTCAAACCATTTGATTGAACTACTTTTTTGATTGGAATAGAAAAAACTTAAGAAATATGTCCAATATATGAGAAGTTGTGGTGGTAGAAGTGAATTTTTTGGTTTAATTAACTATAACTACCATTATGATTAATCAATCACTACACCATCATTACCTATTGCTAGGGTGGCATACCAAATTCTAAACGGTACATCCTGCCATGATACTACATCAAGTAGAATGAAATGGATTTTACTAAAGTAAATTTTTAGAATTAATAAAAGAATTATATCTTGTAATAACCACTATTTGTCCATTAGTGTGGTATCAAAATTACTCATATTGCATTACTTTTTGTGGTGTTTTTACACTGTTTCTTTCAGTTTTACATTATTTCATTATCTCATGTATTTAAAGAAATAACTTATTTACGGTGCTTAAATAATTGTGAATTTAAACACCAACTCCATCGCGGGGTTCAAGACAAATCTCATATGGGCTACAATGCCTCCTCTAATGCACTAAAAAGGCATGTACGAATGGCGTAACAAGCTCTTGAGCTACAAAGGTATCTTTCGACCTTCATTAATCCAAAGCATCGGGTATAACCTATTTGGTGTCATAAAATAAAAATAAAAACAAAAATCTAAAGCACCGACTTGCAGTTACCGAAGTAGCTGAATGAGGTTGTCAGCTATTAATCACCATTCCCAAGCACCCTTGTGCCCAGAACGAAATCTGGCTACAATAAGGCCTCAGTGAAAAAGAAAGTAAACCACACCCTAGCTCCAGCATCACAACTCTATAGAACGCACAAAAGCTTGAAAGGGAGAGAGCGGGGGAGGAGGCAGCTTAAATGAACCCAGTCAGGCAATAGATGCCGCCAAAAGAGAAGCAAGGAGAAACTGAAGGAGAAAATTTCGACAAATGGACAAATGGGTAAAACAAATAGATCTCAATATGGGACCACATAAGGAAGGGCATAGAGCTCACAGGCGGGCAAAAGGACTGCATCAGCCCACACCTGCACCGAGGACTCCCCTGCCCCCCTCTCCACCTCCGCCTTTGGCTTCGGGTGAGACCCCAGGGGCCTGCCTGCAAACAACCAATCCTCGTCCGGAACGTCTGACCAAGAGCTCGTGGGCTTGAGGGCCAGCATTTCCCATGAAGGAGGAGGCAATTTAGAAGCCTTGGGAGACTGTATTTGTGGATCTAAATTACTGCTGGGCAACGTAGTCTGGTTACCAATACTGCCGAGGGGCCTACAACTAGGTTCACTAGTGCTACTCTCAGAGGGCAAAACTAAGCCTGACTTGACATCAGAAGCCTTGCCATTGGGTTCTTGTTTAATATACAATGGTTGAGAAGGAATCGGAGAAATCGGAGGAGGTATTACAGGAGGAATTACAGGAGTCCTCTCCGGCACACTCCGGGTAGGGGCCTTCCCGCCATCCTTGACCTCGTCCTTGATGACAAGAGAGGGTTCAACAGCAGCAGCCGTAGACTGTTTGAGGGGGCTCTCAGTAACGGCCCTTGAAGGAATATCCCGCACTTTCCCATTCTGTTTCTCTTCTTTGGGTTGTAGAATGTCGCTGATAAGAACAGTTCGTGGATGCTTACTAGGCCGCGAGGAGTCCTTGTCTGTACCAGAGGCAAGAGCGGACCCATGACCCAATGATGTACAGTATTGTCAAGAGAACGTGTCATTGAGCTACTGTGAAATAAGACATCATCAACCCTCCTGTAGGAATGGCATGCATTGATCTACAAAGCAGAGCGGGGAGGAAAAGCCCTTGACATTTGACGGAGTTAACTGTACGGACACAGAACTGGGAGCACTTTTCTGATAAGGGCACTGCATCAGAGACAGGTCCAAGTAAACAAGCTAATGAAACCTCACATATCCAAGCTTAATTTATCACTGTAAGTATCCATTTCGGGACCGGACAGTTGCTTGGATACAATCACCGAGCTTCCAGCGGATGTTAGGAAGTTTTAATATCTTACACAAGTACAATGATATCTGTGAATGCTTACGCAAGGCGATCCTATCAACAGTCTAGGGTCCACAGGCGCACCTATGAACAAATAAGAGTACACTCTGGCAGATTGGATAGGACGCTTTGCATCATTGTAAAACAACAAGAAAGTAGAAGGGAGAATGGCTTACCATGGGTATCCCCATTTGTATCCCCATCCTTTTTCTTCTTTTTCTTCTTGTCTTTATGTTTGTCTTTCTTGTCCTTCTGCAGCGCAGAGTAGAAACACACCAACATTCCCATCTTAGACCAGAGAGGTTAGGACTCAACCCCCTAATAATGATAACGAGCAATATACATTGATCTCAAACAAAACCATCATTAGATGGAACCAAACAAAAATGTAGTACAAGGACTGTATCCTAGATCTGTGCAAATAGTGACTTGGAAAACCAAAATGGATAACAGCATTTGGAGTAGGAAGTTTAGGTCATGGACTTTGAAACTGCACTGCCACAAATAGAAAACCAAAGAGCAACCTCCAAAAAAGAAAACAAAACAAAACTTAGAAGATAAACACTTTAAAGACATCATGGTGCTAAGACATGCTTCGTACAAATTTTAGGGTATTACCAACTATGAAGTCATCTGGACTCATGAGCATGATCACCGCCTTCAGGCTATCACTAACCTCTGTTTCCAAAAGGGCCGATCTAGACAAAATGAATAGCTACAAAAACATTCCCTCGAAACTCTACGTCTCTGCCATGTTCCTGGTGTGGACGTAAGAAATTTTGGCCACAATGCTAGAAAACATTCCAGCTCCACAGCTCAATAGATGCAGGGGGGTCAGCTGGAATGCCAGAAAAAGAATTGTGAAAATCCCTGATACCCAATGACGCACAGTGATTGATATCACAATTCCAGGTCTCCGCTACATGCGATACACCGAGATGCATGTCTTAATCGCCATGCATAGACCACCGGATACAGAAAAGGGTTAACATCTAAAGAGAAGCCAAGCATATCAAACCTTATCCTTAGGGGGCTGAGCTAAATCGGCAGGGAGCTGAGGCGCCTTCTTCTGGTATCCCGGGGGCGGGAATGGATAGCAGCGAGACATTTTGTATCTGTGTGCAGGCCAAAACACAGCAGTTCGCAGAGGCCAGGAGACCGCCGAGACCAAGTGAATGGAGGCGTACCCCACTGCCACTGCTGCACCATGTCACCACATTCAACCCTGCTCCTTGCGTGGATTCTCTCTCCGCTTCAGCTCCTTTCTGACTGCTTCCAAGTTAAGTGGATTTTGTTTCCCACCCCGTCTACCTTTTCCCCTAAAAAAATCCTTAAAGCAAACGATCAAAATGTGCTCTTCTTGTCTTCTGATAGCACTGATTGTCAACGAGCTAGAGTGCCAAATGATCAATGACAAGTCGATGAGACCAACTTCAGCAGATGTGGGTTCTACAATTCGAAAAGCATCCGCGTTTCGAGAATGAGAAGGTCACCAACAACCACATCCGCCAGTGCCCAGTGGTCCTGCAAACTTCTACGATATGATACCTGTTTAGTTCACCAGGTGAGGAATAAAGTTGTAGGCGAAAAATCTTGACAGCTATGCATCTTAAATTAACTATGTGAGTTGATTTTCGGGATCACGTTTGGCACACTCTCCGAGTCGCTTTTCCAAGATTCTTCACACTGCAGAGGAGCTATTGAAAGAATGAGAGAATGACTGCGGCAGTCATGTGACAACCCCTGTTGAGAATCTAATGGAGAAACCACATATTCCTTTCGACCATGGGTTTAATCTAGGGCATTCAATAAAAACCTTCTCGATCTTTTTCTCTTCTCGGCAAGAAACTGCCCTGCGCTGGGCTATCAACGCCCACAAAAACCCCCGTGCCTGAGCAATTTTGCAGTCCAATCCATAGTATTGTGATTTTTTATTTCTCTCGCACCAATAGGTATGTCTTTCTTTCCTCCTAATCAATCAATGAATTATAAACCTTATCCACTTCCGCGATGACTCCGCGCAAACCTCCTTCTCAATGAACTTAACCTCAATAACAAGTTATTCCAACTAAGCACTGAGGGACAGAGTTTATCCTCAAAGTGATGATCCTCATCGCCTTAACTTTCAGGCCGTCCTCACGAAGGCCTCAGACAACCCGATATCCAATGCCACTGCACCTCCCCTCGTACACCAAAAACTAGGGTTCTCCAAAGTAAAGAGGCAAAAAAGTTCCCGACACTAGAGCCAAACTCCAGCAAAACCAAATTCCCAGCCACAACCTAAACCCCCGCCACGATGCCACGGCATGGCAATCCAATCCACAGAAGAAGAAAATAGATTCTTCCCAGAGAAGGATACCAGAATTGATCCGCCAATGCTCTACCCACGGCACTTATTCACCCCACTGAAACCCTGAAAAAACTCACCCACCCAACCAACCAACCCCTCTGCCCCCCTCACCCCCGCACTCTCAACACCACATCCTCAAAAACTAGGGCGCCACGAATCAGACTGCTAGTTTCCAGCTCTGATTTGGCAAGCACCCTACACCCGCACGAAACCCCGACTTGCGTGATGAATCCACTTGGTTCTCGAGAGGAAAAGCCCATGCAAGCCCGTTGCACACACGGAGCGCACGGCGAGAAAGCTTCCCGAGCGAGAGCGAGACAGAGAAAGAAGTACAATATTTTAACGATGTTGATTCCGAGTGTGGTTTCAGTGACGCCAGCCAGTCAGCATAAGAAACAGAGTGAGAGAGGCGTAGTAGCATCGAGACATGGCATGGCAGAGCAGGGCTATGCTGCTGCTGCTGCCACTGCTGCTACTGCTGCCGGTACTGCTGCTGCAACAGAATCGGGCCAGACTCCCTCCTCCTCCTCAACCTCTGCGAAGAAGAAGAAGACAGCCTCGCTTCCCCTCCAGAAGCAGATACTGGTGTTGTAATAGAAGTAGTAGGAGTACTAGTATTCGTGCCCCTTTGGAGGAGCCCCCGCTCTCTCTCTGCTGCATGCCCTCTCACCTGCTTCATATCTGTTTTGGTGTGCGGTTCCGGGTCGGGTATGCTCATGGAGGGTATGTGTCCGGGTATATGGGGGGTTGGTTGTTGTGGTGGGTTCGGCCGTTCCGATCTGACGCTTTTCGAGGTTCTGCCCTTTTCACACCGCGTTTGTTTCCCTTTATGTTTGTTGTCCCTTCCTTTAATGAGTCCCTTTGAAGTTTGCATTCGTTTTGTTTGTCTGGTTCAAGTTTGATTGTGGGGAATGTTTCACTTTCTTCTTGATCAAATGATGTTTTTTCGAAATTTTGATAGGAATTTTTCGTAAATTTTATTTAAAGATGTAGTTCTTCGTTTATAATCTATCTATCTATCTATATATATATAGGATGACTTTGATTCTTTGCTCAAAAATAAAATAAGAAACAAAAAAATGATGTCACATCACCTTCCGTCGGAAACTGATTTCATTGAACAAGTTATACATACATACATACATGCATGCATGCATATGTCCAAACACACACATTAGATACAAAAGTACACGAGATAACTATTTCTTTTGAAATTTATGATAATATATTAAACAGAACACAAGTTTTTATCACTACTGTGTTACATGATGACACTGAGGTTGAGTTACATTCATATGCACAAAACAGAAGTTAGTGGGATGATTTTAATTTGAAGGTAAACCAATTAACCCACAAACCATTTTTCCCTTCCAGAAAAAAAAAATCAAAAAAATTGATTTATCATGTAATAATATACACTTTTTTAATTATAATTTATAGTGAAAGATTTGCAAAGTACGTCACGTCTTCATCTTTCAGTACTCGTAATCTTCACAGATCTCAAACGCAATGAAGAAATATTTCATTGAATATATATATATATATATATTGCCAAAAATATAGTTATTAAATATATGGTCTTGGTACAAAAACCTCTGCTCTTACATTCTATCCAAGTTGTTAGCTTTAGCACCATCTTTATGAGTGCGTAAAATATTATTTCAACACATGAAAAATGAAGAAAAAGGGCCAAAAATTTAGAGAACAAGTATCTTAAATCCAATACCCCAATCATTGGTATATTCATTAAGATTCAATTAGATGTTTTCGAAATGTGAAACTATGATTCACCAAATAAAAGAACATAGACGAATAAAAAACATAAAAAATGAAGACGATGAATGGATGAATGGACGAACGAACAGAGTGACGGAGAGACTGAGGAGCTGGGGTGCGGTGTTGGATGATTTCCGTTGGTGGGGACACCACAAGCACAACTTGAGAACCCAATCTTGTGGCTCTTTTTATATACGAGATCCACTAATGAAATAGAAGTGTATTGGGAGGTAAGATACTGGGTACTCCAAATGAGGACAAGTGGGTCACCTCAGCCCATCCCATACCCATCCACAGATCTCATCGATAGATGAACGAATAAGTGGATAAAAAACAATGTGTAGAGTAAAAAACAGATCTCATCTTCTTCTGACATGACTCATATAGAGTAAAAAACCCTATTTTTTGTGTTTAATTTACTTATTATTTATTTATCTATTTCCTTAGTGATTGAGGAAGACCCCACAAACAATGTGTAGAAGCAACAAAACATGTGTGAGAAGGAGCTTATATTCTTTAAGAAATATATACACTCATCGAATGCAGTAATCGTTACAAGTGTTAAGCATCTGTGTGAACAAGACTCAAGGCTATGGTCCCCCATGAAAGTCGATTGTTTTCCCTTCTCCATTTGTAGTTATTTTCGTGCTCGAATTATTTAACAACTTAATATATGTTTTGGGAAATGAATGATCTTGGGCTGGAATGTCGAAAACATGAATCTGGCAGGCTTTTTCCAACTCACCCTGTTCCTGAATGTGTCCAGAGTGGAAAATCTTCGACGTCGCCCGACTTTTCAAAGCCACTGTGTTGAATCTTCTTTGGAATTGGGAGGGATCGTTTCAACAGAGTGGATAGGCGGCAGACAGAAGAAGTGCGAGAGGAACAAGACAACTAGAATTCGAAAAGGGAGATCCAAATACAGAGTCGATGAGATCCTCTCCAGGACCCCAGTTTCTGAAAACACTAGTGCATAGCCCTAAACCCTAATGTACTTCCCGATTTGGTAATCTCACCGCTGGTTAAGCAGCAGTGTAAGTACCAATGTGCTGCTGTAGGAGTAGTAGCTTCTGTACAACTGCACAGGGTTGACGAGGGTCTCAACTCAATAACCTCTCTGGATCGCCATGCTGTGTGTGTATAATGGAGCCCACAACCACCACCGCCCCACTGAGCACCTCCTCAAATAATGAGAGCCAGCAAGCCATGAAGTGGTGGCTGCAAAGAAGCAATCGGGAGGGGTGCCAGCGGGAACCACTCACGAATCTCATCATCGAGTGTGGAGGGGGGAACAGGCTCGAGCCACACTTGGGTGGGGCAATCACTGCCGCTACCTCTCTTTGTACCAAGAACTCTCAAGTCAATTCATGTGATGAAGGGGGTTAGATGCCTTTGCTTGTGAGGGCTTGTGAGCTCACGGATTGGAATGAAAAGCAGGCGGAGCAGTACATGTACGTCGTATCAGGAAATGGGGAGTTGGGGGGGGGGGGGACATCATGGATGGGATGTTGATCGGTCGTTTTTTACCTTCGTAATCGGATTGCCCCCACTGTGCTCAGCGTTGCCAGGTGACACCGAAGCTCAACAAGACTTCCTGGTGCAGAGATGTACTTGGAGTCTGCCTCATGAAAGCACCTGGGCTCCAACTTCCTGTTGTCTCCCCCCCCCCCCCCGGGGGATCGAAAGCTCTTCACTCTGAATAGTTTGGAGCTGCTAGGATTGGCATGGATGATGATGCTCTTCACCTCAGATTTCGTGAATCGCACAACGAATCCTTCCACTATGGTTCCTACGTAATTTCATGTCATCTCACATTAGGGTTAGAGCGGTATTAGGACATTAGACATCCTTGTGAAGACCCCTAAGTTTGTAATCACTGTTGTGTTACAACACACTCAAGGCGTTAAGAAAGTGCCGCATTATTGTGGTTGAGAATAAGGAATAACAGGTGACTTGCGTTGTAGGAATAAATGAGTACTTCAATCTTTAAATTGTGGAAAAGACGAGCTCGCTCTCATTCAGAGAGCTTCGAGGGCTGACTTGATTAATGAGGAAGACCGAAAGGTTTGTAGACGCTGGGACACGCTGATTCAATGTGCGCCGCGACTCAGATAAGAGTCGGCTCTTACTATCAGAACCCAGGTAATGTGGACATTACATGTAAAATTGCAGACGTTGCTTCAGCTTCAAATTTGCGAGCGAATAAGAAACAGGTGGCATTAGTGATGCCGTTGTACTTGCAGATTGGTCTCAGGCTGGATGGGGACTTGTCGAGAGCGGATTCCTGTTTCAGACCGTCGGTTTCCTGAGTCATCTTTCGGATTTTGTCGAATAAGGCAAATAGGTCTTGACTGGATCCGTAAGAACGCGGAGAGCCGGGGATCGGCCGTGTTTCCTCCCAGTTGGCATACATTGTAGTGCGGTTCGCAATCCCACTGACATCTTCAAGATGTAGCAGCGTTTGAAAATACTCTTCGTCGGGAGCGCACCACAAGCTGCAACTGGCAGCGAACTTGGCATATCTCTCAGTGTCGGTTACAATGATGATGGCATGTTTTCTTGTCATTTGCATCCATGTCTCCCCCTTCCGCAGCTGCACAACCGGAAACTCTGGCATCGTATCCCACTGTTGGTACTTCTCTTCTGGTAGGAACGCCTCCACAAAGCTGTGTTTGCTTCCGATCAAGTATTCGTACACAGCTGGGAAGCCACGAACAGGGACTGTGGACTCGCAGACATTGACGAACCAGGCATTGTTGTAGTGAGGGTCGGCCAGGGCATACGCTAGTAATCTTCGGATGGCATCCACCAGGCTTATGGAGATTCGTGCCACTGGCTTGGAAGGGATCTCTCTGCCTTCGAAAATCGATCCGGGCGGGAACTTGTAGTCTACTGGGTTGCTTGCATGTACGTATAGACTCCATAGCTCTTCGTGACCTTGAAGAAACTTCCTCCACACTGGCTCAAGCTCGATGGGTCCCTTGACGGTGAAGAGAAAGGCAATCCTAGGTGACCCTGGACCAGGTCCATCTAGTACTTTACGAAATGCATGCTTGTGAAGTTCGCGGTCGTTGGCAAATTCTGGGAATCGGTAATCTGCAAGAGTTCCGGAAGATCCACTGATGTCGCTGTCCGTCCTGGAAGAGAATACAGAAGGCACACATCTAGAAATGGAGGCTCTGTCGTGGAGTGACCTTGAATAAAAGACCCTAGTGATTAGGATCCAGAAGATGGACGTAGCGATCACCACATTTATGACCTTACGCTGTCCCCTATTCATGGTTTACTGTCTGATCAAATACATTAGTCACAGAGCAAAGAAAGATTTACACACATAGCAGCTGAAAGCAACAAGATTTGGAACAGAAATCACGGAAAGTTGATGGAAATTGATCGACCCGAAGTGTTCGCTTAGAACTCTACAAAGCGCATCACAAAACAGAACTTTCGGAAGTATGGTTATAAAGAAAATTAGATGGATTCGGAAGAGCGTTTCCGCACAAACTTCCAGCATTAACACACGGATTTCCAGGTTCAACAAATTCCGAACCTTACACCAGATTGAAGTAATAACACCGCGCACTAATCTGCCTGCAAGCTAGACACCTACACTTCTTAATTTTGGAGCAAAAGATAACACCGCTGTTAGCTTCCCTGGTGGATGGCTTTTATCTCCCACGTCTTCAACAGCTCATCCTGCTGCTAACCTTACACAGATTCTACAATCCTGAGAAATCCAACTCACGTTGCCAGGTTCATCTCGCTCCGCATGGAACTACCGACACCCGTGGTGACGATATCAAAGAAATTTGTCGACCATCTAAAAGACTACGTATGTATCACAAGGCGGAAGGCTCTACAGTGATGGAGGTAGGACTCCTTACGCAAGAGAATAATAGTTGCTACGATTTCCGCCTAATACAACCTTGCAAAAGAGAAATGAGAAGCTCCAAGCCTCATCCAACCGCATCAGGTGCCCGTCATCGTGCACAGCGTGGGCCAACGTAAGTCTGACCTCGTAATACCGCACGGGTTGGTCTACAGGATTCCTGCACTCATACAGCAGAGTTCACCCAAGGATAGCGAATAATCCAAAAATTACTGGCTCGGATCCCAGGGATTCTTGGAAGCTTGTTTTGAGATTCGAAACTAAAGGTACTCGGGAGTCTTCTGAGTTTTTCTCGTCGTTTTAGTTCAACGAAATCCTCGCCGAAAGCCCACCTTTATGGCACGTGGCATGTCATGCCGTATTAATAGTGGTGCCACAGCCGACTAGGTTTCAGACAGCTTTGCAACGAAGGGTTCCAGATAACGGCCTGACACGAGCTCGTGGGCCTCATCTTATTCATTTGGCAGTTTTCACAAAATTATTCGAGACTCAGCAGTAAGAAGCCTGATATTGAGAATCCTATCAGCGAATTTCTCCAACTCCTGTACCTGTCTTACCACTAAGTTGGTCGTAAATGATTAAAGAAAGGATCCATCGTGCATAAAATGGTTATTTAAGCAGCAGGGAGATCTGTTTTAGTATTCAACTGCAGACACGAGGAACAGTAAATCCTGCGTGATTTCGTAGGCGCTTCTCCTTTTGATATTTACTGTTCAGAAAAAATTATTTATATAGTTTGAAGCACCATCACCGGCTTGAATGGTTGCCTTGAATACTTCTGCAGAATCGGACCGAAATAGGGCATAATGCATCCCCGAGTGAGCCCCACCCTCGAGGTCTTTGAAATCAGACGAACTGATAGGTGAACTAGAAGCGGTGGCCTTGAGGGGTGCGAGATTACTCGAGCGAACATGTGCGGCTATCCTTTCAGACAGTTATGCAAGAGAGTTTCTTTGAAAACTCCTAGTAGTAATCGCTCCTTTGCGGAGGTGCGGAGAGGAGACACTAGACAGTGGGTGTTTTTCAACAAACTTCAACGAACCGAGGAGGATGTTTTAGAGCGAGTGTGGATGTCTGTCAAGGATGGTGATAAGTAGAGATGAACATCCACGCGCGATTTCGTCTGCTTTGACAGACCGCAGGCAATGCTTTACAGGATTTGTTCTTTTCAACCACGGATCGATCCAGTCTTGTAGCTCTGTTGCCTTGTTTTATCACGGACATTACATCGTGGAATAGAATTATTGATCAAAACTGACCCCGGCCAGATGAACAAGGAAAGAATACAGCGTCAGCAGAACCTCGCGGAATTCTAGTATGTCCTCTCCGCACCTTTCCGACGAACAGTTTGTTCCTTGTACCAAAATTAGAATGTGTTATCCGAAAGAGCTTGTCACGTTCATTCAGTAGATTTTAGAGAGAATCTTAATGTCTCGGGCCGCATATCCTTTCATCCGCTTGATCCCCACAAGAGTCCAGTTCCAACTTCTCTAGGAACATAATGCCCTGGAGTCGGATGTCAGGATTGAAGTCGTGTGTAGAAGTGCGAAAACTTCTGTAACGTGAAAACGTTGATAGTAGCACAATATGACAGTCGAACACTTTACAAGATTGGTCGCTTCCATTGGAGAGCAAGGAATGTTGGACAGCTTGAAGGTATTTGATAAGGACTTGTCGGCTTTCATTATCTGTCTCCTTGTTTGAAGCACAAAGGTAACTGGGGGCTTTCATCGCCGCCAGTGCAGGTGCAAGAATAGCTGCTAGTTACCAGCCAAAAGGCACCTAATGCAACGACATTGGACAAGAAGGTTAATTCTTCAGTTCTTAATAACTGTTAGAAGGCTTGATGCTTTGATAAATCTCCAAAGACTGCAACTTTAACTGAGCTACTTGCTTAAATGTGTCGTCAGAGAGGATCCGATACTCCACAAGTGCGTGAGTTGTGCCCCTGGTGGTAAATTGCATCGATGGAGAATGTGAAAAGGTTTCCTGTTGTGACACTTTGATTGTATATGTGTAGAAGGCACACTTGATTGCATGATGTGTGATTTTGATAAAATATTTAGACTCTTATTGCAATTGCTTTGAGTTTCTAGAATATCACAGAAGATAATTGTTTATTGATATAATAGAGTGTATACATGTGAAATGCAAGTAGTGTGTGTGTAAGAATGAATTGTGGATTTGTACTTACAATTGCAAGAAGCTACTATCTAATTGAGACTAACAATATAAGATGAATGGTTTCATCTCCTTATAATATCTCCCTTGAAATCTTACATATTTAAATTATTAGTTTAGTAAGTGGTGATAATATATAATTAGAAGAATAATGAATTAGTCAAGTAAAATCTAAAAGTTGGTATAGCAGGATCAATTAGCGAGGCATCCTTCTAATTAGTCGTTTGCATGGTCGTGGAAGGAAGAGCCAATTGAGGATATATATATATATATATATATATATATGCATTGGGTGTTTGAGGATGCTCATGAAACAACATCTTTGCAACGGCACGTTGATAAGAAGCATCATTCTTCAATTCCATAATTTGTTAGTAGTTTTCTTGGTGACCTTATTGATGATATTATTAATCTTATTTGGCCATAGATAGTAGCTCAACTTCCTCCTATGATTCAATTTATGGTGTTGCAACATTTGATTGTTATATAGACAATAACTATATTGCTTAAAGTATGTCAAAGTTAGAATGACTTCATAAATTCTACTACTAAATAGAAGATTGAAGTATACACATATTGTCAAGGACAAGAACATAATAAAGACAAATAAATAAGTGAAACTTCTTTCAAAGAAAGATGACAAAATAGAAATAACTTGATATGTATATTAAGAAAGAAACTGAAATGGCTATTGCCAAAAGACAAGAAAATTAGAGACCCTTGAAACTAGACTAGAAGCAAGAAAAGAGTTGACAAGAGTGAAGAAGGTTTCACTCTTGTCTCTATATATACTATCTAACTAAGGGCTACGTGGCGACGTTTTATAGAACCTCCAATATGTCTTGACTTTGTAGGACACATGTCTTGACTTACAAGGCAAGTTTTTCTACATGTGGGCCACATAATTAGCTTGGTCTTCAAGTTAATAACATGTGTGGCACATGGCCAACTTGTTGACTACGTTTCTAATCCAAAAAGTCAATTAAAGATACATATAAAGTCAAAGCAGCGTCTATAAAGCTTCTAGGAAGCTTCCATACAAAATACTATAGAATTAACTTACTTTTATCTACTTTTACTTACTTCTACCTATTTATACATGTAATTATTGGCTTACATGTGTATGTCCATGACATTATCTCCTCTTCTAGGGACGAGTTCCAAAAGGAGCGGTAATCATATGTTGAGGAAATCTATGATGTGACGAATTGTATTCGCCACATACTCTGAACTTTGTTCTCTTTGAAGATGATTGATAGGGCCTCTCAACCATCAGTAGTGTCCCATACCAGGATGGGAAGACCACCCAATTATTTGATCATTGTTGAGGTCTTCATAACTTCCTTCGAATAAAATATTTGGAACACCATCAGAAGTTGTTCCTACCTCTAGTAAAATCACCAAACATCGAGAGTTTCTTCCAAGATCGTGATACCAAACACATTATATTTTGCCATCTATTTGAGGAAGAACATGTCGTTCTTCAAGATCTTCATCTCGATTGCATCGTCTTGAAGATCGTGACAATCGTGATGTCTCGTCCGGTAGGTCAGCAAATGAAGGCTCTTAAGTCGAATTTGCTACTTGTTGGTTTTCTATCTCCTGAGCGTCACAACTACAAAGAAACTACAAACAAGGATTGAAAGTAGAATGTTATCTTGCCAAGAACTTGTTTCTTTTATAAAGAAGGTTTTTATCTTGATTTTGATAGATATCGTTGATGAAAAGCCTCCACCGCCTTTGCTGCATTTGCAAGATTCTTTATTGGCTCCCATGTGCGTTCACTAATATCATATCCGTGCCAATGGACAAGATATTCCAATTTATTTTGACGCCGCCTTGAATCTAAGACTTCTTCCACTTCAAACTCTTCATTATTGTCCACTTCTATAGGAGGAGGTGGAGCTCGTCTTCTTCTTGGTATGTCCACTGTCTTGTATGGTTGAAGAAGAGACACATGGAATATTGGATGGATTTTCATTAACTCCGATAGGTGTAAACGATATACAACTGAATTGATTTGTGTAAAAATAAGAAATGGTCCAAGTCTAGGATAGTCCAATTTATCACAAGGATGAGTGGTCTTGATATTGCAACGAAGTAACTATACCTTGTCACCCATGTGGAATGGTAGTTGTACCTTTCGATAGACATCTGCATTGAGCTTTTATTGTTCATGAGCTTCTTTTAACTGTGCCTTTATTGTTGCATTTACCTCCAATAAATGATTTGCCAAATCTTCCTCTATAAGATTATCAGCTTTTAAAAAGCCAAAAGTATCAAGTTATAGACGATAACCGTAATTGGCAAAGAAAGGTGTTTTTTTGTAGAAGAATGTACTATGTTATTACAAGCAAACTCTGCGAATGGCAAAAGAGTTGTTCAATCATCTTGTTGATAGTTGATGGTATATCTTAAATATTGCTCCAAAATTTGATTAACACACTATGTTTGTCCATCAGTTTGAGGATGGAATGCTGAAGATAGTTTTATATTCTTTTTTAGAATCTTGAAAAGAGTTCGCCAAAATCTTGATACAAATTGAGTTCCCCTATCTGATATAATATCCTTGGATAATCCATGATAGCAATAGATAATGTCAAGGAAGAGCTTAGTTGTTTCTTCATCTATGATAGATTTTGTACATGGTACAAAATATGCCATCTTGGTAAAATGATCTACTATCACGAATATAGAGTTATAAGAACTTGAGATTGGAAGATCCGTGATGAAATCCATAAAAATAAAAGACCATGGTTGTTCTGGTATGGATAATGGCTGAAGAAGTCCGTAAGGTCGATGACGAGGAGTTTTTGATTTCGAGCAAACATCACAAGATTATACAAAATCTTTAATTGCTTTCCACATTTACAGCCACCAAAAGTCCTTAAATATTAGTTCCAAAGTTTTATTGTATCCAAAATGTCCTGCTGCTGGAAAATCATGTGTCAAGGACAAGAACTCGATGAAAAATAATTCAGACAAGTGAGCCTTCACTCAAAGAGAGGTAAATAAACAAATATATATATTCAAAGAGAAACTGGAATGGCTATTGCCAAAAGACAAGAAAACTAGAGACCCTTGAAACTAGACTAGAAGCAAGAAAGGAGTTGACAAGAGTGAAGAAGCCTTCACTCTTGTCTCTATATATACTATCTAACTAGGGGCTACGTGGCGACGTTCTATAGGACCTCTAATATGTGTTGACTTTGTAGGACACATGCCTTGACTTACAAGGCAAGTTTTTCTACGTGTGGGCCACATAGTTAGCTTGATCTTCAAGCTAACAACATGTGTGGCACATGGCCAACTTGTTGACCACGTTTCTAATCCAAAAAGTCAATTAAAGACACCTATGAAGTCAAAGCAGCATCAAGGAAGTTTCTAGGAAGCTTCTATATTAAATATTATAGAATTAACTTACTTTTATCTACTTTTACTTACTTCTACCTATTTCTATATGTAATTATTAGCTTACATGATAATGGCCATGACATTACCTCCCCTTCTAGAGACGAGTTCCACGAGGAGCGGTCATCATATGTTGAGGAAATCTATGATGCGACGAATTGTATTCACCACATACTCTGATCTCTGTTCTCTTCGAAGATGATTGATAGGGCCTCTCAACCATTGGTAGTGTCCCATATAAGGGCGGGAAGACCACCCAGTTATTTGATCATTGTTGAGGCCTTCGTAACTTCCTTCGAATAGAATATTTGGAACACCATCAGGAGTTGTTCCTACCTCTAGCAAAATCACCAAACATCGGAAGTCCCTTCCCAAATCGTAATACCAAACGCGTTGTATCTCACCATCTATTCGAGGAAGAACATGTCGTTCTTGAAGATCTTCATCTCAATTACGTCGTCTTGAAGGTTGTGACAATCGTAATGTCTCGTTCGACAAGTCAGCAAACGAAGGTTCTTGAGTTGAATCCGCTGGTTGTTGGCTCTCCATCTAATTAGCGTCACAAATGCAAAGAAGTTACAAACAAGGATAGGAAATTGAATGTTATCTTGCCTCAATCTTGTCTCTTTTATAAGAGAGATTTTCATCTTGGTTTCGATGGATGTCGTTGATGAAAAACTTTGACTTTAGCTGATGCATTTGCTAGATTCCTAGATGGCTCCCATGTGCGTTCACTAATATCATATCCGCGCCAATGAACAAGATATTTCAGCTTATTTTGGCGTCGCCTTGAGTCTAATATCTCTTCCACCTCAAATTCTTCATTATTATCTACTTCTATACGAGGCGGTGGCATTTGTCTTCTCCCTTGTATATCCACTGTCTTATATGGTTCAAGAAGAGACACGTGGAATACAGGATGGATCTTCATTGACTCCGGTAGATGTAACCGATCTGCAACTGGGTTGATCTGTTCAAAAACAGAAAAGGGGCCAAGCCTACGATAGTCCAACTTGTCACAAGGTCGAGTAGTCTTGATATTGCGACGAAGTAGCCATACCTTATCACCCACGTTGAGTTGTGGTTGCTCCTTACGATATAGATCTGCATTTATCTTTTGTCGTTCTTGAGCTTCCTTCAATTGTGTCTTCATTATTGCATGTAACTCTGACAACCGATTTGCGATATCTTCTGCTGCAGGATTATCAACTTTTGAAAAATCAAAAGTATCAAGTCGTGGATGATAGCCATAATTGGCAAAAAAAGGTGTTTGTTGCGTGGAAGAATGTATCGTATTATTATAAGCAAACTCTGCCAATGGCAGAAGGGTTATCCAATCATCTTGTTGGTAGTTGATAGTACACCTTAAATACTGCTCCAAGACTTAGTTTACGTGCTCTGTTTGTCCATCAGTTTGAGGATGGAAAGCCGAAGATAGCTTTATGTCCACTTTTAAAATCTTGAAAAGGGTCCTCCAGAATCTTGACACAAATTGAGTTCCCCTATCCGATATGATATCTTTAGGTAATCCATGATAGCGATAGATATTATCAATGAAAAGCTTAGCTATTTCTTCACCTGTGATAGATTTTGTACATGGCACAAAATGTGCCATCTTGGTGAAACGATCTACTATCACAAATATAGAATCATAAGATCTTGAGCTTGGAAGATCTGTGATGAAATCCATAGAAACAGAAGACCATGGTTGTTCTGGTATAGGTAATGGCTGAAGAAGTCCGTAAGGTCGATGACGAGGAATTTTTGATCTTGAACAAATATCACATGATTGTACAAAGTCTTTGACTGACTTCCACATTTGTGGCCACCAAAAATCTCTTGATATGAGTTCCAAAGTCTTATTATATCCAAAGTGCCATGCTGCTGGAAAGTCATGACGTGCTTGAAGAACACGTAAACGTGCTTCTCCTTCTGGAACATGTAGGCGTCCTTCAAAATATAATAGATTATTCTTGAACTCGAACTTAGAAGGATCATGAGACTTGGAAGAATTATTCTCGATATCATGAACAAGAGGGTCTGAGGACATACTGGACTGAATTTGCTTGACAAAAGTTGAATCAACAGTCAATGTTGATTTCATTGCTTGGAGATGAAATTGCTCCGGTTTCAAGAGAACCGTTCTTTGTTGCTCAAAAGCTGCATCTCCTTCTTTTGGTGCAAAATAAGAACGTCTAGATAGGGCATCAGACAAACCTTGTTGTTTTTCTAGCCGATAAGTGATAATGAACTCGAATCTTGACAAAGACATACTCCAACGAGCTTGACAACGATTCAACATGCGTGCTGACATGAAATACTCGAGGTTCTTGTGATCTGTATACACAGTGACTGGACTAGAAGCGCCTTCTAGATAATGACGCCATTCTTGAAAGGAATCCACGATCGCAAAAAGTTCTTTATCGTGGATCTCATAATTGATCTCGGCTGCTGAGAATTTTCTTGAATGAAAAGCTATCGGATGAAGTTTGTCATCTGTTCCCATTTGTGATACTACTGCATCCAAGGTAAAATCTGATGCATCTGTTTCCATAAAAAATGCCTCGGAAAAGTCAACACAATATAAGACTGGTGTAGAGACAAACGATGTCTTCAAGGCTTCAAATGCTGCTTTCACTTCTTGATTCCATTGAAATTTATCTTTACTAGTCAAGCGTGTAAGTGGAGCTGCAACTCGTGAGAAATCTTTGATGAAAATCCGATAGTAATTGGCAAATCCCAAGAAACATTGGACATCTCTTACTGTCCTTGGAATCTTCCAATCTATGATTGTTTGGACTTTCTTAGAATCCATCATGAGACCATCATTTGAAATGATGTATCCTAAAAAGTCAACTTGAGTAGTGTGAAATACATACTTTTCCATCTTGGCGTATAATCCTGCATCTCTAAGTTTTTGTAATACTTGACGAACATGTATTTCATGTTCTTCGACGTTCTTAGAATAGATCAGGATATCGTCTAGATAGCAGACGACAAAATTGTCTAAGAATTCACGAAATACATCATTCATGAGATGTTCAAAAACAGCTGGTGCATTCGTGAGTCCAAAGGGCATGACATTATATTCGAAATATCCATACCTGGTTCGAAACGCAGTCTTCCTTTCATCTCCTTCTTTGATCCGTATTAGATTATATGCTCCTCTTAGATCTATTTTTGTATAGATCTTAGCTTGATTCAACTGGTCAAGGAGTCCTGATATCAAAGGTAATGGATACCTGTTCTTGATTGTGATCTTGTTGAGTCCTTGATAATCAACACACATTCGTAAACATCCATCTTTTTTCTTTACGAATAGAATTGGAGCTCCTGCTGGAGATTTTGAATGGCGTATGAAATTCTTCGCTAAATTCTCGTCAATATATGTCTTGAGTTCAGCCATCTCATCTTGCGATAAAGTGTAAATTGGTCCAAATAGTGGTTGAGTTCTTTCCTTGAGGTCGATTGAACAATCATATGGGCGATGCTCAGGAAGAATATGTGCATTCTTTTTCTCAAAAACGTCTTGATACTCCTGATATTGACTTGGAATGCCACTTGAAGTCTTTACGTTTTCAGAAATAGGTGCAGCATAAATAGCAAAAGTTGATCCTTCTTTTGCTGCGTGTATAAATGCTTTTGTACCTATCAGTACGGATTTTATTATACTAGACTTATGATTTTTTACTTGGTTAGTAGAACTATTAATAACGCTCTGGGAAAAGTCAAGTTTATGCGAATTCCAATCTATTCGAGGGTTATATTTTTTTAGCCAGGATAAACCTAAAATAATTGGATTGGACGGGGATTTAATTATGTTAAAAGCTATGTAGCTATCATGACCGTCTATTGTTACTTTTATAGGATGAGTTTCATGAGTGACATCTCCAAAAGACAAGGGATGACCATCTATGACTTCTACATGTACTAGTTTAGGTTTCTGTAAAAAAGGTATTTTACGACTTTTAACAAATTGTTCATCTAAAAAACATGCTGAGGCACCTGAATCTAATAAAGCCGAGGCTTTGTAATTCTTAGGTCCTAAATATAAGTCTATTATAAAACAAGGAGAGGGTTCTGAGGAGAGGATAGGACCTTCATTAGGAATTGTACAAGGTTCTAGCTGCATGGTCCCTATTATAGCTGGATGAATCTGTTTTCCGACATGTTGTTTTCTTTGACTGCCGTACCCCTCATTTTATAGTTGCGTCGCTTCTTTGGACAATGTTGAGCAGTGTACTTAGGTTCTCCGCAATATAAACATAATCCTTCTTGACGACGACGAATCTTTTCTTGCTCAATTAGGGGTTTAAAACGTATCGCGTCAATTTGCATGTCTTCTACTTCCGAATGTACGTTTGGCAAAGATGTTGATGTTGCCATTGAGTAATAACGTTGAGGTTCCCGTGAATGATTCTCAGATCGAAATTCAAAAAGTCGATTATCACATTTTACCGCAAAATCGATTGCTTGACTCAAAGTTTGAGGATTAGGTAAGTTGAGCATCAATTTCTTTACTTCGTATTGCAATCCATAAAGAAATTGACTGATGAGTGCAGCATCATCCCACTTGATGTCAATTGCAAGTTGTCGAAATTGTGAAGCATACACTGTTACTGAGTGATTTTCTTGTCGCAGAATTCGGATCTTATTTGTTGGAACACGAGTTGCATCGTGTTCACCATACATAGATCGAAACTCCGCCAAAAAAGCTTCCAAATTGTCCAATATTGGATTTCATTGTTCAAGAAAAGACGAAAACCATGATAATGCAGAACCAGAAAGTAGAGTGCCAATAAACCTGACTTGTGATCCTGGAGTTGGATAGCTTTGCGATTGAAGTTCAATTGCCAATTGTACTTGATTGATGAACCCTCGAAACTTAGATCTCGTACCATCAAATTTTTCGGGTAAGGCGATTCTTGGTTCTCTTACAGGGTGTTGTATAATTGGAGAAGGAACGTGATTTGTTGTAGATATTGAAGCAACTCCGATCATCTCTATATCCCCACTTTCTGCTATTCTTGTTCTTTCATGTATTGGTGAATTGAGTTGATGCATCGCAAGCATTAACTCCCTCATTTGCTCTTGCATTTGTGCCATTGCACTCTTCATTTCAACAAGCTCTGCCATAATGACACTAAGAAGAAAAATTTGTTTGATACTGCTCAAGACAAAAGAAAAGAAAGACTTGATAACAAAGAAGATACTAAGAACAATATCAGTTTAGAAGTGGGTAATCCGCAAACTTCTAATACGCTTATGTCTTGTCAAGAGAAAGGGGTAATCCACTCTCACTCAAGAAAAACAAAGCTTTGATATTGTAAGTGTACTCTTGTCAATCTGTCAAGGACAAGAACTCGATGAAAAATAATTCAGACAAGTGAGCCTTCACTCAAAGAGAGGTAAATAAACAAATATATATATTGAAAGAGAAACTGGAATGGCTATTGCCAAAAGACAAGAAAACTAGAGACCCTTGAAACTAGACTAGAAGCAAGAAAGGAGTTGACAAGAGTGAAGAAGCCTTCACTCTTGTCTCTATATATACTATCTAACTAGGGGCTACGTGGCGACGTTCTATAGGACCTCCAATATGTTTTGACTTTGTAGGACACATGCCTTGACTTACAAGGCAAGTTTTTCTACGTGTGGGCCACATAGTTAGCTTGATCTTCAAGCTAACAACATGTGTGGCACATGACTAACTTGTTGACCACGTTTCTAATCCAAAAAGTCAATTAAAGACACCTATGAAGTCAAAGCAGCATCTAGGAAGTTTCTAGGAAGCTTCTATATTAAATATTATAGAATTAACTTACTTTTATCTACTTTTACTTACTTCTACCTATTTATATATGTAATTATTAGCTTACATGATTATGGCCGTGATACCATGACGAGCTTGAAGAACACGTAATCGAGCTTCACCTTCTGGAACATATAGGCGTCCTTCAAAATATAGTAGATTCTTCTTGAATTCAAACTTGGAAGTATCATGAGATTTGAAGGATTTTTCTTAATATCACAAATAAGAGGATGAGAAGACATACTTGACTGAACTTGCTTAATGAAAGTTAAATCAATAGTTAATGTTGATTTCATTGCTTGAAGATGAAGATGTGTTGGCTTCAAGAGAATTGTCTACTATTGATCAAAAGCAACATCTCCTTTTTTTGGTGCAAGATAAGATCGTCTAGAGAGTGCCTCTGATAAACCTTATTATTTTTCTGGTCTATAAGTGATCTTGAATTCGAATCTTGACAAAGACTTACTCCAATGGGCTTGGCGATGATTCAAAATACGTGATGACATAAAATATTCAAGGTTCTTATGATCCGTATACACTATGATTAAGCTAAAAGCACCTTCTAGATAATGGCGCCATTCTTGAAACAAATACACGATTGCAAGAAGTTCTTTGTTGTGGATCTTGTAGTTGATCTTGGCTGCTGAAAATTTTCTAGAATGAAAAGCTATTGGGTGAAGTTTATCATCTGTTTTCATTTGTGACAATACGGCACCCAAAGCAAAATTTGATGCATCTGATTCTATAAAAAATGGTTTAGAAAAATCGACGTGATACAAGTTTGGTGCAGAAACAAAGGTTGTCTTTAAAGCTTCAAATGTTACTTCTGCTTCTTGATTCTATTGAAGTTTGTCTTTACAAGTCAAATGTATAAGTAGAGCTACAACTTGAGAGAAGTCTTTGATGAAGATTCGATAGTAGTTGGCAAATCCCAAAAAGCATTAGACATCTCTTACCGTTTTTGGGATCTTCTAATTCATAATAGTTTAAACTTTCTTAGGATCCATCATAAGTCTGTCATTTGAAATGATGTATCCTAAGAAGTCGACTTGAGTAGTGTGAAATATACACTTTTCTATCTTTGCATAGAGTCTTACTTCTATTAGTTTTTGTAATACTTGGCAAACATGAAGTTCATATTCTTTTGAATTCTTAGAATAGATTAAGATGTCGTCTAGGTAACAAACAACAAAATCATCTAAAAACTCTCGAAAGACATCATTCATTAGATTTTGAAATGTTGTTGGTGCATTTGTAAGTCCAAAAGGCATGACATTGTATTCGAAATGTCCATACCTTGTTCGAAACACAGTCTTCCATTCATCACTTTCTTCAATGCGTATCAAATTGTATGCTTCCTGTAGATCTATTTTTGTATAGATCTTAGATTGATTCAACTGATCAAGAAGTCCAGATATCAAAGATAGCGGGTACCTATTTTTTATAGTGATTTTGTTGAGTCCTCGATAATCAATACATATCTACAATGATCCATCTTTTTTCTTCATAAATAAAATTGGAGCTATTGTTGGAGATTTGGAATGGCATATGAAGTTTTTGGCCAAATTCTCTTCAATATACTCTTTGAATTCAACCAACTCATTTTGAGATAAATTGTAGATTGGTCCAAATGGAGGTTGTGCTCCTTCTTGAAGGTCAATTGAAGAGTCATAGGAACGATATTCTCGAAGAGTATCTGCATTCTTTTTTTCAAATACATCTTGAAAATCTTGATATTGGCTTGGAATGCGACTTGAAATCTTTCCACCAGTAGAAATAGGTGTGGTATAAATAATATATGGTGATTCTTTCATAGCAGCATGCAAGAAAGCTTTTGCACCTATGAACACGGATTTAATTGAACTAGACTTATGACTCTCTACTTGATTAACTACACTATTAGTTATACTTTCAGAAAATTCAAGATTACGAAAAGTCCAATCTATTTTAGAGTTATATTTTTCTAGCCATGATAAATGTAAAATGACTGGATTAGAAAGAGATCTAATGATATTAAATATTATAAAACTACTATGACCATTAGTTGTTATTTCTATAGGAAGAATTTCATGAGTAATATCTCCTGAAGACAACGGACGACCATCTATGACTTCTACATGAACAGGTTTAGTTTTCTTTACTAAAAATATGCTATGTCTTTTAGCAAATTTTTCATCTAAGAAACAAGCTGAGGCTCCTGAATGTAGCAACGCAAAGGCTTTGAGATGTTTAGGTTCAAGAATAACATTTCTCGTAAAACATGGAGAGGATTCTGAAGAGAGGATAGGACTTTCACTAGGTGTTGTACAAGATTCCAGCCGCACGGTCCCTATTGTAGCTAGACAAATTTGTTTTTTGATATGCTATCTCATTTGATTGCTTTACTCCTCATTTTATAGTTGCGTCGCTTCTTTGGACAATGTTGAGCAATGTGCTTAGGTTCTCCATAATATAAGTACAATCCTTCTTGATGACAATGAGTCTTTTCTTGCTCAATAAGAGGTTTGAAATGTACTGCATCAATTTGCATACCCTCTACTTCCAAATGTATGTGTTGAAGAGATATTGGTATTGCTATTGAATTATAGTTATATTGAGGTCCACTTGTACAGTCCTTAGATCGGAATTCAAAAAGATGATTGTCGCGCTTCACAGCAAAGCCAATTGCTTGATTCAATGTTTGAGGATCAGATAAGTTGAGTATTAATTTTTTTATCTCATATTATAATCCGTAGAGAAATTGGCTAATAAGTGCAGCATCATCCCACTTGATATCAGTTGCAAGTTGTCAAAATTGTGAAGCATACATCATTACTGATCGATTGCCTTGTCGTAAAATACGGATCTCATTGGTTGCAATACGAATTACATCATATTCTCCATACATGGATCAAAACTTTGCCAAAAAAGCCTCTAGATTATCTAATATTGGATTTCATTGTTCAAGAAAAGATGAAAACCATGATAATATTGAACTTAAAAGAAGCATATCAATGAATCTAACTTGCGATCTTGGAGTTGGATAGCTTTGGAGTTGAAGTTCAATCACAAGTTGTATTTGATTGATAAATCTTCTAAACTTTGATCTGATACCATCAAACTTCTCGGGTAGGGCAATTCTTGGTTCTCTAATACTAGAAGGGCATTCCACCCTAGAATGAGGGGTATGATTTGGTGTAGATGTTGAAGCAGCTTCAACCATTTTTATATCTTCACTTCTTGCCAATCTTGTTGCTCCTTCTGGTGGTAAATTGAGTTGATGCATCACAAGCATTAACTCCCTCAATTGCTCTTACATTTGTGCCATTGCACTCTTCATTTCAACAAATTCTGCCATGATAACACTTAGAAAATAAAAGATGTCTAAAATCGCTCAAGACAAATAGAAGAGAGGACTTGATGTTAGGGACATAATCCTTAGAACCTTCTAGAGACAAGTTACTAGAACCTTCTAGAGACAAGTTTCTAGAACCTTCTAGAAGCAAGTCTCTGGAACCTTCTAAAAGCTTCTTAGTTGGTAGAAGATATTAGAGACATAGTCCTTAGAACCTTCTAGAGATAAGTTTCTAGAACCTTCTAGAAGCAAGTCTCTAGAACCTTTTAGAAGCTTCTTAGTTGGTAGAAGTTGCTTGAGAAGCTTCCTAAATAGAAGTATATATTGGAATCGAGGCTAAAGAGTTCTTCAATCTGGACAACACATCTCTTGGAGCTCTAGCTCACCTCTCTGGTGTTGTTCTCATCTGATTAATCTAGTTCTTGCTAGTTCTTCTTGAACTTCTTGTTAGATCTCGAGTCTGTATTTCTGTGTCCGTGACTGTTTGTCGAGACTACACTCACCTCAGATATCAGAGCTAGTTTCTTCTTTGTTAGAGTGTGGATTACCCCTCTCCTTGGAAGTGTACTAGCATTTTAGAGGTTGCGGATTACCCTTCTCTAAATTGATACTTCTTTTATTATAATATTGGAGTCTTATTCTTCTTAGAAAAAGTGGATTACTCCTTTTCTTGAAGCTCTTAAGGCATTTTAGAGGTTGTGGAGTACCCTCCTCTAAACCAATATTGTCTTCTTGTAGAGTCATTTCTGTCCTTCTCTTAGAATGGCCAAGAGCCAAGACATTAATATGACGGAAAGTTTGGAGTCCAAGTTGGATGCTATCATAAATGCCCTCGCTACGTTATCGCAAAGAATTATAGAGATTGAAGGAGTCGTGGCAAGGCTTCATAATGATGGAGCATTTGAGATGGCACAATCTAGGTTGCACCAGCCTCAAACTTCTATACTTGGAGAAGCAACTTTGCCTCAGGTTGGACAAGTACCACTGATACTACAACATAAGGAGCCCTGAGTTAGCCTTCCAGACAAGTTCGATGGTACGCGTTCTAAGTTTCGAGGATTCGTCAACCAAATCAGGTTGATAATAGTTTTACAGCTCGAACGCTATCCAACGGAGGAGTCATGTGTTGGGCTTGTTGGAACCTTACTTACAAGACAAGCTCTATCATGATTTGCTCATTTGTTTGAGAAACGATCGTCCATACTAAACAACTTTGAAACCTTTTTGGAGGCGTTTGCGGAAGTATTTGGTGAACACGACAAGGTTCGATGGGCTACAACAAAGATCTGGTCACTACGATAACGGATGCGCTCTACATCAATCTATGCATCGGACTTCAGGCAATTAGCATGCGACATCAATTGGAATGAAGAAGCGTTGATGAGTCAATTCTATTGGGGTTTAAGGGACGATGTGAAGGATTTGCTGTTAACTCTTCCTGATCCACAAACGATCAATGAAGCTATTAGCTAAGCTGTGAAGTGCGATAATCGCCTATTCCAACACCACCAAGACTAACGTTCAAGACAACATACGATTTGCCACATCCCAACTGTGTCGGCAAGCAGCGTGAATTCACATTCAGAGATAGAAGACATGCAAATTGATGCAATATGTTTCAAATTCCTTACTCTAGAAGAAAAAAAGCGACGTATGGAGGAAGGTCTATGCTTGTATTGCAGTGAAGAAGGCCATAAAGTTGGAAACTGTCCGAAGAAGCAAAATCGACGTATTATCAAGACTAGGGGCATATTTATTTAGGAAAACGAGGATGCCCAACCACAATAGGAACCGTGCGACTGGACAGTGAAATATCGCAACAACAACCAGGTTCCTTTCTTTCCGCTCAACTTGCCCTTTGTTTTACAATCCCTTTGCTTATTGGCCCTCAGAAATTGAGAACCTTAGCATTATTAGATTCAGGAGCATCTGCTTGTTTCTTAGACGAAGAATTTACGAAGCATCATAAGATCCCTTTAGCACAAAAATCCAAACCTGTTCACATTGAGGTCATAGATGGGCGACCTTTATTGTCTGGTAGTGTCACCCATGAATCAGAACTTGTAGAAGTAACGTTTAAGGGCCATAGTAGTCATATTATTTTCAATATTATTAGAACCCCATCAAATCCTGTTATTCTTGGTCTTTCTTGGTTGGAAAAATATAACTCATCCATAAATTGGAAGTTGCGGAAGATAACCTTTCCCACAAAACCACCCAAGAGCACGCCTAGTAGAAAACCCCGAATAGAAAAATTCTTATTTATTGGAGCAAGAGCGTTTATAAGATCGTCCTAGGAAGGCACACCATTTGTCATTTATATGGCTCCAACTACTAGGGAGAAGATCTCGACAACAAGTATACTGGAGCAATATAAAGATTTTAAAGATGTGTTTCAAAAGAAAAATGCCGACATGCTATCGAAATACAGACCATATGATTGCGCCATAGACTTATAGGAAGGAGCACAACCGCTTTTTGGCCCAATCTAGAATCTATCACAGACGGAGTTGGCGGAGTTGCGGAATTACATCAGCGAGAATTTAGCCAAGAACTTCATCCGTCATTTAAAATCGTCAGCTAGAGCACCCATCTTATTTGTGAAGAAAAAAGATGGCTCATTACAGATGTGCATGGACTATCGAGGCTTCAACAAGGTAACAAAGAAGAATCTTTACCTGTTACCTTTGATTTTTGGTCTCTTAGAACAACTAGGACGTGTAAGGATTTTTACAAAAATTGATCTAAGGGGAGCTTACAACCTCGTACGAATCAAGGAAGGAGATGAGTGGAAGACAGCGTTCCGTACAAGGTATGGCCATTTTGAGTATAATGTCATGCCCTTTGGTCTTATCAATGCTCCAGCGGTCTTTCAACATATGATGAATGACATTTTCCGAGAGTACCTTGACGATTTTGTTGTCATCTATTTAGATGATATTCTGGTATTCTCCAAAAATGAAGAAGAGCATGAAAAGCACGTTCGTTTGGTCTTGGAGAAACTACGCGAGCGAGGACTATATGCCAAGTTGGAGAAGTATTTATTTCACTAAATAGAGATGGATTTTTTGGGGTTCATTGCGACTACGGAAGGCTTGAAGATGGACCCCAAGAAGGTGGAAGCAATCATGTCCTGGGAGGTTCTGAAGATGGTGAGAGACGAACAATGCTTTCTTGGCTTTGTCAACTTCTATTGGATCTTCATCAAGAATTACTCTCAAGTTGTTGCTCCTCTCACTCGGTTGACATGCAAGGATAAGCTGGAATGGGAACCTCTAGCGGAGAAGGCGTTTCAAGACCTAAAAATCGTATTTACTATGGCTTCAATCTTAGTACATCCAGATTTTACAAAGGCCTTTTATTTAGAAATTGATGCTTCGGATTTTGCTTTGGGAGCTGTACTTTCACAAATAGGAGAAGACAAGAAGCTCCATCTGATTGCATTCTATTCTCGAAAGTTCATTGCTGCTGAAATCAATTATGAGATCCACGATAAAGAACTTCTTGCTATAATGGATTCTTTCCAAGAATGGCATCATTTTCTTGAAAGAGCTGCATACCCAGTGACCGTATACCTAGATTATAAGAATTTAGAGTATTTCATGTCAGCTCGAGTTCTAAATCGACGTCAAGCTCGATAGATTATGTTGCTATCTAGGTTCGATTTTGTTATCACTTATCGACTTGGAAAGCAGCAAGGACTATCTGATGCCTTATCGAAGAGATCGTATCTTGTACCAAAGGCTGGAGAAGCAGTGTTTGATCAACAATGTATGACATTGTTGAAGCTAGAGCAATTTTGGCTTTGCGCTACTATTGTGCCAATTGATGCTGACTTCTTGAATCAGGTATGTGTCCCGACCATTAAAGATTCAATAGCCATTGATATCAAGCAGCATGCCAATGACAAAAAATTCAAGGTAGAGGGCGATCTTTTATACTTTGAGGAGCGGTTGTATATATCAAAAGGACTAGCACGACTCCGAGTTCTTCAATCTCACGACGATTTTCTAGCTGCGGGACATTTTGGATTCAACAAGACCTTAGAGCTTATTTCTCGAGATTTTTGGTGGCCCCAAATGTGGAAGGATGTGAAAGATTTTGTCCTTTCTTGCGACATCTGTTCAAGATCCAAGAATCCTCGGCATCGCCCTTATGGACTCCTACAGCCATTGCCGAATCCACGTCCACCATGGTCTTCAGTTTCCATGGACTTCATCATGGACCTTCCATCATCGAACTCATTTGACAACATCTTTGTCGTGGTAGATCGGCTTACAAAGATGGCACACTTTGTTCCTTGCAAGAAGACATCGTCCAGTGAAGTCACATCAAGGCTCTTTCTCAATAATGTGTATCGATATTATGGACTACTAGATGATGTCGTATCAAATCAAGGAATCCAGTTCGTATCAAAGTTTTGGAGATCTCTCTTTGAGATATTGAAGGTGGATATGAAGCTTTCTTTGGCTTTTCATCCTCAAACTGACGGCCAAATGGAACGGGTGAACCAAGTCTTGGAATAATACTTACGATGCAGCATCAACTATCAACAAGACGATTGGACTTCATATTTGCTGCTAGTCGAGTTTGCATATAATAACACCCTCCATGCGTCGACTCAATACACACCATTTTTTTTCAACTATGGGTATCATCCGAAGCTTGATTTATTGAGTCCGTCAATAAATAACAATCTAGTAGCTGAAGGATTTGCGAAACAACTATCAGAGCTTCAAAATATGTTGAAGCTTCAATTACAATCCGCTCAAGAATCCTACAAGGCGTCTGCAGATAGGTTTCGGAATCAAGCACCTACTTTCAAAATTGGAGATAAAGCAAGGCTTCTTCGATGGAATATCAAAACCAAGTGACCATGTGATAAGTTAGACTATCAAAGATTGGGACCATTTATCATCCAAAAGCAAATCAATCTAGTGGCGTACCGTCTGGAATTATCGGCTTCTATGAAGGTACATCTAGTCTTTCATGTTTCTCTATTAGAGCCTTATCGAGAGCCGTCTTTTCCTGGAAGAGTATAATGTCCACCATGTAGTATTGAGATCGAGAACCACGAGGAATACGAGGTTGAAAAGCTACTGGATTCACGACAAAGGTGGGGCAAGTTGGAGTATTTTGTTCATTGGTGCGGCTACGACATTAATGAGCAAACATAGGAGCCAGCTGAAAATCTCGCCAATGCACCACAAAAGGTACAGGAGTTTCATCAACAACATCTTCATAAACCTAAGCCGGTTCGACGATAGCTTCTTTCTGAAGCTTGCTCATCCAAGAATATAAGAAAGGGGGAGAGCACACTAAAATTCGTAGTTGATGTAGTTATTTTCTCCAAGATAAAATAGAATTTTTTCAGTAGCCATAGTTTGGTCTTCTGATATGGATAGCCAAGAGATAGATACTATGCTAGTCAGATTATCTCAACTGACTAGCTCACGAAGGCGACCTTGAGATGAAGAACAGCCTATACCACCACGACGATGGAGGATACCGAATAATCAATCATTGGTGATTGTATTTGAGTCTGAGCCTGCTTACGATGGTCAGCTAGAAGGCATGTTTGCAAGACAATTTCACAATGAGGACATGAAAGTTCATGCTTGGTCAGAAGTTGAAGGAGTGGGCCACTACCATTGGCTTCAAGGGCCGATGAACCACTTGCCTCGTGAACAACAGTTGGAGTTCATAGCAGATGTTATGCGACAGATCTTCATTTTCTTGCGTTGGTACTGATCAACAACATTGCTTCTCAGAGACCTCGAAGCTAAAAGAGGGGGTGATGTTAGGGACATAATCCTTAGAACCTTCTAGAGACAAGTTTCTAGAACCTTCTAGAAGCAAGTCTCTGGAACCTTCCAAAAGCTTCTTAGTTGGTTGAAGATATTAGAGACATAGTCTTTAGAACCTTCTAGAGATAAGTTTCTAGAACCTTCTAGAAGCAAGTCTCTGGAACCTTCTAGAAGCTTCCTAGTTGGTAGAAGTTGCTTGAGAAGCTTCCTAAATAGAAGTATATATTGGAATCGAGGCTGAAGAGTTCTTCAATCTCGACAACACATCTCTTGGAGCTCTAGCTCACCTCTCTGGTGTTGTTCTCATCTGATTAATCTAGTTCTTGTTAGTTCTTCTTGAACTTCTTGTTAGATCTCGAGTGTGTATTTTTGTGTCCTTGACACTTGAGAACAAAGAAAATACTAAGAACAATATCAGTTTAGAAGAGGGTAATTTGTAACTTTTAATATGCTTATATCTTATCAAGAAAAAGGGATAATCTATTCTTAATCAAGATTAGAGAAAGCTCTGATATTATAAGTGTACTCTTGTCAATCTATTAAGCACAAGAACATAATAAAGATAAATAAAAAAGTGAGACTTCTTTCAAAGAAAGATGAAAAAATAGAAATAACTTAATATGTATTTTAAGAAAGAAACTGGAATGGTTATTGCCAAAAGACAAGAAAATTAGAGACCCTTGAAACTAGACTAGAAGTAAGAAAGGAATTGACAAGAGTGAAGAAGGCTTTACTCTTGTCTCTATATATATTATCTAACTAAAGGCTACGTGGCGACGTTCTATAGGACCTCCATTATGTGTTGACTTTGTAGGACACATGCCTTGATTTACAAGATAAGTTTTTCTACGTGTGGGCCACATAACTAGCTTGGTCTTCAAGCTAACAACATGTGTGGCACATGGCCAACTTGTTGACTACGTTTCTAATCCAAAAAACCAATTAAAGTCACTTATAAAGACAAAGCAATGTCTATGAAGCTTCTAGGAAGCTTCCATATAAAATATTATAGAATTAACTTACTTTTACCTACTTTTACTTACTTCTACCTATTTATACATGTAATTATTGGCTTACATGTGTATGTCCGTGACACATATGTAGAGAATTATTTGAATTATTGTTATTAAATTCAAATCTGCATAGATTGAATTGTTTCATGGTTTGAGAAGTTGGTGAAATCTGTAATAGACTTCTATATACTTAGAATTTAGCTTGACTAAGCGCTTTGGTGAGTATATCAACTAGTTTTTGATTTATCAATATTATATATATATATATATATATATATATATATACTGTCAACCATATCTTGTACAAAATTCAATTATATCTCAAAATGTTTAGTCTTCAAATGATACATGGGATGCTTAGATATTCTAATTATATTTTATTTATCATAGAATATAATAATAGAATTAGGATTTAAAAATCCTAGCTTGTATATAGTTTTTGAATCTAAATAGCTTCTTTAGTTGCATCAAACAAGGCACAATATTCAGATTCTATAGAATTGAATGATATATAAATTTCTTTCAATGTATATTAGAGTATAGAAATTTTACCAATTGTAAATACAAATATTCATGTGGACTTATTTTTATCATATTCACCCCTCTAATTTGCATCATTATAACTAATGAATTGTAAATTTGACATATAAGAATATAAAAGATTGTAGATCAAGATTCTTTTAATGTACTTGAGAATTAATTTGACTACATAAAGATGGACTTCAAGTAAATGCACCTTGTAGCATGATAGTAGATTTATAGCATATAAAATTTTATATCTATTGTTGGTGACAAATACAAGTATATCAACCATTTGTTGGTAAAATATTTAATCAAAAAATATAATATTAGTATTGTATCTAATCTTAAGACTTGATGATAGAAGTGTAGCATATAAACTATAATCTAGTATGCCAAAATTGGCCAAAATACTTTTGGCATAGTGAGCTTGGTGGAGGCGCACGCCTTTTGAAGTCTACTAAAATTAAATTCTAAAATACTTGCTACAAAGATCCAAATAAATCATGTAATTTTTTTGATAAAGATACTATTATAAAATCAATATGTTTTTAAAATGATTGCTTGTAATAAAGAGATTATCAACATATAAGAATATGATGATTGTAGTAGATTTTTTTTGTAATATAATAGAGATTGCCATTGGATGTGGATTGAATCTAACCATATGTATATAAAAATATGCTGATGTTTTTGTATTATTATTGAAGCAACTATTTCAAGCCATAGAAAGCATGTCTACAAAGACATACTAAGTATTTAGAATCAGATATGATATAACTACGATGTTGCCTTCTCTAAATAGGTCTTTAGAGCTTGTTGTTTAAGAATGTAGTTATAACATTGTGGTGATGAATTGACCATCTTTTGGTGCCAGCAAGTGCATTAATAGCTTTTAATGTACTCTATTTAATAATATGAGCAAATATTTTACCAAAATCAATGCCCAATCTTTGTTAAAATTTGCAAGCTATAAGATAAGCTTTGTATTTGCATCCTTTGCTATCCAATACAAACTTCTTATAATAAATAAAACATAATAATATATATATATATATTTTTTGCTTTCACCTTATGAATACTGTTTATTTATTTTTTTTATAGCTTTTTTTCCCTAGTGCAAGCCAATTTGTGCCTCATTAAAGGTGAGACCGTCCTTGAGATTTGCTATAAAGTATATAAGCATCATTAAAAAGTAACATTGATTAATAGAAATTTATAAATGTAGAGGTTTTGGCTTTCTACAAGAGATTGTTATATATGATGAAGTCAAATTAGATACTAGCAATAATAGTAAATTTAATAAGTCCATGGCTAGTAGAAAATTATCTTATAAAAATTGAAATGGTGACTAGATTGATTTTAGGTTGTGAAAGTTGATATTGATTATTAAATCAATGATTGATTAAGAGCAATGAATAAAGATGTGTAAATATATTATTATCCATATATTTTGATATTCAAAGCAATGACCCAATTGAATATAGTAGTTGATTTATGATTTCTATGTATGCTTAGCTAGATCATGGATTCATCAAATATAACATTTCTTGATATGAGATTTTTTTGGTTTATCAAAAAATATCAATCATACTCTTTGGTTTTTATTTTTTATTTTTTATTTTTTTATTTTTTTTTATTTTTATTCCATTATAAAAAATGTAGAGAATCAATTTTTTCTATTTTTTTATATTAATGTTTAGGAATATGTATATAGACTTTAGTGCCAAATATGCGTAAATGGAAGTTGTTGGAATACTAATTAGTAAAGGCTTGTTTAGAAATTACACTATTAAGAGATCTTGTTGGTCTTTGGTTTAAAAGATATACTGCAACTTAAATGGATTTTGACCATAAGTCTTTTCATAGAAGATTTCAATGGAATAGACAATGTTTTGATTTTTTGGCAATGTTTTGATTTTTTTCTTTTGCTTCTACATTGCTCTATGATATTTATAATTGACTTATCTCATGATGAATTTTAGGAGATGCACAAAAATTAGTAAATCTGAGAAAAATATATTTTTTGGTATTGTTGGATCTTATTATGCATAACTTTTGGCTAGTGAATAAGTTAGCATATACTTTGTATTTGTTGAACTCCTGTAATATGGCATTTTTGTATTTAATAAAAGAGCATCAAATGTATTTGCTAAAATCATTAATGAAAGTAACAAATTATAATACATTATTAGAAGTTGGTATGTAAAATCGCCCATATAAATTGGTATGCATCAATTATAAAGGTACTATAGATTTTCTTGAGCTGGTAGTAAATTTCTTCCATATAACTTTCTTTGATTGGGAGATTTTCCAAATATACATAATGTATGAGAGTCGCGAGAGATCTGATATAATATATTGCTTGGATAACTTATATAGGCTTTCAAAGTATAGATGACTTAAGGGTCAATTCCATAATAATATTAATTTAGTAGTTTAAGTCCGTTTAAGAAAAAAATACAATAGAATATGCAATTATGGGTGTGGATAGCCTATAAAGACCTTGGACACTAGTATGAGTGGCTTTGCCAAGTAAAGTGCAAGTTGAGGTCTTACATATGAGATATATATTATCTATGAATTCAAGGCTATAATCTTAATAAAAAAGTTGCTTAATAGATAATAAATTTTGGTAAATACCAAAGATATATAGGACATTAAATACTCATTTTAATATCCTTATAGAGAATTGAAAAAAACATTGTCTTTGCCTTGAATATGGTGGACTTTGCTACTAACCTGAATCATTGGTTCAACTTCAATTGGTTCTAAATTGGTTAATAGTGCGGGATTTCTCATGACATATGGAGTTGATCAAGGAGCCAAACCAATTGTGGTTTTGTCTAAACTAAATCTTGCTTGTGGCTAATCAGATTCTAAATTTGGAGTTCAATTAAGATCCAAGGAATGATGTCTTTTGGTGGTTATGCAAGCTAGATCCAAAACTATATGAATTTCAACGCAATTCAAAGAATTCAAAGCATCCATAGAAACTCTAACCATCAAAATTCAATCTCTACAATCTCAACAAGGGAGAAAAAACATGGCATCAAAATTTGTTACCTTCTACAAATTTCATGGCAACACTTGGCATCTTATTATATCCAATACACTATCAAAAAATAAAGTTTCTGAAAGAAAGAATTGAATAATTTTTAACAGGGCACACACAATGTTTGTTGACACAAATCTTCTACCATCTCTATGGTTAGAAGCACTAAATACAGCTATCCTCCTTATCAATTCATCCCCTACAAGAGCTAGTTCTAGAATTACATTGTATTAGAAACTTTATAATCAACAAATTGTATCAGAAACTTTCTAATCAACTCAATGTATCATTCCATAGAACCATCAATTGTAAAAAATTTGTTCACTACATTAAAAAAATACCAAGATTCTAAACTATCCCCAAGAACTACTTAATACTTATTAGTACTATATGATAGTCTAAAGCATACAGATGCTATCATCCCGGTGTGAAGAAGATTTGAATTACCGAAGATGTGACATTCAATGAAAACATTTATTTATTTATTTATTTTATTTTATTATAGATATAAAAAGAACCCTTGTCTCAAAAAGAAAAGTAGTCTTCCAAAACATATTTCCTTTAGATCTAGCATCAGTAGACAAACAACAATAGATATTTGAAACATCTAATCATACAATATATGTCACCTCATACTTGAACATATTTGAATAATACTTGCATAGATCCTATTAATCTGGTATAACCTGCTGTAAATCCCCGCTTGTCACCTAAGTTAGTAAGTTGACGAGTGTTGCCATGAGATTTGTAGAAGTTTTGGATAAACTAATATCTCCTAATAATTGTGAAGTAGCTGTTTTGAAGTAAAACTTAATCTAAAGCCTCCAATCTCCACCTCCACAACAGACCCGATCTCAAATCCAAAGTCATGGCAAATCCGAGTGGCGATGTAATCGCTCTGAACTTTGTTTTTTTTTTTTTATTAACAAATCTGGTACACGGAGAGATTGAATTCCAAGCTTAACCAATTTCGCTTGGAAACTAAATCTGGACAACGAATTAGCCATGACATCGCAGATTCACGTTGAGAATTACACCAAGGGAACACTCCTTTCGTTGCTCTCTTAAAACATGATCCCATTGATACACTATCAACTAAAGCTTGAAAGTCAGCACCTCAGATTTCTCGAGGCTCTTTTTATGCTGCAGTTTTCAAAAAATGTTCAGCGACTATCCTCCTCTGGATCTTTCCTGTGGCTGTGCGCGGCAGTTCATCAGCAAAGAAAATTCGTTTTGGAATCTTAAACGGTGCTAAATTCTTTTTGCAGTGTTCCACGATGTCCATAGCAGTAGCCTCTGTTCCTTTGTTCAGCACAATGCCAGCATTGACCTGGAAAACACCCATGTTATCATACCTCAGACTTTTGGGGACCAGCAAACGTTTAAGTAAAACATCACTTGTGGAGGTGAAGAACAAAAAGATATACTCACAGAAACATAATACAATACAATAAGACTTGAAACCTACAAAACCGATTGTTTGAGACCTAAAAGAACACGATCCTTTAGAAGCATACTTCAATGAGTTCAAGTTGGACAGAGAATAAGGCGAAGCAGGTTGAATTGCAATATATACCTCTTCTCCAAAATGATCATCAGGAGCAGCGAAGGCAACTGCCTCAGAGACTGCTGGGTGAGCAAGCAGAACAGCATCGATCTCCAGCGGCGAAATTTTCTCTCCTGCACAAAGAGCACTGCCAACTGCTCAGTTTCTGTGCTCATAAGGTCAACACAATTGTGAAATAAAGCTTCGGCAAACCTCACCTTACATCGAAGAGCCTCTGCCAACTCAAATGCTGGCTCAGTTCTCGAACAACAGAGGCTCATCTAGAGCTTAGAGATGGTCTTCTGGGTTTAAGCCAGGAACAATCAACTACCTTAAAATATCCCCTAAAATTGACTCTGATACTTTTTTTTTAATTTTTTTAATTAATTTTTTTCTCCTGTGTGTGTGTGTGTGTCAGTGACTTCTCACCTCCACGGTTGATCAGCTCTTTGATACGACCGGTCAAGGATAGGTATCCCTCCTCGTCCAATTTACCCCGGTCACCAGTGTGAAACCAATCGAACGCAAACGCAACCTGATTAGCATCGGGATTGTTCTTATAGCCTGATGTAACGTTGGGTCCTTTAATACAAATCTCTCCGATTTCCCCAGGCTTCAAGATACTACCATCGTCGTCCAAAATGGCGAGCTCAATCCCAGTTGCTTTACCCACGCTTCCAGGCTTGTGAACTCCATGATGGGGCAAAGGGTTCGAGGTCATCTGGTGACTGGCCTCAGTCATAGCATAGGCTTCCAGAACAGGAGCCTTGAAGGAAGCCTCCAGGTCGGCAAGGACTGGTGGGGCCAAACTGGAGCTGCAGCTTCGAATGAACCGTAGCTTGGGATATTCGCTCTCAGGCTTGCTTTTGTGAACTTTGAGTAGGATCTGGTGGATGGTGGGAACAGCTGTGTACCAAGTCACATGGTTGTCTCTGATATCACTCCAGAAGGATGACGCCGAGAAGCGTCCAGCGGAGGGAAGGACCGCTGCTCCTCCTGAGACAAGAGTGGACAGCAAAGCTGCCATCAAGCCGTGCACGTGGAACAAGGGCATGACAATCAAGGTTCGGTCGGAGGGAGTCAGCTCGTAAGTAGCGATGATATTCTTGATTGAGGAAGCGAGATTTTTCTGCGTGAGTGGTACTCCTTTCGGTCGGCTCGTGGTGCCAGAAGTGTGAAGGAAGAGAGCTTCATCGCCTTCATCTGGTTTCGGACCAGCCCCATCCTACAGCATATAAAAGAAGGTTAGACACAAGACGCAACCAATGTTCGACGCAAGCATGACAATATGCAAAGGAGAATGTAAACGGATCGAGGAGCAATACCTCAGGCTCTGGAGCAACTTCAACTTTATCCTTGGGCGTCAGGACAATTTCGTCGCCGCTGGAGCTCCCTTTTTCCCAATGCACTCCTGCAATGGGTAAGCCTAGTGTCTTGGAGGCTGCTTCGGCAGCTTTGTTTCCTTCAGCACCGGGTACCAACAGAAGAGTGGAGTTCGCATCTTCCAAGTAAAATTTGAACTCGTCTTCAGTGTAGGCAGAGTTCAAGGGTGCAGCAATGGCCCTTACTCTTGTGACAGCGATGAAGGCTACCACGAACTATGCCAGGAAGTGAAAAGTTAGAAAACAGAATAAAATGGAAGAAACGAAAAAGCACAGGCATACTAATTCGTATCTCAGGGCAAATGAATGGCGACCACCAATACATCAGCTCATCAAAGATGTGATAAACACCATGGACTAATATCACACGGATGGTGCATCGTACCTCAAGAGTATTGGGGAAGGCGAGTGAAACCAAGTTACCAGGCTTCACACCAATGCGACGAAGTTGAATAGCAGTTTTATCAATAGCGTCCTGAAGTTCCTTGTGTGTCAATTGTAGACTCCCACTTGTAATAAGACCGGGCTGCTCTCCATGTTCTGCTGCAGAGTTATCAAGCAACTCAATCAGCGTCACGCGGCCCATTATTGGCTTAGAAAGAGCTCCCCTGCAATTTCACACCAAAATTAATGATTAATACATTCCGACTAAAATAGTGTTAACAAATCCTTGATCACAAGATTCAGAACGATCATTCGAAGCCATCATCTTGAACGAGGGACCTCTGGCGTGATCTAACGGATTGTCCGGACCTGTGCAAACCAATTCAAATCTCCCTAAAACTGGACCCAATTTCAAAATGAAATTCACTCATTTTCGGCTGTTTAAAAGACTATGGGAGCCGAATCCTCAAACTTCTCCAAATACCAAGCTAAATCGTCTTCAAAACTTCTGTGGACCATATGATCTACTCACACACTATCCGCCTTCCGTCAGCACCGAACTTTTTGGAAACCAAACCCACACCCATCATCTCCAACATACCACTTCGACACCGGGAATCAGCTCTCGGCAAAACCCAGCACCGAATCAATCCCCAAAAGATTAAAAAATGGAGAGCGACGAACTCACCGCTATCAACAGAAAACCCACAAAACTAACACAAGACAATTCCGCAAAATTTTCGAAGCCCTGCAACCCAAAAGAAGCTCTTCAAATCAGATCAATTTTTTTACTGGGCGAGGCGCATCCCACAGAATGAAGACATTCTATAGACGAGCCGAGGAATGATCATTGAGCAAGGACTCGGAAGTGGACATGGACATTGCATGCCACATGGACCAACATGACAGGGGCATGCAGTGCACCTCGACTGTACACGCAACGCAGTTATCAAGCCACTTCGATCAGCAAATGCTCGTCGGGAGGCACGTCCTTGCCCCAAACCCTAAACCACAAACCCTCGAACTCCACCTCTAGGGCTATGAGAGAAGCTTGCCTGATTGCAGCAAATCTCGGAGACGTGGCGAAGAAGCGTGTAGTGACAGAGCTAGGTTGAAAGCAGCGAATGCATTTCTTCCTCGGTACAATCAAGGATAGATGCATGCAAGGGAATCCTCATAGACTGGAGAAAGTACTGGACCAGCACGACCTTGGGACATTATTCAGGGAGATTTGACCACACAAAATGCCCATTTTGTCGTGGAAAAAATCTAAAAATCTAAAAATCTACGAAAGAGATCGAAGGTTGGGTGCATGACAATTTCACACTTTCTCAATTGATCTATTTTTCTTTCGTAGAACTTCACGGCTTTAGCAAGTTTAGGAACTGACATGAAATTTCAGTGACCAGACATCCTTTCGTTGTTATTTATTAGTTCTCGCGTTTATCGTTTTAAAAATCGAAATACAATGAGGAACAAAGATATTTACGACCAAAAAAAAGATTCATGCCCAGAATCGTGGTACAGAAGGAAGCTTCAAGTTGTTCGTATAGAAAATTATACATATATATATATATATATATATATGCTTTTCATGGATCGAAACAGTATGCTTTGCTTTGAGTGACCAGCTAGATCATCAGTCACACTCTGACTCAAAGGTCGAAATTTCCTAAAACTGGAATGGTTTTTTTCTTAATCTTGGCGTTCCACTCTACAGCGTGGGCTTCGCTTGCAACTGAAAGCTGGGTCCTGCGGTTCATTGCACCGGAGCCTGAGCTGGGCAAGCGACAGGAGCGGAGAGAACGACATTGACCCGCCTCCCAACAACGGAATGCCAAATGCGTCAGAAGCTAGTGCTCAGCATGCGCGCAGTCTGCCACTTGGTATTTCAATCTTGGAGACTCCACGTTTTCCTTGCCTAGGCGTCCTAATTCCCACCCCCTGGGTTCATGCATTCGAGAAACGCTACATGCTTCAGTTTCTCCTCCTCCTCGGACAACATTCCTTCACTACATCACACCTTGCTGACAACTGCTCTTATTCTCAGTTGTCAACGTTCCGGGCATCGCATCATGTTTGCTTGCAGAGCGAACGTTCTACTCCTCTCACGGTTGATATCTTCTTCTAAAACGTGAAGCCAGGGCACGAGTATGCTTCCTTCCTCGACGCCTTGTAACTGATTCTGAAGCCACAGACGGGGTTTCCAGGGTTACGAGGACTTTCGGGCCTGCTCTGGAGCTTGTCTACACATGATGATTAACTCGTATGGAACTCACAATTCGAGCTTATGCTTTGTATGAGCAAACCAATCTGTCAGCAACTTTTGTATTGCTAACATTCTGGACTGACGCAGACTACTCTATCGAAGCATGCCTCGTGGTGTAAAGGGTTACTCATTGTGATCTGACGCAGACAATGAATCGCTATGAGAAGAGAAGCAAACTGAACTGCTGTGATTGAATTGGAGTCGTTCCGTATGGAGCACGAACAGAGCCACGAATGCGCTTGCGATTCGACGAGTGGTGTAAGTTAAAAAAAAACAACGTCCACGACCAAGTGGGTGCTCGATTCTCGAATATTAGGGCTAAATTAGGGCTAGCCTTCTTCAACCTCCAACTTAACCCTAATTCGTACCCCTTTTTCCATTTGATTGTTGTTTTCTATGCTTGAGGACGCTTGTCATTATAAATTGTTGTTGTTGTTGAGAATTGGAGGGGACCAATTGTAAGTGGTAAATTTAAGGATAATTGTTGCCATCTTAATGTCCTTTTAATTAAGGAATTTGGAAGATTCAAAAGTTTTAGTTTTGACGTTGTATGTTCAAGTCTCCAACATTATTCTATTTTACTTTACTTTATTTATTTAATGGCTATAAGCAACCTAAACCACCCTTCGAAGGAAAAAGATACAATTGTAACAAATCAAAGAGATAGAAATTTTTATTGTTTTTTAATTTTTGATTTTGGAAAGAAACTCCAAGTATACAGTTTTGTGCATGAGAAGAATGTAACTTTCTTTTCTTTACTTTGCTTTTCTTCTATTGTTAAGGAAACAACACTCTTTGAAAAAAGTAAAAGAAAAAGAACATACACATGTTGTGTTCTTCCTCCTTTGTAAAATAACAAAAATATTTTGTTTTATTTTATTCATCTATCTATATATCTATCTATCTATCTATATATATATATATATATATATAGGTATATATTTTTATGTTTATTGATTCATGTTGTAGATGTTTTGATTGAACACATACTTACAAAATATTACACTTTTGTAAATACGTTGTTTAAGTTGAAATATGTGTATAGTTAAAAAAACATATTTCAAACTATACACATAAAGTTTCAAACTATATTCATAAATGCAATGTGATCTAATTAAATTTTCAGTACAAAAAAAACTACTATTTAAATTAAAAATTAAAAATTTTATTTTACCTCTGGAACCCAAATAAAAATGATATATGTGATGTTGACAGATTATGATTTTAAATATATGCAAAAATAAAGATATAAATCAAAAATATAATTAAAAAATTAAGGACCATAATAATATTCTAATTAAGTCAAGCAATTAAATTATAAATATCGATTGTTTTAGATATATTAAGCCTTGTTAGTATTTGTTTTTGTGACATAATAATAAAGACTTACTTAAAGATAAATACATCAAGAATTAAAGATCAAACCTAAAAATAAAAAGGTACAACTTTTACCATGTGCTTCTTAAAATTTTATTAATTATAAAATTTATTTGTATAAATAAGTTTAGTTTATTTACAAATTTTCTTGGCAATTTTCTGATTTAAGAAGTTTGATTCATAATACTAATATAAGACCATTTTTAGAAATGATTAAAAATAAACATATCCAATTTTTTTAAAATAAATTGATAATAATAAAATTAATCAAAATTTTATTAACTGTTTTTTTTTAATAACATATAGTATGTATGTTCCAAATAAGTTGTAAAAGTTGATAGAGGGTGTTATAATTGGGGTTAGGAATTTTAGTGGAGAGAATATTTGCACCAAAATAGTCTGAGAATGCAATTATACTTCAAGTTAATTATTTAAAAATTGGTGGGCAGTTGAGAAAAGAAAATGAAAAAGAAAAAAAGGAACTCACAAAATTTGTTATAAAAATTATACAAGTGGTGGACTAATTTATTATACTTAGAAATGTGTAAAAATGTAATTATATCTTTAAAATACAATGTATTTATGATATCTTTTATATGTTTATTTAATTAGATACAATAACAAAAAAGAGAGGATTTTTTCCATGACAATGACCACTTAAAATACCATATTTTCTTGTGACATAATAATGACAGTAATTCAAAGAATTCAGCTACAAACACATATGATATAACTACAAAAACATTGACATTTAGTGCATGATAGTAGTAACAAGATTTATTTATTTATTTATTTATTTTAAATCTGCTACATTAAATACTTATGATACATTGAATCCTCTGATATTCATCAAAATGTACCATTCAATAATATACAACATAATATATTTAATGAAAATCAATGAACCCATTCAATTATATATTTTTTACTTTAAAAAAAAATGTTCATCTTATGTTAATTTAAAAATTTCCAATAAATTTTTTATTATAAATTCACAACTTACGTATATGTCTGATTAAGCAATATTGTTCCATACAATAAATTGTTGTTTTATAAATAATTTTACATCTTAATGTAAAATCAAAACTACAATCATTCGATACATAATTTTCTCTCTTACGAGCATATTACATACAAAATACAACCTCTACAGAAATACTTGTATTTAAGGCTTTTGTTAAGTGCACTAATAACATACCACAAAACGTTTTCCCTCTTCTCTCTTTCTTATTTTATTTAATTTTGCTTTTTGTTTGTTGTATCTTTTCAACATTTTGCAGACCAATTTTTTTACAAATATGCTGATTAATTAGTGGAACTGAAAGGTACCTGCAGTGCAGGTCTACAGAATCCATTAAAATAATAATTAAAAATGGATTAAGCTTCCAATCCTACAAAGAATATGAAGAATGTCAACCACAGCATCACTAATCATCGACTCTAAACAACATTAGACGTAAAAAAATGTGTCAAAATTCATGCTTGAAATTACGCAGATCTCTATCTAATAGGGTCTTTTCATGGGTTAAATCAGCACCTCTAATCAGATTAGCGGCTAGTGCCGGTTAATTATCGCTAATTGACAATTAGCTTAATTTACAATCCTCTGATGGACCTCACGACGTGGAAATGCAGACCCATGTTGTGAAAAAATTGTTGTTATTGTTTTAAACAATGTGGTTTTTTATTTTCTATTTTTTATTTTCTATTATTAGTTATAATTTGATGACTGTAACTCATGCAGAGTTTTATCAAGTGTTAGTTTTCTAGAACTGTGTAACAATCATGTAGATGATTTCATTTGCTGATTGCTATATGGTTGGTAGTTAATTAAAGGTGATGTTATTGTATTATTTATAAAAAAATTAAAAATTAAAGAATTGATTAGTGTGTTTGTGTGTGTGTGTCTACATATATATATATATATATATATATATACAAGAATAGAAAGCTAGATGCTTGTTGAGTCATGTTTGTTTTTTATTAATAGAAAATGAATAACTTTTATATTATTAGACTATAATACAATAATATTAATGTAGATGTTGTAAGAACTTGCTATATGATTGGCTGAATTTTATTAAAATATTCTGGTTCATGATTTTTGCTAAATGTTTTAAGTATAGTTATATGATTATAGTATCTAAAAAAATGATTTTACAAAACTTTAGTTAATGTAATTTATTTTTCTAAAACTTAACTAAAATTCAAATATAGAACATAAAAAAATATAAAGTTACCACACATTTGTTGTATAATATATTATCAAGTTCTTAATGTGAACATACATATTGGTCTACTATATTTTTTAAGTTCTATTTTTTATAAATAAATAAATAACTATATTCATATTTTTTTATTTGATTTATAAATACACATATCAATGAAGTAAGTAGAAATAAATAAAAGTATGTAGAAATAAATTAGATAGATATGTTTTTCAAAAAAGGACATTGAAAGTAAGATGAAAATCATTCTTGCTAGGATCCTACAATTTAGACTAATTGCCTCTACTTTGGCAACCACATGGCCTTACCTTGTTTAATGACATATAGCCATGTAGCCTTGTCTTATCTTATTTGATACAGCTACAAGACCTTGCCAATTGTATGGTCTTTGTTAATTATCTTTCTTAATTAATAAATTTTAATATAAATAAATAAAGTATAAAAATGAGTGGTTATTAATAATGTATTATAGAATAAAATCAATTTTAAAATTTTAATAAATAATTGAAGTTATTAGTTTTTAAAGAATTAAAAAACAGAAGAAACAATGAATATATACTATAATACTTTGACTTTGGCATTGTCATGAAGAATACAAATAGCATCTTAGATCTATAAATCATAATAAATTAAGAAAAAGAATTATAGTTTAAATTACTAAAGTTATCATGCATTGTAATCAATTGTTATTATAGACTTCGAAGATTCTTCTACTTAAAATAGATCTAACTTCTTAACAAGATGTAAAAATTTATAAACAAGGAATGCCTCAAATTATGGATATTTATTACATTCATATTCAAAATTATTTTAGAAAGAATGAGGTTTTAAAATAATTTAATCTTATATATATTTAAACATATTTTTAAGACATCATATGACTAATTCACTTCTAAATAGATCAATCAACATCTTTTGTAATAGTGTAAAAATATCTAAAATAAAATATTAGATAGAATATTCTCTTCTAAGTTTGAATACCATATTAAATGTTAGTTTATAAATTTAGGATTCTTTACCAGATATAATTATAACTTTATTATTTTAAATATATATATAAAAATAAAGTTTAAATATTCCAAGTGGATGTACAATCTTACATTTTTTTATTAGAAAGAAATAGTTTTTAAGAATTAAAATAAAACTTCTAACTTATAAGATAGATATAAATGTAGATTATTATTTTAAGACACTTAAGGTAATACAATTTTCAAAAGAAATCATATACATACTCGTAAATGTATAACAATTGCATAATAAAACCATAGTTTAGTAAATTATTATACATTTTAAAATCCTAGGAAGATGTCATATATTATGACATAATAAAATAGAAGTATATATATATATATATATATATATATATATATATATTATTATTATTATTATGATAGATAAGAAATTTCTACAAATCTTTCATTAACTATAGAAGCTATTCCAAATCAAGTCGTCAATTAAATTAAGTTTCAAAGTTATACTTATGTAGAAGGAATTTTAGTTTTTTAACTTGAACAAAAAAATGTTGTAATGATATGATTGGCCTAATATAAAAGAATTTGTAAATGAGTAGAGGATTAAATCAAATTCTAAAAGCTTTCTACATTGTATCTTTTTTTCTTTTCTTTTTCTTTAGAAATAAGAATAATCATGTACATGTTTTAGAAGTGTTTTCAAGTAAAACAAATATAGAATTAGACAAGGTCTCTTTTTCAAAAACTTTTGGCTAACTTTAAAAAGTAAAGGTAAAATAAGATTATTTTTGCAACATTTTTATTTTTTAATTTTTTTTTTTATCTTGTTGAAAGAATTGTATGTAGGTATATTTTTTTTGATTCACGAAGTTTAGAGGCTTTTAGACCTTAGTCAAGGAATACACACATTACCTCTTGTGTTTTCAAAAATGAGTTGGGATAACAAACATGTGCTACAACTAATATAAACAAGTCTTCTAAAGTACAATTGTTAAGGATGAAAACAATACCCAAAACAAAATTCAAAATAAAAACTTAAACAAGAACCAAAAACTTTTATCTACACTCTTTACTACATGAAATAAATCTTGGATGACAAAAATATAAACAGATTCTAAAGATGAAATGAAAACCTAGAGGTGAAGTAAAGTACCTGATGGTGGCCATGTTTTCCATACATTTGAAATAACTTTGTAGGTTAGGTATCAATGTACAATGTACTATGATTTCTTTGCCCCTATGCCTACCTTCTCAATTCAAAGAGAGGTATTAGAGCACACTGTTCATGTTTCCCTCTTTAATCTAAACAACCAGAAACCTCGCTCATGTCAAAAAGAATACGAAAATCCACTAGCAGCGGTAGTTGCACAAACCAACATCAAAGATCCCATCTTTGTGTTTGTCGGTGGTGCCCAGCATTTTGACTAATGCTACCGACACTCCACGAGTTGGGTGCACCAGTTCACGACCCATCTCCCCGACGGCGCCTTTGGAGTTCAAATGAAGCTTGTTCACATGTTGAATGAAGACTCTGTGCAGAGTTTGGCATGAGCTTCTCAGAGCCACAGCCACACTGCATCGTGTCGTGGACCAGTAAACAAGTTCTAGATGGGCCGGTTATCGCCAGATCAGATTCCCTGTCCATGTTTCGCTCTGTAGCTCAAACATGCACAGATTTTTTTCCATTTTGTCAGTCACACAACCTGCAGTTTTCTGATACCACACTGAAGGTGATGCTGCTTAAGAGGATAAAAATGGGTTCAGCCACTTCTGGTCAGTAGACAAGAGGGAGATTCTGAGGATGATGAGCAATGGGTTCTGCTGCACTGCAAGCGTGACGGCGGAGAAGGAGCTCATGAGCCACGGAAGAAAGAGCGTGCACATCGCGACTGGAATCATGAAGCAAGGGACTATCCGCGAGAAAGCACCAGATTATGTCGTGCGTCTACATGGACTCTTCGCCTATCAGCGTCTTCTGCATAGAATCATGGAGAAAATAAACAAGATCAAAACACGAGCAAGCTCTTCAAGTTTCTCTCATCAATGGCGTCATAAACGATGCAAACAATCTGTGGAAGTTTCAGAGGGACAAAGCAAGCGTTTCTTTCCACTTGGTTTGTGTTCTGATTACATGTGTTAAGGGAGATTGCTTGTGGATCTAATGAATTTGGATACCAGCAAGGGGGGGGGGGGGGGGGGAGGTTCCAGATTCCAGGGATAGGCATTGAATCTCTTGAGCACTGCAGAGCAATGTTCATCACGACATCAAGATCTTTCCTACCTAACTGGGAACGACATCAAAGCAAAAAGGAAGACAACACAGATGAGGGAAGTGGAAAATTAGCACTAGTAGTTCTGAATTCCGGTGATGCATCCACTAGCCTGCTTCCAAATAAACATTCAGAATGTACGAAACGTCAACCCAATGAACTAAAACAACTCCTCACAATTAATGCTAAGCGGAGAAAGAAAAACGAGTTTAAAATCGACTTTATCACCTCAATTGCTCCACGCACAAATCCTACTGATTTTAGCTGACAACCCACTTCTGGAGTGTCTGATACGTTGAACTAGGTTTTCGTGGAAAAAACTATTTGGGTTCAAGTGAGCCATTTCAGCAATTGGGTCTAAACAACAAGGATAAAAAATAAAAAATAAAAAATAAAAAACAAAATACCCATGCCCTGTTCTCGGCATCCCAGTACTTTCTCCGTGGCTTGCCTGAATGCCCAACTGCAACGCCTGAATTCGGGAAGACAATGAGAGACACATGGAAGCCTACAGACCTTTCTTTCCCTGGAGTAACCATCCCGACGTAGCGCTCCATATTCCAGCCTAAGAATAGCCTCAACTACCACACACCTGCTGTAGTCAATCTTATTAAATTGTTTATTCTCGTGAAAGAGGCAGAAAAGAAAAAAGAAAAGAAAAAAAACAACGGAGAAAGCCAAAACAAGAAAGAAAACGAAACAAAATGAAAAGAGCTCCGAAAAAGTGCAAATAGGTGAAACATCGGGAATGAAGAAAGAGCAGCGGTCGAGGACGATCGAGGAACCACGACGCCACGTGGTGTCTCACTTGGCGGTCCAGCTCCACTTCGCCCAATCCATCGCTCGCCTCCTGGTTCAATTTGTGAATGACCGCAGCCTATCTATCGATCCCGCCTCTTGTTTTGACGAATGCGTAGCGAAGGTAGCAGATCATTCTGGAGCCGCTAATGGGTTGTAGAAACAGTGACGGTGGCGTCCTTCGAAGTTATACGTGTCGTGTGGGATTGGTTTCCGTGGGATTTTATTATTTTCTGTTATTTTTGTATTTTAATTTTCCCTCTCCGCTGGTTTGATCGGTCTTGTGTAGTGGCGTGTGGTCGCTGGATTAGTTTACTCGGAGGGGTTGTGAATATGTTATAAGAGCAGTGATGGGGGATGTGTAGGATAGTAGCGAAATACGCTGGTCACGTAGGTAATGGTGATGGTTGTAGTAGCCTCTGTGTGTGCAGAAGCAAATATTATCTGGCTTGATTCTGTGAAACCATGATTCTTGTTTTCTTTCAGTCTTTTGGTAGCAGGGAGGGTTGTGGGATGGTGACTGGTAGCTAGGTGGTGTGTAGTGGGATTGATTTCTTTATGTGTACGAGAGAGCAGGCGGTGACGTTGCATTTTTGTAATCTTTTTTAGATGAGGTCTCTGCCGGTACGAGTGTCGGCCACGAGGGTTACTTCCTTCAAGGAGCAATTGAAGCAAGCTCACATAGCCTTGAATAAGAAAGTAATGAAAATTCCCCCTGTTTTCACTTTCTCCAAGCCTTTGCCAACTCCACTTCTGACATGGACATTTCGAAGAGAATGGCGTCGCCTTCCGCAATTTGCCTCAGTAGAAGTGTCTACCGAATCAAGCGTGGCATCTACATCGGTTACCTCCTCTCTACAATCACCGCCGACATCTTCGCATAGGTTTAAGCCCGGTCACCTCCCTTTGAAAACCATGCATTGTCGTTGTGAAGTTTTTTGTTTTACATAGTGTGTGGTGAAGGACTTTTGTCTAATTGCGATGAGTGTTGTGTCTAAAAGTTGACATCGGCATCACTGTGGGTCACAGATGGAGTTCCCGAGGCTTGAAAGGATTGTCGACTGCTCCTAGAGGTGGTGCAGCTATGGTTGATGAGCTTTGTTCCATTGAAGACATCAAGGGTACGTTAGTAACCCCCTGCATTTCATCATTCTCACTTAATTATCAGGTAACTTTGAGATTGAATTTTGACTAGGATTTCGATTCGCATGGTTTTTGACAGAGCAGCGAGGAAAGGACACGTTATAGTTCGGAGCTTGAATCTTAGACACTGGAGCTTATTCTCTGCAATTACAGCCATTGCTGTACGCGGCCTATATTGGGTAAGTAATCAATCCTTGACACATGCATTCCAACCATCTGGAACCTGGACGTTCATTTTCTCCCCTGACCTCTTCTTCACTGATTCGACTGCAATGTAGGCTTGACTGTTTCTGGGGTGTCCCATTCCTGTGGCCAGATTGACACTTTATGTCAAAGAACAGGAGAATATTTGAGAACAAGAGAACGACTGAAGTCGTGGGTTGAGGTTGTGACATATTGGGCTTACGTTGCCTGCTTACTCTGCAGTTGGCTCTCCATTGCGTCACTTCTACATTATCAAGTGCAGCGGTGGGAGTTCCGTAGCATGATTCTTGCCGGTCCACATGAAGTCTCCGATGGAACATTCGATCCCGGCGGCAGCTTCTGGTACTTCTTGTGTCCCAACACAGGGCAAGGGTGTCACTTATACCTCACGACGACTTAGTGGGTCAGCTTTTTGATATCGGCTTGCATTTATCAGCTTCTGGCAACGGCAAAGTAACATGTAAATCGAGAGCATTCTCACAGACAAGACGTCTCAGCCCAGGTACTGCTCTCGCAGCAGAAAGACTAGTCCTGAATGGAAACAAGGGTCGAAAGATTGCAAAATAGGGTTCTAATCGTTGGGTATTATACCAAGGCAGCACCACTCTGGTTCAGATAGATCGGTGTTGCCGTGTTGCATTTCATGCTGTCCCAACGTGTTGTTTTGTTTCATGATGACCAAAGACGTGTGGATAAACTGAGATTTATAATAAAATTTATAATGTTCAATTTTATTTGGTTGTGGTTGTTGATTCTAATACGTCTGATCCTGGAAACCTGGTGTTGATTTGTAGCCATTTCTCACGACCGACAATTTGCTCACAGCACCAGCAGGACTTCATTCTATTCTCACAAGAAGGTGCTTTTCTCACTAGATGATCCCATCGCTATCAACCAAAACCAGTATCTTTTGAAAAGCGACCGACATGTTTAGAGTAGCTACCGACCATTTCTGATGTCGGTCGATGTTTCTCTTTTTTCCCTCTTCTCCCATGATATGCCTCTGTTTCTAAACACTAAGTTGTGGATCCTGTTCAAATGATTAATGGACTTTCTTACATTCAATTGTATCAATTATTTGGGATTGTTTGAACCAGTATCAACTTTAGTTTGGATCCATTGTACATGTATTAAATACAATAATTTTGCTGAACATGAGCTTTAGTATTATATTGATGGTTTAATACTATGCCTGATAATTCGGTGAATAGTAAAAAAAAATGTCAAAGAAATGTTGAAATTTAACATATATGTCAAATAACTGTGTGATAGATAGTGATTAGATAAATTTTTGTTTTGTTTTGAATAATATTTTTAGAGTATCTTTAAATATGAAAGATTCAATCAGACCTAGACACAAAATAGTGATAAAAATCATGCAATAGTTTAATAATATAAGTCAATGCTTTAGTCATATATAGATTTAATTAAAATTACTAATTATTTATTCAGATACTTTTGAAGAAATTTCTTCAAAATAATACAATATAAAATAGAGTTTATTGTTATGATATAATTTGACAATAAAGTTTAATTTATTATGAAGTAGAACCAACTTAGTTTGAACTCAATCTACATATATCTTATGTATAATTTTTGATAGAAGATGTGACAAAAGTTATTGAATAAATATTTTTAAAAGTAATAAAACAAAGTTTTTATATATTGCCAAAGTAATACTTTAAAAATAGTTTTCATAATTTTAGCACATGTTTAAAAAATATCTTGTTATTTTTAATACTATATAAATTAATGTTGTCATAATTCTATTATTAAAGAATGATACATCATTCTTTATTTAATTGATTCATTCAATACAAATTAGATAAGGTTTTGAAGTGATTTTTAATTTTTAATTAAGATATTGTGCTATCTAAAAATATTTTCCTTCATTCTTTCTTTTTGAATTAATATTTTAAATAAAAAAATGTTAAAATTTATTATAATTATCTCTCATTATAAAATTCAAAGTACTTATTGATTTAAAATTATTTATAATTATATATATTTGAATAAATAAAAAAATAAATATAATAGTAACATGTCAATAATAATATATACTTGTAAATTTTACTAAACAATGCATATGGTGTCACAGACATATGTATATAAGCCAATAATTACATAAGTGGAAGTAAGTAGAAGTAAAAGTAAGTTAATTCTATAATATCTTCTATAGAAGCTTCCTAGAAGCTTTATAGATGCTACTTTGACTTTATAGGTGTCTTTAATTGACTTTTTGGATTAGAAACGTGGTCAACAAGTTAGCCATGTGCCACACATGTTGTTAGCTTGAAGACCAAGCTAATTATGTGGCCCACACGTAGAAAAACTTGCCTTGTAAGTCAAGGCATGTGTCTTATAAAGTCAACACATATTGGAGGTCCTATAGAATATCACTACATAGCCCCTAGTTAAATAGAATATATAGAGATAAGAGTAAAGCCCTCTTCACTCTTGTCAACTCTTTTCTTGCTTTTAGTTTAGTTTCAAGAGTCTCAAATTTTTTTGTCTTTTGGCAATAAGTCTTTGTAGTTTCTTTTAATATATGTACTTCCTTATTTCTATTTTGTCACTTTTTATTTTACACGAATTTCATTGGTTTATGCATCATCTTTTAATTCATGTCCTAGATAGATTGAAAAGAATATACTTATAATATCAAAGCTTTGTCTTATCTTGATTAAGAGTGAATTACCTCTTTCTCATGATAAGACATAAGCATATTAGAAGTTACAAATTATCCTCTTCTAAACTGATATTGTTCTTAGTATTTTATTTGTCTTTAAGTCCTTTTTTCTACTTGTCTTTAGTGGTATTAGATATTTTTTTGAGTGTTATTATGGCAGAGCTTGTTGAAATGAAAAGTGCAATGATACAAATGCAAGAGCAATTAAAGGAGTTAATGCTTATAATGCATTAACTTAGCTTACTATAACAAGGATCAACAAGAATGGCAAGAAGTGATGATATAGAGATGATTAGAGCTGCTTCAACATTTGCACCAAATCATGTCCCTCTACCTACAGTGGAACGTCCTTCAAGTATTAGAGAACCAAGAGTTGCCATGCCCAAGAAGTTTGATGGTACAAGATTTAAATTTTTAGGATTTATCAATCAAGTACAACTTATTATTAAACTTCAACCTCAAAGCTATCCAACTCCAAGATCACAAGTTAGATTCATTGGTATACTTCTTTCAAGTTCAGGACTATTGTGATTTTTATCTTTTCTTGAACGATGAAATCCAATATTGAATAATCTAGAGGCATTTTTAGCAAAATTATGATATATGTATGGAGAACATGATGCAACTTATGTTGCAACCAACAAGATTCATATTTTGCGATAAGGTAATCAATCTATAACGTTATATGCTTCACATTTTTGACAACTTACAACTGATATCATATAGGATAATGCTGCATTTACTAGCCAATTTTTCTATGGATTACAATATGAAGTAAAGAAATTGATACTCAACTTACCTAATCTTCAAACATTGAGTCAAAAAATTGACTTTGTTGTCGAATGTGGCAATCGACTTTTTGAATTTTGATCTGAGAGTCGTACAAATAGGCCTCAACATTACTACAATTCGATGGCAAGACCAACATCTCCTCAACACATATATTCAGAAGTAAAGGATATGTAAATTAATGTGGTACGTTGTAAACCTCTTACTGAGCAAGAAAAGATTCATCGCCATCAAGAAGGATTATGCTTATATTATAGAGAACCTACATACACTACTCAATATTATCCAAACAAGCAATGAAATCACAAAATGAGGAGCACATATGTTAAAGAAGACAATGTATTGGAAAACAAATTTATCCAACTACAATAGGAACCGTGCGGCTGGAATCTTATACAATTTCTAATGAAGGTCCTATCCTCTCTTCAAAACCCTCTCCTTGTTTTATAATTGATGTGCATTTAGGACCTAATAATTATAAAGCCTCTGCCTTGATAGATTCAGGAGCCTCAGCTTATTTCTTAGACATAGAATTTGTTAAAAGTCATAAAATATCATTAGTACAAAAAATCAAACATATTCATATAGAAGTCATAGATAGTCATCCGTTATCTTCTAGAGATGTTAGTCATGAAATTCTTTCTATAGATGTAATAATAAATCGTCATAGTAGTTTCGTAATCTTTAATACAATTAGATCTGCCTCTAATCCAGTCATTTTAGGTTTATCATGGTTAAAAAAATATAATCCTTGCATAGATTGGATTTCTTGTATCCTTAACTTCTCTAAAAGCATAATTAAGAGTAAAATTAATTTAGTAGAAAGTCATAAGTCTATTACAATTAAACCTATGTTTGTTGGTGCAAGACGTTTTTTGCATGTTGCAAAAGAAGGATCACCTTGTGTCATTTATGCCACATCTATTTCTAATGATGCAAAGACTTTAAGTAGTATTTCCAATCAATATCAAGAATTTCAAGATGTATTTGAGAAGAAGAATATTGATACTCTTCTAGAACATTGTTCCTATAACAGATCAATTGACCTTCAAGAAGAAACACAACCACGATTTGGACCAATCTATAGTTTATCACCAAATGAATTGGCTTAACTTAAAGAATATATTGAAGAGAATCTAGCCAAGAATTTCATACGCCATTCCAAATCACCAGCAAGAGCTCCAATCTTATTTGTGAAGAAGAAAGATAGGTCATTGTAGATGTAAGTTGATTATCAAGGACTCAACAAGATCACCATCAAGAATAGGTACCCTCTATCTTTGATATCCGGACTTTGTGATCAACTGAATCAAGCTAAGATCTACACAAAAATAGATCTACAAGGAACATACAATCTAGTACGTATTAAAGAAGGAGATGAATAGAAGACTACGTTTTGAATTAGGTATAGGCATTTTGAATACAACATCATACCTTTTGGACTTACAAATGCACTGACAACTTTTCAACATCTAATGAATGATGTTTTTTGAGAGTTTTTAGATGATTTTGTTGTTTATTATGTGGACGATATCTTAATCTATTCTAAGAACATAAATGAATATGAACTTCTTGTTCATCATGTGTTACAAAAATTAAGAGATACAGGATTCTATACCAAGTTACAAAAGTGAGTATTCCATACTATTCAAGTTGATTTCTTAGGATATATCATTTCAAATGAAGGACTTATGATGGATCCTAAAAAGTTCAAATAATTATGGATTGGAAGATTTCAAAAACGGTAAGAGATGTCCAATGCTTTTTGGGCTTTGCCAACTATTATTAGATCTTCATCAAAGACTTCTCTCGAATTGCAGCTCCACTTACACGTTTGACTTGCAAAGACAAACTTCAGTGGAATAAAGAAGCTGAAACATCTTTTGAAACTTTAAAGTCAGCCTTTATTTTTGCATCAATCTTATATCGCATCAACTTTTCTAAGGTATTTTTTATGGAAATAGATGTATTAGATTTTGCTTTGGATGTTGTATTATCACAAATAGGAACAAATGTATGAGACTTTGCTTTGGGTGTTGTATTATCACAAATGGAAACAGATGATAAACTTCACCTAGTAGCTTTTCATTCAAGAAAATTTTCAATAGTCGAGATTGACTATGAAATCCACAACAAAGGTGCTTTGTTGATCAAAGAGCTTCTTATAATTATGGATTCATTTCAAGAATGGCATCATCATCTAGAAGGCACTTCTAATCCAATCACCGTATATTTGAATCATAAGAATCTTGAGTACTTCATATCAGCACATGTTTTAAATCATCTCCAAGCCCGTTGGAACATTTCCTTATCAAGATTTGATTTCAAGATCACATATCGACTTGAAAAACAACAAGGTTTGTCAGACACCCTTTCTAGACATTCTTATCTTGCATCAAAAGAAGGAGATGCATCTTTTGATCAACAAAGAACAATACTCTTGAACCCAGAGCATTTTCATCTTTGAGTAATGAAATCAACGTTGACTGTTGATTTGACTCTTGTAAAACAAATCTAATCAAGTATATCTTTTGATCCTCTTGTTCACAATATCAAGAATCTTTCTTCTAAGTCCCAAGATACTTCTAAATTTGAGTTCAAAAACAACCCACTCTATTTTGAAGATTGATTATATATTTTAAAAGAACAAACACAATAACGTGTTCTTCAAACACATCATAACTTTTCAGCAGCTCGACATTTTGGATACAATAAGTCTTTAGAGCTTATATCTAGAGATTTTTGGTGGCCACAAATGTGGAAGGGTGTGAAAGACTTTGTTCAATCATGCAACATTTGTTCAAGATCAAAAACTCTTCGTCATCAACCTTATGGACTTCTTCAACCATTACCTATTCCAGAACAACTATGGTCTTCTATTTCTATGGATTTCATCACGGATCTTCTATTCTTAGGTTCTTATGACTCTATATTTGTGATAATAGATTGTTTTACCAAGATGGCACATTTTGTACTATGTACAAAATCTATCACAGGTGAAGAAATTGCTAAGTTCTTTCTTGACAACATCTATCGCTATTATGGATTATCCAAAGATATTATATCAAATAGGGAAACTCAATTTCAATTAAGATTTTAGCAGATTCTTTTTAAGATTCTAAAACTAGATATAAAACTATCTTTGACATTCCATCTTCAAACTGATGGACAAATGAAGCATGTTAATTAAGTTTTGGAGTAGTATTTAAGATGTACCATCAACTACCAACAAGACGATTGGATAACTTTTTTGCCATTGGCAAAGTTTACTTATAATAACATCATACATTCTTCTACAAAACAAATACTATTTTTTATCAATTATGGTTATCATCCATGACTTAATACTTTTGACTTTTTAAAAGCTAATAATCCTATGGCAGAAGATTTGATAAATCATTTATCAGAGCTACATGCAAGAATGAAGGCACAATTAAAAGAAGCTCAAGAACAACAAAAGATCAATGCAAATGTCTAAAGAAAGGAAAAACCACCATTCCACATGGGTGATAAGGTATGGTTACTTTTTTGCAATATCAAGACCACTCGTTTTTGTGACAAGTTGGACTATCGTAGACTTGGACCATTTCCTATTTTTGCACAAATCAATCTAGTTGCATATCGTTTACACCTACTGGAGTCATTGAAAATTCATCACGTATTCTATATGTCTCTTCTTGAATCATATAAGACAGTGGACATACCAAGAAGAAGACAAGCTCTACCTCCTTTTATAGAAGTGGACAATAATGAAGAGTTAAAAGTAGAAGAAGTCCTAGATTCAAGGCGGCGTCGAAATAAATTAGAATATTTTGTCCATTGGCACAGATATGATATTAGTGAATGCACATGGGGGCTAGTAAAGAATCTTGCAAATGCAACAAAGATGATGGAGGCTTTTTATCAACAACATCCTTCAAAATCAAGTTAAAAATCTACTTTATAAAAGAAATAAGATCTAGGCAAGATTTCTACTTTCAATCCTTATTTGTAGCTTCTTTGTAGTTGTGAGGCTAAGGAGATGGATAACCAACAATGAACGGATTTGACTAAAGAGCCTTTGTTCACTGACTTGTAGGATGAGACATTGTGATTGTCACAACCTTCAAGACAATGCAATCCAGATGAAGATCCTTAAGAACGACATGTTTTTCTTTGAAAAGATAATGAGATACACCACGTTTGGTATCACCACCTTGTGTAATGGACATAATCATGTAAGCTAGTAATTACATATACAAATACATAGAAGTAAGTAAAAGTAGGTAAAAGTAAGTTAATTCTATAGTATTTAATATGAAAGCTTCCTAGATGCTTCATAGACGCTGCTTTGACTTCATAGGTGTCTTTAATTGACTTTTTGGATTAAAAACGTGGTCAACAAGTTGGCCATGTGCCACACATGTTGTTAGCTTGAAGATCAAGCTAACTATGTGGCCCACACGTAGAAGAACTTGCCTTGTAAGTCAAGGCATGTGTCCTATAAAGTCAACACATATTAGAGGTCCTATAGAACGTTGCCACATGGCCTCTAGTTAGATAGTATATATAGAGACAAAAGTGAAGGCTTCTTCACTCTTGTCAACTCCTTTCTTGTCTCTAGTCTAGTTTCAAGGGTCTCTACTTTTCTTGTCTTTTGGCAATAGCCATTCCAGTTTCTCGTTCAATATATATACTTGTTTATATATTTTTTGTTACCTCTCTTTGAGTGAAGGTTCACTTGTTTGAATTGTTTTTTCATCAAGTTCTTGTCCTTAACAGATTGACAAGAGTACACCTATAATATCAGAGCTTTGTCTAATCTTGATTAAGAGTGGATTATCCAATTTTTCTTGATAAGATATAAGCATATTAGAAGTTGCGGATTACCCTCTTCTAAACTGATATTGTCCTTAGTATTTTCTTTAATCTCAAGTCCTCTCTTCTATTTGTCTTGAGCGATATTAGACATCTTCCCTCTTCTAAGTGTTATCATGGCAGAACTTGTTGAAATGAAGAGTGCAATGGCACAAATACAGGAGCAATTGAGGGAATTAATGCTTTCGATGCATCAACTCAATTTACCACTACAAGGAGCAACAAGATTGGCAGGAAGTGAAGATATAGAAATGATTGGAGCTCCTTCAACATCTGCACCAAACCATGTCCTTTCTCCTATGGTGGAATGTCCTTCAAATGTTAGAGAACCAAGAATTGCCCTATCCGAGAAGTTTGATGGCACCAGATCCAAGTTTAGAGGATTTATCAATCAAGTGCAACTTGTGATTGAACTTCAACCCCAAAGCTATCCAACTCCAGGATCGAAAGTTAGATTCATTGGTACACTTCTTTCAAGTTGAATACTATCGTGGTTTTCATCTTTTCTTGAATGACGAGATCCAATATTGAATAAACTAGAGGTTTTTTTGGCGGAGTTTCAATCCATGTATACAGAACACGATGCAATTTGTGTTGCAACCAATAAGATCCATATTTAATGACAAGGCAATTGATCAGTAACGTTATATGCTTTACAATTTTGACAACTTGCAACTGATATCAAGTGGGATGATGCTGCACTTATTAGCCAATTTTTCTACGGATTACAATATGAGGTAAAAAAATTAATGCTTAACTTACCTGATCCTCAAACATTGAGTCAAGCAATTGACTTTGTATCAAGGACAAGAACTCGATGAAAAAACAATTCAAACAAGTGAACCTTCACTCAAAGAGAGGTAACAAAAAATATATAAACAAGTATATATAATGAACGAGAAACTGGAATGGCTATTCCCAAAAGATAAGAAACTAGAGACCCTTGAAACTAAACTAGAAGCAAGAAAGAAATTGACAAGAGTGAAGAAGCCTTCACTCTTGTCTCTATATATACTATCTAACTAGGGGCTACGTGGCGACGTTCTATAGGACCTCTAATATGTGTTGACTTTGTAGGACACATGCCTTGACTTACAAGGTAAGTTCTTTTATGTGTGGGCCACATAGTTAGTTTCATCTTCAAGCTAACAACATATGTGGCACATGGCCAACTTGTTGACCACATTTCTAATCCAAAAAGTCAATTAAAGACACCTATGAAGTCAAAGCAGCGTCTATGAAGCATCTAGGAAGCTTTCATATTAAATATTATAGAATTAATTTACTTTTACCTACTTTTATTTATTTCTATCTATTTGTATATGTAATTACTAGCTTACATGATTATGTCCATGAGATTATCCCCCCTTCTAGAGACGAGTTCCACGAGGAGCGGTCATCATATGTTGAGGAAATCTATGATGCGACAAATTATATTCGCCACATACTCTGATCTTGGTCTCTTCGAAGATGATTGATATAGCCTCTCAACCATTGGTAGTGTCCTATACCAGGGCGAAAAGTCCACCCAGTTATTTGATCATTGTTGAGGCCTTTGTAACTTCCTTCGAATAAAATATTTGGAATACCATCAGAAGTTGTTCCTACCTCTAGCACAATCACCAAACATCGGGAGTCCCTTCTCAAATCGTGATACCAAATGCGTTGTATCTCCCCATCTTGGTAAAACGATCTACTATCACGAATATAGAGTCATAAGAACCTGAGATTGGAAGATCCATGATGAAGTCCATAGGAACAGAAGACCATGGTTGTTCTGGAATGGGTAATGTCTGAAGAAGTTCAAAAAGTCGATGATGAGGAGTTTTCGATCTTGAGCAAACATCACATGATTGTACAAAGTCTTTAACTGCCTTCTACATTTGAGGCCACCAAAAATCCCTAGATATCAACTCCAAAGTCTTATTATATCCAAAATATCCTACTGTTGAGAAGTCGTGACGAGCTTGAAGAACACGTAAACGTGCTTCTCCTTCTGGAACATATAAGCATCCTTCGAAATAGAGTAGGTTGTTCTTGAATTCAAATTTAGAGGGATCATGAGATTTAGAAGAATTATTCTTGATATCATGAACAAAAGGGTCTAAAGACATACTTAACTGGACTTGCTTAAGAAAAGTTAAATCAACAGTCAATGTTGATTTTATTGCTCAAAGATGAAATTGCTCCGGCTTCAAGAGAACCGTTCTTTGTTGCTCAAAAGCTACATCTCTTTCTTTTGGTAGAAGATAAGAACGTCTAGACAAGGCATTGGACAAACCTTGTTGTTTTCCTGGCCGATAAGTGATGATGAACTCGAATCTTGATAAAGACATGCTCTAATGAGCTTAGCGACGATTTAATACGCGTGCTGACATAAAATATTCAAGGTTCTTGTGATCCTTATACACGGTGACAGGACTGAAAGCGCCTTCTAGATAATGACGCCATTCTTGAAAAGAATCCACAATTGCAAGAAGTTCTTTGTTGTGGATCTCATAATTGATTTCTGCTGCTGAGAATTTTCTTGAATGAAAGGCTACTGGATGAAGTTTGTCATCTGTTCCCATTTGTGATAAAATCGCACCTACAACAAAGTCCGATGCATCTGTTTCTATAAAGAATGCTTAGGAAAAATCAACACGGTACAAGATTGGTGTAGAAACAAACGCTGTCTTTAAAGATTCAAAAGCAACTTTCACTTCTTGATTCCATTGGAGTTTGTCTTTACAAGTCAAACGTGTAAGTGGAGCTGCAACTCGAGAGAAGTCTTTGATGAAGATCCAATAGTAGTTTGCAAATTCCAAAAAACATTGGACATCTCTTATCGTTTTTGGGAACTTCCAATCTATAATAGTTTGAACTTTCTTAGGATCCATCATAAGTCCATCATTTGAAATGATGTAACCTAAGAAATCGACTTGAGTAGTGTGGAATACACACTTTTCTATCTTGGCATAGAGTCCTGCATCTCTTAATTTTTGTAACACATGACAAACATGAAGTTCATGTTCTTCTGGATTCTTAGAATAGATCAAGATGTCATCTAGATAACAGACCATAAAATCATCCAAAACCTCTTGAAAAACATCATTCATTAGATTTTGAAAAGCTGCTGGTGTATTTGTAAGTCCAAAAGGCATGATGTTGTATTCAAAATGTCCATACCTAGTTTGAAAAGTAGTCTTCCATTCATCTCCTTCTTTGATGCGTACTAGATTGTATGCTTCCCGAAGATCTATTTTTGTATAGATCTTAGCTTGATTCAGCTAATCAAGAAGTCCAAATACTAAAGGTAGTGGATACCTGTTCTTGATGGGAATCTGGTTGAGTCCTCGATAATCAATACACATCCACAATGATCCATCTTTTTTCTTCACAAATAGAATTGGAGCTCCTGCCGGAGATTTAAAATGGCGTATGAAATTCTTGGCTAGATTTTCTTCAATATATTCCTTGAATTTAGCTAATTCATTTTGTGATAAACTGTAGATTGGTCCGAATGGCGGTTGTGTTCCTTCTTGAAGGTCAATTGAGCAATCATAGGGACAATGTTTTGGGAGTGTATCCGCATTCTTTTTTTCAAATACATCTTGAAATTCTTGATATTGGCTTGGAATGCCACTTGAAGTCTTTTCACCAGTAGAAACGGGTGTGGCATAAATAATATATGGTGATTCTTTCATAGCAGCATACAAAAAAGCTTTTACACCTATAAATACAGGTTTAATTGAACTGGACTTATGACTCTCTACTTGATTAACTACACGGTTAGTTATACTTTTAGAGAAAGTAAGAGTTCGGGAAATCCAATCTATTTGAGGGTTGTATTTTTCTAACCACGATAAACCTAAAATGATTGGATTAGAGGGAGATCTAATGATATTAAATACTACAAAACTATTATGACCATTGATTATTACTTCTATAGGAAGGGTTTCATGAGTAATATCTCCCGAAGACAATGGACGACCATTTATGTCTTCTACATGAACAGATTTAGTTTTCTTTACTAAAGATATGCTATGTCTTTTAGTAAATTCTTCATCTAAAAAACACGTTGAGGCTCCTGAATCTAACAAGGCAGAGACTTTGTAATGTTTAGGTCCTAAAATAACATTTAATGTAAAACAAGGAGAGGGCTCTGAGGAGAGAATAGGACCTTTACTAGATGTTGTGCAAGGTTCCAACCACACGGTCCCTATTGTAGCTAGACAAACTCGTTTTCTAACATATTGTCTTCTTTCACAACCATACTCTTCATTTTGTGATTGCGTTGTTTCTTTGGACAATGTTGAGCAGTGTGCTTTGGTTCTCTACAATATAAACAAAATCCTTCTTGATGACGATGAGTCTTTTCTTACTCAATAAGAGGTTTGAATCGTACTGCATCAATTTGCATATCCTCTACTTCCGAATGTATGTGTTGAAGAGGTGTTGATGTTGCCATTGAAATATAGTAACGTTGAGGTCCACTTGTACGGTTCTCAGATCAAAATTCAAAAAGGCGATTATCACACTTCAATTTACCATCACAAAGAGCAACATGATTGGCAAGAAGTGAAGATATGGAAATGGTTGGAGCTCCTTCAACATCTCCACCAAACCATGTCCTTCCTCTTAAGGTGGAACGCCCTTCAAATGTTAGAGAACCAAGAATTGCCCTACCCGAGAAGTTTGATGGCACCAGATCCAAGTTTAGAGGATTTATCAATCAAGTGCAACTGTCACGGACACAAAATACAGACTTGAAATCTAACAAGAAGTTCAAGAAGAAGTGGCAGAACTAGATTAAACAGATGAGTACAAGAACAACACCAGAAAGGTGAGCTAGAACTCTAAGAGATGTGTTGTCGAGACTGAAGAACTCTTCAGCCTCGATCCCAATATATACTCCTACTTAGGAAGCTTCTCGAGCTACTTCTATTAACTAGGAAGCTTCTAAAAGGTTCCAGAGGCTTCCTTTCTAGAAGGTTCTAGAAACTTCTCGAGCTACTTCTATTAACTAGGAGCTTCTAGAAAGTTCTAGGGGATTCCTTTCTAGAAGCTTCTAGAAACTTCTCTCTAAAAGGTTCCAGAGGCTTCTCTTCTAGAAGGTTCCAGAGGCTTGTTTTCTAGAAGGTTCTAGAAACTTCTCTCTAGAAAGTTCTAAGGAATATGTCCCTAACATCACCCCCTCCTTTAGCTTCGAGGTCTCTGAGAAGCAATGTTGTTGATCAGTACTAACGTAAGAAAATGAAGATCTGTCGCATAACTTCTGCTATGAACTCCAACTGTTGTTCACGAGGCAAGTTGTTCATCGATCCTTGAAACCAACGGTAGTGGCCCATGCCTTCGACTTCTGACCAAGCATGAACTTCCGTGTCCTCATTGTGAAATTGTCCTACAAACACGCCTTCTGGTTGACCATCGTAAGCAGGCTTGATCTCAAATACGATCACTAGTGATCGGTTACTCGGTATCCTCCGTCGTCGTCGTGGTACATGTAGTTCTTCATCTCGGGGTCGCCTTCGTGAGCTACTCGGTTGCATTACTCTGACTGGCATAGTATCTATCTCTTGGCTATCCATATCAAAAGACCAAACTACGATCTATATTGGAGAAAATAACTACATCAACTATGAATTTTGCTGGTGCTCTCCCCTTTTCTTATATTGTTGGGAGAACAAGCTTCAGAAAGAAGCTATCATCGAATTGATTTAGGTTTATCGAGATGTCGTTGATGAAACTCCTGTACCTTTTGTGGCGCATTCGCAAGATTTTCAGCTGGCTCCCACGTTCGCTCATTAATGTCATAGCCGCACCAATGAACAAGATATTCTAACTTTCCCCACCTTCGCCGTAAATCCAATACCTTTTCAACCTCGTATTCTTCGTGGTTCTCGATTTCAATACTAGGTGGCGGACATTGGACTCTTCCAAGAAAAGATGAATCTCGATAAGGTTCCAACAGAGAAACATGAAAGTCTGGATGTACCTTCATAGAAGCCGGTAACTCTAGCCGATATGCCACTGGATTAATTTGCTTCTGGATGATAAATGGTCCCAATCTTCGATAGTCCAACTTATCACATGATCACTTGGTCTTGATATTTTGTCGAAGAAGCCAGGCTTTGTCTCCAACTTTGAAAGTAGGTGGTGGATTCCAAAATCTATCTGCAGACGTCTTACAGGATTCTTGAGCGGATTGTAATTGAAGCTTCAACATAGTTTGAAGCTCTGATAGTTGCTTCGCAAATCCTTCAGCTGCTGGATTGTTATTTGTTGACGGACTCAATTAATCAAGCTTCGGATGATACCCATAGTTGAAAAAGAATGGTGTTTGTTGAGTCAACGCATGGAGGGTGTTGTTATATGCAAACTCGGCTAGCGGTAGATATGCAGTCCAATCGTCTTGCTGATAGTTGATGCTGCATCGTAAGTACTGCTCCAAGACTTGGTTCACCCGTTCCGTTTGGCCATCAGTTTGAGGATGGAAAGCTGAAGAAAGCTTGATATCCACCTTCAATATCCCAAAGAGAGATCTCCAAAACTTTGACAGGAATTGGGTACCTCGATCTGATATGATATCATCTGGTAGTCCATGATATCGATACACATTATCGAGAAAGAGTCTTGTTGTGACTTCACTGGACGATGTCTTCTTACAAGGAACAAAGTGTGCCATCTTCGTAAGCCGATCTACCACGACAAAGATGCTGTCAAATGAGTTTGATGATAGCAAGTCCATGATGAAGTCCATAGAAATTGAAGACCATGGTCGACGTGGAATTGGCAATGGCTGTAGAAGTCCATAAGGGCGATGCCGAGGATTCTTAGATCTTGAACAGATGTCACAAGAGAGGACAAAATCTTTCACATCCTTCCACATTTGGGGCCACCAAAAATCTCGAGAAATAAGCTCCAAGTTCTTGTTGAATCCAAAATGTCCCGCAGCTGGAAAATCATGGCGAGATTGAAGAACTCGGAGTCGTGCTAGTCCTTTTGGAATGTACAATCGCTCTTCAAAGTATAAAAGATCTCCCTCCACCTTGAACTTGTCGTCATTGGTACGTTGCTTGATATCAATGGCTACTGAATCTTTAATGGTCATAGCACGTACTTGGTTTAAGAAGTCAGCATCAAATGATACAATAGTAGCACAAAGTTGAAATCTCTCTGGCTTCAATAACGTTGTATATTGTTGATCAAACGCTGCTTCTCCAGCCTTTGGTGCAAGATACGATCTCCTTGATAAAGCATCGGATAGTCCTTGCTGTCTTTCAGGTCGATAAGTGATAACAAAATCGAATCTAGATAGCGACATATTCCATCGAGCTTGACGTCGATTTAAAACTCGAGCCATCATGAAATACTCCAAATTCTTGTGATCCGTATATACGGTTACTGGATGTGCAGCTCCTTCAAGAAAGTGACGCCATTCTTCGAAAGAATCCACTATAGCAAGAAGTTCCTTATCGTGGATCTCATAATTGATTTCAGCAGCAGAGAACTTTCGAGAATAGAATGCAACTAGATGGAGCTTCTTATCTTCACTCATTTGTAAAAGCACAGCTCCAAAAGCAAAATCTGAAGTATCAGTTTCTAAATAGAAGGCCTTTGTAAAGTCTGGATGTACCAAAATTGGAGCTGTAGTAAATGCTGTCTTCAAATCTTGAAACGCCTTCTCCGCCAAAGGTCCCCATTCCAACTTATCCTTGCATGTTAATCGAGTGAGAGGAGCAGCAACTTGAGAATAATTCTTGATGAAGATCCGATAGAAGTTAGCAAAACCAAGAAAGCATTGTACGTCTCTAACCGTCTTCGGAACCTCCCAAGACATGATTGCTTCTACTTTCTTGGGGTCCATCTTCAAACCTTCTGTAGTTGCAATGAACCCCAAAAATTCCATCTCCGTCTGGTGAAATAAACACTTTTCTAATTTGGCATATAGTCCTCGCTTGCGTAGTTTCTCCAAGACCAAACGAACATGCTCCTCATGCTCTTCCTCGTTTTTAGAGAATATTAGAATATCGTCCAAGTAGATGACAACAAAATCATCGAGGTGTTCTCGAAAGATGTCATTCATCATATGTTGGAAAACCACTGGAGCATTGGTAAGACCAAAAGGCATGACATTATATTCGAAATGACCATACCTTGTACAGAATGCTGTCTTCCACTCATCTCCTTCCTTGATTCGTACGAGATTATAAGCTCCTCTTAGATCAATTTTTGTAAAGATCTTCGCACGTCCAAGTTGTTCTAAGAGACTAGAAATCAAGGGTAATGGGTAACGATTTTTCTTTGTTACCTTGTTGAGGCCTCGATAGTCCACACACATCCGTAATGATCCATCTTTCTTCTTCACAAATAAGATGGGTGCTCTAGCTGATGATATTGAATGACGAATGGAGTTCTTGGCTAGATTCTCGTCGATGTACTTTCGTAACTCTGCCAACTCCGTTTGCGATAGATTGTAGATTGGGCCAAAAGGTGGTTGTGCTCCTTCTTGCAAGTCTATGGCACAATCATATGGTCGGTGTTCCGGTAGTATGTCGGCGTTCTTCTTTTGAAACACGTCTTCAAAATCTTTATATTGCTCCGGTATACTTGCTGTTGAGATCTTCTCCTCGGTAGTTGGAGCCGCATAAATGACAAATGGAGTGCCTTCCTTAGATGATCTTATAAACGCTCTTGCTCCAATGAATAAGGATTTCTTTTTTCGAGGTTTTTTACTAGGTTTTTTTTTAGGTGGTTTTGTGGGAAAAGTCATCTTCCGCAACCTCCAATCTATCAATGGATTATGTTTTTCCAACCAAGAAAGACCAAGAATAATAGGATTTGATGGGGTTCTAATAATATTAAAAATAATATGACTACTATGGTCTTTAAACGTTACTTCTATAGGTTTTGATTCATCGGTGATGCTACCAGACAATAAAGGTCGCCCATCTATGACCTCAACATGAACAGGTTTTGATTTTTGTACTAAAGGGATCTTATGACGCTTTGCAAATTCTTCGTCTAAAAAACAAGCAGATGCTCCTGAGTCTAGTAGTGCTAAGGTTCTCAGTTTTTGAGGGCCGATAAACAGAGGGATTGTAAAACAAAGTTCACGTTGGGCAGAAAGAAAGGAACCTGATTGTTGTTGGGATATTTCATTGTCCAGCCGCACGGTTCCTACTGTGGCTGAGCATCCTCGTTTTCCTGAACAAATACTCTCCTAGTCTTGACTATGCCTCGATTTTGCTTTTTGGAGCAGTTTCCGACTTTGTGGCCTTCTCCACCGCAATACAAGCATAAATTTTCCTCCATACGTCGCTTTTTTTCTTCTATAGTAAGAGATTTGATACGTACCGTATCAATTTGCATGTCTTCTACCTCTGAATGCGAATTCACACCGCTTGCCGACATAGTTGGAGCATGGCGAATTGTATGTTGTCTTGAGCGTTGGTCTTGGCGACGTTGGAATAGGCGATTATCGCACTTCAGAGCTTGGCTAATGGCTTCATTGAGCGTTCATGGATCAGGAAGAGTTAACAGCAAATCCTTCACATCATCTCTTAAACCCCAATAGAATTGACTCATCAACGCTTCTTCATCCCAATTGATGTCGCATACTAATTGCCTGAAATCCGAAGCATAGATTGATGTAGAACGCATCCCTTGTCGTAGCGACCGGATCTTTGTTGTAGCCCATCGAACCTTATCGTGTTCACCAAATGCTTCCACAAATGCTTCCAAAAAGGTTTCAAAGTTGTTTAATATGGATGATCGTTTCTCAAACAAAGGAGCAAACCATGATAGAGCTTTTCCCGTAAGTAAGGTTCCAACAAGCCCAAAACGTGACTCCTCCATTGGATATCATTCGGGCTATAAAACTGTTATCAACCTGATTTGATTGACGAATCCTCGAAACTTGGAACGTGTTCCATCAAACTTATCTGGAAGGCTAACTCGAGGCTCTTTATGTTGTAGAACTAGTGGTTCTTGTCGAACCTGAAGTAAAGTTGTTTCTCCAAGTGCCAAAATTTGAGGCTGGTGTAGTTTAGATTGTGCTCTCCCAGATACTCCATCATTATGAAGCCTTGCCACCACTCCTTCAATCTCTGCAGTTCTTTGTGATAACGTAGCGAGGGCATTCATAATAGCATCTAACTTAGACTCCGAACTTTCTGTCATACTAATGTCTTGACCTCCAGCCATTCTAAAAGAAGGACAAAAATGACCCTATAAGAGGCAATATTGGTTTATAGGAGGGTAATCTACAACCTATAAAACGCCTTAAGAATTTCAAGAAGAGGGGTAATCCACTCTCTCCAAGAAGAATAAGACTCCAATATTGTAACAGAAGAAGTATCAGTTTAGAAGAGGATAATCCGCAACCTCTAAAAAATGCTAGTATACCTTCAAGTAGAGGGGTAATCCACACTCTACTAAGAAAGAACTAGCTCTGATATCTCAAGTTAGTATAGTCTCGACAAATTGTCATGGACACAAAATACAGACTTGAAATCTAACAAGAAGTTCAAGAAGAAGTGGCAGAACTACATTAAACAGATGAGTACAAGAACAACACCAGGAAGGTGAGCTAGAACTCCAAGAGATGTATTGTCGAGACTGAAGAACTCTTCAGCCTCGATCCCTATATATACTCCTGCTTAAGAAGCTTCTCGAGCTACTTCTATTAACTAGGAAGCTTCTAAAAGGTTCCAGAGGCTTCTTTTCTAGAAGGTTCTAGAAACTTCTCGAGCTACTTCTATTAACTAGGAAGCTTTTAGAAAGTTCCAGGGGATTCTTTTCTAGAAGCTTCTAGAAACTTCTCTTCTAGAAGGTTCCAGAGACTTTCTTTCTAGAAGCTTCTAGAAACTTCTCTCTAAAAGGTTCCAGAGGCTTCTCTTCTAGAAGGTTTCAGAGGCTTGTTTTCTAGAAGGTTCTAGAAACTTCTCTCTAGAAAGTTCTAAGGAATATGTCCTTAAGAGCAACTTGTGATTGAACTTCAACCCCAAAGCTATCTTACTCTAGGATCGCAAGTTAAATTCATTGGTACACTTCTTTCAGATTGAGTACTATTATGGTTTTCATCTTTTCTTGAATGAAGAGATCCAATATTAGATAATCTAGAGGTAGTTTTGGTGAAGTTTTGATCCATGTATGGAGAACATGATGTAATTCGTATTGCAACCAATAAGATCCATATTTTATGACAAGGCAATCGATCAATAACGTTATATTCTTCACAATTTTGACAACTTACAATTGATATTAAGTGGGATGATGCTGCACTTATTAGCGAATTTCATTACGGATTACAATATGAGGTAAAAAAATTAATGCTCAACTTACCTGATCCTCAAAAATTAAGTCAAGCAATTGACCTTGCTGTGAAGTGCGACAATTGCCTTTTTGAATTCCGATCTAAGAACCGTACAAGTGGACCTCAACGTTACTATATTTCAATGGCAACATCAACACCTCTTCAACACATACATTCGGAAGTAGAGGATATGCAAATTGATGCAGTACGATTCAAACCTCTTATTGAGTAAGAAAAGACTCATCGTCATCAAGAAGGATTTTGTTTATATTGTAGAGAACCAAAGCACACTGCTCAACATTGTCCAAAGAAACAACGCAATCACAAAATGAAGAGTATGGTTGTGAAAGAAGACAATATGTCAGAAAACGAGTTTGTCTAGCTACAATAGGGACCGTGTGGTTGGAACCTTGCACAACATCTAGTAAAGGTCCTATTCTCTCCTCAGAGCCCTCTCCTTGTTTTACATTAAATGTTATTTTAGGACCTAAACATTACAAAGTCTCTGCCTTGTTAGATTCAGGAGCCTCAACGTGTTTTTTAGATGAAGAATTTACTAAAAGACATAGCATATCTTTAGTAAAGAAAACTAAATCTGTTCATGTAGAAGACATAAATGGTCGTCCATTGTCTTCGGGAGATATTACTCATGAAACCCTTCCTATAGAAGTAATAATCAATGGTCATAATAGTTTTGTAGTATTTAATATCATTAGATCTCCCTCTAATCCAATCATTTTAGGTTTATCGTGGTTAGAAAAATACAACCCTCAAATAGATTGGATTTCCCGAACTCTTACTTTCTCTAAAAGTATAACTAACCGTGTAGTTAATCAAGTAGAGAGTCATAAGTCCAGTTCAATTAAACCTGTATTTATAGGTGTAAAAGCTTTTTTGTATGCTGCTATGAAAGAATCACCATATATTATTTATGCCACACCCGTTTCTACTGGTGAAAAGACTTCAAGTGGCATTCCAAGCCAATATCAAGAATTTCAAGATGTATTTGAAAAAAAGAATGCGGATACACTCCCAAAACATTGTCCCTATGATTGCTCAATTGACCTTCAAGAAGGAACACAACCGCCATTCGGACCAATCTACAGTTTATCACAAAATGAATTAGCTAAATTCAAGGAATATATTGAAGAAAATCTAGCCAAGAATTTCATACGCCATTTTAAATCTCCAGCAGGAGCTCCAATTCTATTTGTGAAGAAAAAAGATGGATCATTGTGGATGTGTATTGATTATCGAGGACTCAACCAGATTCCCATCAAGAACAGGTATCCACTACCTTTAGTATTTGGACTTCTTGATTAGCTGAATCAAGCTAAGATCTATACAAAAATAGATCTTCGGGAAGCATACAATCTAGTACGCATCAAAGAAGGAGATGAATGGAAGACTACTTTTCAAACTAGGTATGGACATTTTGAATACAACATCATGCCTTTTGGACTTACAAATACACCAGCAGCTTTTCAAAATCTAATGAATGATGTTTTTCAAGAGGTTTTGGACGATTTTATGGTCTGTTATCTAGATGACATCTTGATCTATTCTAAGAATCCAGAAGAACATGAACTTCATGTTTGTCATGTGTTACAAAAATTAAGAGATGCAGGACTCTATGCCAAGATAGAAAAGTGTGTATTCCACACTACTCAAGTCGATTTCTTAGGTTACATCATTTCAAATGATGGACTTATGATGGATCCTAAGAAAGTTCAAACTATTATAGATTGGAAGTTCCCAAAAACGATAAGAGATGTCCAATGTTTTTTGGAATTTGCAAACTACTATTGGATCTTCATCAAAGACTTCTCTCGAGTTGCAGCTCCACTTACACGTTTGACTTGTAAAGACAAACTCCAATGGAATCAAGAAGTGAAAGTTGCTTTTGAATCTTTAAAGACAGCGTTTGTTTCTACACCAATCTTGTACCGTGTTGATTTTTCCTAAGCATTCTTTATAGAAACAGATGCATCGGACTTTGTTGTAGGTGCGATTTTATCACAAATAGGAACAGATGACAAACTTCATCCAGTAGCCTTTCATTCAAGAAAATTCTCAGCAGCAGAAATCAATTATGAGATCCACAACAAAGAACTTCTTGCAATTGTGGATTCTTTTCAAGAATGGCGTCATTATCTAGAAGGCGCTTTCAGTCCTGTCACCGTGTATAAGGATCACAAGAACCTTGAATATTTTATGTCAGCACGCGTATTAAATCGTCGCTAAGCTCATTAGAGCATGTCTTTATCAAGATTCGAGTTCATCATCACTTATCGGCCAGGAAAACAACAAGGTTTGTCCAATGCCTTGTCTAGACGTTCTTATCTTCTACCAAAAGAAAGAGATGTAGCTTTTGAGCAACAAAGAACGGTTCTCTTGAAGCCGGAGCAATTTCATCTTTGAGCAATAAAATCAACATTGACTGTTGATTTAACTTTTCTTAAGCAAGTCCAGTTAAGTATGTCTTTAGACCCTTTTGTTCATGATATCAAGAATAATTCTTCTAAATCTCATGATCCCTCTAAATTTGAATTCAAGAACAACCTACTCTATTTCGAAGGATGCTTATATGTTCCAGAAGGAGAAGCACGTTTACGTGTTCTTCAAGCTCGTCACGACTTCTCAACAGTAGGATATTTTGGATATAATAAGACTTTGGAGTTGATATCTAGGGATTTTTGGTGGCCTCAAATGTAGAAGGCAGTTAAAGACTTTGTACAATCATGTGATGTTTGCTCAAGATCAAAAACTCCTCATCATCGACTTTTTGAACTTCTTCAGCCATTACCCATTCCAGAACAACCATGGTCTTCTGTTCCTATGGACTTCATCATGGATCTTCCAATCTCAGGTTCTTATGACTCTATATTCGTGATAGTAGATCGTTTTACCAAGATGGCATATTTTGTACTATGTACAAAATCTATCACAGGTGAAGAAATAGCTAAGCCTTTTCTTGACAATATCTATCGCTATCATGGATTACCCAAGGATATTATATCAGATAGGGGAACTCAATTTATATCAAGATTTTGGCGGATTCTTTTCAAGATTCTTAAAGTGGATATAAAACTATCTTCAGCATTCTATCCTCAAACTGATGGACAAACGGAGCGTGTTAATCAAGTTTTGGAGCAATATTTAAGATGTACCATTAATTATCAACAAGATGATTGAACAACTCTTTTGCCATTGGCAGAGTTTGCTTACAATAACACGGTACATTCTTCTACAAAACAAACTCCTTTCTTTGCTAATTATGGTTATCATCCATGACTTAATACTTTTGACTTTTCAAAAGTTGATAATCCTGCAGCAAAAGATTTGGCAATTCATTTATCAAAGCTATATGCAACGATGAAGGCGCAGTTAAAAGAGGCTCAAGAACAACAAAAAGTCAATGCGGATGTCTATCGAAAGGTACAACCATCATTCGTCTTAAGTAATAAGGTATGGCTACTTTGTCGCAATATCAAGACCACTCGTCCTTGTGACAAATTGGACTATCGAAGGCTGCGACCATTTTCTATTTCTATACAAATCAATCCAGTTGCATATCGTTTACATCTACCGGAGTTAATAAAAATCCATTCGGTATTCCACGTGTCTCTTCTTGAATCATACAAGACAGTGGACATACCAAGAAGACAACAAGCTCCATCTCCTCCTATAGAAGTGGACAATAATGAAGAATTTGAAGTAGAAGAAGTCTTAGATTCAAGGCGGCGCCGAAATAAATCTTGTCTATTGGCACAGATATGATATTAGTGAATGCACATGGGAGCCAATAAAGAATCTTGCAAATGCAATAAAGGCAATGGAGGCTTTTCATCGACGACATCCATCAAAATCAAGATGAAAATCTTCTTTATAAAAGAAACAACATCTAGGCAAGATAACATTCTACTTTCAATTCTTGTTCGTAGCTTCTTTGTAGTAGTGACGCTCAAGAGATGGAGAACCAACAACCAGCGGATTCAACTCAAGAGCCTTCATTTGCTGACCTGCCGGACGAGACATTACGATTGTCACAACCTTCAAGACGATGCAATAGAGATGAAGATCTTCAAAAACGACATGTTCTTCCTCAAATAGATGGCGAGATACAATGCGTTTGGTATCACGATTTGGGAAGGGACTCCCGATGTTTGGTGATTGTGCTAGAGATAGGAACAACTCCTGATGGTATTCCAAATATTTTATTCGAAGGAAGTTACGAAGGCCTCAACAATGATCAAATAATTGGGTGGTCTTCCCGCCCTGGTATAGGACACTACCAATGGTTGAGAGGCCGTATCAATCATCTTCGAAGAGAACAAAGATTAGAGTATGTGGCGAATACAATTCGTCGCATCATAAATTTTCTCAACATATGATGATCGCTCCTCGTGGAACTCGTCCCTAGAAGGAGGGGTAATGTCACGGACATAATCATGTAAGCTAGTAATTACATATACAAATAGGTAGAAGTAAATAAAAGTAGATAAAAGTAAGTTAATTCTATAGTATTTAATTTAGAAGCTTCCTAGATGCTTCATAGACGCTACTTTGACTTCATAGGTGTCTTTAATTGACTTTTTGGATTAGAAACGTGGTCAACAAGTTGGCCATGTGCCACACATGTTGTTAGCTTGAAGATCAAACTAACTATGTGGCCCACACGTAGAAGAACTTGCCTTGTAAGTCAAGGCATGTGTCCTACAAAGTCAACACATATTGGAGGTCCTATAGAACGTCGCCACGTAGCCCCTAGTTAGATAGTATATATAGAGACAAGAGTGAAGGCTTCTTCACTCTTGTCAATTTCTTTCTTGCTTCTAGTCTAGTTTGAAGGGTCTCTAGTTTTCTTGTCTTTTGGCAATAGCCATTCCAGTTTCTTTTTCAATATATATACTTATTTATATATATTTTGTTACCTCTTTTTGAGTGAAGGTTCACTTGTTTGAATTATTTTTTCATCGAGTTCTTGTCCTTGACACCTTGGAAGAGACTCCCGATGTTTGATAATTTTATTAGAGGTAGGAACAACTCCTAATGATGTTCCAAATATTTTATTTGAAGGAAGTTATGAAGGCCTCAACAGCCATCAGATAATAGGATGGTCTTTTCGCTTTGATATGGGATACTATCAATGGTTGAGAGACCTTTTCAACCATCTTTAAAAAGAACAAAGATCTGAGTATGTAGTAAATATAATTTATCTTATTATAGATTTTTTCGACATATGATGACTACTCCTTATGGAACTCGTCCCAAGAAGAAGGAATAATGTCACGGACATACACATGTCAACCAATAATTATTTGTATAAATAAGTAGAAGTAAGTAGAAGTAAGTAAATGCAAGTTAATTCTATAATATCTTCTATAGAAGCTTCCTAGAAGCTTTATAGATACTACTTTGTCTTTATAGGTGTCTTTAATTGACTTTTTGAATTAGAAACATGGTCAACAAGTTGGCCATGTACCTCACATTTTGTTAGCTTAAAGACCAAGCTAACTATGTAGCTCACATGTAGAAAAACTTGCCTTGTAAGTCAAGGCATGTGTTTTATAAAGTCAACACATATTGGAGGTCCTATAGAATATCGCCACATAGCCCCTAATTAAATAGTAAATATAGAGACAAGAGTAAAGCCATCTTCAGTCTTGTCAACTCCTTTCTTGCTTTTAGTCTAGTTTCAAGAGTCTCAAGTTTTCTTGTCTTTTGGCAATAAGTCTTTCTAATTTCTTTTAATACATGTACTTCCTTATCTCTATTTTGTCACTTTTTTTTTTACACGAATTTCATTAGTTTATGCATCATCTTTTAGTTCATGTCTTTGACATATGGTATGATTATTAAATTGTAAAATGAATAGACATACACATTAAAATTATTTTGATAACCATATAGAACTTAATAAGTTAAAAATTTTAAGTACCCCTAAAATTATTAAAACTCATGTTAGTTATAAATGTCTCAATAAAATTTACAAATTAATTTTTATAGTTTTATTAAAGCATAAGTTACTTAAAAAATAAAATCTCTATATAAAAATTTTGTTTATGTTTTTTCGAAACCTAAAACATAATTAAATTCATAATTGATCTATTTTATAATTTTATATTCTATTAGATAAAACTATAAAACTATTAATTATGTAAGCACCATAAAATTTATGTAAGATTTTTTATATGTTGTATTGTATGCTAGCAAGAATTCAAACATCTAGAAACAAAAACCACCTTAAAAATATCTCTTATAAACTTATATGCAACTAACAATCAACTATCACTTATTCTTAGAAGATCTTTTATGAACTCTAAGTGACACTCTTCCATTTTAGATCATTAAGCACAAATATCACTCCTAAGTTACAAACATCTCACAAAAAATAATCAACACTATTATGAATTAAAAACAAAAATAAAATTGCAACCAATGAAAAGGCTAATGCACATCTATCTTGTTTGTATCCCTTTATCTCTTCATTGTTTGCCCTATTCTCTCACCTCAAAACCCATCCTTCTCAATAATAATAATAATTTATTCAAAATAAAAAATCTAATAAAAAACACGCAATTTTTAATATAAAATCTACATGAGCGAGACAATTCTAGCATTCTACGCAACACCAAACGCATAACCACCTCCCTGCAAGCCAGTTCCACGGGCAAGGCACCACGGTAGTAGGGGAGCATCACAGCGAATCCGAAGACCGAGCCCCACGGTCGAGCAACACGCATGGTCTTAGAAGACCTCACGGTCGAAGGCGAGGGAGGGGGGGGGAGTTATCCAGTTCAGTGGAGCAAAGAGCGCCTTTCTCCGTGCTCGAAGCCCAGCCCAGGTTCGGCGTCGTCTCAATTGCTGCTGCAATTGAAGGCTCTCTCTCTCACTCTCTCACAATCACAATTCCACACTTCACTTCACTCACTCTTTCTCAATTCCGAATGCACATCCCTCCCTCCCAATTGGTGGTGGTGGTGGTGTTTCCCTACCATGCTTCAGGCTCGTGCATGCATCGCGACATGCCTCACCGACGCAGAATTTGAAGCTTGACGTTGAGGAGGAGTAGGAGGGGGTGTGAGTGAGTGAAGGAGTGAGTGAGTGAATGAGTGAGTGAGGGAGTGAGTGAGGGAGGGAGGGGAGCTTGAGAGTTCCAGCTCTGTCGCTTCGTCTTGCGACGGTAAGATTGGTTCGCCAGAATGGCGTCGACGTGGGTGTTGGATAAGTAGTGGGGCGTGTTGGTGAGTTATTTTTGGAATTGAAAAGTCGGGGGATGAGTTTGAGAGGAGTTTTTTTGTGGTGGGTTTTGATCATGACCTATCACATTGTGCCGGAATTGTTTTGGTATTTTTTGGTATTTTTTGGTTTTTGGTTTTTGGTTTTTTCCTCTTAGTTGTGGTTTTGAGAGTGTGTTTTTATCTTTGAGGTTGTTTGTTACTCAGTCCGCAGTGATTATGCAGCAGAATTGGTTGAGAATGTGATGCATCTTTAGTGTGTGTCGAGGTTTTCCAGGCGTTGTTTGTCTTTTTGAGAGTAGTGCGCTTTCTCGGCTTACTAGGTGTATGATTGCCTTGCTCTGCCTGTGTCTGGCTTGTATTTGTGATTCTGCTGAATTCGGCATTCTCGTTTTTACGTAGTTTCTTGGATTTGTCCTTCATTTTCAGTATTTGATTCGTCTTTGTTTTGGTACCACGGGAGTGATATAAGTAATCAACTGGATGATTTTATCTCTTTTTTCTTTCTCTTTCTCTTTCTCTTTCTCTTTTTTTTTTTTTTTTTTTTTTCTTTTTTGGAACGTGAGCGCGGAATGCTGTTGCAACTTACAATCACGGAACTGTAATTTAGTGGAGTCGAATGGACTAATGGCTGCTGGGCTTAGTTTCACTCAGATGATTTTCTATCTGTTCTGCTCAGGCAGCGTCTCACTGTACAGACTCGGAGAAAATTTAAGGGTTTATCAAGGGTTCAGTGACGAATGTATGGAATCCTCTGCAGGCTGGTCAAGGGGCGGAGGAGGAGGAGGAGGAGGAGGAAAAAGGCCTTCGTAACAAAGTTCAGTAACAGGGGGACCATGCTTCAAAGCATGGCGTTGCATTTAATTCCCCAGACCTTCCTCGGCACTCGTATACCAACCCCGTCCGAATTTGCATTGTCGTCCGTCACGTCGCTACCACTGCGCAAGACAAGGGCGTTGCCACGAGGAGAGATTGATGCTCTCGAGGCTCTTCCCAATGTTTCTTTGTCAAATTCTCAAGAACCCCAACTCTCCGAGGATACGAACAAGTACGACGGTTCCTCACAAGATAGGCTTTTAGGTCAGGATAGGGACAGCTTAAGTTCGTCAAATACCAGGGTAAATTATAGAGATGAATTCGACGACTCTCAGGAGAAGAAGTATTACCAGAGGTATGCTCCAAGAACAGCGAGGGATGTGTGGAAAAAACCTGACAGTAGGGCTCCTGCTACGGTTGCTTTGAGTGACGCTGAGAGGAAGGGGCTACAGGAGAAGTATATATGGGTTAGCCCCAATCGGAAGAGTAAGGCTGGAGCAGCTTTGTGGTCGGAGCGTCGGCTTGCCATGGAAACTCTGCAGTCCGCTGACGATGTGGCTGCTACTCTTCGCGAGTGAGTTACATTTCACCCTGCAATACTTATCTGTGTTGGAATCTTTAACGCCGTTTGTGTCTCGTTTAATTTGCCACGCAAGTCAGAGCACATCCTTCTTGCTTGAGTTTGAAAGAGGCTTCAGTTTGCAAGTAACATCTGTAGTATTCATCTCTTAGCATACTGTTCGAGGAGGATGTGAGGGCACTTTTGAACCATGGTGATTCTTCGACAGGGTGGGCGACAGCTTGGAGATCATGGACCTGAATTCTGTACTCCGACGGTTTGCGAAAATGAAACAATGGAGGGACGCATGCGCGGTATGTGTCTTTCTATTCTAGAATGTTACAAACTGCTTCTCGTTTGGAATTTAAGCAGCATGATGTGATCTATATGACGGAACAATACAATGGACATTTTGTCTAGCACACGAGATTGTAGTTCGTAATGTGCGGTTTTTGTCTGCCATTGATCACTGTCTTTCTTTCCCTCTCTCTTTCTTTCTTTATCTATTTTCAGGTGTTCGAGTACATGAAAGAGAACAATAAACTTTCACCTCCAACCTACACAAGTTATTTCTCTGTACTTGGCAAGTCTGGTCAATCAAGGAAGGCAATCCGCGTGTTTAACGAACTGCCTCTAGACAGCGAAGTGCGCAAGAACGTTTTCGTTTGCAACTCGATATTGAGTACTATGATATATAATGGTAAAATTGATAAAGCATTCCGTCTGTTTGAGCAACTTAAGAAGGAGGGCCTTCAACCTGACACTGTAACGTACAGCACGGTAGGTTTGGGATTTGTACTTTCCTTTATTTAGTACTTCAATCACTGCGTAACGATATGTGTTTTGGCTTAATATTTTAAATTATCCACACTTTTTTCAAAATTGAGGATACAAATTCCCAGTTCATGTGAGGAATTTTCGGTATCTCTTGCAGGTTATTGCTGGGTGTGCGAAAACCCGAGACGGTTACTCCAAGGCTTTAGCCCTTATAGAGGATATCAAAGCTAGCGGTCTCACCCAAGATGCGGTTATCTACGGGGCCATGATGAATGTCTGCGCATCACAAGGTTTGGACAGGGAAGCGCAAGCAACATTTCAGGAAATGTGTGATGCTGGATTTACTCCCAACCTCTTCCACTATAGTTCTTTACTCAACGCTTATGCTAGCAGAGGGAAATATCAACAAGCTGAACGTGTGCTTGAAGCGATTCGAGCGGCTGGGCTTACCCCAAATTTGGTACTTCGTCTTTTCCTACTCACAGAAATCTGGATTCTTTCAGACAAAAGTTATAACATAACTGGTTTAAGTTTTTAAATCGAGGGATTCACACACTACACGAATTTTTTAATAAATCCGTCGAAAACTATTAAAAAACACCAGATTTACAGAATGCACTTCAGAGTAGGCAACCTCCTGTTCTTTCTCAATTAATATCCTTTTATATATAGGTGGTGACGTTCATATTTAATGAATTAATAACATGATATGAGTTGTTATAAGTGTCACTGATTGGAGAGTTTGTGTGGCTCTCTTATGCAGGTGGTGTATAACTCACTGATGAACGCGTATGCCAATTGTCAAATGCCTAGCAAAGCCCGTGAAGTTTTTGATAGAATTGAAGCTGAGGGTTTGCAGCGTGACATGGTTTGTAACTCACCTTTTTGTCGATTTTTACGACCAGTTGATACGTTCATATTGTGTAAGTTATGGAATGTGAGTGTGCTGGCTGTAATAAAGAAGAAGTTGCAGTGGGCATGAAAAACTGTGAAACAAGTCTGAATTTGAAGATTACGTGGTCTTCAGGTCTCATTTTGCTCCATGATGGATGCGTATGCCAAGTCAGACATGCTCAAGGAAGCACAAGAAACTTTTGATTCGATGATTGCACAGGGAATGAAACCAGGTACAGGCCACACGAGTGACAGATTACATGACCAAGTTTGACTATTTTTTATATGTTTGTGGTAGTTTACATGCTCATGCAACTTTTAGATTTGTCAGGCTCACTTTGTAGTTACGGGTGGTGGGGTACGTGTCTAAGTTTGTTGATTGTTTATGTGCAGGTAGTGTAGGATATAGTATATTGATCTCTGCCTACGCCAAACTGGGAGAAATGGACGGTGTTCTGAAACTGGTGGATCAGATCGAGAAAGGGCAGAATGGAGAATGTGACATTCTGCTGTTCAACACCTTGTTGAAAGTGTACTGTAACGCTGGGTACATGGATGGGGTCACAGCCGTCCTCAAGAAAATGGATGCTGAGGGTTGTGGTTCAGATCGTGGTACATTCAACATTCTTATTGGGTACTTCGCTAAAGAGGACTTGGGTGATTTAGCATTGAAGACCTTGGAGGATATGGAAACCAGGGGACATCGGCCGAACGAGGTGTGCAGTCATTCTGTGCTGTGTTGATCGGGATTGTCACTTCTTTGTGATATGATTATTATTATTGTTATTATTATTATTATTATTTTTTTTTTCTCCTTTTTGTGATTGATCGCACCAGGCGTAGTCAATTCCTAAGCTCACTCTATGATAGGTCGAATCTTTCGAGCTCGAAGAGGGATTATAAGAAACTTGTGCGATTGACCTGTCGTGGTGTCAGGGATTTCTTTTTCATGCATTATCAAATTCGATTATTCTTGTTGTAGAGGTCTTCAGTTTGTAATACAATAATCTCAAGCTGTTGTATAGGATAGCTATTATTTGAAAGATGACATCAATCCCATCCTGAAGAGGATTCACTCAGTTTATTAGGAATTTACTTGACGTGTTTACGTTTGTGATGTCATGCAGGCAACTTACAACGCACTGTTTCAAGGATATGTGAAGAATGGCAAGATGGAAGAAATGTTTGAAGCTTTGGAAGCAATGAAGCAACGAGGGATCACGCCGACTAATTTATCCCTACAAACTATCATGTTAGGATGTATCGAACATAACCGGATTGATGTCGTGCTAGCTTATTTTCCTTATTTGAAGGTGAGTATTGTGGCCACAACTCACTGTTTTGTATGTCGTCTGGATTATTGTCGACCGTTCCTTCCTTAAGAGGGATATACTAGATTCGTCTCGTCTACATGAGATAATGTCACTCGCAGTTCGTCTCCACCAGTTATGCTCGTTGGCTTTGGCTACACACGTTTCAGTACTAATCATCCACTTGGTATTTATCATGGCAGGCTACAGGAATCGCCCTGTCGTATAGCGTGATGGAGAGGTTAGTAGAAGCATTGGTAGAAACGGGACAGATGGACGTCGTCAAGGATGCTCTTCATTTGATGCAGACCACCGGGCAACAACCCTCCCAAGTAAGTCTCTTCGAGGAAGTGAGGTTCAGAATGTTGGTTTCTTATTCATGCTTTTAGTGTTGCCACTTCAGGTGAACACAGCTAGAACCGTATTCTCTGGTGGTTGATCTCGAACTGGTCATTGCACTTGCGTTAATGCCTAAGATCTTCCTTTAGTAGCTCCCCTTTATTACCGCACTCTTGTATGCTTTCATGAAATTATTTGGTGCATGGGAAACTTACTAGCCACTGAGTGTTGGTTTCGGACTGTGCAGAAAACGTGGGACCTCGTGCTGCAGAAGTACGTCTCTCTAGGAGAATATGAAAAGTTGTTGCAACTGTTGGAAGAGCTCAAAGATGCAGGCGTGACAGCAAGTGCTGCCACCTACTTAGAGCTCTTGAAACAGGTCTCTGAGTCTGACAAAGGTGTCGATATGCTCGGCGATTTCACGAAGTCTGTTTCTTCTCTCTAGTTAATTACAATTTATTCATTGCCCTTTTCGCTTCCCACATTTGCTTCCATGTGTCACGTACATAATTGGTGTTGTCATATCCAATTTATGAACACTCTGCATCGGACCTTCGTTCAAGTTACAAGCTTCAGTGTCGTTGAATTTGAAACGAAGACAAGGTGCTGCCTATTGCTTCAGTGGTGCTCCCTTAGCAACCATTTTTCGCGTGAAATACCTCTACAGAAAATTCTCTCTTTCATCACAGCTCATTCCAACAGTCCGAACAACTCTTAGTACATGAGGGCAGCCGAATCCACCGGAGCGCCAAAGTCGACGTCTACAAAACCACCAATTTGTTATAGGTGTGATTGAACACCGTTTCATTAACCGATGGGAATCACATGCCCAAAGTACTGAACTCCTAGAAGTAGTCGATTTAGAAGCGTGCAATGACAGGATCATGCCGGCAATAGCGCTTGACCCACCTACTCACCTACTGATATATATGTAGCTGCGACTAAACCGAAACGCTGGAGGCTCGTATGGATGTCGACAGGAGAAAGGAGAAGAATTACGGAGTAGTTAAGGAAGCGGATTAGGAGAGGGACCAACATGGTAGACGTGAATGAGCAACAGACGACATGAGAAGCCGAAAAGCAGGGTGATAGTGAGAGAACGACTGGAACGACTCATGTCTAAATAAAAGTTTTTTGTATTTTTATTTTGATTCCACGTTATTCATCACTTGCGCTTTCCTTCTATGTCATGAAACAGTAATTGTGGCCGTGTATCTTTTTGTTCTTCAAATGGTCCTTAACAGCAGTGTGACGCGAAGAATGGTGTCGATGGCTGATAACCGTAGCATATCCACCTCTGCCACCCTCTGCAGGTTGCCCATTCCAAGCTCAAGCTGCAGGTCTCCACGTGTGCTCCGTCTCCTTCACCTCGGACCCGCCGTGGAACTGATACTCCATCGCCCCTCGCCCTTATATGAGCCTGTACCAAAACTCAGCATCCCCTACTCCTTCACGATCGCAAATTTATTTATTTATTTATTTATTCAATTTGAGCTTTGTAGTGGTACTGTTAGACCTGATCGCTGGTGCACTTTTTTCGTTTGGGAGGATTTCGACGTCGAGTTGGTGACACAGTTTGTGCGCATCGCGAGATAAATCATCGCCTGTGGGTTTTCCAAAGTTGTTAAAAGTTGCTATCGACGATTGCTCTTGATAGGTGTTGTTGAGTTTTTTAGCTTGTGGGATGAAGTGGTCGATGTTGACCTTCTGTAGTTTCCAGTTGGAATTACATGGTGTCTAACCCCATTAAGGTCTTGTGAAACAGCGTTACGTTGGCAGGATGGCTAGAGAGGGAGATTATAACTTTACCGGGTCTGCTCTCGATCGAGGCGTGCCATACGAGCCGAAGGAAACAGAAGATGGATACACCAGCTCGTTTTTGGACAAGACCAAGATTGAGACGCCGGAACCAGCCAAGGATAGCGCAGTGACACTGGAGAACACCGAGGGCACGGAGACCCGAGTAGGAGACTACAATTTCGAAGGGTCTGCCCTTGAGCGAGGCGCACCGTATGAGCCCCTTGAGAGGAAAGACGGCTACTCCAGCACATTCCTGGACAAAACCAAGATTGAAGCCCCGGAGCCATCGAAGGACTGCGCAGTGACATTGGAGAACACGGGAGGGGCTGAGCTGAGGACTGGTGATTACAACTTCGAAGGGTCTGCCTTGGAGCGGGGAGTGCCCTACGAGCCAAAGCAGACGGAAGATGGCTACACGAGCACGTTCCTGGAGACGACGAAGGTCGAAGCTCCTGAAATCAAGAACGACAGTGCGGTGACGTTAGAAAACAAGGAGGGTGCCGAGACAAGACTAGGGGATTACAATTTCGAGGGATCTGCTATCGAGCGCGGCGCGCCATACGAGCCCAGGGAGACAGAAAATGGGTATGGCAGCACGTTTCTCGACAACACAAAGATAGAAACTCCGACACCGGCAAAGGATAGCGCACTGACTTTGGAGAACACCGAGGGCGCTGAGACAAAGGAAGGAGATTACAATTTTGAAGGATCCGCTCTGGAGCGGGGAGTAGTTCATGAGCCCAAGGAAACAGAACATGGCTATGGCAGCACCTTTTTGGACAAGTCCAAGATCGAGACTCCTGCACCTGCAAGCGAAAGTGCTGTGACTCTAGGAAACAGCAGCTAAAACACTCACGCGTGGATTGCTTGCGTGTACATGGATTTCTGTGTTAAACTACTGGGTTATGGAGTTTGATGTTAGGGAGCTTACGAAACGTATCTCACACCCTTGTACTTAAAGAAGCGGATGCATTACCAAAGAGGTTCAATAAATTTCGTGTAAACTTTTCTTGTGTTTCTCGGTAGTGCTCTTTTCGGAGCTATTGTTGTGGTGGAGCTGTTTTTTTTTTTTTTTTTTTTTTTTTTTTGTGTTTTATCACGAATTTCTAGGCGTGTGAATGTTTTGACTATCAGCATTTCAACTCTCCATGAACACCTGTACAAGGCGAATTATTGAGACTGAGAAAGCTGAAATTACAAATGAGCGTTGGAATCAACCCCTTTGGTTTCCGAATCCCGCAGCCGAGCTGTACACTCTCAATGCCAAGTGGCAACTGAAATCTTGGAGGCAAGACACTTTAAATAACTTTCCCTCGTTTCATGAGGCTCGCGTACCTTAGTTTGTGTGCATCACGGCACAGGAACTGTCACGGCAGGAAGAAAAATTACCTCACAGGTGGCTGCCTGTCCAACCTTATGGGGTCGAGTTTGCTGTGCGTGTTGCCAGTTGGTGATGATACTTTGGAAGCCGATCGCCTTGGTCAAACACTAGTCTGAAGGCCCCACGTCCCGAATAAAAATACGATTTGAGAGAGCTGTTGCGAAGCTAAACCTGATTCCAAATTGTGTAAAAACCGTTACGTTCAGATACTTCTATGAGGATTAAAATTCGTGCAACATCCATCGTTGCGAAATGTCTGGAGCAAGTGTGACGAGATTAGCCGGATCTCTTTATCGATACTAGACAGTCGAGGATACCGAAGGTGACGAGAAAAGACTGGAGACAATTTTCCTTTTGCAATGGTGAGCGAAGATGTTCTTGTAAAAGAGTTTGCTGAGTCCAATTCTCACAATTAAGTTTTATATATAAAATGTGTCTCTACGTATTATTGAGAATTTTACAGTGAGTATATGAAAAGTTTTAAATATGATCAAGTGGTGGAGTGACCAGGCTGATGGAGAATACACTCTTACGTTCATGTCAACTCTGATGAAGGGCATGCTCGTAGAAGATAGGGCGAGAATACAAATCATCTGCGACAGTGAGTACCATGATAATACTGTCGCTGATATTCAAGTCCTTCCGAACATCTGTCCACAAATGAAAACACCAATCATGAGCACAGAGAATATCTGGGTTAATTTTAATTTCTTTTTCAATGTTATGTTTTGTACATCGTTGAAATAGAGAGCTGAGATCACCTGTGGACACAGTCCTCATTATCTCAGCTGTCCGTTGAGTTTCGCACCACACGTGAAGAATGCTCTTGGAGAAACTATGCCGCTTGGTAACTCCATCTCTTGCAACAACCTTTGTCCACTCACAATGTCATTAGGATGACTACCACAACACTTTCAGGATAACGGAACATTGAAAAAGAAATGCATCGTTTTTTCTTTGAAAATTGAGACACCAACTGCAAGATGAGATTCTAGCTTACCAAGCCGTATAATTTCTTATGAAGTAGGCGATGTGCCATTTCAGGGGAGAAGGCTTTTGGGTCGGGGAACGCCATTGCCCGAGAAACTGATACTCCCACCCGCTGGCCATACAGGGTGCAAATATAATCCACCTTCTTCCAGTTTGAGGACCAGTACTCAACTTCCATCTCTGAGACAATGTCCTGAGCACGAAACCTTCTCGCAAAGTACTCCACAGACAAGGACTGGAACAATAGCCAACGTTTCAATATAATGCATTTTTTGTACTCATAAAGTGTGACGTAACTAATTTACGCAAAATGCAGCACACTGAGAATCGAGAGGGTATGTATCTTCAAGCTATTACCCAATTAAAGGAGTTGCTTACATGAAAGCAGACTAATTTGATTAGCTCGGTGAGATTCAACTATTGATTCGACTGAAAAAAAAAAAAAAAAAAAAAAAAAAAACAGGTTTTTATGATCAATTCCCTAACTCGAGAAGTTCACTTAAGATACCTCAGAGATGGTAGAAGAGCCGCCAGCATTCTGCTCATACTTCACTCGCAGTGCATCGTGGCACAGTTTGAACTGCAAGAACGATGAAAATGCCGTGAACCGTCCAAGCAGAACCAAATGCGCTTGCTCCTTCAAACCCAGCTTCAGTTCCTCCTGATCCTCCACAAACTGGGTTGAGCATTCCCTTTCTGTCAACGCAATAGTGATAAGAAGATTATCCCGCAATGATGATGTCACCGCAAAATCATTGTTCAGCATCATCAGCTTTGGCTCATGAACCTTATTTTCAACTACCTTTCCATTTACTGCACCCTCTTTAGCTACATGCCGTAAGTTTTGCCTTTGTACAAGCTGAGGATCTTGCCTCAAGCGTAAGCTAGAGCTCGCATGGAAATCCCAGAAGCGAGTCTTGTTCCTATATCGTGATATGGGTACAGTAGGTTTATAACTCTCAAGCTCCTCTGCTCGTCTCTGAGCCACAGTGAAGCTATTTCCAAGAGCTGGCCATTCTTCAGCGCAAGCTTGGATCTGGCGAAGCCCGCTGGTAGGAAGATAATTTTGTAATGCACGGCAATAATTTGATACATATCGTAAATGTTGGCAGATCTTACTAGCCTGCTGCTTCTCAGTTTGTTCTTGTAGACGAGAATTGATGTTTTTAGAGGAAGATTCAGTGGTCAATGAGGCCACAGAAGAAACCTGTTTGCTTTGATCCTTGCTCCTCCTCCTCTTCCCGAATGATCCTGATGCCACGTTCAAAACGCTTTGCTGCTGGGATCGAGGAACCAGAGCTTCCCGATTCTCCCAGACCGATTGCAGGCTTCCACTGATATTCCTTGCTGGGAAAATGGGAGTAATGCGATTGCTTGATGCCGTAGCTTGATTCGGAGTTGACGCTCTTGGTTGAGAATCTTCTAACCTCTCCGAAGCCCATTCGTCTGGGCTCAACGACGTGAACGGAGCGTTTTTGCTTGCTGGCAAGACTATGGTTTGTGATTCTCGTGGCGTGGTCCTCGGAGCCTTCTTGTTGGACACTTCGGTTGCGCCTGAAATGATCATACTTACCACAACTAGGGCCGGTCGGGGGAGCTTTGGAACAACTGGATCGGGATTGTGCGTCAACCGAGGTGATCCGCGACAACCCCGATACCCGTTTGCATTTTGTAGTGTTCATGTTGTTCCGCTGGTGTATGCAACGACGACTCTGAGATGATTTATTCATTGTCACAATTGTGAAATTACGTCGGGCAAGACCTCAGCTGAGTCCTTGAATATCAACTTTCAATCTACAAAGCACACAAAGAAGATGTATTACTCTAGTGCTTCAACCCCTCTGCCATGTCGTTCACACTTCCAAATTCACATACTCAAAATCTCCAGGTTACTTCATAATATTCAAAACCACTATTAAAACTGATACAGTTTTCATCTCAACACCACCCCTCGTCATCAACGTCCCTCTCCCAGTCCACAACCTCGATGCAAGTCTCTATATACATTAACTGCTCATAATCATCTCGAAACTTAACACCACTTAACACGACACACACACACACCTACGTTACATCCCGAACCAGCAAAGCTACAGCCAAAGTGGCAACAACATCGACAACTAAACACCATATATCAACCAAGAATCGACCAAAACGAACGTCCGAAAAACTCTTACAAACCACACAATCCACCATACCTTAATGCCAGCAACAAAATTTCTCCGAAGCGCAACTTGAAACCTTAAATCGCAATCCGACAGCACCGCGATTGGTTGTTCTTAGCCACCATGAGACAGATCAATCAGTTCAAATTGGAACCTGATTTCGAAGCCTGTACCTGGCCACCAGATCCCCTCAAACAACGTCGAACTTCGCGATTTCGATACCAAACGATGAGCAGCGTTTCACAAGCCAATTGCGAAGCGTGTGCAGAGTCTGTGAAATATCAGAAACGAGTGCTTGGGGCTCACGTTTAGTGCTCAATAGTCTTCACAACAACGACGACGATGACGGCTCTGTTCATGAGATTGGCTTGGAAAAGACGCTATAGCTATTATAATGAGCTTACAAAAAAAGTATATGCAGATAAAGCAAAAGTGGGTCTCGATAAAGTAAACGGAAGGATTATGGGAAAAAACAAAGGCAAAGGTTAGAGTCCAGGAAAAAGCGAAAGTAGCGATAGTGAAAACGTAAAAGTGGACCTGGATAAAGTGAACGTCAGAACTGGGAAAGCATTAAAAGTGTAGTCCGAGAACGTTAAAGTAAGACTCGTGAAAAAGTGGAAAGTGGGGATCATGAAAACGTAAAAGGCGATTTCCTGGTGGGGTCGTTTTCCTTTACTTGGGACTGCTTTTCCCTGAATGCCAAGGTAATGGTTTTATAAAACATTAAAAGCCATGCAAGGTAAATTCTATTATAAATTAATACAGTGATTATTATTTTTTGAATACATAAGTAAATTAGATAATATTTTTGAAAAATCATTCCGATCATAAAAGTAATAGCAAAGATCCATAATAATTGTAAATGTTTTGAATGTTTTGCTTGAAGAGTGTCAAATGCATAAATAACACGTGATTTTAATATTGGTTTTCGACATCTTTCAATATGCTAATAATTATATATTTCAAAGTAATTATATTTCTAAAAAATACATATTTAAATTGTGAAATATAACTAAAAGATGTGTAGTACAATTTATAAATCAATCTAGGATTCATCTTTAATTGACTTAATTGAATTTAAAAATAAATCACATCGAAAAAAATTGAAAAATTATAGATTTATGAAAATCTCACATACTTTTCATTTCAAAAATTAAATCAATGTATACATTTTGATTAGGAGTCGTTTTTATACAATTATCAATCCATACAATTATTATAATAGGAAAAAAGTCATAAAAATTGAGCATTGAAAAATGTTAGAATTAGTAAAAAATAAATAAACTAGATGCATACTTAACCATAAAAGAACATTGTGTTTGAAGATGGACATAAAAATATTGAGTAGAAACAAATTGGTGAAATTTGAAGGTCTAATTTTTTTAAAAAATTTACCTCATTTAATCATGCAATATACTTACTTTTTAAACTTTGAATTTGAATATTATTTTTTCATTTAATTTTTTAAAATAATTTAACCTATAATTTTTAATATACATGTGTAATTTAGATACTTTACTTAACATAATTGTTTGTAATGTATATTTCATATGAAGTGTTTGTGTATTTTGAATTTAGTTTGATGATGGTGTCTTTCTTACAACTGATGAGAAATTGATTTTAAAATTAAAATACTATTCTAAAATGCAAGATAATTAATACTGTTACATGATGTAGTTTTTTAAATTAATTTCATTTTTTTAATAAGTTTAATCATGAGTATCAATAATTTCGAATTTATATAACAAAAAACTACCTAAAGCTTTTGTATAAGCGTCAGTGTTAAAATATTTTTGAATGGTACATTGTATGACACACTAGTGCAAAAATATTATCTTTCTTTCTTGTTATTATAATTAGTATTGCATATAATAGCACAAATATTGGAAAGCTTTACAATTTTTTCTTTTCTGATATTATAATCATATTAATCATAATCAATACTTACAATTAGATTATAAATATAATTATAATTAGAACTGCTTTGTAAAATAATTAAAATTGTGGAAGAAAAGGATAAAAATAATTTTTTATTTAAAATTAAAAAAGAATAAAGAAATAAAACCAACATCAACACTTGTCTTAGATTTCTTGTGAATATCACATGGTAATTTATAAAGTTCATTAGTCTACAAAAATTATCAAAGGTCATTGTGGCACAATTGAGGATATGTTTAAATGCACAAAGATATGTATATATATATATACATATAAACACATACACTTACTAGCAAATTGACCCATAGAATTGATGGATTGAGCAAATTTTGTCAAAATTTTGACATATCCATTCACCTTCAATACGTTGCCACAATGGAAACCATAGTTTTACACGAAAACCTACCTTGCTTCCACCTGCTTCTCGTAAAGAGAGTAAACACTTGATTTGGGTACAATTTTAGGGATTCTTAACATTCTTCCAAACCCCCACATAAATTCAAATCTTGGTAATTTGCGGTGCTTGGAAGCTTTTTGCACAAATTTCACACTCACATGTGTATGTACACATCCATACACCAAGATAACTGGTGTATCCATGTACTATGTACGCATGATATAAGTATGTATCGATGCAGCCACCCTTGACATGAATTCTGTTGTATTACAGATGTTTTGAGACTTTTCATATTAGTTTTTCTTAATTTCATTTATGACACAACATATCAATATTTTAATAATTTTTTGGTTACGAATCTTATTTTTAATTTAAAACTCTCATGTAAATTGACACAATATCTTCAAACTTAAATAATTAAATCTACAATTTTCTAATATAAAAACCAAGATATCTATTCCTTGATAATCCAATAATTGTTGATTTTTGAAATATTGGTTTAGTTGGAAAGTGTTCGTTTTATTTGTGCTGAAGATGACATTTCAAAGAAATAATTTTTACTTACTTGGATGTATTCAGGATAAGTGAGAATACCCAAGTCAATAGTCTAGACAAGAATACTTTATTGGATTGTGATTGTATTCCAACTGCATTGAATGTTCTCACTTCAAAAAAACACCCTTTCTTCAAATCAATTATGTAGAATAAAGTACTTCACCAAAAAGATATTGTGAAGAGATTGATAGTTTAGAAATTAAATATTAAATTTTAAGTCATATGCAGTCATCTTAAAGTTGATGCATGACAAAAATTCAAGGGTAGACGAAGAGATGTTTGCTCAGCCAATGCAAGTCAAAGCAGACCAACAAATGTGGCGTTAATAAGAGTTTTACAGAGAGGAAAAGATGAGCCTAGCCTCGGTTGATCCCTTCTATAAGGAGAAAGGTTGACTGCAGCAAGCAAGTAAAGGATAAGCAAGTATGAAGGAGTGGGGTACATCGTTGACGTGATTTTACACATTAGTGATCTCAGAGACCGAGGATGTGACACTTCTATCGAAGATTACGCACGCAGATGCTGAAATCCCTTGCTTGTCACATATTTCCAGAACAATATCAAGAGAAAAGTATACCGGCTCTACAGGATAAGAAGGAAAGATTATACTAATGAATAAATTAAAGGTAAGATGTGATGGATGTTGACATGTACAGTTACAAATTTGTACAACCTCGATGATTGTCAAAAACATTCTTGCATAGTGCACATTGTGCACAACTCTAACATACATTCCTACGTGGGAAAAAGCCGCTTATGTTAAGCCAGCACATACTCAAAAACTGGCTAATTAGACCACAACTGAGGTCCAGCGTCTTATTTGTTATAATCCCTTGGGGGAGAAAGTGGAGGGATACCTGCATCCTTTTTGGATTTCAGTGGCTTACTCCTTTCCCCTGCGGGCAAAGATCTTGTGGGTGGTACATTTTCCTCAATTACAGACAAGACAGCGTGCTCCTTCGAACGCCTTTTACCAAGATTACACAAATTCTGGGCTACAGCACGCATTTTTGGTCTCCGTTCCCCAACAGGTCCCACGCATTTGTAAGCTATATTTGCCATGTCCCCCAGCTCTTGGAGATTACAGTTCCCATTCATTCGTGGGTCCATTATTTCTGCCCAGTCTTCCTTGGACTCCATGCCCATAGCTGCCTTCATTCACAGATCACATATTCCTCAGCATGTAAGAATAGATTGGATCCTTCGCTCGTGATTGATGTGACAGCTACTGAAACAAACCCTCTAACCCTTAACCAATACAACTTAAACAGAAAATTCAGGACAAGTATTCTAGGAGGCCATTCATAACTAAGCACGATAAAAAGAAAGATGTTGAGTCAAGGGCATACTAGGTGAACGTAGTCCATTAACCCTTGTTGTGGGTTACGGGCAGTGATAAGCTCAAAAAGAAGCACACCGAAACTATAAACATCACTTTTTGCAGTGAAGCTATTTGTAGACATGTACTCAGGGTCAACATATCCAAATGTCCCCTTCACGCCTGAAACTATGTTCGTTGAGTCTGCCGCCTTTGATAGCCCAAAGTCAGCTACCTACAGCCATCATTCAGCCGTATGCTCAAATTAGGGACCCCACTTGTCACATCCAGTAATCGATGGTGCAAGACAAGGATGAAGTTGCGATTATCACGAAGCAGACAAATAAACACTTAAACATTAAAGTACGAGTAAATCAAAAACTAAAGTGGAAGAACTTGATTGGATCAGCACCCTGGCTATCATGGTGGCGTCCAACAGAATATTCGCAGATTTAATGTCCCGATGAACAACAGGCGGAGTAGCCTGCAAAAGCCCCAAGACCGTGAAAATATCAGATGAACGTTAACGGCATTAGACTAGGATACACGTGCATTCAACCAAACATATGGAAAATAACTATCCAGGATAAGCGCTGGTTAGATTTGCAACATACTGGGAGAAAGGTAAAGAAAACTCACTCCTTCATGAAGGTATTCGAGCCCTCTAGAAATGTCTTGAGCGATAAGCACCCGTTGGTCCCAAGTCAACGGTTCATTATTCTGATCTGCAATGCCACTCTCGTGTAGAAATGAGCACGTAATTTGCACTAGATTAAAGTCTTCATTCAACGCTAATCTGTCTCAATTAAAATTTAGTACTATTCACATCTTCAATCAAATCGTCAAAGAATGTTACTGCTATTGAAACACTAGTTGTTTGATTGTTGACTTACTTAGTTAATAGTTCTCTCATAGATTCAGTTGTATGAGCTAACAATGAGGGCGAAAGATGCTGAAATGTCTTGGATCTGAAGAACTTACCAACTAGCTTTCGTTCTAGACTGCCATTGTGCATATATTCATATACTAGAATCCTCTGATTTTTTTCTTCACAATACCCCACCAGATTCACTAAGTTGCGATGATGCAATCGCCCAAGGAGTATAACCTGAACACGAACGTTTGAATTAGCCTTTCAGAGTAATCAGTGAAATACTTACAACCTCTCCTACAAGTCGATTATAACACAACAATTGGCCCATCTTATCATTGAATTGCGTATGGTCATACTGATCCCTGCAAATAATAATCGATGCTAACTGAAAGAAATTAAATCCTTAATTTGCACTGAGTTCGTATGGGAAAAGAAGCCAATCCCAGTGTAGATATTTGATACTTGTTGAGGATTTCTCTCGAGTCAAACTATGACCAGCTTAAAGGACGCTGCGGCCCTGCAAGTTATTATTGAGGAGGGTGAAGCCCTGAAAGTAGCAGCAAAACCAATCCACCAGTGTGAAGTACCTCGTTTTGAAATTCTCGATCCCCTTGTTTGGACTGTTCGGCCAAAACTTTGACTGCGAGGGTCGTTCCAGTTGAATGTAACACGGCTTTATAAACTGGACCAAACGCACCTTGTCCGAGCAGGGCAGTGAAATTAGAGGTCGCCTTGTGAAGCTCCCTGCAAGCAAGCACATCTCAATTAGGACTAACAAGAACAAATCATAGCAGGTTGGTGAGCAGTGTCATGACACGTTCAAAAAGGAACCGCGCAGATGTCACAGGAAGTGATGAAACAGGAATTTCCATTACAACATTTAAATTTCATGCTTCAAATATTGCATAGTTCACTTAAAACTTATACTGGTAATACTTAAGAGATAAATTCTTACTTGTAAGTGAACTTAGTCACCCCCAATGAGGATGGAATTAGCTGCTTTTCCTGACCTCCCCACCAAGTATTGCCCTTACTGGCGACATAAGCTGGAGGAGAAGAAACGGAGTCAGACATAATGGTGCTAGAGTTGACGCCATTGACACGTATCGGCAGAACAAAGCCCCGGCGTGAACTCCCTCTTTTCTTTAACCGCCTCTTCCGACATCCGATACACAACGCTACGCAGGAGGCTATAATTACTCCAATGAAAACTCCAATAGAGATCCCAATGATCACTCCGATTGATAAAGAGCCATTGGAAGTGGGTGAGGTAGTCCTAGGGACAGGAGGAGGGGCTGCTGCAGCTTTAGCCATTCATTTAGTCTGCCAAACCCTGGCATCCAATTAAAAATATTATAAAAAATTAGAATAAAAAGGAGTTCACAGGTTAACATTTGACATTTCTGCACAACGACTCAAGAAATTTAACCCGAACAGACGCAGAGATTTAATCTATGTCCTTTCAGACCACTAACTGCGTTACAACCTGCGATAGAAAGGACGGTGCTCAATATTGTGGAAAAGCTAAATAGAAAATAACAACAGCAGGAGAACCAGGCCGGATTTGACTCGTTAAACCCAACCCGTATTGAAAAGCTAAGCTAAACAAAGCAGACTAGATTGCAGTTATTAAACAACAGGGCTCATAATTTCAAAACAACTCAAATAGTACGTTTCAAACAAGAGCCCCTCTTCACGAAGGGAAAGATTGTGGTGTCAAATGAATGATGCGAAGAACTTGATTATTGACCTTGTGCTATGAAAACAATACTAGTGCAAGGACTGCAATATAAAAAAACGTCTATCAGCTGTCTGTGCAGGAATGCTGCAGATTGTAAATTATGCATGAGCAATGAATCTAGCATAGGATATACGTATGGAAGACACGTTGCAAGGAAATTTGAGGAAATCTTCTAAGATGTACCTATTCAGACGCTGATTGAGGCCGCATTCGCCTCATAATTACTTCTTAGCTCCCGATCATTTAAACCCCTAGCGAGATGCGGTCCTCCGATTTTGTAGCCGCCAAAATGCCCGAGGTTCTACAAATTCAAACCTTAACTTCTTCCGGACTGCCTTCCTAACCAGCTATCCAGCGGTCCCTGTATCTCCCTCACTAACCCGATAACCACTCTTCCTCCCAAGCATCAGTAAACCATGATGCATCCAAGTCCAGCCCGAAGCATCACAATCTGAAACTACATCCACTACAGCGCACTCTGAGAACTTCCATACTCTTCAAACTCCAACGATCACCACACACCTCTTCGACAGAGGGGCACACAAACACAAACACACACACACACACGAACACACGCATGCACCGAGTGTCCTCCACGACAAACCCCCAACGAATTGAACTAGCCAAACCAACCATCAACCTAAACGAACTCCACAAATTAGAACGAATATTGGACTTTATACGCGGTAGTCACTATCCGTCAACAACTTCCGGTCCACATCACCTCGACTTTCAATATTCCCTACACACAACCCAGTGACATCCCCCAGAGTTCGAGAAAAAGAACGAAATTCTCCGATTCTGGACCCTCGAAGACCTAACTCATGAAACCGACAATGCACGGACAAGCCCAAACGGTGAGTCATGCCCCTACACACTCACACTTCTCCTCCTCTTCTTCCGCCTCCTCCTCCTCCTCCTCCTCCTCAACTACTCATCATCGTAGCAGATGCTAGTTTCAACACTCAACCTCGATAATGACATCACTCTCGAACTGAGCCACTCCCAATCCTTCCTCGCGCTCGCGGCTCAACTCCCCGCTGCAATCCCCCTGCTTGAGCTCTGCACCGACAAGAGCAAATCTCGCCGTTCAGCGCAACCACTGGTCTAAAACGCTCGCAGCGAATCTGTAGTCCATCGAAACAATTCCGTCTGCCAGTGCGGAGCTGCAGTTCGCCGCCCGCGCGCGAGATCTCTCTGAATTCAAATGCGCGTGATGGGCTGCTCGTGCCGTTGAAAAAAAAAAAACAAGACAAAACAAAACAAAACAAAACAAAAAAATAAAATAAAATAAAATGGTACGACACTAAAAGCGGGTTAACAAAACTACGCTTTAGGCGGGTGAATTAGAGCGGGGTGAGAGTTTTTTTGAATTAGGGCTTGCGTCAGCGATGATGACTTGGTGTCCACGTCGTCTGCCAACTCAGCATTCTACCGCCTTTTCTTAACCATTGATTTCCCACGTGTATCTGCCTACAACTACATACAGAATAATTAGTTCATTAAATTAATTGGCGTGGGTGTCAGAGAACGTGGGCCTCGTGCAGGATATTCTGACCCCTTGCCGGATTATGAAAATCTTCGTCATTTTGTAACTTGTGGTTGGAATTACAACTTGTACCGCATTATAGAATCATATTAATAGATATTAGTTATAAGTTCATTAAAGCCTTAAGAATATTTTAAAGAGTAGTGGAAGTAAAAGGAGAGACTTGGGTATGACATTAGTAATAAACTAGATTCAAAAGATCTCAGCCCATGGCAAAATTTGTTTGAGAGTATCAATGTATTTTAATAATAACAAAACAAGTTGGGTTTTAAAACCTTGAATGATAATAAAAGAAAAGGAAAGGAAACGCCTCAAAATGAACACCAGAGCATGTTGCCAAAAACTAAAGTTGAGGAGTAATTTTTTTTAATTTTCAAAAAAATTAAAAAAACAAACAAATACAAACAAACCAAAACACAATGGTTGTGGTGCCATCATATTTCTTTAACTCATGTATGGGAATAAATTTAGAGTTGAAAGTAGAAGTTTTCTTGTAAATTATTAGAAATGTGGTTGTTTATCAACTATTTGGAATCAACATATGTTCTAAATTGTACTCAGATCATTTATTTGATGTTTTACAAGAAAGGGTGAGTTCCTGTTACATCATATATCTTGAATTATCCAAGAAAATTAATTTGTTGAGGACTCCAAAAGAATGTTTCATGTTAATTTAATTTCATTGATTTATGTCAATTAAAAAACATAACATTGTGTCTCACAAATTTAGAATAATTTTTTTGGGACGTTGTCTAAGTTTTTGGTCTGAAGAGAATACAAACCTAATCAAGAAAAGGATCTTTTTAAGTGATTCAAGCAATTTGATTGATAGATTCCTATTGATTGCAACTTTGCACTGGTTGCGAACTACTTGTAGACAATCAAATATGATTTTTTTAAATCACATGTGTTTAATGTGAGTGTTGATGTTGGAACTTCAACCATGAAGCCGTCCCATGTGACAGTGTATAAGTTCTACACCTTGGTTTAATTTAGAATTATGATTGGTCCAAATATATTAACTAAGTTTTTTAATAAATTGTAAAACATAAATCTAAACTCATGTAGAAACTGCTGTACAAAAAACAATTACTATCATTTTTTTCAGAGCGCTAAAACCAGAACCCTGCATTAGATCATACAGATCGTATAATTACAACATAATAATCAGTGACAGATGAAGGATGCACCATGAGAAATTCACATTCACATGCTGTCCAATTCGTAGTTGTAATTAGTAAAGTTCGAGAGTTGGTAGCATCAGAATCTCAGCTTCTAAACCCTAAACCTGTTGCCTGAGGGATGCTAGCACAGAGACAATGACTCTGTGTACCTTGCTCAGCCTTGCTTTCTGATGCTATGAAGAAATGTGTCGAGTGTTGTGGAATGATCGGGAGAAATTTAGAAGGATCCAGAAGTGTAGGAGTCTTGCTGCTCACTCCTACCGGGTTCGGCAGCTTGTTCTCAATCTCCTCTACATCCAAGAGTCTCAATTGATAACAGGTTTAGGGTGACACTCGCCAACTTCCGTTCCAGGTTGGTGCTTAGTCGGTGACTGACCTTGACATCCGTGTGGAGGAATATAGAATAGGCTTCGGTCAACATTTCTTCTATATACGAATTTTATCTGAAATTCATGCTGCACTACACAGTGATGAGCTTGATGCGCGATTTCTAAGGTGGTTGTTCTAAAACAAATGAGGAAACTGAGCAATTGATGCATCTCAGAAGGTGAACCGACTTTGATTCTTCCAGGCTCTTCCAGGTCTTTCTGCAGGGTGCAACGCCTACACGGCAGAGTTCCTCGTCTCACCATTCACAGTCCGTATAAATGTATCACTGAGATCATCCTGATTCATATACATCACTTTCGAATTGTTCTACTTGCATCCGCACCTCGAGGAACTGAGCCGCATCGTTGCACGCATCTTCAAGTCTGACTAGTTTTTGATCGATCTCTCGGTTCTTGAACTATCACTTGTTGCCCCTCCAGTCAGACTCGCCACATTAGGAAATGGCTCTCGTGTTCTCACCGTGGTTAGGGCGAGGGTGCGCCAGGAGTACAAAGACAGGCTTAAACCGTCCTCAACTATTCACCGATCTGATCATCCTCAGAGTTCCTCTACACAAACAGGCTTGTGCGCAAGCTAGAGACGCTTCCCTCCACGACACTCGTGCACTACGACGCGAAGAGACAGCAGAGTCTTATATCTTCAAGCTTCGCCTGCCAGGTGTGTAAGGAAAGCACTCTTGGTGAGCCACTGACATTTTGGTGAACGTGATTTTCCTGAACTACAGCAAAATCTTTCGACACGAGTTTGTCCGTATTTCGCGGCCAAATATTATTATGTTTGTGTACAGAAAAGCATGGCTTACAATTACGGCATGAACAGGTTTAAAGAAAGAGGACCTGAACATTCAGATAGAAGATCGAACTCTTCACATAAGCTACAACGGTGAGCCGGAAGCCGAAGGCGAGGAGGGTGAAGCTTCTTCTTCGAACTCGCAGAGCAAAGAGACCAAATCCGGGAGCTGCAGCTTCAAGCGCAAGTTGTTGCTTCCAGAGAGTGCTGACGTGGAGAAGATCAAAGCCGACGTGGACAGTGACACGCTGGCAATCACTGTTCCCAAGCTCCCCAGAAAGTTCCCGAAGGTTCGCAGAATTGATATGAAAAGTGAGCTGGGTTCACCAGGACTGTAGAATAATATGAACACACTTCACGTAGATATTTAGTTGTGGATTGAGTTAGTGAATTAGTGAGAGCTTCAATGCTTTAGGCTTCTTGTCCTCATTGTTCATGCGAATTGTGTGATTATTTACATTGAATGTGTGTTTTTCTACAGTTAAGTGTAATTTTTGATTATTTATTTATTTATGTGTAGTTTTTCGAAGGGGAAAAGAAAAGTGCATGAAAATTTCGACAAACTCATGCATTTTAAGAAAACATGGTATTACTCTAAAATAAGAATTCTAATATTTTATCTTTATTATTAATTAATTTTGAGCTATTTCCATAATGTTATATATGTTGCCTATTATTTTATTGCAGTTACTTAAATTACTATTATAGAACAAAGATTTTTCATAACATATCATGTAATTACATTGTGGCTTTAATCATCAATTTTTTATGTCAATATATATATATATATATATATATACATATCATACATGATTAATTAAGAGAAATGTCAAATAGACATGGGCTTTTACTATATCAACCCACCTATGAAGAAAAATATGATAATCATGATGAATATGGTTGGTTTTCATTGGTTGTGGATCCAATAGTAGAGAAATAAAACTAGAGGTCATTTTTTTTTCATGATGGTTAGGATGTGTGCCTTAATTAATATTAATTAAAAAATATATATATTTTTCATATCTCTATCTTTGTATAATTAAAGTATTTGAATAATAAGTTAAAAAGAGGCACTATTTTCTTACAACTAAATTATTTTAAAATAATAGAAAATAAACCATAATCAGCTTCAGGGATAACAATCTCAATAGTTGTTGATTTTTCTTTTATAGTTTAAAAGATAAAAATAACATTGCATCAGATACTATTTATCATCTTCTATAAAAATATATAAAATTTCAAATATATGTGAATAAGTCTGTATATAATTAGTTAATCTTATATTTAATTTTTATTATAAATTAATAATAAAATTTATACACTATCAAAAATATAGAGATATATCATTTAATAATAAAAAAAATCCTTCAATTGAATTATTCAAATTTTAAATATGAAAAATAATTTTAATATTTCAAGTTATAATTTTTTTGTATCATTAAAATTTTTCTACTTCCACAACTTCAAATCTATCTATAAAAAGCTTTAAAAGCATAATTTACTCTAAAACATAAAAGAAAAATAGTTACTAATAATAGAATATTTGAATTCTTATTTTTACAATATTAGACATTAAAATTAGGTAGTAGTATGGTAAAAAAATATAAAGATATTAAACTAAAAAAACGTAGAAATAAATATTTATGTATTCATAAAATATCACAACAAGTTATAGAGAATGAAAAATAATTAGAGTTAAAAACTTAAGAGCTATTCCATGACACACATATATATATATATATATATATATATATATATATTTCTTGTGAATATCACCATCCTAAATTATTTTTCTTTATTCTCTTTGTTCTTTAAAAAGTATATTTTGACAAAATCATTTATAATTCATACTTCATAGATGAGGACCATCTCATGGATTATCTTCAGTACCATACTCAAAACAAAGTTCTACTCTCTATCCATTACCTTCCAAGCTTAAGAAGCATACAAAAAAACAGAGCATATCTTCTTTTAGATATCTATTCCTTGACAAGAGAAACTCAAGACTTTTGTAAGATGTACAGAAGGTCTTAGACATTAGTAAAATCTTTGATCTAATTCCAAGTGTTGAAGAAAGAAGCCTTATTTAAATATTGCAAAAAAAATTCTTTGCTGCTATTTGTGCACCATACCAGTTTTAGGTCATATGTATTCATGTGGGTGCACATTCACCACCCAAACAAGTAGACACACCAAAAAGGAAAATTTCCCAAATTCATAACTTGAATGAACATCTAAACAATTACTAGTGTAGAGGAATTCCTTCCAAGGTGGACATCAACATTCCTCCAAGCTTTATTATCAGCTGCCAGGTTCTTAGTCGATCTGTTTAAGAACCTGGCAGCTGATAATAAAGCTTAGAGCTCTCGGAAATACAGGGAATCGATGTCTTCTGTAGCCGTAAAGCACCTGTTTTCTGAAGCTCTTCCAGTAGTTTAGGAATTGTGCGGGAAAAACTAACTTCTTGATTATGCACTCATAATCAGGTTCATGTAATCTGCAGCATGCAACGCTCATAGAGAGACTGGCAGGGGATCACGTATGCAATTACCGGGTAACAGGTACCTGTAAGTCTCCGCATTTTCTAACAAATACTTCGGCATGTGAACTCCAGAGAAGGATTTTGCAACAGCACCCAATTTGCTGATTAGCTCCTTGTAGGTAAACTCCTCCGGAAGCATGTCAAAAATATCGCTACCCTTGCAGATAATCTTCTGGATCCGCTCGGGGTTCAATAGAGAGGGACGCCGAATACGATCAGCGTGAGAGTAGGCCTTCATTTTAAAGACAAAGTCTCGGATGTAGCGGAAGCAGAAACTGCAGTGCCAGCCCGCATCTGCTAGACAATGATCCGTCTTCCGAGAGTGACGATACTGCGTCTCCTTTCTGTAGAGCTCTACACTTGAGCGCCATGAATTGCTGTCAACGAGAAACTCAAAAGAGTACAGGTAATTGCGGAGCTGGAGATGCATGGGGGATGGATACCCATCGCAATTCTGCAGCAGATGAATGGTATGAGCGGACGGAATCTCGTCGGCGTCGGCTGTGATAAGAAGATCACCGTCCTGTATGCCTGCTGTGCGAAGGAAATTTCCCATGGCTATTCGGTGATGCTTTTCGTTGTCGAAAGGGTCCCTGTTAGGAATTTGTGGACGGCTCGGAATATTGGAGTAGAGAAGCTGCGGGTGAATGAACTTGAAGCGGCTGTCCTTCTGGTCTGCGAAGTAGAGAGGTTTCGGTTTTCCTGTGAATGTAGCGTTCGATTCTAGGACAAGGAACTTAGTGACGAAGGGCATGAGTTCCTGCAGACACGAACACAATCGTTCAGTCCACAGAATCAACGTGATGATGCTGGGGATTGGGTTTTGAGTAAACAGGAAAAAAGTTGACTCACCCGCATTCGGATCTCAAGAAGGTCAACCTCGTTGCTGAAGATTACTGCATCGAACACACGACGCGGGGTGGGCCTGTGAGTCCAGCCATGGAGTGCGCACAATTCGGATAAGTTCATGCCATCCGCGTAGTAATGAGGAATTATCTGCTCGTAAAACTTACAAAACTTTCAGATTAACATCATCCAACATGAAACTAAAAGAAAAGGGGACTCAAATCTTAACAATGAGGAGCTTGAACGATTCCTCTACATCGATTGATGGACAAAGATGGTGAAAAACTAGGACTCGAAGTAAAATGGCAGCAAGAAAGGAAAGTACCTGAAAGGACTTAGGGGGGGTATCCCAAATGGGTCGCAAAAAATACGTAACGGTGCGGTAGTCATAAACGTATACGAGGGTGGCTACTATTGAGAAAAAGCCAAAAATGGTTAACGTCAACAACTTAAACTTCCATTTTGTGATCTTCAACCGAGGAATTTTCAGCCCACCCCGGCGAAACATGGCTCCTACGATCTATTTGCAGGCCACGAGTCACAAGCAAAAAGTCCGAACGCCCACGGAAGCAAAGAATCTGCTGTTAGTCATGGAGCTTCTAGTTGTCAAGGTGGATGAAAGCTGGCGGGGCAAATTGCAAAGACCTCTTGCCAGCTTGCACTGTCTGAAGGGGCTTATCGAGCGGGAGGAACTTCCTCCGATGACACCCACAAAGGCACCTGCGTCCACCGAGGTCGTTCAAGCAGGGAAATATTGAGAGGCGCCTTTTCCATTGATTAATATCGAGGGTCGAGCAGGTCTCACAGAAACAAAGGTCATCAAGATTCAGTAGGGAGGGTCTTTACTACGGGACAGCTATCCCAATGTCGGCACTCAGCCAGGACTCGATTATCGAAAGAGTCGCTGAAAACCTCTTCCCTGACATTCCCAAACATCGCTCACAAACCCTGCTACTTCTGACCAAATCTCAAACATTACAGCTTGAACACGTGAGAAGGACGCTGTAGTTGCTAATTTTTAGGAAAAGAACGTATAGTAGACGAGGTCACAGAAACAAATGCACGGATATACCAAATGCACTTGAAACAAGAACGAGGACAAAACAAGAAATCTGAACAGTATCCTGCTCGCAAGAAGCAATAGTCGACAGGGTGGTGAGACAACCAAACAGAAAGCACCTCAAACCTGCGAAAGAGAAAAATTAAATCGATCGAAGAAAGCAGAGACAAGAGCTGAGATACATCATCAGAAGACCAGGAGGAGCAAACACGAACGAAGAGAATCTTAACGCAAACTTGTGGGTAATCAATATAATCAAACAAACAAACCACTCGCCAGGCTTGCGTGAGAGGCCCACCCAAGGGTGAAACGAAGGGTAATGCTCAGACTGCTGAAGCTGCAATTACTACGACTTGCATGTCCCACGGAGGGTCATGGGTTTGAATCCACGGCGACACAGGCTGCATTCGTGACCATCACTCGCAGTGATCCCGCAACGTTTTCTCCGCATCCATGCTGCAGGATTATTAACGTGCAGTGGGGTGCCGTGCAGTGCGAGAATCGACCCTCCCACACGTCTCCGCTTATCCACATCAAAGCCATGCATTCAACGATTTCACCTGTCGATGCAAGACAAGCACATAAAGTCGTAACTTTCTTCTTCCTCTCATCAATGCAAATGTGTGTACCCAGTTTGTGTCCAAAAACTGATCGCACTGTCAAACTGAGTTAGCTCGCAAAAGCCCCACTGCTACAATCACGCGCTTGTGGATGGGACATGGAAACTTAGGTGTCTATGTAGACTATTCCTGATATGCGAGAGCTGTGACGGGTGGAGCTCGCGCCAAAGCCGCGGAGAATCCAATTGATTGTAGCCTCCCGGTGGAGCTCGACGTCGTCGTCGTTTCAGCCAACGTCAGTTACATTTTCCATGCAGAAGTCATAGTCGAACGTCGTCTCCACGTCGGCGGGATACGACCCCCGATCCAGTGGTAGAGAATCTGTAGATTTCTCGATCGTCCTTCGAAATCGAGGACGATTTCCTTTTCGATTTAAACATCGCCAGATGACGTCTTCGCGCCAGCGGGATTCGACCCCGGATCTGGTGGATGAAATGTCGTATCCAGATTCGAAGGAAAAAGTAGTTTGATGTTAAGTTTTGAATTTCATGCGGTGCTATATTTCAACGAGTCAGTAAAAACAAAATTGGTTTCTGGAATTTTAAAAAATCTGGACATGGGAATGCATGATGTTATAAGGATTTAACTTCATAAACTGATTTCCTGTAAGACAAAAGATGGCTTTTTGTTGAGTTTGTTAGTGGTTGCTTTCTACTTCTGATTTGGTACCCCAGTGCTAGCACGACAAAACTTGTGTAGAATTTGGTGTTAATTTCCATTTTAAAATTTTGTAAAATTAAATATGAGCACTGCAATGAGATTTTTTTTTTTTTTTTTTCTCAACCCTACTATGTAACTACTTAAATTAATTACAAAATTAGTGTAAAAACTTGCAAAGTTTTGAATACTTAAAATTTGTACTATAAACTTCATAAGAAAAATGAAGTTTTCTTACAGATCCAAAAATTTCTTTGTAATTTGTATTGCAAAAACTATATATATATTTTATTGTCTATAAATAGAGTTTTAAAAAAAACGCAACAACAATTCGTGAGAACTAAATTGTACAAAGATTGCTTAAAACTCTCTTCATACTCCGTACAAATGAAGAATAAAATACAATTTCTTATGATTTTTTATAGCAAATAATGACATCATCTTTTATGATACAAATGCATTTACAACAATTGCATATGTGTATTATAATTTTTTGTGATATTGTCAAATATTTAAATTCAACGTGGAATGATGTGAAACCTCAATCAAAATTTCTAATATTATGACAATACTAAAATTTTATTCTAAGTCATTTTACATTGATACAAATATTATTAGTTTTAAAATTTACCAAGAAAAAAAAAGTGTACATATATATAGTGTTTTCCTCTTAATTAACATCATCTATTATAGTAATATATATATAAAATATATATAGAATAATATATATATATATATATATATATAATTCATCCTTGCTAAGGCTCTATATTCTCAGTTGTTTTTGTTTTCTACCATGGTGGTCACATAACCCTACTAGGCACGTGGCATTACCTTACTCAATGGCATATAGCCACGTAGCCTTGTCAGCCACATGGCCATGCTTAATCATGTATAGTCACGTGGTTTTTGTTAACTACCATTGTTAATTAATAAAATTCATCGAAAATCAATTAATTATTAAAAATTAGAGGTTATTAATTATAGAAAGAATATCATATATATCCTTTAAATATGCTAAAATATAAAGAATACCCATGTATTCTTGATAATAGCAAATCTATCCCTCACTTTTATGATAACAGCAAAAGGTATCACCACTGTTTCTTTCCTCTTCTCTGTCTGCATGTGTTGCGCATTAATGGCAGCATGGCACCATGTGTCGCACAGATTTTGGCAGCATAGAGGTTCTGCTCCGGATGGGTAGTTCCTGGGGTTGCCAGGAATCTTTGGAAGCTGCCTCATCACCCTGCCGGAAGCGACGTTCATCATCACGGTGTTGATTGGCAAAAACGAAGAGACTTCCATTGGGCAACATGAACACGAAATGATAGAGATTGTTGCACTGTGCCCCCAACAGTCAAACCAAACACTCGATTGACATTACCAGAATGATGCACTGCAACACCTCTAGCGTACCTGCAGTTGACACAAATAACTTAGAATCCTGATGTTGAAGCAATGTGCTGTCCTTGTGTCCCAGGGAACCACCGTCTTCACTTAAGGAGGAGAAGTCTAAGAAATATTTACATGTATCCTCCTCAAGATCTTGCTTGCATTCGGTAGCCTCAACAGTACATGCTTCCCTAGAAGAGATCAGAGTGGTGTCAAGCTCTTGCTTCATGTTCAAAGGCAATTATGACTGCTGATTGTGGCCAGTTGGATCGCTAAGGTCAGCGATCAGTAAGCGTGAGACTGTGGGCAAAATAGATGCAGTTTGATTAAATGCATGGCGTCCATTTCTTTGAAACGGTACAAATCCAGAAGTTCTTTTATGGGTACTTATTAAACCTTTGCGTGTATGCAACCCTGTGTCAAAGGGTCCATCATCTACTTGTGCACATTTACTGTGCTTCTCAGCATCCTTTTGTTCACACACTAGTTCAGGAAAATCAATGTGAGCATGAAGTGATTCCTGGAGAGCTGGCCCTTCGGGATTCATGGGTGGCCTCAGGTTTCGAATCGGTACAGCTTTAGCAAGATAAAACACCCGAACCTGTTGCACTTGACAATCCTTAGAAATGTTTTGCCAATCTGTGTATTCAATTCATAGAGGTCATGCAGAGTTGGGTTTCCAGAAATTCACGAAGAAACAGAAACTTTGGACTAGCAGCAGACAAGACCACAAATAACAAATGACACAAAGTCTGGCACAGGTCTTTTTCGAGCAAGAGCAAGAAACCCTCTCTGATGCTGCTATTGAGACCTGCTTAGATGTCAGGGATAAACAGCAGAGTCACTCTTCTACAAATATCCATGCAAACTCCTAGTCTCAAGGTACTACGATTCGTAGACGCAGGGATTTGAGATAAAACTTACAAAGCAGTAATATGAAGACTAAACACATTATGTACCTGGATGGGATCGAAAGAATGTCATGACCGTCGGCTATGACCTACCCAAGTGGAAAATCGATAGGGCTGAACCATACAGGTAAACTTTCATCCTTCCTAATCACAAATAAAGCATGTTGGCCTAAAAATCTGAAGAGATAATTCAACACAAGATACACTTGGAACCAGGACGGAATCGCCAGAATAGATCTTACGATAAACCGTGAAGAACAACAGCAATAGCAACAGGAGCAGACGTACTCAGTGCCTTGGTGGTTAAGGCACCCCGATGTGCTCTTGGTGCCGTAAAATATCCTGGCAACCACACACTGGTGCTCTCCTGGAGTGTGTAATATGGGCTATTAATTGACACATCGAGCCATAAGAATCCAGTAATCTCTCTTTTTTAAAGGCCCCACATTTGCCACTTGGCCTCTCCCACCACGCCATCATAGCCGTCTCCACCCCACGTTCCCATGTTTTATCTTTTCTCCCCGCCGCCATCACAATAGCAATCACGCATCTTCTCCTTCACACTGACGTGCACATACACTTCGAGCCTAGTCCAGATTTTGCTTCCAAAATGATTGTGTTTACTATGAGGCTGCCTCTCGTGCAAGGTTTCCGAGATCCCTCTTGAAGTATACAAAAACGACGGCAAGTCTTTCGTGCAAGGTCGGCATTGTGCACACAAGAAACTTCATCTCTTTCCAAGCACTCTCAGGTGATAAAGAATGTCGAGGAGAAATTGATGCTAGTAGAGAACAAAGTGAAGTACTCAAAACAATTTGTCTAAAACAGTTTCTCGGTTGTAGCAGGAAAAGCCTGTGGTGACCAAACACCATATTTCAACAGAGTTCCAACATTAACACATTTTTTCAAAGAATAAAGACAGTGTCCTAGAGGCAATATATATCATTCCTCAATAATCAAATCAAAGCAAATGGACTTTTTGGCCACTATGCTTAGTGAAGTCTCAAGGTCGAAACATGTAATAAAGAGTAGGTTTACTTGCAAATCAGTCTTCCCGACCATCTAGAAAAACGTTGCATAAAGCTAACTGTAATCCAACTAAGGTAGCGTGTTAATTTGGTAAGAGAAGTTTTATGTACAAGAAGCGACTCTAAGTTACAATTTGGATGCCTGTGGATGGAGTTCGTACATTTGGAACCTTAGTACTGAATTGGACCACGTAGGCTTCCATCCGCAAACTACACAAGCAAGAGATGCACGAGGTATCAATGAAACAGAAGTGCATAAACCTTGCCCAAAATGCAATATGCAAGTCTTGCAAAAACAAATCAACTTTCTACATTTCCTAGACGTATGCACTGCTTTGACGTTCTAACAAAGCGCCAATTATTACCTGTCGCACTATAGCATTGTCAGATGTGTCAAATTCTGCAGTTGGACCTTCCCATACCACTTTCCCTTCATGTAAAAATAGAACCCTGCAACCACTTGTTGATTGCAAGTTATACCATGACATGCTTGCAACGGAAATAATTGACAAAAGAATACTCCTGACCATAAAAAGAAACGCGTTGCTCTAACATGAACCATGCGAAAGGTGTTTACTTCACCGACCAAACAAAACAGAAAGAAAGGCCTAATTTTGTACCTATCAACAGCTCGACGAATGGTACTGTGTTGATGAGTTACGACAACGTAGGAGGCTATAGTTCCAGGATTTCCTTGAGCATCACGACCATTTATATGAACTGATCGTATCAAATCCTCAACCACTGTTGAAGCAATCGGATCCAGCCCTGCCGTAGGCTCATCATACATTACCACCTACAACCCGACGAAACCCTTCATGTTCAGCAGCATTGACTCCGTTTGTTCTGTGAAAGAATCTCACATACCTCCAACGAGCGAAGAAGAAAACACAAGATGAATAAATTAAACTTTTCACCTCTTGTTCAGAGTATTCAGCTGGCTTGCCATCAGATATAATAGCACGGGCTAAAGCAACCCTCTTTTTCATACCTCCAGATAATTCTGAAGGTAGACGCTCTTCAACATCCTACCACGAAAAGAGTAAAATCAGTTCCACACAGAATCAGTGGCAGAATTTGAGTAATCGAAACAGTTCACCGAATGTTGGAAGAATGTCCTGGTAGTCACTAATTGCTCGACTTCAAGCTAAAACTGCGAAACAATTACCTTCAAACCAACAGCTGCTAGACTTTCCCGAACAAGCTCAGCAATTCTGTCATTGCACAAATTAGAGTGTTCATACCTGCAAATCGGAAGTGAATGTAGTCAATGGACGTACTCATAGGAAAAACCACACTCACACAAGAAATAGAATTGAAGAAACAACCGCGCTGCTGGGTGCAGACTTGAACTATGTAGCCAAGTTTGATTCAAATACATAATATAAAGCATCATGATTTCCTATAAAACACTACAGTATGCATACAACAGAAAGGAAAGACAAACAAAGAATGTGGCGTCTCAGTATTGGTCTCATACAGCATGAATCCGACATTTTCTCGAACAGTTAACGAATCAAATAGGGCTGCACTTTGAAATACCTACACCCCAAATTAAATCTGAAAGAATCAGAACGGTAAATAGCTCTCAATTTCGAGCCGTTGCAAATGAGTAAGGTCAAAAACAATGTTTGCCCGGTGCATTTGGTCAAATAGGCATAGAAATCTACTAGACGACTGAACGGGCGATGGATTGAAAGTACTAACCAAACCAATTCGAAGACCAAACATATCTTCATCACTGTCCAGACCATCTCGTCTCTTCCCATTAATATAAACCTCGCCCTGAAAGCAGTACAATAGACATGAATATCTTTGTCTCTAAACGTCCTTGTATCTCATAAAACTAGAACCACTCTTTGTGATTTTGAATGTCAAGAAAACAGGAGAAAAGCATTCATGCTGAACAAGAAAAACACTCATAGCATAACACCCTCCTAAACTATAGACCAGATTTGAGATCCACTCTTATGTAATTTGAGTATTCCGTTCCTATGGTCACCTTATCTGGAGCAAGAAGTCCAGCCATGATGCGGAGAATAGTAGATTTGCCTGTGCCAGAGGGACCAATGATGCCAACTGCCTCACCATGTCGTATCTGACAAGCACATTGGAATAAGCATATTGAAAAGCCACGCCAATCCTCATATATGTGCACACTGGAACTCCCGAGCTTTCCACACTAATGGGCAGTTAAGATCGTATCCACAATCAAATGAAGAAGAGCATTTACTACGGTGCTGCTTGTAACCATGATTGTCCCGATACAAAATTCCGTGATATAAAGCAGAAGACGTTGGTTTACCTTAAAGCTCGCACCTTGCAGGATGGGCTTCTCGCCAAAAGATTTGTAAACATCACAACATTCGATTAAAACTTCCGCATTATCGTCCACAGCATGCTTAGCTCTTGCACTTACCAAATCACCAACATTTGCAGACGAGTGACTTAGACTCTGCATTTCATTGCATATGTGTCCGAATAGTCATAAGTTCTCATACGTCAGGCGAATATTACTTGTGCACTCGGCAAGGAATTGCATCAAATGACAGTTAACATTGTCACTTCCATCCAAAGTGGCCGCTTCATCGATCTCAAAAACGACGATGCCCCAGGGTTGATTTTTTCAAACCAGCAGCTGCAACTTAGAACAATGAAGGTAACTCAGAAAAGTGTAGCTCTCAATTCCTTTACACATGTAAATATCATGGCACGACTAAGGTAATAACATTTCAAAATGCGTGCCTGAATTTCTTTCCACCTTCCAGGTTCCATACTCCCGCCATTGGATCTTATGGTCGTATCTGTAATCATCCTAGCCCCCACAAGCTTCTAGTAAGCAAATGACCAGAACAAATATCCAAGGACAGCAATTCAACAAAGATGTTCTGAAGAACATGACTGATCAAGCCTCTCACTCTCGTAGGTACCTTCAGGAATAGGTTACACCATGTATATGATCCATTACAAAACCACGAGGGATTGCTAAAACGTCCAGAAACTGACCTTTCCATCTTGCACGACAATGTCCAAATTCGACACGCCGCTTGTGAGAGCTAGAGTCACAAATGGTTGTGACAGGCGTGCAGACACTAATAGGTGCGTGCGCCACTCTCATCATGATGTCAACTGCGTGAAGGAACAACCTGCATCACGCATATCATAAGATTTTGAGCAAGCTCATTGAGCAAGTATATGTAGCTCATACTGCGACAATTTGCGGGCACACGTATCAGCTAGCACAACTAACCTCAGAAGGTTGGACTTGGTTTCATGTAACTTTTTGCAAAATAACGGAGTTCCGAAGAGGACTGCCCGTTCCTAAAGAATTGGTAGGGTTTCAGTTCATCCAGGAATTCAGCAAGAATTGGCAACAATGGGCCCTCATTACAACTAACCCCACCCACGTGGTGCAAGAATGGGGAGTAGTGGCAACCACCACATAGTAAACCATGCATTCTAATTAAAAGCGGCTTCGGGTTTAAACCTCTGTATTCAACGGATGTTCACAGACTTCATATATAATCGCTCCAGCTTAAAATAAACAGTACATTATTGTACAAATGGCGGAAGTGCTCGATGTTCATATTCATTTCTTTCTTTTTTTAAATTACAAATTAAATGCCCATCAAGTACGATTCAGTGATACATTTCACTGCCCTGTTCTCCAACATCACACTTAACTGATGACATGATCCCTACAACCAATTAAAAGCACAATCGCGCACACGGAGCCACCATAATAGCCCGATTAGGAACATGAGGAGGATCAACAGTACCAACAATAACCTCCTGCGAAAGGAAGTAACAAACCAGCTCCGTCGTTGTAGCCAACGTGATCCTCGTCGTTTTCTTAGTCTTCTCACCTCCTTCAATTCTACAAATCCTTCGAGCTCATCAAAACCTCTTCAAAATCTCATCACCAATAGAAACAGCAACCAAAAGAAGTTGCGAATCGCGGGAAAGAGCATTCTCTTCGCACCAAGCTGCTTCATCAAACCCCTGACAACAGAAAAATTTGAAACCTACGCATGTGAATTGAGAAAATTCAACAAGCTGTGATCCTTCTGTCGGATAGCCTCGCAGATCGGTGCTAATCGCCGAAGAAAACGATATCAGCAGATCCCTTTCCCACACCTCCTTCATGTGCACGACGACCATTCCATCCGGAGGACATCCACACGTCACACAGATACTCGCCTGTTCTGCTAATGGAATCGTACTCCGATCTCGAATCCGACCCCAATTCTACGCTGAATCAGCTCCCGTCACCAGCACCGTTTCGGGCAGAATGTGGCCCCCAGGTTCGCGGTGCTGAACACGTGTGAGTATTTAACCTCCTTCAACAACCCTAATCTGGGTTCGTTCCCCGCGAAAAGTTCGAATTAGCAATTTTAATTTTAATTTTTTGGGATTTAGAATTTTTCATAGTTTATGAGTAACAAGATTTAATATGGTTTGTATTTTTAGTTGGTTCACATCTCATCGGGTACAAGGAACGACCCACAAAGAGAAGTCAAGTTTTTAAATAGTAAGCTTGTTTTAATGACCCACTTTGTGTCATCCATGTGTACTTGCGTAGAGTTTGAATGAAATTGAATGTAGAAGTGTGCCAAATAGAAATTCATCTGTGTTGCTCAATTTTAACCAACGACGGAGAGTTGAAGGAATGAAATTTTTGAAGGTGATTACAAAAATGATGTGTATCCATGCATACACGGCTCTGAACAATAGAATTTAGTTGTATTTCAAGTAATCTAGGTGAAGTATTGTTGTAGGTTGGGAACCTCGTATATTGCTCTTTTGCAAATTGGGTATTGTGAAAAAAATGGTCTTTACAGTATTTGTATGTGTAGTCAGGCGATTGATTGATCATGCTTTCACAAGGCTTGTATAGAAAATTTCCTGTGCACAAAATATACAATCTTTATTTAGTAGATATATGTATGCATTTATAATGTCTTCTAAACGACTTATTTAAGAATAAGCAACGTAAAATTAATATCAAGAATTGTGGAAATATCTGAACAGATAGTAATTATTTCACTTTAACATGCAAATCTGAACTAAGTGTGTATTTGACAATAAAACATACTACCACGACATCAAAAGCTAGGAGAGCAGTATTCATCTTAATCAATTTCAATCACAATTTTACTTAGTTATTATTTTCTAGTATTACTTGTTTGAAATACTATTCATGATCAACATCAAATACACTTATTAAGCTGAGCAAGAATTTACATACATAAATTCATTGGAAAAAACTATAAACATTCAACACAAGTTTTTAATTCAAACCAATTATCAGAAATCTTAGTCAATTTCAATCTATTCTGTTCACAAATACATTACAGAGCGCGTGTGAATATTTTTGTCAACCAAGTAGTTTTGTAATTTTTGTTCATTCAAATTCGTCCCTTTACTATGGTTTTTAAATGTATATCCAATTTGAAGTCCTCTTGGCTTGGGGAGGGGTTCCCGAGAGGAGATATTGGGAACTGGGAACGTCGCGTTCTCTATGATGGTTTGAACGCTAGATGCCGCGCATTCAACCCTTCAACTGTAATGTCCGAATAGAGGGCCATTCTGGCTCCATAATGAGGACATTATGAGGCCCCAGGGGGGACAGTCACTGTGGACGGAACTTAAAGCCTCGATACTTCACTTTTTAAACAGCTATTTGCTTGTCAAAGGCCCTTTTTCCTTTTATTTATTTATTTAGTTATTTATTTTCAAACTGTGTAGAATACAATTAAAGTTGATCTCACTAAAAAATAAAATAAAATAGAGAGAACAAATAGTTTGTGTATATATGGTATGATTACGTGGGGTTTCGTTTTTTCAATACATTTTTGAAACGAATATTACTATGTATATAAATATTATAAATACAAAAATTTATGCACTTTTAATACATATGTATGTGTGTGTGAATACATAAATATATATATATATATATATATTGCCAAATGCATTGCATGTGATCTATGCTGGATTGATGCCCAAGTGACAGATTCAAGGCATCAAAAAAATTATTGGAGTTGAGAGCATTTCGTCTTGTTTCACATAAATTTTCCGGGATCATGGAATTTGGTCTCAAGAGGGTAGTATATGTGAAATAGTGAAAGTGGATGAAGATTACCTTTCCATTGTAACATTTCCATGCCTCTGCACCAACGAATAGAAACTCTCAAACCACGAGAGCAATCCACATCAAAGAACCCAAGATTTTCTCACTTCTGGTTCCACTTTTTTACATTTGACCTTTTTCAATTATTCGTTCTAAATATCCATATCCAACATCAATAATAATCTTCAAACATTTGTCGTATCCGAGATTTCCCAAATGGATGAATGAACATGTCGCTGGGAGAACTCATCCACTACGGATGAACATATATGATATTGATGAATATTCGTCCGGGAATAGTTCATCCAATGGATGAGGGCTCGTTTTTAAAAGCGCTGGCCGCGCCTATCGTCCTTTGCCACTGCGGCGCAGTGAAGCTTGAGTGGGACTCGGAGAGCGATGGAATCGAGATCAGTTGAAATCCAAAATCTCGAATAGAGTTGTGTTAATCACGGGTGCGGATCAACAATTGCCATGGAAGTGATCACGGAGGATTGGGTGCAAGTCTCAGTTCAAAGCGTCGACAATGGCATGCTGATTTTTCCAGGAGCTTGGTTTTGCCGCACTGCTGGGTTGCGTTGTGGGAGCCTAAAGTGTTGCCAGATTTAGCGCAGGAGATTCGAGGTTCGAGCCAGGAAGCAATTTCGGGGTATTACATTCAAGAGGGGGCAGCACCAGTGCGCGGGGGGCAGCATGGAGTGATCACATTTTCAGTAATGAAAGGACGTTGATGGGATCCAACGAATTGGCTCCGCAAATGGATTATTCATCGGACGTTGGCGGCAACGAACATGACTCGAGGAGGTGGAAGATTGGTTGATGGAGAGATAGCGGGGGAGTTGGGTCGCAGGATTTAGGAATGGAGGAGGTCCCGCCACTACATGAGAGCTGTAATGGGTAGCTCGAGCAGTTGCTAATATTATGACACAGCAGCTAAAGAAATACTATAAGCGAGACGAATGCCTTGTGCAACGCAGGAAAAAGGAATGGCTGCAGCGCGGAAATCTCCTGCTCGGCGGTTTGGCTGCTCGGCGTTGGAATACCGTGTTCGGGCGAGGAACCGGGGCCAGCCTCATCACGACAATGGGTTGCCAGGCTACTGAGATCCTGGATAGTCCCCTGTCCTGCTGGTCTTAACTGCCTTGTCTTTTTTTCCTTTTCGCCAACCTCTGGGCGACAGTCCGCTTTTGTCCATCTGACGCTCTCAGGTGCACAAGCGCGACACCCATTTCGGCCTGCTGGTGGGGATCAGGCAGTGCGTCGCGTTGTGTTGCACCTCTGTGTCTCCTGGATTGGGTTGAAGTCCTCGCTGACGCAGGAATGGGAATGGTGCCAGTCGGTAGTGAAAGAGGCTGCTACATTGCGTAGGTTGTGAGGCGGTGACGTTTTTTCGAAGCTGGTTTGTGAGCTAGCAAGAGAGAAGGCTGTGCTGCGTGAAGTTGGGGTTTGTTTATATCGTGCAGGCTCCTTTGGATTGATCGTCGACAGTGGGAGTGCATTTTGAAGGGTATGTAGCTTCTGGCCTATAATGATGGTAGTTGCAAAGCTGCTCTCTCTTCGATTTTCTGGGTTTGACTCGAGTATAAGAGTATGATGACGGCATGTCAACGAGGTTTTGGTGCTCTGGTATCCATTGTTGAGTCTGTAGCGGTGGAACTGTGAAAGTTGGGCTTCTTGCAATATAGAGATTCCAATCCTTGGCAGGAAATTAAAGTCACCTGCTGGCTTTTGTTTTTCTCCAGGACTTCTTAGGTCGATGCGCGGGATTGCAGGTAGCGTGCCTAGACTCCTGCGAGTATTGTAGCGGCAGAACGGGGCGTCGGGATCAGGAATCACCACCAGGCTTGGTTTTCGGTGAGATCTCATGCTTGTCAATGTGTGCTTTCGCTGAAAGTCAATGAATACATGGCTGTTGAGAACAAAGTTGTAAGGTTAGCGAGGGATGTGGCATTTATTTATTTATTTATTTTTTGAGCCGCGATGCTACGTTTGAACGGTACTCGTGATATCCTGTGATTATCAGAGGATGTCTACTACAATTGTGATTGCCACGGAGTCGCTTTTTGCTCTTTTGTATGCGTTGTGTTACCCTTTTTTCCATCTTGCGCTCATTTAGAAAACTTATGGTATTCGAACTGTCGTAATCCATTGGTTTTAAGCATTTTGGAAGAAATTTTAGTCCTTTCTCATTTGCAGCGGCGGATAACTACTAGAATGTTTTCGAATCAGCCAAACTACAAACATCTTGTCTGTCACGTGAGGCTGTTCTCAGTTGCCAAAGAAGAAGTTGATTTTTAGATTAGTTATGGTGTGGTACCGGTGATGTTACTCAATGAATGAATGAATAAGAGGCGCTTAATATTGGCCCATGATTCTCTTTCAATTGTCACTACCACTGAGGTACTCGCCTGTTTAGCGCGCTCAGAGTAGATATGCTGTGGTTCACTTGAGTTGGAGACATTGTTTGAACGCTGCCCTGATGCAAACTTTTCGATGAGATCACGCAGGTTTCGGTCGGTCCTGAATGTGGACTTCTCACTTTTCCACACTGGCGACATCAAGCACAGGTCATGAGCCAAAGAACAAAATGGATTTGATACGGTTTCATTTGCGTTGAGTGCATCGTGGTTTTTGGGCAGAAAATGCTTCATTATCGTCTCCGTCAAGGAGATTAAGGTTAAGAGCACTGGATTACTCTACGCCTGAGAGGTCGCCAGAATTCTGCTCCAAATTTTGCAGGGGCTTGCGATTACTGGCCAAGATGATGACAACGGCAGGTGCGGATCCGGATCGAGGCCTCCTGATTCCTCGTTCCGAACTCTCTGACTCTTCTGATATTGTGGGCACCCCTGGAGTAGTACCCTTCGTATGGGAAGTAGAGCCAGGCCGTCCGAAAGGGCCTGGTCAGTACATGTTTGATTCAACACTTACTAGAGAAATCGAAAGGCGAGAGTCTCTACTGGAGGGCACCTCAAACTGGCCCCGCGAAATCCTGGAATACGCTGATGATCCAGACACGTCCGCTTCCTCTCTCAAATCGTCTGGAAGCAGCCCTGATGACCATGCTATGAAACTGAACCTTCGCGCTAGCCTCATGGGCGTTCACATCCTCGATGATGAAACGGAGATGTTTTTTAGCAGGCAAGTCAGCAACGCAAGTACTCATAATTTCCAGGCCGGTGGCGCTGTGCCATTCATGTGGGAGGTAGAACCAGGTCGGCCAGCGGAGGCGGTTACTCGAGATCCAAGTATTAGACCTCTTACTCCCCCTCCTGGAAGCAGACCTGTCAGTGGGATTCTATATCCTGGTCAGTTTGGAAATAAACCCAGCAGCGGGCTTCTGTATCACGGACAACAAAGTGCCAAGACTGGAAGCAGGCCCAGTAGCACTGCACACTACTCTGGACAGATCGACCTTGGTCCTGATTCTCAGTTTGGTGGCGGGGGAATGCATTTCTCTGAAAAACTCTTTAAGAAGTTAGTGAGGCAATCAAGGGCTGCACCGTACACGAATTCAACCTCTCCATACGGTGGATTCGGAAGATCAACGTCAAAAAAGAGGGGTGAAAGTTCTACTGAGGCTTTGGATCGTCACTTTGGTGTTTACAGTCCCGACATGAGATACGAGGACCATGATTCTGTGTCTCCCACGAGTACACTCGACCACCACGAATCCGAAGCTTCCCCTTCATCGCAGTCAGAAAGGCTGTACCCCTCTCGGAATCCTAAGCTCACGAGGTATGTAGATAACAGTACCCCGAAGGCCCGAACCTCTTCCCAGGATACAAGTAGCATTCCTGTGGGTCGACCTTCCTCCCAGCTCGCCCAGTGCTTGATGTCGCTCACGGCCATGGCTGATGACACAACTGATGACGATGACATTATATTTGAGCAGCCTAGCACGACTGCTCCTTTGTGGCAGCCAGTGGTGCAAGTATCGGAGCCACAAGTAGACTGGCCTATCGTGCAGTATCAAGGACCGCCTACAAAGCCCTCACATAGACATCCGAAGAGCAGCACAACCTCCCCCAAAAGCGGTAGGACTATTGAAAGGTGGTCCTCGAACAGTAGTTCGTGGAACCTCTCATTGGTTTCGAAACCCAAAGCAACCGTCACAAAGGTTGTCATATCTGGCGGGAAGAAATCAAGGTCTAAGAGGCATTCTTCCGGTGTAACGAATGGTGTGACACTACGAGAAATCCACACCGGAGCTAGCTTGTCTACTGTACTAACATACGATCGTAGCAAAGATGCACATGGGAGGCACAAGTGGGAGAAGGACTCGCCGTCTTGTTCGTTGCCTAGTTCAGATGAACTCGGCTTTGAGGCTTACGATCGGCCTGGAGAGGTAAATTTATACAATTTTTTATGCAGCCAGAGTAGAAGCAATCACATATCAGGATGTCGTTTTCACATACTGATTGTACTCTGGACAGTGTGCTTTACTTATTTATTTTGTATATTTTAAGTAGGTGACCATATTCCAATGCTGTTGTCATTTTTCATCAGCAGATGGTTCATCAGATGGATGAAGAGGATTTCCCGTTTTCACCGATCGCATCTTCTTTTGTTTTTGGCGAACATAATAGCTCTGTGGAATTTTCACAACGAGGCGGCCGAAACGGGATCCCGAGAGCTGTTGGTCCTATTGTCCGAGAATTCTCGTCTTCCAACTTCGAGCTGCACGAGCTACATGAATGTATGTCCGTTGCAAGTGGCGATTCTCACACCTACTCCTTGGAAAGCGGCTTCTTACAGCCAGAGCAAGATTGGATCCCCACGAAAAGTTTTCATTATATCAAAAGCTCGAACCTTGAGATTGTGGAAGTAGGGTCTTCAAGACTTAATGGCTACATTGAAATTAATCACTCCGGAAGATTTAGCATCGACCTTCACACGGGACCGAGGCTGGAGCGTCATTTGAGCTCGGGATTCGACATCGAAAAGACTCCTGACGTCTTGCTCAGGATCGTGGAAGAGGCCCATAGCCTGAGCCAGCGAAAGCGAGCGAAAGACAAATATGGATGTTTCTTTCACTGCACATGCCTGGTACACTTTGTGTATAAATTACTATGATGATACTCTTGTCTGGATGTCCGTTTTGGTTGTGGAATTCCTCATCATCAAGTACGACGTTTGTACAGCTTTTCAAAAAATTGAGTTGTAGATTTCTGTATTGCACGCGAAGCCATTGCTCATCCTCTAATAACCTGCTTGTGGAAATGTGTTTTTGCAGCCGGTTCGTAAAAAAGGATTTCTAGGAAGATGCTTGACATCAAATCAAGCACCTGGGCTTGCTGTTGGTAACAACTTTGAGTCACGACTAAGATCTCGTTCCTTGGGTTCGTTGAACACGAAGAATCACACAGGCCCCTTCCAATTCTGACCTGAATGGCTCTATCTTAGCGTTGTGGACAGGTAACTTTCGATCAACTTGGTTTTCCTGCTAATGCGTATCCTTTAAAGTTGTATCAGAAGTATATTTAATGGGTTTTGATCGATCTTTTATACTTCTCACGGTGGCCATCGGTGGTTGAACGTCCCTGCAATCTTTCTTTTCTGCACCTGACTGTCATCTGGAAGCTCTTTTCGCTTACGCGGATCGCATATTGATTTTTCTTTTTCTTTGTGGCAGATGAGGCAATCGAAATGGAAGCAGGCAAACTTGCACAATCGCTTTGGTGCGGTGAAGTAACATTGGGTTTTTCACGTACGATTATTCATGCGCATGGTCACCTCTATGCATCTCTCGGAGACAGAATACTTGGGTTTGCTTTTTGCATCCTTTGGACTTCTCTAATGGCCTTGAGAATGTGCTTCTCATTGATACTAAAGACCCTGCCAAATGCAAGCGTATACCAGAATTGGATGAACTACTGCCCAATCGGAATGCCATCGATAGATAGAGACTCTCAGTTGGTTAGGTTAATTTTGTACATTAGTGCCCTCGGCGGTTTCTCAGTTGCCGATTCCAACATTTGTTACATTTAGGTGTCCATTTCATAGAGGCTTTCAGGTTTTAATCCATTATTTCAGGGTTGTCAATTGTCCCTTGAGCCGTTCCTATTTAGTTTGTCACCAGGGACCGGCTTGCTTACATTTCATCATTTAACTGGTAGGCTATTTTTTTTACGCTTCTCGACTTTGTATTGTCCATACCGACACCGCTGATCTTCGTCAGTAGTTAGAAAGCTCCCAAATTGATAGGCTCATCACTCGCACTCTGCTTTTCAGTGCGATACTCAGGGTTGAAGCTCTTACCAGCACTAGCGAGTTACAGCAACAAGTTTCTGTCATTTCTTAATCTTCAAAACTTGCACAATAGATTAGTTGAACTCGTGCAACTCGTGCTGTTGTCACGGAAAATTGAATCTTGTGTATGTTGTAAGCTATCTGACTATTCATTATTGTTTCAAACTGACTAAGCAATGCTGTCTCAAACTGAACTTAGCTGTCAGGGAGTGGATTACAATAACCGTTGTTGGCTTCTTGAGTAGTTCTATTCCCCCCAATTAAGCTTCCACACTGTTGGCCGTGCGTGAGTGGATGGATGGATCGGCGTTTCGTGCAGTGAAGCCTGAGACAGGGAGGATGTTCGTGGGATGAACGATGATGAAGTGGGACTGTTTTGGCCTTTCCAGACTCCAACCTTAACTGCAAAGAATGCAAAGATCACACCACAACCTCTTCCGGACTCCCTATCCTCGCCATCTTCCTCACACCTTCATCGTTGGCACCGTCCCTCTTGCGAATGCTCCCAGAATTTACCACCACAACATCAGCAGAACCTTGCACTGCAACGGCAAGCACAGGCCGCCATGGCAACGTCCACCCACCTGGGCACATGTTCCCCCCAAACGGGTAGGCCGAAACGCCAGACATTCCAGACATACCAGCCATCCCCTGCAGCATCCGAGGCATCCCCGATGCCCATAAACCAGTCCACACATTCCCGAGGGTGGAGAAGTGGTTCTCAAGGAGGCCGAAAGCGGGCTACACATCGCAGGAGTGCCATGAATCGGTCCTGCACCGCTCCAACCAATGCTGCAACCATAAGGCCATGCACCATTGTAAAATCCAAGCGAGGATTGCTCTTCGTCCACATCGCTTGGTGTTGCACTTCTTGCTGCTGAGGTTGCACTCTTGAAGTCAAGACATGGCTGGTGGGTGATTCAGATACAAAAGGGCTAGACACCGGGCTCGAAACATCTTTCCCCTCTGGTGTGTCTGTCCTCGTCCTCTGCCGCAGCTTGGACACGGAATCATTGGAAACATCGGGATACAGAAGAGAGAATAGCAGTATCCAGTGGTGCAAACCTGCTCCACTCATAAAAGGACCAATGGCCACGAAGGAGAGCAAGCGTCTCAAATCGACTGCACTGACCCTTTCAACCAGTACCTTGCGAAAAAAAAAAAAAAAAAAAAAAAAAAACCTCTGTGGATATCATACTGCGAATCCACAATGATCTAAAATTGATGGCAAAAAGGAAAACCCAGTGGGCACCATGTCTCATATTTATATAGGATACATTCAACTTGTTCAATTTCGGAAGTGAGCACAAACTCCGCAACAAAGTAGAATGATCTCAAGAACAGAGATCATTTTGAGGTAGAACTGAATCATATGTGCTATTAAGGCCATGTAAATCTATAACTTTTGTTTCACTTTCATGTAAATCTAAAAACTTTTGTTTCACTTTTGATGAAAACAATGATGCATTCAACCAACTATAGAGGTTTTTGTCTTGTTTATTCCATGTATATGTCTCCCTCCTAAGTTATTGTATATAAGAGATCCCATTAGCTAAACTCGTCATGTTGTTATGAAAAATATTCCTTAAACTCCTCTATTGCACAACATACATTCATCTTTGCACATTAACTCCATTAAATGATTATCTACAAATGGTTAGACAATATGGAAGGGATCACTAGCTTGAACTTTGGAACCTTTGACAACAACTTGGTGTACATATCTTAATTAAACAACACCATGTTATTTAGTATGGTGTCTAAGCATAATAAAAAACGTGGACTTTGGTAAGCAGTCGACTTGTATGGCAATTGCAACATACACATGATATTAAAACAAAATCTGAATTCCAAAACCATTGAGAATTGGTTAAAATATCATTGTCAATGCAATTAAGCTAAGAGCCAAAAAGTAATATATCTTACATAGTCTACCAATGCTTCTAATATCCTAAATTTTTAGATTTACAACATTCTTTGATTGTTGGTATGTTTGTCCATATACATCCCTTAGAAATATTTGATGAAAATCATTCATGATTTAAGCCAATGAAATCTTTTTACAAAAAAATGTTTATAATCTCTAGAATTTGATAATATTATCTGAAGGTTTCTAGAGCACATCAATTACTTGGTATCATATGATAATCAAAGATTTAGATTTTTTGCTTTTCTCTCAATTCCTTAGATTGTATAGGAATATAATGCATGGAGCTATATGATAAAGCTTATGAAAGATTTATATAGCTACACAATAAAAAATGTATGAATACTACTATCTAAAGATAACACACTTCTATATAAAATAAAATCTACAATAAAAATAAGATAGATCTTATAGTTTATTTAATATCCCTTGCAATATGCAAACAATTATGATAATATATAAAGAACCTAATTTATTGGATTTGATTGAAACTATCATTTTCAACAATAATAATAAAAAGAATAGTTGATTATTCTTTCAATATAGGAACATTAATAGCAAAGATATGCTTTCAAAATCACAAAAACAAAACATCTCACAAACCTATAACAACCACATGGTGAGTTGTAGGTAGATTCTAAGACCAAATCAATTGAGACTAAAAAAAATCAATTACAAAACTACAATTAAAAAATGATATATAAAAAAATAAATATATTAATAATTAGATTATTTATCTAAATTTGGCATCTTTTGGCTCTTCAAGGTTTAGAATTACACCAATTCAAGTATAAGAAGCTTATAATATCTTTGATTGTATAAGCATCTTATCTTGGTTTTGTCTCTCTATGAAAATTCTATAGGATTGTTAAGAACACAAGTTGGAAGAAGATATATAAATTTATGAAATTTGTGTCAAAAGAAAAGTGACAAAATAGAAGAAAGTATGTATATTCAAGGAAGAATTTGAATAACTATTGCCAATGACTAGAAAACATAAGACTCTTGAAACTAGACTAATAGCAAGAAAGGAGTTGATAAGAGTGAGGAAGGCCTCACTCTTGCCTCTATATATACTACTTAATTAAGAAATATGTGGCGACATATTATAGGACCTCTAATACACTTCCAACTTACAAGACACATGTCTAATTTATAAGGCAAGTTTCCTAGGTGTGTGCCATATGTCCAACTTTTACTACAAGAGGTCAACATGTCGACACGTAGCCTCTTTGTTGGCCAAGTTTTCAACCTACCAATCACATATAGACATATATAAAGACAAAGCAACATCTATAAAGCTTCTAGGAAGCTTTTCATAAGATATTATCATATTTATTTACTTTGACTTATTTCTACCTATTCTTATTATGTAGATAATTATTAGGATAAATATGTATGTCCGTGATATTATCTTCCCTTCTAAAGACGAGTTCTACAAGGAATGGTGATTACATGTTGATGAAGTCCAAGATGCGCCGAATTGTATTTGCCACGTACTTTGATCTTTCTTCGATTTGAAGATAGTTGATTTGTCCCTTCAACCATCGATAATGTCCCATACTAAAGTGAGAAGACTACCCTGATATTTGATCATTATTGAGGCCTTTATAACTTCCTTCAAACAAAACATTAGTAATACCATCAAAAGTGGTTCCTACTTCCAAAAGTATCACTAAATACTTGGAGTTTCTTCTAGATTTGTGGTACCAAACACGTTGTATCTCGCCATCTATTCGAAGAAAAACATATCATTCTTAAAGATCTTTATCTCGATTTTGTTATCTCAAAGGTTATGATAGTTGCAATATCTCATCTAGTAGCTCAACAAATGATAGCTCTTGAGTTGAATCTGCTAGTTGTTGGTTCTATATCTCTTAAGAATTAAAAAAATCAAAAGAAATAATGATATAAGATAGAATGAAATCTCCATTGGGATTGCTTTGCTTTATAGCAAAGAATTTCTTGGCTCTTCATCTTGATTTTGATGGATGTTGTTGATGAAAAGCTTTAATTTTAATTGTTGCATTTGCTAGATTCCTAGATGGCTCTCATGTGCATTCATTAATGTCATATCTATGCCAATGTACCAAATATTCTAATATCTTTAGACGCCGCCTTAAATTTAAGACTTCTTCTACCTCAAATTCTTCATTATTATCACTTTCATAGGAAGTGGTGGCATTTGTTTCCTTCTTTATATATCCATTGTCTTGTATGGCTCTACTAAAGACACATGGAACACAAGATGGATTTTCATAGACTCCAATAGACATAATCAATAAGCAACTAGATTAACCTATTCATAAATGGAAAATGGTTCAAGCCTACAATAATCCAACTTATTATAAGGACAAATAGTTTTAATATTATGGCAAAGTAACCATACTTTATCCTTCACATGGAATTGAGGTTGTTCCTTGCATTAGACATCTACATTGGCTTTTTGTTATTTTTGAGTTTCTTTTAATTGTGCCTTCATTTTATATGTAGCTTTGACAATCAATTTGCTACATCTTTTGCCACAAGATTATCAACTTTTGAAAGTCAAAAGTGTCAAATTGTGGAGGATAACCATAATTGGTAAAGAAAGGGATTTGTTCAATAAAAGAATATATCAAATTATTGTAAGCAAACTGTGCTAATGGCAAAAGAGTTGTCCAATCATCTTATTGATAGTTGATGATACATCTCAAATACTGCTCTAAAACTTGATTTATCTATTTTTTTTGTCGATCACTTTGAGGATGGAAAACTGAAGATAGTTTTATATCCATCTTCAATATCTTAAAAAGAGTTTTTTAAAATCTCAAAAAAAAATTGTATTCATCTATTTGATATAATATCCCTTGGTAATCCATGATAACAATAGATATTGTCAAAAAAAAGTTTAGCTATTCCTTCACATGTGATAGATTTTGTACATGGTACAAAATATGTCATCTTAGTGAAATAATCTAAAATCATGAATATGGAATCATATGAACTTGAAATTGAAAGACTCGTGATAAAATCCATAGAGACAGAAGACCATGGTTGTTCTAGTATAGGTAATAGTTGAAAGAGTCTATAAGATCAATGATGAAGAGTTTTTGATCTTGAATAAACATCACATGTCTGTACAAATTTTTTAACAACCCTCCACATTTGAGGCCACTAAAAATCTCAAGATAAAAGCTCCAAAGTTTTATTATATCCAAAATGTCATGCACTAAGAAAATTGTGACGAGCTTCAAGAGCACGTAATTGTGCTTCTCTTTCTGGAACATTTAAATGTCCTTTGAAATAGAGTAGGTTCTCCTTAAATTCAAATTTAGAAGTATCTTGAGACTTAGAAGTATTGTTTTTAATATCATAAACAAGAAGGTCTGAAGACATACTTACTTAGATCTACTTGAAAAAAGTCAAATCAATAATCAATGTTGATTTCATTATTTAAAGATGAAATTATTTTGGCTTTAATAAAATTATCTTTTGTTAATAAAAATTTGCTTTTCTTTCATTTGGTATAAGATAAAAACATCTAGAAAGGGCATCAGATAAATCTTCTTGTTTTTTTAGCCAATAAGTGATATTGAACTCAAATCTTGACAAAGATATGCTCCAACAAGCTTGGCGACAATTCAAAACTCATGTTGACATGAAATACTCTAGATTCTTGTGATTCATATATACGATGAGTGGACTTGAAGTGCCTTCTAAATAATGATGCCATTTTTGAAAAGAATCTACGATTGCAAGAAATTCCTTATCATGGATCTCATAATTAATCTTAGTTGCTGAAAATTTTCTTGAATGAAAAGCTATTAGATAAAGTTTCTTATCTATTCCTATTTGTATCAAGACTACACCCAAGGCAAAGTCAAATGCATCTGTCTCTATAAAAAATATTTTAGAAAAGTCGACGCGATGTAAGATTGGTATAGAAGTAAAAGCTTTCTTCAAAACTTCAAATGATGCTTTTACTTCTTTACTCTACTTGAGCTTCTTTTACAAATTAAGCAAATAAGTGGTGCTACAACTTAAGAAAAGTTCTTGATGAAGATCTTATAGTAATTGGCAAATTTCAAAAAGCATTGTATATCTCTTATTGTTTTTTGGAATCTTTCAGTTCATGATTGAGTGAATTTTTTTAGGATCCATCATTATCCCATTGTTTGAAATGATGTATTCTAAGAAGTCAACTTGAGTAGTGTAGAATACACACTTTTCCATCTTGGTATACAATCCCACATCTTTAAGTTTTTGTAACACACAAAGAACATGAATTTCATATTCTTCTACATTTTTAGAGTAGATTAAAATATTATTTAAGTTAGAGATAAGAAAATCATCTAAAAACTCACAAAAAATATCATTCATAAGATGTTGAAAAGCAATTGGTGCATTTGTGAGTCCAAAAGGCATGACATTATATTCAAAGTGTCCACACCTTGTTTGAAATGTAGTCTTCCATTCATTTCTTTCTTTAATGAGGACCAGATTGTATGTTCTTCATAGATTTATTTTTTATTTATTTATTTATTTATTTATTTATTTTTTTATAGATCTTAACTTGATATAATTGATCAAGAAGTCCAGATATCAAAGACAAAGGATATCTATTTTTGATGGTAATCTTCTTGAGTCCTCGATAATCGACACACATTTGCAATGATCCATCTTTTTTCTTCACAAATAAGATAAGAGCTCCTGTAGGAGATTTTGAATGGCATATGAAAATTTTGGCCAAATTTTTATCAATGTACTTTTTGAGTTCAATCAACTCATTTTGTGATAAACTTTAGATTGGACCAAATGGCAGTTGAGTTCTTTCTTTAAGATCGATTGAGTAATCATATAGATGATGCTCTGAGTGAATATATGCATTCTTTTTTTCAAAGACATCTTAAAAATACTGATATTGATTTGGAATTTTACTTAAAATCTTTCCATTATTTAAAATAGGTGTGGCATAAATAATAAAAGACGATCCTTCTTTTGCAGCATGCAAAAAAGCTTTTACACTTATAAGTATAGGTTTGGCTACACTAGACTCATGGCTTTAGATTGGATTAGAAAAACTCTTAATGATGTTTGAAGAAAAGTCAAGTTTAGGAGAAATCCAATCTATTACAAGATTATACTTTTCTAGCCACAATAAACCTAAATAATTGGATTAGAGAGAGATCTAATTATATTAAAAATTATATAACTATTATGACCATTTAATACTACATCTATAAGAAATATTTTATGAGTAACATCTCCAAAAGATAACACACGATTGTCTACAACTTCTACGTGTACGGATTTAGTTTTTTGTATCAACTATATATTATGACTTTTAACAAATTCTTTATCTAAAAAATAAGCTGGGGCTCCTGAATCTATTAAAGCAAGGGCTTTTTGATTATTAGATCTTAAACATATATCTATTATAAAACAAAAAGAGGGTTTGGAGGAGAGAATAAAACTTTCATTATGAATTGTACAAGATTTTAGCCACATGGTTCTTATTGTAGCTGGAAAAATTGGTTTTTTGATATGTTTTTATGTTTGACAATAGTACTTCTCATTTTGTAGTTGTGTCATTTCATTGGATAATATTGAACAATATGCTTAGCTTCTCCTTAATATAAATATAATCATTCTTGATGACGATGAGTCTTTTCTTGTTTGGTAAGATGTTTAAAACATATTGAATCAATTTGCATGTCTTCTACTTCTAAATGTTTAGATTGAAAAGTCATTGATATCGTCAATGAATTGTAATAACGTTGAGGTTTTCTTATGCAATTCTCAATTTGAAACTCAAAAAGCTAATTATTTTATTTTACAGCAAAGTCAATTGCTTGACTCAATGTTTGAGGATCAAATAAATTGAGCATCAATTTCTTTACTTCGTATTGTAATCCGTAGAGAAATTGGCTGATGAGTATTACATCATCCCACTTCATATCTGTTGATAATTGTCAAAATTGTAAAATGTATAATATCATTGATTGATTGCCTTGTCTCAAGATATAAATCTTGTTGGTTACAATATGGATTGCATCATGTTTTTCATACATAGATCAAAATTCTACTAAAAATACTTCTAAATTATTCAATATTGAATCATATCATTCAAGAAATGATGAAAACTATAATAAAGCAGAACTTGAAAGTAGTGTTTCAATAAACCTAACTTGTGATCTTTGACTTGGATAACTTTGAGGTTATATTTCAATCACCAATTGTACCTGATTGATGAATCTTCAAAATAAAGATCTTATAGTATTAAACTTCTCAAGCAATCCAATTTTTGGTTCCTTGAAACTTAAACGATGTTCCATTGTAGGAGTAGTAGTATGGCTTAGTGTAGATATTGAAGTAATTCCAATTATCTCTATATCTTCATTGCTTGATAATCTTGTTGCTCCTTGTGGTAGTAGACTGAGTTGATGCATTGCAAGCATTAACTCTTTCATTTGCTCTTGCATTTGAGCTATTGCTCTCTTCATTTTAGGAAGCTCTATTATGCTAGGTCAATAAAAGAAAGGTGTTTATTCTCATAGATTACAATACTCAAGAATGAAAAAAAAAAAAGAAAAAAAATCTAAGAACAATATTAGTTCAGAAGAGGGTAATCTTCAACTTCTAATATGCTTATGTCTTATCAAGAAAAAAGGATAATATACTCTTAATCAAAAAAGAAAAAAGCTTTGATATTGTATGTGTAATCTTGTTAATTTGTCAAGGATACAAATTGGAAGAAGATATATATATATATTCGTCGAATCTGTATCAAAAGAAAAGTGACAAAATAGAAGAAAGTATGTATATTCAAGGAAGAATTTGAATGACTATTGCCAATGACTAGAAAACATAAGACTCTTGAAACTAGACTAAAAGCAAAAAAAGAGTTGACAAAAGTGAGGAAGGCCTCACTCTTGCCTCTATACATACTACTTAATTAAGAAATATGTAGTAACATGCTATAGGACCTCTAATACACTTCCAACTTGTAAGATACATGTCTAATTTGTAAGGCAAGTTTCTTAGGTGTGCGTCATATGTCCAACTTGTACTACAAGTGGTCAACATGTCGACACGTAGCCTCTTTGTTGGCCAAGTTTTCAATCTATCAATCACATATAGACATGTACATAGACAAAGCAACATCTATAAATCTTCTAGGAAGCTTTTCACAAGATAT